>NC_136748.1:6005918-7205918 GCF_936440315.1 Barbus barbus | reverse complement strand
TCAGCTGAATTTATTCATATTTGTCAGGATCCTGCCCTCACTGTCTTGTCAGTGTTGTCTGTGTTTCATGTTTCTATGTTTGTTTTGTGTTTGAGCACATGGCTCTGTCTTTGTGTCACGTATCCTGTGGGTGTGCCCTGGTTGGCCACCAGATGTCACTGTCTTGTCTGAGCACATGGGGTTGTGTTGTGATTGTTCCATGTGTTCCCCGGTTGATTGTTTGACCCCGCCCTCCTTGTTATTCCCTAATTGTCTCAGTGTGTACACCTGGTTCCTCCTTGTTTGTCTCCTTTAAATGATCCTGGTGTTTGCAGTCCTGTTCGGCCACGTTGTCTAATGTGATGTGCAGTAAGTCCTGTGTGTTTCTAGATCCTGATCGTTGTATTGCTTAGTCTGCCTGTTTTTCCCCTCGGGGGAATTTATGTTGTGTTTTTGTTTCTTTTATAATTAAACCACCATTTCCCTGCACTTGACTTCTCGCTTCATTTCACTGCACGTATCATGACAGAACGTGGCCGACACTGAGAACTCAGCGGGGAATGGATCCACACCATCCTCCAGCCGCTAACGTGAGGAACCCTCGCTACTCACGGATCCTCCAGGTCAGGACGCTGCGATCCCTCCGTCAGAGGGGCACTGACGTGAGGAGATTTGCCCTGACGTTCTGTGAGGCAGCAGAGGGTTTGGGCTACAACGATGCGGCTCTCAAGGACTTTTTTAACCTGGCCCTGGAGGAGCCACTCGATGAGGAGTGGATGAGGGGGCTGGGCCGCTTGACTTTTGGGGAGTTTGTGGAGTTTTTGGCGCATCTCCAAGCGGCGGTGCCCACTCACAGCGCTCCCGAGGCGGCGGTGCCCGCTCACAGCGCTCCCGAGGCGGCCGTGCCCGCTCACAGCGCTCCCGAGGCGGCCGTGCCCGCTCACAGCGCTCCCGAGGCGGCGGCGCCCGCTCACAGCGCTCCCGAGGCGGCGGCGCCCGCTCACAGCGCTCCCGAGGCGGCGGTGCCCGCTCACAGCGCTCCCGAGGCGGCGGTGCCCGCTCACAGCGCTCCCGAGGCGGCGGTGCCCGCTCACAGCGCTCCCGAGGCGGCGGTGCCCGCTCACAGCGCTCCCGAGGCGGCGGTGCCCGCTCACAGCGCTCCCGAGGCGGCGGTGCCCGCTCACAGCGCTCCCGAGGCGGCGGTGCCCGCTCTCAATCCCCTAGTGGTGGCCGAAGATGCCGCAGCGGCGCCCCGCTCCCGGAGACGGAGGAAGAGGCGGAGGAAGGCCTTCTCCGTCCCACAAGGCCAGGAGGCTACCCAGGAGCTCACTGCTGGCCAGGAGGTCGTGCCAGAGCCACCCAAGCTCCTCGCCCTGCCGGCGCCACCCAAGCTCCTCGCCCTGCCGGCGCCACCCAAGCTCCTCGCCCTGCCGGCGCCACCCAGACTCCTCGGCCTGCCGGCGCCACCCAAGCGCCTTGCCCTGCCGGCGCCACCCAGACTCCTTGCCCTGCCGGCGCCACCCGAGCGCCTTGCCCTGCCGGCGCCACACGAGCTCCTCGCCTTGCCGGCTCTACCCGAACTTCTCGCCCTGCAGGCTCCACTCGAGCTCCCTACCCTGCCAGAGGCCGTTCCTGAGCTCACTGTCTGCCCTGTCACGGCCACAGAGGCCGTTTCTGAACTGACTGTCTGCCCTGTCACGGCCACAGAGGCCGTTCGTAAACTCACTGCCTGGCTTGTCCCTCCGGCCCCACCCTGGCCGTGCGCTGGGGTTCCTGTTGGGCCGGAAACCCCCTGGTCCGTCCCTCCGGATCTGTTCTGGTCTCCTGCTCTGCCTTGGTCTGCGGGCCCCCTGCCTCTGCACGGGCCTGGCCCACCATCCCTCCCCCTGATCCGTCTCTTGCCCACCTCCCTTCTTGACATTTTGTATTTTCATTTTTCATGTTTTTGTGTCGTCTTAGTGTTGCAGATGGAGCATCTGGGAGCTGCTCCTTTGTTGGGGGGTAGTGTCACGTATCCTGTGGGTGTGCCCTGGTTGGCCACCAGATGTCACTGTCTTGTCTGAGCACATGGGGTTGTGTTGTGATTGTTCCATGTGTTCCCCGGTTGATTGTTTGACCCCGCCCTCCTTGTTATTCCCTAATTGTCTCAGTGTGTACACCTGGTTCCTCCTTGTTTGTCTCCTTTAAATGATCCTGGTGTTTGCAGTCCTGTTCGGCCACGTTGTCTAATGTGATGTGCAGTAAGTCCTGTGTGTTTCTAGATCCTGATCGTTGTATTGCTTAGTCTGCCTGTTTTTCCCCTCGGGGGAATTTATGTTGTGTTTTTGTTTCTTTTATAATTAAACCACCATTTCCCTGCACTTGACTTCTCGCTTCATTTCACTGCACGTATCATGACACTTTGTTGCTGTCCTGCCTTCTTGTTACCCATTACCACGCCCCCTTGTTTAGTCCTTGTTGGTCTGATTGTTGTCAGTTGTCCCTCTCGTTCTCCCCTCTTTTTGTCTGAGTGTTGTCATCTGTCCCTCTTGTTCTCTCCTTGTTTGTCTGAGTGTTGTCACCTGTTCCTCATGTTCTCCTGTCCTTTATATTGTTCTCCCTTTCCCTCTTGTTTTGCCAGTTCATTGTACTATGTCAGTGTCTTACCAGTCCTGTGAAACCGCTTATTCCCTACCTTGTTGTTTGTCGATTTAGTCTCTCGTCAGTCCCCTGTCTAGTCTAGTCTAGTCTAGTCTTGTTCTGTCCTGTCCAGCAGGCTGGGCTACCGGTCCCCTCCCTGGGTCTGCCACGCTGCTAGGCCTGTGCCGAGCCTGTGACATCACTAGTGTGGAGTGGGGTAGTGTGGAGTGTCTGGCCACCGCTGCAAACCTCCGGCCTCCAGCCTTTGCTGCCATCACTGCTCTCTGGTGGTCTGCCATCCTGGACTGGACTCTGTGGCCGCTTACCTAGGCCACCTGTCATCATTCCCTGCCTATTGTCTGGACTGTGATCTCTCCCCTCCTCACCATCTCTTGTCCTGTCTGTGTTTTGTTAGTAAACTGTCAACTCTACCCTGAATTTAAGTCCTCGCTCATAGATACTCTGACAATATTCAGCTGTAAAGTAAACAAATATTATACCAACAATAACATCTAGGAAAGGTTAACATTAGTGCTATCAATTGATTAAGAAATAACTAATTAATCGCACATATTTAATGTAATTAATTGCAATTATATGTTATCATGATTTCACATTGAACCTCCAAATTAATGTAGAAACAACAAAGATTGTATAGCCTATTTTGAGTTATGAATGAATGAAATGCCTTTGTCCGTGTTCACTCAGTCTCGAATCGCGCTCGCGGAAAGCGCTTGAGATACAGTGTCTCTTCCGTGGCTCGGTACGTTTTCAACTCACTTTTTTTAGTCTCGAGCAAGAGACTGTATGACATCCACGTTACATGATTTGACTGATTTTTACGTAGAAAGGGTGACAGCGCACCTCATTAAAATAAATGAACATTCATGTTTTCATAACCGCTGGCCAAATAAAAAAAACAAACTAAAATTAAATCACCTTTGAAAGCAAGGGTGTTTCGGGGGCCCTATGCAGCTTGCGTACTTTGAGTATAGGGAGGATCGGCTCTGTGTCTATTGATGTTGCAGTCTCCGGTAGATTGTTGTCCCGCACATGCTCTATCGTGTTGGAAATATGCCCTACACCAAACCCAACCCTGAACCTACCCGATAGTGTTAACAAATGCAAAACTGGTATAAAAACGTATTTGTTAATGCAACCGTGCCATTTCAACTTCCTTTTATGCAGATTTGAACTGTTTTGTCGAACTGTAGTTACACGGGATTCGAACCGGAGCTCCTCGCCTTCTAAATACGGCTCCAAACTCCGTGAGCTACCGAACAAACTTTCCATTTATGAAAACCCATAGATACTAGGCTGGATATGTGAGATGCTAACATTCAAAAGCATCAGTATTCAAATCTCCCAGCATATTAATATTGTTTTGAAGTTGTAACATGATATTCTTAAAGTAATTCTGCTTTCTCTAGGATGGCCTTCAGGCTTTGTAATGCTTGCTTTATTTGATTGTGCAAGTCTTAATTGTAAATGAACCAAAGACCCCCCAACCAAGGGAAAGAGACTCATGCAAGCTAAACTAATTAGCCTTTCACATGACTTCTGCCTTAAACATAATTGAATTTCATTAGCTGGATGGCTATACACCCCGATGGAAATGAAACTCTGGATGGGCAGACAAGTTACTTGGGACTTTATATCAATGTACCGTTAGTATTACATGAACTACACATGAGCTGTTTTATTCATTGCAGTGTTTTAACTGACAAAATATTGATCTATTTCACTTAACACAGTCCTGTCTAACCAAAAATCAGTTTTATTTATTTAGTTAGTTAGTTAACGGTGAATTACTGAACAAATTATTACTACTTCTTTAAATATAAATATAAACACTTTTAGAGTTCCATCCCCCTATATCTGATGTAAGCATTGTGAGATTATTGGGACATGTGGCTCACAGGTCTTCCTAGTGAACAGCTGTGTCCTGTTATATAAATTGTTCAGATAAGCTGTCTATGTGCCGTATTAGTTACATTCATTGCTTCTTAATTCTGAGGCTTGTATTTGATGACGGCACACACAAATCAGGATGAAGATGAGGGAGCTGACACTGAGAGAAAAACAAGCAATTAGGATGCCAAAGGAAAAGAGAAACTCAACTAAAAACAATGTGCATGACTCAACACTTTGGAATGTCTTGAAAAAGAAAGAAACCACCAGCAACTTCCGCAATCAAGAATGAACTAGTCGGCTGAGAAAAACAACAGTAGTTGATGACAGACAAATCATAAAACCTGTCAAAGGAACCCTAAAATAAGTGTCTGTAAAATAACGAACAACCTCCAAAAAACTGGGGCGATAGTCTCACAATCTACTGTCTGCAAGAGACTTCGACAGCAGAATTACAGAGGCTACACAGCTAAATGCAAAGACCAAAAACAGAAAGGGAAGAGTAGAGCCTGCGCAAAAAAAAAAAAAAAGTTGAGCCAGTAGTGTTTTATGGACAGATGAGGCAAAGATTAGCCTTTATCTATGTGATGGGAAAGCAAATATGTGGAGAAATAATTCTAAGCATACAACCTAATCTGTAAAGTATGGTGGAGGTGGTGTCATGGCATGGGCATGCATGGCTGCCTCTGGAACAGGCCCTCTCAACATTATTGATGACTTAATGTATGATGACAGCAGCAGAATGAATTTGGAAAGGTACAAAATCATCTTGGCTACAAATGTTGTAGAAAATCATCAGAAAGCACTTCATATTGCAACAGGACAATGACCCAAAACTCACTGCTAGTTCGGTCAAGGAGTATATCAGGGCAAAGTAATGGAAGATCGGCCAATTAAGTCTCCAGATTTAAATCCTACTGAACATAAATGTCACTAGCTAAAGAGGAGACTAAATAGAGAAACTCCTCAAAACAAGAAACAATTGAAAATGGCCACATAAAGGCTTGGAAAACCATTTCAAATGATGATGCAAGAAGTCTGGTGATGTGTATGGGTCGCAGACTCGCTGATATGATTGCATGCAAGGGATTTGCAACTAAATATTAGCTTTTATACTTTTGCTTTTAGTTCAGTTGTTCCAATACTTATGCTCACATCAGATAGGTGTGCATGTCTAGCGCTTCAGCCTGCCAAAAAGGGTGGGGCTAACTGCTATATCAGTCAGCTCTGAGCACCATTTTGTCAGAACCTTTTGACTAATAGCGACAGTCAATGACTCACATGCAGCTTTATAGTACAGCAGCTCGTTAGTAACCAGAGTGTTCCCTTTTGAAAAGTGTCTCCCATATGAGGAATATCAGATATCACTAATATAAACTTTGATGGACCAAGCCCAGGAGGAGGCCATTCCTCTAGTGAAATGGACCCTCTCTCCAACAAGACATTGTAAGCCCACTGAGGCATAAACCAGGGCTATAGTGTCAGCTATCCAGCAAGACTGGCAGGCCATTCGAGTGGCCTCTCAGGCAAAGAGCTGCTCTGAATGCCGGAAGTGGCTAGAGCTCTCTACATGCACTCTAAGAAAAGTAAATTCAGACCCTGCTCATCCTCTGAGTTAGGAAGAGCCAGAAGAATGATGACTTGTGCTCTGAACAGAGTGGCAGACTTTAGGCACATATCTGTGTCTTGATTTGAGGATGACTCTTCAGTCGTTAGGCCCAAACTCAAGGCATGAAAAAATGACTGTCAGCACTTGTAGGTCGCCTGCTCGCTTGACCAATGCTAAAGCCAAAAGGAGGGTGGTCTTAAGTAACAGAGGCCGAAAATCGGCTGACTGGAGTGACTCAAATAATCATATTTACAGATTTATATAAATACATATTTACAAAACCAGTTTTCTCAATTAAAGTTATATAGGCCTTCAGGTATACTTGGGTTGTTTTGGAACATGAATATGGTAACAATAAAATAAACTATGACTATTTAAAGATGTCTGTCAAAGCAAGCAAGTGTCATTTGGTCAGTATTTGTCTTTTGAATATCTAGGTATTGTGCTGAAAGGTGCTTCACGCATTCTGTTTATCATTATTTACAGGCCTCCAAAATACTCTTCAGCCTTTGTTGAAGAGTTCACAGAACTGTTATAAGCGAATTGACTGTGGAGACGGCAAGAGCGCATACATGTTTTGCTCAATACAAGTTTTCTGTCTGTTAGAGTAAATATCTGCTAGTTGGAAGGATTGATTTGTTTACTGATTGTTTTATTTAAAATGTTTATGCTGATTGCACATGTTGTTTGCCGTTGGCTGTAATTAGAAATTGCAAAAAGACTGTTTGCTACCTGTTAATTTGCGTTAAAGTGGCAAACTGTACCACACTTAGTTTCAATTCCGAGCCATTTGCGTTCTATAGGCTTTGCTGTGATAATTAAAAAGCGACTGTAAAAATATTTAAAGGTGCCATAGAATGCATTGATGCAATATTTTAAATTGTTCTCTGATATCTACATAGAAGGTATGTGGCTTAGGTAAGGGCAAAAATTCTCCAGAAACGGTTTTACATGTCCATTTACAACACTAGGATTTCTCCCTAGAATGAAATGGTCTGTTATTGGCTTATTCGTGAGGGTCATGAATAATAATTTTGAGCTCTGCTCTGATTGGCTGTTTCACAGTGCGGCTAAATGTTGAACTCTTCTCTGATTGGCTGTTTCACAATGCGGCTCATTTCAGTAGCTCACACAGCAGGAAGAATAGGCAAATAGTCTGGTGACGTAGGTCTGCGCGCATTTCTCAGTATAAAGTATGCAAATTTGCATCCTCAGTAGTTCGGACTTCGCAGTTAGTTCGACTTGGGAGTGTGAACTCCCGCGGATGGGATGACACAAGTCCGGTAATTCTGCAAACAGCAGCATACTTGATAACGTCAGTCAGCTCGCCTCGGCTACTGCAATTGTCCTCACTGTATTTAGAATAAGACGAAATAAGATATTAAACACCACTGCCTCTTTTAATTTTAATTTTAACATATTAATAGAAATAAAGGCCAAAGATTACCTGTTAGATTTACCCAAAACAAATTATATTTTATGTTTAACCACCACAGAGACATCAAAGCCAACAGCAAAGTCAGAAGGACTAGCCGAGCCGAGGTTATGCTCCTCTCGTCGTGATACATGAGCACTGAGTGCCCGCTGATCGTGTGGAACTCGCGTCTCCGAAAACAGCGAAGCACATTTTCAAATAGGCGCTGTCTTTATGAATAAACCGCAGATTTGAGTTTTAAACAACTACATTCTCACCTGAAATACTTTTAAAACTACATTTCATGACACAATAACAGTAATATTTTTAAAAAATATGCGAAAATATGGTGATTGAAGTACTGCCTGACCAATCAGCATGCTCAGTGCCCAAGTCTCACCCCGGAAACTTCAAGACCTTGGAAAAAGTACTACCACGCGAGCAGGGACTTTCTGAGGGGCAAAGTATTACCCGGAACTTTATTTAGATCCTGGTTCCTGCAGTGGTACCGCCTCAAAGTTCCTTTCTGGGTAAAGTTCCTGCGGTGGAAACGGGGCTTACGTTTATCTTTTATGTTCACTTCCCCCTTTAGGTCAACTCAGTTGACATAAAATTGTTCAGAATATCTTATTTTGTGTTATTCTACAAGATATTTCAAAACAGAGCAGTATATTTTCATTAAGTAGCCAGTAGTTCCCAATGGTGGTGTAACAGGGATCCTTCAGGGGCATTTCAGTCCCAGGGCCTATGAGGATGCTATACAACAACCACCTTTGGCATAACGGAAATGGACCAAGTGGAAACATCTTGGAATGCAGCTTGCTGTGATAGGCCTCCTGCTCTTGGACATCAGGCTTTGCTGTGGATTTGTTGGGTCTGTGGATAAATCCAAATACTCTTTTTTTCAGACAGATGACATAACATAAGCTCTGGTAAACTTTCAAGGAACTTGTTACCACTAAGTAATGTGCTATGCAACGGATGTGGTCATGATTAGTCATGGCCCTGATCATATTGCTGGTATAATCAGTCACAACATTCTCCACTGAGATTCTCCCTCAAATCTGTCTGACAGGGAAATATACCATCTGATCAATATGTTCCTGAATGTTGGCAGGATGTTAACAAATCCATTTGTATAAGTGCTGTCATGTTACAGCACCTGCCTCCCTGACTACAAGCATGGCACAGTGGCCTCTCAAGGGCAAATATGCATTTGTGGAGAGTTTTCTTGTCCAGATGTCAGCTGTAAAAAGGACAGCTTGTCCCACCACAGATTCAATTGTCTCTTTCACCTTATTGTGCACCTGTGCACTATGAGCTGGGAGACAACTTTAGGTGAAAAGCATGCCAAAAAGGATATTTTGTTGTGTTGGATGACAATAGTGACATTATAAACACTAAAATGTAGTAATAAATCAGTGCATATCATATCACAGATGGTGCTGCTGATTTGGATTGCCTCCGGGTGATTGGGGAGGTATGTTTTTTGCATCAAATACAGACATGAATTAGAAAGAGGTAGCACTAATGTATGGCTGTGTGCATTTAGAAGAAGAGCTGGGCATATTATCTGGTGGCAGGGCAGTAGGGTGCTTTAAATGCATATGGTTATGTTCTATATAACATAAGTACTTGTATGTTTAATATCCTTGTTATTGCTAATGGTGGTATTGCACAAGTTGGTTCAGTCTTTGCTGTTGAAAATAAAATTACTGCATATGTTATTCAATGTCCACTTATGAATTGAGTAGTTGTTGTCTGCTGTAGATTTCTCTGCCTTACAAAATTCATAATTATTCCATAATTATTATAGAGTGACCATGATGAATAATGCTAACAATAAAAAAAATGGTAAATAAAAATACTTTAGAAACCTAGTCTACTTTAGTTTCAAATAACATTTTTAAATATGTGAAATGGTTTAACTGATCTTTTGAATGTAATGACTTATTAATTAATAAACATAATTATGTTTTTGGAGAGTTGCACCACATTACAATTCACACTAACCTTATATTCTAAAAAAAAAAGAAAAAAAGAAAAGATTAAAATAATAATAAGTACAATAATCATAATCATCATAATAATAATTAGGAAGATATGAAGTCTCAATGAATACCACAGTACTGTCAATTGTTGATAATATTGACTTCACAGGACTTTTCATTGTATTTTTGGACTGTGTGTGTGTGTTTGTGTGAAACCTGTTTGGAATATTTCTGCAGTTTAAAAAATGTATATATATGTTTGTCATGTATGCAGTCCAAACACATTCATACACACACTAAATACATATACAGATGCGCATACACATACACATACACATACTCTTCTTTCTTTTGCCCTTTGCCTGGAGCCACACTGATTGCAGGTGTTATCCAGGGGTCTGTGAAATCTGAACTGTGGTTCAGAGTTCGTTCAGGCCTTACAGCCTTTACACCTTCACTGTGTTGTTAATTAGCATTTTTCATCAGAGAAACACGGACACCTGCCAAAACATCTTATGTCAAAACTATCGTCTCGAATCACTGGGGATGAAAAAATGCCCTTTTAGTGTTTCCATGGAGACAGTGTAGCCTACAACTGTTTCTTAGGCTCTGCTTGAAAACCACTGAATAATTTTGAAGCTTCAGTGAACTAATAAGAAAATCACTATTATAACACATCAAAATAAATAGCAAGGCATTGAAACGGATGCCTTGTCAACAGAATCAACTGCTAAGCAACAAACGTAACCTGAGGAAATTACCTTGAAATTGGAATTTATGCTCAGAAAACATCATCATTGCCAGCAAGGACAATATCTGACACAGATGAACAGAGGAATATTTTATGTGCACGACTACTAACAATGAAAGTATGAATAAGCCAGTACATTACTAAAACATTATATAATTTATTCCAGTGCAGCAAGCACGAAAGTATTAGGTTTTAAGGACAATATTCACATGGATTTTGATGTATTGTTTTTTTTATATAATTTTTTATGCTTTTAATTTTAGACTTTAGTATATGCTGAATGCTGAAAGCAGATTAAAACAATAATTCTCATGCATCTCAAAAAATGTCTTTATTTAGTGAATCCAGCACTAGTGTGGACAATGTGTACAAATAATGCTTCTTCTTATTATTTTATTAATTACATAACACAATCCCTGAAGACATCTGTTTCTTTTGTATCTCCCTAGTTTTCAAAGACCCTAACAACAAGGATGCAAAGGAATACTCATTTATTTGACTAAATGCAGCTGCTCTGTTCTGCATAGCACCCTGAGCATATGCGCTGTAGCTTCTGTCTGCATGTGTGCCCTCACTGGTGCTCCTCCAAGAAACCAAACTGGATTGTTAATAAACAGGAACACCTCTCAATGGACCTTAAATGCAAGATAGCATGTTTGTGAAATGGCCTGTGGCTAAGAATACTGGGGGACAAAAGCACAATTACCAAGCCTTTTGAATTTTGATTAGCAGAATGAAAGGCATTCTCTGATTAAGTTTTCTCTGTCGTTAAATGACTCATTCTCTCAAAATAAAATAAAATGTGCTCTCTGTATTAAATAATCGGTGCCCTGAAATCAGTGTTTTAAATATATATTCAGCAGAAGAAAATCAATCAGAGATTTACTTGGTTTTATCCTGATTTATAGCGTTCACATATTTGTTGAGGACTATCTATTTGATAATTCCATGTAAACTTTTGTATTTTAAACAACTACTACCAAGCATGCTAGTGATTATGCAACCCAAATTAGCTAATCATTGTTACTTTTAATAAAGAGAATAAACCACACTGAGTTATGGACCTAGAAAGCATTTTGCCACTAATAGCAGCTGTTTATAAGTGGCCATAATGTGTTGAAATAGATCTAAATGTGTCCTAAAATTCTGTTTAATACTTTTTAATCATCAGAAGCTACCAAGGTGATTCTAAAATTCATAATAAGGCCCACCAGGCAACACAACAATAAATTCAGTTATATTATAATATTTGAGTCAACATAAATGACCAGATTTGCAGAAAAGTAAAAATAAATAAATTCCTAAAAATAATAATTATAATAACAGCCACAGGAATTTCTGGACTGGATCATACTATTTACTTCATATTTCTGACTGAGCTTGTATGAAGACAAATATAGAATACATTGAAAACAAAATAAAAATTAACTTAACCTCAAGGGAAATGAGTAGAGTGTAAGTCAAAAATAAATAAATTAAATTAATGAATGAATGAATAAATAAATAAATACATAAACAAACAGCTTGTACAGAAATCTTCAGCCATTAGTGCATTACCATATGACCAATAAAATCAAAACAACACAACCATAGTAAAGTGATAAGGAGAACGTAGAACATTATTCCTAAGAAAGAATATAGCACTTTTATATAGATTTTCTAGCAGTTTTTTGTAGCTTTTGTAAAACGTAATATGTAATTTAAAGCAAATAGTTTAATTTAGCTCAAAGGGAATCATTTATGATTTTATAGGGAATTTGAACAGAATCACTGTTTTACAGCTGATCACTGAGGCGGCAGCGATTCACTGACCAAGCCATATAACATCAACTCTTCACTGGATATTAAAATCCAAAATATAGTGAAAACACTATTTAATAGCACAGTAACAAGATCGGCAGATTAAGACATTAACTTGTGAGCACAAAACACAAGATACTTCTCTTTTCAATATAAATACGATTTTAATTATATAAACCTAAGACAAACTAATCTAACACATGATCACAAGCATTCACACATTCACACGTTGCAGAAAGAGAGAAAGTGAGGAAAGGATGAGTTTAAGAGAATGGAAATGTGAAATCCCAAGTTTACAGCAATATGTTCAATTGCATAGATCTGAACGACCATCAATCACTTATTTAACCCTCGCTTTGAGTTTCTCAATGAGGCTAAAATTTGTATTAAACTGCCCCGACTCAGCAAAAGTCTGGAGGTTACTTGCTTGCATTGCCTCTGGGATTCCCTTTTGTAGTTGTCATCACAGGGGGTGTTTTCCCAAGTTTGCTGATTGGTTGGATGTTCAGTAGTTGAAGTGACATCTTGGCATTGGCTGCAGATGCGGAGTTGGTCTGGTTGAAGTTTGAAGTGAGTGCAGCAAACTTTGCAGCAAACTTACATTAGAACACGAAACTCCGCGGAAAGAAAAGAAACTAAAATAAAAATAATAAGAATAAAAGGATGTAACGAGACTAGGTGTGTTTTCTTCTCATTGTGGTTGCAGCTGGCACGTGGGCCAAAGCACGCTCAAAGAGCAGCGTCAAAACGCGGTGGCGAAAGAAAACAGAAGAGGATAAGAGAAAAGGGGACTAAGAGTTTGTGTCCTGAGTTTTTAAACTCGGCTTTCAGACTGTCCCATCTGGATATCTTGACCAATTAGATACTGTCCTTGCTTGGGGTGTTGCTCTGTCCCTCCACCCAATCAATAAATCAACATGTTATCAGTCCCAGTCAGAGGTCTGAACTTTACAGGCTCTTGCAAAGTATACTTTTGAACATGATTTCTATAACAAGACTATGATGCATTTGACAAAGAATTGATTTGAAGAAACATTTAAAGCATGATTTTTCAAACTCATACATACCAAACACGCATCTGAATCCTTCAGCTATTCAATTGTGATAAAAAAAAAAAAAAAACATACATAATATTTTATTAAAACATGATAATCTACTATGTGGGTTACAAACATTTATATGCAGAGAAATAACTCATAGGTCCTTTTAAGATGATTTTTAGTGCATATGAACAGATTGTCTCTAGTGTGTAGTTCTATGGAGAATAAGAGGCATGTTCTGTGACGACCAGAGAGAGGTTAAAAGGTCTCCTAAGGAATCCCAGTCTAGCCCAAGAGAGTCTGTAGCTCGTGATTTTCTATCACAGGCCATCTCTTTGACCATCAGTCTTGATTACTTGCCCCAAATTTGACAGTCTCCTTCCTGAATTGGAAATATCAATAAGTGTTCTTTTGTCTCAAGGTTGTAAGCTGTTCTGTGAAAGAGGCTTGCTGGTTAGTTTGCTTGCTTCAGACTAGTTGGAGCTAGGAATCTGATTTACAACGTTGTCCTGTTTCTTGGGACTCTGTGGAATTTCAGCTTCTCATGTTTCGATGCTCTGATCGAATCATAACTTTGTCTGATTCGGTCTCTGATATCCTACACTTTTTATACTGTATTTAAACTATAGTCTCCAACATCATGCATTTCTCTATAATTCTACTGACACTTCTTCTACATGCAATCACCCCATTGTGTTGGGGTATATAACGACGGAGAAACACACAACATCAATTACGTGGACCAAGAATCCTATTATCATTGTAATAGGATGAATAGAAGAGAGAGTTAAACTTTTCCCTTAATGTCTGCCCATTCCATGTCCAAACGGTCTTTACACACATCAAGTGAGAACTGTGGGAAATTCAAACTAATTATCTACTGTAAAAAAACGGAAGAAGAAAGGAAAAAGGAAGAAACAAGTAGGACAGCGTTTTAAACGTAGAGAAACATCATAACAAATCAGTTGTGATTACTTTAAGACTAGGCACTTGCATTAGAATTGCACCAAATAATTGATAAATAATCCATGTTGGCTCTGTTTGGCTACTCTTGGTTCAATTCAGTATTTTAATGAATAAATAGTGCAAATAATTTCACAACACAAAGTCTATTGGGCAAATCACGGTCTGCTTCAATCTACTTTAATGAAAGTATGTTTTGAGTCTATGATAAATCCTATAAAATAAGACTATAATTAATGTTGTGTGCCTACACTTTTTTTATACATATTGAGCAAATATTGCATTTTGATATGTGTCGAGGATGTCAGATCCAATTAAGATGGACTGATATTATTGTAACGGTTCTCTCCTCAAAGGAAATGCAGGAAGCCAGGAGTAACTGAAAGGTTATTTTAATAAAGACATGAACTGAAAACAAGGATAAACTTCATCAAACAAAGAATCTTCACTCTCCAATTAAGGTAGCGTTAGGGTGACTGGACAAGGACTAGAGAGAAACAGAGGACTTATGAAGGAACAAGGAAACAAGATAATTGATTACACACAGGTGATGAAAATGAACGATGATTAACTAATGACAGGAAACTAGAACAGGAACTACCAAATAAGGTCAAAACAGAACTGAAAGGAAACTAACTGACATGTTACAATTATATTAAAGGTAATATTATTGTACAGGTGAAATCTCCAGAGAGTGACGTGATTAAATTTGTGGTGACTGGGTGAGATTAAATTCATTGATCCACTGCTATTCAAACATCTCCTGGACACCATACATTCTGTCTCATGACGGACAGAGCTTTCAAATGCCACCTAGAGTATAGGTTTGACAGAAGGAAATTAAGTTTATTTATTTAAGAATAAATCAGGCTATTTATTTTTCTTGACACTGGTTGAAATTAAAGGTCTCTATCTCGGTGTAACGTGTCTAGTTTTGGGGAATCCTGTCTGTCTTGTTAGACATTTATTTTGCTGTCTTCAAAGATTTAGCTAATAAACAATGTATGTTATGCTTATTAGAGAATTGTGCCATTAGCTTAACAAAATGCTGATAGATTCAAGGTTATTGGAACCAAGTTTCTTATGCACTTGACGTGAGAAGTGCTATTTAACTCTATATTTGCTGCCTACGCAGAGTTCACATATGAAGTTTCATCTGTGTGTGCAGGTTTTCCTGTCCTTGTGGGACTATCATATGAATATATCTAAACAAAAATAGCAAAGCCTGATAAAATCACCTTGTCAGGGAGAAAAAAAAATAGATTTGTATCTGTAGGGGCAAAAAGTAGAGTGAGAGAGAGAAACAAACCCCTTGATTGTCCCCTGTGGTTTAAAAATGGGTCGTAGGATTGTCCCCAGTTGCAGATACCAGTGCTGCCGTCCAAAATAACGTACTTTCAGAGTATGTACTGCTTGCAATGAATAATGTACTTCTAGACTATAAATAAAATACATTTCGTAAGCATGTGAGTAGTATGAATTTGATAAACACATGCATGTCGGCATAGTTGTGTGTGTGACCCACAGTACAAAAATAGCTGATGATTAACTGAGATGATTCCTCTTCCATGACTTAATGGGATGGTGTCCAGTTGATGCACACGTCAGAATCTGGGCAAAAGCAGTACAGATAGGTCATTTGGGTATTTTTCAGCTTGCGTTTTATAAAAAGTTTATGTTCTGTCATACTAGTCATCTGACCTACTGTATATTCGAAGGCAGAAAATATTCAGATAGTCCAGTCCCACTCCAAACTCATATCATTGCTTGAGCCAACTGACCTGGCCAAACAAGACTCACACACAGACTCACATTTCTTTCTGAGAAAACAACTTATGAATGGTTTACTTAGTTATTTCTTCATATTAAGCAGAGATGTGTACTTCAGTGTTGAAACAATGTGCACATCATCTTCAAGTACTCTACAACAGGAAGTGCAGAAATACTTGAGAGGGCTAGGGATTCAATTAGTCACCTAAGTCATGTGAGGCATCGTAATGGGGACTCAATATATGAGTCTTATGAATGCACCCCACCACTGCACACCAAAGCTCATTTTGAGTTAGTGAGACCAATTATACTTTCCTCCTACCACCACTTCTGTTATCCTCTTAGCTCAAAAACCCTGGGTTGATGGGAGCGTCTCCAGCCTTCTTGAAAACGGCTCTTAAGATTATTCAAATGAGTTTATTAAATCTATTCTATTTTAAGCCCTCTATCCCTCTATGTCCTGTTTACTTCAAGATTTTGGACTCCATCTGTAATCTACTATCTGAGGCCAGTCTTGGTCGAGTAGTGTTTATTTATTGATTACAGTTCTCTTTGTGGGTCTGGCAGTTGCAGCTTAGATGCAATCAAGTCAGATTTAATGAGTCCATGCATACAAATAGAGTTTCCCTCTGCCCTGTTTTGACCAGTATCGATTAACTCTCCCGAGTTATCAGGCCGATCTGCAAAAGGGATCATTAATTTTGTTCGCATCATGACACTTTTTCTGATGTTTGGGACAGTGATCGACTGTCCATTCCTTGAGGATCTTAAGCAAAACTAACAAGACATAGCATATGGCTATGTTAGGCTGCACACGTCAGCATGGGCAAGGTCATAAGTGAGTGTAATAAACAGTGAGGAAGAGGATGAATAATCCATGACCGCACCTGAAATCATAAGAAGAGTTTCTTCGATCTCATTATTCAGTAGCCACCAGGCAAATTCCCACCAATATTAATGCTGTAAGCGATCGTATTACTTTACATCAGTAACTCTTAAGTCAAATTCCTGTTTTCAATTACATTTATTGATCATCTTGTTAGTGTGACTGGAAATGTTAATCAGTTTCTTTTTTCAAACCTCTTGCATGGTGCTTCTCAGAATTACATTATTAACCAATCAATATTATCCAGAGAGGAGGTCCAGAGAGGAGAGAGAAAATCATAACTCTGACACCAATAGGCCTATCAGAAGAAGAAATAAGAAATATCACATCGAGGTAAGCTCTAAATATTTATTCCTATTTTTACATTTCAGATCATTATAACCATCCATTTGGATGGCTTGCCAGTTCATCACACCAACATAAACAGACACACGTCTTTAGATTGTGAGGGAAACCAGAGGAGTCGCATGTCAGCATGCCAACTCTACACCAAAAGTCCTCAAACCAGCGACCTTCTTAAAGTGACATGGCCCACTTATGCCAGGCACACACTGCACGATTTCAGACGTGATTTTCACTCTCCGACAGATTTGTGACAATCGCCAACAAATGCCCAAAATCAGAGGCAGATTATCAAAGACACGATCTGAGGTAAGCGCCAATGCATCGCTGATGCTTGTGTGATATTTAGCATGCTAAATATCTGGACCTGTCAGCAACTCACAGTCCTGCAGTGTGAAATGTATTTTGACTGAAAGTGACATCAGCGATGACCTGCAGCCAATGAGAGAGCACAATACAGGGCAAGACAGGTGGTGGAGTCATAGATCTGCAAGAAAAATGGCTTCTACAAGCAACCATCTCTCCTTTATATTCTTCCTTTTTATCCCCTTTTTTCTATTTTGCTGAAACTTGTATGACAAACTTCTTGCGAGCTACAATTTCTACAAGGAAAAAGTCAGTCTTTTTCGAGAACTCCTGTCACACGAGTGATTTTACATTATTTCCTGCATCACATCGCACGTGTTTGGTTGTGAAATGTAGTTTGTGGACCAGAAGTAGTTGTTGACACACCATAATGGTTGTAATCCACACACACACACATATATATATATATATATATATACACATATATTATTGCTACTTGCTAGGGTGATACTGTTGCTCTTTATTTTCTATATTTGGGTTAGATATGTATTTTGAACTTATTATGGAGAGATGTGGGCACCTGTTGAACAAGAGAACAGCACAAAAGCAATCCAAGAAACTTACATCAGGGGTTAGCATGCCATTACTGGTCAGGCAAAGGAGTAATCAGCTCATGAGTGATATAAGCAAAAGTGATATTTAATGACTTTTTTATATATGGGTTGGGTTTTGAGATTCTACATCATTGTGGTAGTCGATCATATTTTGCTTTGAATTAAATTGTCCTCTAGATGTCATATGAGATGAATGGCTCATTTATTTTAAATATCATGACTTTCTGTGCCTAAAACTTTCCATGAGACAAGTTGTACTTATATACAGGAATTGTATAAGTAATGCCTGTAGAGGTAATATAAACATCTCACTCTCCTGAGTTTTGAAGGATACAGAAAAATAAAACAATATATAAAGAGACAGCAGTCTTGTTTTGTTTCCCCCTCTTTTCTGATGCCATGTTGTTCCAATAGCTCTGGGCAATTCAAAGATCCCTCGGTGTAAAGTAAAAAGACTTTAGAACACAGTTCTTCACTGAGTTTGCAACAATCTTTGATGTGTGATTTTTCAAGAATAATTTAGCTTTGCCAGTTTTAAAAATCTTTAAAAATCACACCTAAAAGTGTGCTCAAACGTCTGTCAGATTTAAGGGCCAAATGCATTACTCAGCACTGAGAAAACTGCAGTGAAAGGACTAAAAACTGGTGATTGTAGTAGAACACAAATAGTAAAAAACCTGGAAACCAGTAACTCCCAAGCTCTTTCAACCTAATTTTCTAGTTTATAAATACAAATAATACATGACAACATGGCAGGTTATCAAACTGTTTAGATATGTGTTTAGAACACATGCAATATAGTGCAAATATAAGTTTAAATGCATTTTTTGTAGCCTGATAGTAAGAAAATGACAACATAACTTTCATTTAAGCAAAAGGTTAGGCTTTGGTAAAGTAATATAATAATTCAGAAAAGATACAGCATTAAAGGGCATTAGTCCAAACGAGTTCCTGTCACTGTCCTTTAGAGTTTTGCTAATCAAAGTCTTCAGACTCACTAGAAACTTCTAGGTACCACTGTGCTACAATGCATCATTGGAGAAATTAAATAGCATGATCTGTTTCCAGGTGATATGCTTCTAACCAATGGCTGAAAGCTGTAGTTAGTACAAAAAAAAAAAAAAAAAAATTATATATATGGTATATAGCAGGTGTTTGAAACCAGCAGTCCGATACACAGAAACATTTCCTTGTCCTCACCATGTCTTCCTGAGGGTTATAAACAAGTTGCTTTAGTATTCCTAATGAAATATGTTTGTACTTCAGATACATGTACCATGTTTGTAAAAAAACTATATATGTTCTGCTGAAAGCTGTATTTTGTTATGCTTTTGAAGTACTATTGAATACTTGGAATGTCATTAGTTAACATTTTAACAGTCATCAGTTCTCACAATTCATTTTTAAGGGACAATTTAGGAAGTTCCCCAAAGGCTTTTCATATCTTTGTTTACCCCTACAACTGTGACCTACCTACAGTCCTCAACAAATCCCCTGATTCTGGTGGAAATGAGAGCTGGATGCAAAATAGTGTGCTTTAGGACCTATATATGCTTAAAATGTAATCCAATGGGTGGTGTGGGAGTATGTGTTTGTTTGTGTGTGTAAAATGCTTATTACAGAAGATTTTGTATTTTAAAGAGGAAATCAAAGTGTGGTACTGAAGATTGGACTGTTTTTTGTTTCTGACTAGCATTTCTAAAGAGGCAAAACAGTGTTAGGAACTTACGAAGTATAAAACTGAATAACATCTTTCAACTGCCGGTATCTTATCTGTTCAAAACAATGTAGCTTTTTCCGACAACAATCTATTTTTTCCAAACACGTTGCAGTGCAGCATGACAAAATGTTAAATCACTTAATAGCATTTCCGTTTCCCTGTGTAACAATTTAGATATTTATTTATTTAGTTAATTAGTTCTGTAAAAATCTGTTATATTGTACTGTGCTTATACACTATGTTATACTCTATCTCTACCATGTTCTTGCTGTTTATTGGTTTACTCAGTCCTTAGTGTCAAGCTAGAAGTTGCGTTTTTAGATTCTGTTTTTGGCAGGGTTGCTTGCATGCTCATCACAAGCTCTGAAAACTGCACCTCTGTGCTTCGGAGGGAAAATAGAGACAAAATTGTCCAATACACAGAACAGCAGGGTAAGAGAGCATGATGATTTACCCCCAAAGAAATGATTTTATGTGACCAACAGGAATCAATCAAGAATGAACCGCAATTTGATAACAATTGGCCCAAATGTTTTCAGGGCCTGTCAGTTACCTGCTAGAAAAGTGCTTGAATATACAGAACCAGCTGTTATCTCTGCTGGGGTCGAGAACACGTGTTCACCTGTGATAGAATCAATTACAAGAAGTCATCCCACTCACTTATAAGATGTCACACAAATCCACCAAGTGTCAGGCTCAATTAATTACCATCAGCCTGTGCCTCATGTAAAATGCATTCCTAACCTGCACAACAATTTATTTTGGTAAATTAGAGCTGCAAGACAAAGGTTGGAGGCAGATGGGGTCTCATGTGTAACATTTACTTTTAATAACCAAAGTTATTATAGCACCAGGATCACAAGGGCTACGGAGAACACCCCCCATTCATTCATGTAACTGGAGTCAATCGATAATGAGGACAATGTATGATAATTATATTAAGAATTAAATTAATTGAGGAGTCAGAAGAGATTTGGTTGTCGGGTAAACCTGCAAAGCTAATTAAGTTCCTGAAGCAAACTTTCCAATCAGCACAATAATCCACGAGCCTTCGGTCTATTATAAGAAAGATTAATTGGTTTGCTGTTATCCCGGAGGCTTTCACTTCAAATAGAAGCCCTGGATCGGGGGAGTGAATAGCAGACTACAGCGGGTGAGTCAGTAGAGCTGGAGAGATATACAAAACCATGTGCTGCTTCACTAATGTTGCTCTGGTTTGCTGCAAAGGTCTTTTTAGGATAATAATAAGCAACTAATGTACATTACAAATGAGAATAGCGTAAAAATTACTGCTGTGCTGATTGACAGAAAAACCCATCCATAAGGAATTAAGCGATTTCTGTTCCACTTAACTCTTCCTTAACAGTGCTATTAACGATTTGTTATGAAATAATCGGTATCTAGCTGTAATTATCAGTAAAGGGTGAAGTACTTTTGAAAAGATTTTTGCGGCATGGACGTGTCCATGCTAGCAGTCAGAAGTCAGAGCCAGTGTGGAGATTTGTGCTAACAGATTTCACACAAAACTGTGTAGTGTATGATGGACACAGACTCTGATTTTTTAGCTTCAGACTATGATTCCATCTAGTCAGATAATATCAAATATGTTTGATATTTTGAGCCAAATTTAGAACAAATTTTGTTTCCGTTTGTCTTGTGTCTCCTAGCAACAAGGCAAGTTTTTATGTTTATTGTGTTAAAACCTGAAAATCTGGTAATGTGTGATCATTAGTCATTTATTGTGTGATGCCCAGTTTTCCCTCTGCAACCATTTACAAAGTCGGTAAGTGAATGAAGCATTTTTATTAGTCATATAGTGTAGTCTAACTGAAAGTTGTCAGTTATCTCAGCTGTTTTTGTTTATATACCGATTCAGTCGATTTAACTCATATTCAACGGTTTATATAGTTTTTTTTTTTTTTTACATTGTTGAAAATTGGTTAAAATTGTGAATTTGATTTACAATTCATTCAAATTTGTAATTTTAGGTTCAGTTTATTCAGAACAGCAAATGTTAGCAACATAAAACAAGGTTAAAAGCCATTTTTCATGACTGAATGAGCTTGTGAGAGGTGTCAGTTTCTCCGTTAGGAAAGCACATAGGCTATTTCATTCCTCAATTTGTACACTACCTTTGCCGAGCAATTTTACATTTACACATCTCCTAATCAGCACACAGGGCCTTAAAATGTTGGACATAAAGAGCACTAATTTGTAGATCACAATGTAGTTTAACAATATCTCTTCACCACATCAAGCTCGGGTGGGATTCCTTTGATAGCAAAGGTTCATAATGAATAAAACAATGATTCCAAATAATGCTCTTTTTTGCTGCATCCTTAAACCTTCTGACAACTCTGCTGTTTTTTCTAATGATGCATGGCTGCCCTGTCACTGGCGATGCCTTTGTAATTGGCTGAATCTACTACATTTTGTCTTGGAAACATTTAACTCTTTACATCTATGTTCACCTGGTGCATTGGAAGCACAGAAGATCTTAGTACTGAGCATAAACCATTAGCGTGGTGCTTGATGCAATGTCAGTGCTCTCGTCCCGCTGAATATCAAAGCCCTTTTGATTTCAGTCTCGCTGTGAGTTTTTTCTCCAAATTCTAGGCAATATCCCCAATTCTCAATGACACCATATGTTGCTAAGAGGAATTATTTTTATCTTTTCAGATGTCTTTTCATCCAGAACCGTATTAACTCTGTCTAGCAGCAGGCAATATTATTCTTTCTGCAATTGTGTGAGGTGCTTTTTCTTTGGCAACATGATGACAATATAAGATGCCAAGTGCAATTTGTGATTGTACGTTATGCTTCTGCTTATTATCTGAACTGATGACTGAATTTCCTGAGTCTTACCCTGAAAAAAAAAGGAAATGGCTTGCCTGCCAGTCTTTCCTAATTTGCTGTGCCCTCTTTTCCCTGCAGTTAAATAACCTTTATCCAGATTTCCTAAGGATAGCCCATAGTCATCATGGTTACACAGACTCACCATCTCCCTGCATTATAATTATTTCTAAATATAGTGGTGGAAAAGTTACATAGATTCCATACTTTAGTACAAGTACAGATACCACACCTAGTAAACGTTACTTTAAGTAAAAGTCCAATAAAATACTACTTACAGAACATTTCAAAGCATCTGGTTGAAAATACTTAAATGTTAAAAAAGTGTGAATTGCCTTTTATGAAACGTGATCCAACCATGCTGAAACAAGCACGCTGCTGTGGTCATATTGTAAAGCCAGAGATTAACTGGAAGCTGCTTTATAATTAAAATGTAGGTTGTAACTATACTTTAAATCACTGATTCCTGAATCTGAAAAACTTTGCAACACAAGTTTTTTTTTTTTTTTTTTTTTTTTTTTTTCGTGCTTTGAAGAAATCTGTATATTATAAAGTACTATAAATAAACTTAACTTAACCTGACTTGTCTATTAAAACCACATTCAGTGTGCTGGAGAGACCATATGGCTGATTTTCACATCTGATAACAACATCATTACATATAACCGCTGCCTATAGTGAATATATTTACATTTACATTTTTACATTTTTATTCATTTAGCTGACGCTTTTATCCAAAGCGACTTACAATTGCTATATATGTCAGAGGTCGCACGCCTCTGGAGCAACTAGGGGTTAAGTGTCTTGCTCAGGGACACATTGGTGTCTCACAGTGGATTCGAACCCGGGTCTCTCACACCAAAGGCATGTGTCTTATCCACTGCGCCATCACCACCCCTGTAGGTTATAGGCCAATATAGGTTAAAAACCACTAGTTATCAAAGTAAATGCACTACTATTAAGAATTAATTTAGCTAATTAGCTAATTTATATAGTGCTGTGTTTATTTGTGCCATTAAGATATCGATCTTTTTAAGAGCCTTAAAGGTTCCCTTATCATAGGAGTGTCACATTTAATGGTGTTTTTCAATGGTTTATCACAACACTAGCAAATCCGTCAGCGCTGCATGATGCTGTGTGGTTTAAATGCAGTATTGTCACACTTTTGGAACATTTGAGTATTTCTCCTGCACTGCAGTACAGCTATACTGTACAAGCGATTAATATGGTGGAATTATCAGCCCAAAGCTAAATTTCTCAGTGCTCCTGATTGCTTATAATAAGAGTCACTCACACACTGTTCTCACACACTGTGTGCTGAGCCAAAAATGTAATGTTAAACCTATAAAAATGGTTTAAAAAAACACATGGCTCCATAGTTCCATCACGTTACAGTGTCACAATGACTGTCTTTTGTCAGTGCTTCAGAGTTTAAGTAGATGACATAAAGTGGCCTGAGGTTAACAGCATTGAAAATAAATGGTCACTCATATCCTACATTTAGCTCCCAATTAGGGTGGAGTTTTGGAAGTTTGTCCACAAAATGGTAAGGGCACACATATGCCTTCTATAGGGAGTATTTTAACTTATACTACTTTTCTCTTGTCAGTCTTTGGCATAGAATGCAAGAAATACAACGCTGTATACCCACTTTGCTTTCAGATTTGCTGGTGCTCAAAACAAGTACTTTTCAGGTATTCTGTTAAATTTTCAGTCAGAGACAGCATCTCTCTTACCTCTCTTGAGCCCACTGAGTGTTAATAGACCCTCTAATGCATGCCATGGGTTTGGTCGCAATGGGGAAATAGAGTCCTGCGGGGATGACATATTTTTGTAGGCCAACACTGATTCCCTTGACAAAAGTCAATTGCATTTTTCCATTGGCATTTGAATTATTGTAGGAAATAAGCTCTATGACCAGCAAAAGTACATAAATTTCCTTGTGGTAACACTTTATTTTAGGGTCTCTTAACTAGTTGCTTAGCATGCATATTCCTAGAATATTAGCCATTTATTATTAGTAATTAAGCACATATTAATGCCTTATTCTACATAACCTTATTCTACATCCCTAATCCTACCCACTACCTAAATTAAACAACTACCTTACTACCTATTAATAAGTAGCAAATTAGGAATTTATTGAGGGAAAAGTCGTAGTTAATTGTGAATAAGTGTTTCCTATTCTAAAGTGTTACCTTCCTTGCTTCGACAAAAATATGTATGATGCTCTTTGGAACATTCTCAAATCATGCTGAATTACATGGATAATCCAAAACTATGACCAATTTGTACGTATTTTACGAGGTGGCTAAGTCGTACGAATTTGTACGACCTCACTCATATGATTTTGTACAATTTGTCTACACCCCAGTGACGGGTAGGTTTAGGGGTGTGGTAAGGTATATGTCATTTCTACAGATTCATACGAATTGTGCAACTCATAAAATATGTACGATTTAGCAAAAATCATATGAATTTGTTCAAGTGAAGTAGTATGAACTCGTATGAATTAGCCACCTCGGAAAATATGCACAAATTGCCGTGAGATCGGGCTGGATGATCTGGTTTTGCACAGACGTATGGAGTACATAGCAGTTTGAGCAATATCATAAAGCAAAAAGGGTAAACCAAATACTAAGACATTCTGAAATTCATGTAAATTATTCAATTCGACTTCAAACTGTTATGCAGATAATATTTTGTAATTTTGTATTAAAAGAAAAACAAGTGTGTGCTCAATATAATGTATTCGTGTACTGAATTTATTTAAGAAATGTTTATGCATATCCTTCTGTCAAATGATTTACAGATTTGATAAGAAATCTAATGAAATTATATTAAATCTGGATTAAAAGAGATTAAGACAATTCTTCCCTGCATCATGGTGGGTAATGACAGATACTGGAATGACAGCCTTAACCAAAGTTAGTCAACCTCGGTGGCCTTTAAATATAGCTTCAGAGCTTTAATCATGGATGTCTGGGCATTTTCTGATGGGGTGTCCAATCAAATATCATGATGAATTATTGTCTGCAGTGTCCCCTATAGAGGTCATTTAACAGGTACAGATGACAAATGATATCTGTATTGCACACCTGGCAGCAGGAACCTGACAAGTTCTTCATGGTCCATTGTTGGAAAGGTTACCTCATCATTGGAGAAAGACACTACATTACCAAGTCATAAAGATAAATGATCCATATTTATATAAGATTTATATAAACAAAATAATGTGCAAATCTCAAACAAGTAGATCTGCTGATACTGTACAATAAAAGTATTTAACTTGTTAGTAAATGTAGTATAAATATCAATTTTTTTTTTTTGCTGGGTTGAAGCCAGTCTAGAACACATTAGTGGTCAAAAGCATCTTAGAATATTGTTGACTATAGTCTTCTTGAAAGCAAGGCTATTGTGCCACACTTATGTGGCTACAATGACGCAGCCGCCTCATTGACGCCCCTCTCTTGGGGTTTCTCATTTCTAGAAGTTATTCCAAGGCACAGTTTTTAAAAGTTACAATGCAATTCAATAAACAGTTTTTGTTGTCACAAAAACAACAACAATGTGTTATAGGCCTCCTGTTGTGTTGCAAGGGAGGCATACTGTTGCACCAAACAAAGAAACATTGAAAGACACACTATGAAAATATCAAGTTTGAGAACGTACATGCTGGTGGCAATCTTTTCAACGTGTAATTCAATCTCGTTGTCATATGGTGTCTGCTAAAGCATTTCAGCAAATACAAATTTCACATACAGTAGCACACCAAATATCTACTGATATCTAACCTCTCTCTAATTTCCACGTTCCCATGATAAAAATTTGCAATTACATTTATTTAAATATGATTCAAGGCTTGACGAATTTGTTTGTAATTCTGCAAAATCTCAATTCAAACATCCGGGTGAGCCTCTGACTGCAAATTTTCCGCGCCTGGACATGCATTCATTTGTGACACAATTTCCTGTCGCATAGTCCAGGCGTGCTGCCCACTTTTAGAAAGCTTGCCATCCATTACACACAAATGAGAAACTATTAACACATCTGGAAGCTGTTGTGGGATTAAAACAGACAGATCTAAATGAACAGGGCCTTTAACAGATAGGGAATCAATCACTGTGTCACAACACCACATTACACAGTTTGAATATCAATTAGTGTTGTTTTAATTGTTTTAAACCAGTGTTTTAAGTGGACAAGTTATTCTTGTTCACTTCCATGCACTGACTCGTGTGTAGTAAAGACTGTAGTGCGAACAAATCAGAGACTAAGCAAATAGACTTATAGTGTGGGCTGTGACAGAGTGTATCATCGAACAAATATACCCTTGCACAGAGCGAGTTGGTGATGTGAGTCTGAATGAATAAATGAGCAAGTGGAGTGGCACTGAGCAAGACATGTAATTTGTGAACAAACTGGACGAATGAGGCATTTTGATTGAAAATGAACTGAAGAAACTGGAGCACTTCGTTTGTGAAAAAAACTGAGATTTGTTTCAGCGATGGATGACTCTGATTTCTTGAGTCAAGAGAAAGCTATCCATTGGCATTTCCATTCATCTCAATGACAGTTGCCTTGCTGACACAGGACCTTCCGGAAGAATACAGTTTGAAAGATATCATCTTTGCTCTGGGGCACTCAGTTGTTCTTGATCCAGTTTTACTACTAACTTACTAGGTACACATTTTATCAAAGTTGTTGTTGAAAGTTGTTGTTTTTTTTGTTTTTTTTGCATTTTATCAGAATTCACAGTTACTTTTGAATTACTGTCGGGGAGGGGGACAAATGCAGTAATGGTATATTTACATCATCTTCCAGGTTTGCAGTGGTAAACTGCAGCATGCCATATTGTACAATAAGACCCCAGTGGGATTATACGTAAAAACCAAGATGGACTCTACAAATCAATATCTATTGTAGCCAAGACTTTGATCATTATTGATAGCATTTGTGTCTGGAGTGTATATAGCAGCTTTTCCATTTGTGATAAATGTACTGGTTACCAAAAGAAAATAAGAAGAAAACACATGTATATCTAACTTAGTTTGAGCAATGGTTTGACTGTATGAGGAGAATCATGATGATTTCTGGCATTTCTCTTTGGCGTTTTGCCCAGCTGGTCTTGTTTTGGCTTGTTGCCCATCAGCTCAGTATATATTTGTATTTGGAAGAGACCCATACTCATACAAAAGAAAACCTCAGGTGTCAACAAATAAAGATCATGCTTCTGAGTCCATTATTCCCTGCGGGATGTTGGTTTTTTATCAGACTCAAACAGAAGGTTTTCATGTTGAAATACTTCATATTGGTTATTCATACAAAACCCTTCATAAATCATCATATCCAGAAACCTTTGGGGAGTATCATGTGTTTGATTCTAAGATCAAGTAATGAAATCCAGAGATGCTCATATTAATTAAATTAAGCTATCTTCAGCGGAGGCAAAGCAAACATGCATCTTTAATGGTGAATTTGATGTGGCTGAGTAGTCACTACAAAATTTACATTTTCATTCATGAACATGCATGCAAATTCTTACCAAAACAAAGTGCAATACAGATACCCATCACATTACTAGCAACTAACAAAACTAATAGTTAATAATACACTTTTTTGTTGTTGTTGTTGAAATAAGAGTTGGTATTGAACACATCAAAATTATTCCCTTTATTTTTATTATTATTAATATTTAAGAGCGTTTAGTTTGTCACAACAGATGGATTCTGTAATATCATTACGTCATATTCCTCACACACAATAAAATATGTATTCCACATAAAATTTGCATAATTTGACAATGCCAATTAACTATGAACCAATGTAACACTGCGAAGTGAAATAATATTGGAAAAAAGGAACCATGTGGGGATTAAGGTGACTTGGAAACAAACTGTCAAAAGAGCAGTTTTCCAATTTGTTCTCTGTCACTTCAACACTTTTTGTTTTTGCTATTTGTACCAATAATAGTTATAATAAAAGGATTGTCATTCCAGGTGGAATTTGGGGCCAGAATCCATCACACCAATAAATACACACATACTCTTCAGTACTGGTGTGTAACTCCTGGGATAAGTGTTGAAATGCAGTGGGTGGAGACTCATTTGAACAGAGACGGCTGGGGTACCTCAGAAGGGAACTCAAAGTGACATAAATTCCCAGGTGGCTCTTTATGGAGTCTTCCTGAAAACAAAGACAATATGAACTGGGTTTCTGAGCCATAGTATTGACTAGCTGTCTAAGGCCATGAGTTCCAGAATGCGAAGAGGGAGGTGTAGATAGAAAGAATTTCCCAGCAGGCAGGTAGGGGAAATAGGACTTTGCAAAAAGGAGCTCGACTGGCCATGATGCTTCTGCTTCTAGACACAGCTGGTATGGCAGAGATTTGTCTTTGAATCTGGGAAAGGAAGTCCCTTTGAGCTTACACTTCATTGTACAGAAGTCTGTGGATAGAAGTCTATATGTTGTGTTCCAAAGACAACTGTGTGTATCATTGCGATCACTTCACTTCCCAAAGCAGTGGAGTTTGTTTGCCTGAAAGTGTCAGACATCATGAAAACTAACATACAGAAAATATTCTAGGTTACCATGATTTTACCTTGATGATATGTTCTTGCAGCATCATCTGTTTTTTGCTTTTGGGGCAATATTACTGTCAAAAAGATATACTGTAGTCTTAAGCCCAGAGCATACTTAATGTTTGTACGTGTAAGCTAACGTGTGCGAAAAGTCGAACGTGTAGATTTTCAAAGTATACTCCATTTGATGTTGTACACGAACAGTCGACACATGCGCTCTAGAAAGATTCATCCATGTCCAGTGTCTGCTCTATTTTTCCCCATTAAGTTATGACCAATAACAAATATTTCTGAACTCTTTTTAACCAAAGCTGAGCTGTCTCGTACCCGCTCGCTCACAAGCGTTTTTTCCAATGCGACCATGTTGTTGTTGCAGTCTCCGCTATTTTGTTATTGTTCATTTACTTAAGTTTCGTTTTCTGCTGTGAAAAAACGGACAGTGTTGCCACCATGTAAAAAACTGATTACTGCAAAATAACTTCAGTGCGCATGTGTGACCTGTGCGTACAAAGTATTTTCTGTAATCTCTGATGACGAAATTTGAGTCACACGCACTGTACACTTTCTCTGGTGTACACAGAAAAAGTGAAGTACACTTTGGGCTTCAAACTTCATCCTTAACTATCTCTAAATTTTAGGAAAGGGCATCCCATTCTTAATATTCAAGTTGTAATGGCTAGTCTCATGTCCCTTTATAGCTCTTATCCAGTTCAGGAAATTATTTATATTTGGAGGCCAGGGTACACTACGTTTTTCTTTTTCTTTTCTTTACTGTAATACAACTTTAATGTGCTGTGCCTTTTTGGTAATATTTAAACAACTTGCCACATTAAATACAAACTTTTGTACAGCTTACTCTTGGCCTGGATTGTGAGTAGTCTTTTTGAAATTTACTGTAGAATTACAATTGTAGGATTGATGTAAAAACATCTGTTTATACTGTGAGCTTATAGTTTTGGAAAACAAACATTCCTATAAACAAACAATATCATCCTGTACTTCTACAGTGCATTTGAACTATGAAGGCAATCAGCATGACTTTTTTTGGTACTTGTTCGTTTGATCATTCATAACATTGTTGCATTTTGTATGTATTTAGATGAGAAGAAAAATATTGTGTTGCAAGATGATGTCACAACTTTCATGTACATCAAGCATGTATAGTTGATCAGTAGCTTTTTCAATGTTGCGAAATCTGTAAATAGACATAAATTTAAAATAGGTTTTGATAACTACTTATTTTTATCTAATAGATTGGAAGAGATTGACTAATTTGGAACCAGTCAATTAATTTATTTTACATTACATTTCTGTTAAGGCGCCGGTCTGATCTGGGTTTGTTTATGTTGTGTCCTGGTCTGTCTGAAGCACATGGCTGTCAGTTGGTAATTGTGTGTGTCATGTGGTCTATTGTTACCCCGCCCCTCTTGTTACCTTATTATCTTATTAGGGTTGACACCTGTTTGAGGTAATTAGTCACCCTTTATATTCTCCTCTTGTTTTCTGTCCTGTGCCAGATCGAATCTCTGCTTTGCTGAGTTAACCTGGCTCTTGTCTCTGACGGTTATCTTGCTCCTGTTGTTGTCAAGCCTAAGTCTAGTTCTGTTTTTTCCTCAAATTTATTTTTTACCTTTTGAGATTAGGGATTTTTCTTTTGATTTAGTTTAGTGCTATCTAGTTCCTTGTTTTGAGCTCCTGCCTTTTTAGTTTTGTTTTTCCTTTTTCCCTTTTGCTCCCCAGTTCCCCCATTGGCTCTGGCTGCTGGACTCCCTCCTGCCTGCCTCCTCCATCCCATCCCTGGCTGCTCATCATCGCCTGCTCCCTTGCCCTTCTGGTTCTGTCCATCTAGCTGCTCAACCATTGTCAGCCTTGTTCACCAGCCTCAGGAGACCCCAGTTAAGCCAGCCTGGCTTCTGCCTTCGTCTTCTTGGAACCAGTCTCCCGCTCTCTCTCACTGTTGCCATTTCCTGCATCCTGGAGTTTCATTACGGAGTTGGTCTACCTCGTAGCTCTTGGACTGTTGCCCTCTGCCTATCCCTCAGAAACCCCTTTCCTAGACGCTTCCTGCTGAGTTGTTCATCTCTGCCACGGACCTGGCTGGAATCTCTCCTGGTTACCCTCTCGTGCAGCAGATAGTTCCTGAGTTCCTGTTTTGTGTTTGAGTCTCAATAAATCTGTTATCCCTGCAACTGATTCCTCTTCCTTTACCACCCCTGACAGTTCGATCTGGCCAGTATGGAATCAGCGGGGCCTGACCAGATCCGGACAGCCGTCCTCCAGCAGGGGGTGCTGCTGGGTCAACATGCTACGCGACTCTCAGAAACCACCAGAGGCGTAGAGGCCATGTCCTCCCAAGTTACTGAACTCACTAATCAAGTCAGGGAGTTGAGGCGGGACCAGGACAGCCTTCGGACTGCAGCCGCTGCCTCTGTTTCATCTCCTGTTCTTGCCCGGGTAGCTCCAGAACCTAGAGTGCCCACTCCGCCACTTTATGATGGGGATCCTAGGGCTTGTCGCCCATTCCTGTCCCAGTGTGCGATCACGTTTACCCTGCAGCCCACAACATTTGCTTCCGAAGCAGCAAAGGTGGCATTTGTTATTACCCTACTCACTGGGAGGGCCCGGGAGTGGGGGACTACTGTCTGGGAGAAGCAAGAGCCTTACTGTGCCACATTTGAGCTGTTTCGTCAGGAGATGATCAAGGTGTTTGACCGATCAGTCGCTGGCAAGGAGGCAGCCAGTCAGCTGGTGAGACTGAGGCAGGGCAAGTCATCAGTTACGGATTTTTCCATTCAGTTCCGGACTCTGGCTGTGCTTTGTGGTTGGAATCAAGCAGCTTTGTGGGATGTTTTCAGAGAGGGCCTCAATCCTGAGATTCAGGACGAGATTGCTATCCATGATCTGCCGGCTTCATTTGATGACCTGGTGGATCTGGCACTTCGTGTCGAGACGCGCATCAATCTACGCCGTCAACGGATCCTGGCTCATCCTTCTTGGCCCATTTCTCCTCGTTCTGTTTCGGAAGCCGCTATTGTTCACCCTGAGCCACTTCCTGAAGTGGAGCCCATGCAGGTTGGGCGTACCCGTCTGGCAGCGGAGGAGAAGCAACGACGCCTCAATCAACGACTTTGCTTCTACTGTGGGAAGTCTGGACATTTTGCTGCAACATGTCCTTTAAAAGTCAGAGCTCGCCAGTAGATGGGGAAGTATTGGTGAGCGTTACCCCTGTACCCGATTCCCCCATATTTCGTACCCAGCTGCCTGCCATTGTCAAGTGGGGGCCTTTTTCAAGACCATGCTCAGCCCTGGTGGATTCTGGGGCTGAGGGGAATTTCATTGATGCCACCCTGGTGGCCCGGTGGGGCATTCCCCTTACCCCTCTCAAGACGAAACTCATTGCCAGGGCTCTCAATGGCGCCATCCTCACCCAAGTTACTCACGTCACTCCCCCTGTAAGTTTAACCGTTTCCGGCAACCATTGTGAGGAGATTACGTTTTACCTCCTCGAGTCTCCCAGCACACCCATTGTGCTGGGGCACCCGTGGTTGGTGAAACACAGCCCTCACATTGGTTGGGCTGAGAATTCTGTGTTGGCATGGAGCTCATTTTGTCATAAGTTTTGCCTTGGGGTTGCCTCGTCTGCTGGTTTTTCTTGTTCTGTGTTTCAGGAGGAGCAGACTGCGGATCTGACCGGTGTTCCTGCTGAGTACCTCGATCTTCGGAGGGTTTTTAGCAAGTCACGGGCGGCATCTCTCCCTCCTCACAGACCCTATGACTGTGCCATCGACCTTCTCCCAGGCACTTCTCCGCCTCGTGGTCGCCTTTATTCTCTCTCAGCGCCCGAGAGGGAGGCTATGGATAAGTATATCCAGGAGTCTTTGGCAGCTGGCCTCATCCGTTCTTCCTCTTCTCCTGCAGGTGCGGGGTTCTTCTTTGTGGAAAAGAAGGACGGTTCCTTGCGCCCCTGCATCGATTATCGTGGGCTGAATGACATCACCGTAAAGAATCGGTACCCCCTGCCGCTGATGTCCTCAGCTCCCGAGCTGCTGCAGGGAGCGAGAATCTTCACTAAGTTGGACCTCCGCAATGCCTACCACTTGGTTCGGATAAGGGAAGGGGATGAGTGGAAGACAGCTTTTAACACCCATACTGGGCACTTTGAATATCGGGTTATGCCCTTCGGGCTTACTAATGCCCCAGCTGTCTTCCAAGCCCTGATTAACGATGTGCTTAGAGACATGATCAATAGATTTGTCTTTGTGTACCTTGATGACATTTTAATTTTTTCTTCGTCATTGCAGGTACACACTCAGCATGTCCGTCAGGTGCTGCAGAGGTTACTTGAGAACCAGCTGTATGTCAAGGCGGAGAAGTGCACATTCCACGCAGACTCAGTTCCGTTCCTGGGACAGATAATCTCGGCGGAGGGGGTTAAGGTAGATCCTGCCAAGGTAAGGGCCGTCTCTGAGTGGCCAGTCCCCGACTCTCGTAGAGCATTGCAGCGGTTTCTGGGATTCGCCAATTTTTATCGGCGTTTCATCCGGAACTATAGTCAAACTGCTGCTCCTTTAACTGCTCTAACCTCCACTTGTGTTCCTTTCAGGTGGACGGAGCAGGCACAGGGGGCTTTTACGAAACTTAAATTATGTTTCACATCTGCACCTGTTTTGTCTGTTCCAGACCCTGATCTGCAGTTTATTGTGGAGGTTGACGCTTCTGAGGTCGGGGTCGGGGCGGTTCTTTCTCAAAGATCCCCCCTTGATGGGAAGGTGCACCCTTGTGCATACTTCTCGCACCGCCTGAGCCCGGCAGAACAGAACTATGATGTCGGTAACCGTGAGCTGCTTGCGGTGAGGCTGGCACTGGGTGAGTGGCGACACTGGCTGGAGGGGGCGGCGGAGCCCTTCTTGGTTTGGACGGATCATAAGAACCTTGAATATGTCCGTTCGGCCAGGAGGTTGAACTCTCGGCAGGCCAGGTGGGCTCTCTTCTTTGACCGGTTCCGTTTCACCCTCTCGTACAGGCCTGGGTCCAAGAATATCAAGCCGGATGCCCTGTCTCGTCTCTTTGCCAGTCCGGGGAGCGGGTTACCGCCCGACACTATTTTGCCCCGGGGTGTCGTGGTGGCGGCTGTTTCCTGGGGTATTGAGAGGCGGGTCAGGGAGGCCTTGCGGGGGGTGGAGGTTCCGAGAGGCTGCCCGACTGGTCTGTTGTTTGTTCCAGGTCCGTTGCGCCCTTCAGTTCTGGAGTGGAGTCATTCTTCTAGGCTGGTCTGCCATCCAGGTGTGCGGAGGACGTTGGCTTCTGCCCGTCAGCGCTTTTGGTGGCCGTCTCTGCACCATGATGTCAGACAGTTCGTGGCTGCTTGCTCGGTTTGCGCCCAGAACAAGACTTCTAACAAGCCTCCCATTGGTCTGCTGCGGCCTTTGCCGATTCCCTCCCGCCCTTGGTCCCATATTGCCCTGGATTTTGTCACTGGCCTCCCCTCCTCCACGGGCAATACCGTGATTTTGACGGTGGTGGACCGCTTTTCGAAGGCGGCTCATTTTATTCCCCTACCTAAATTGCCCTCTGCTAAGGAAACTGCTCTGGTGGTAGTCGATCACGTCTTCAGGATTCATGGTCTTCCCAAAGACGTGGTCTCTGACAGGGGGCCCCAGTTCGTTTCCCATTTTTGGAAGGAATTCTGTCGTCTGATCGGTGCTTCTTCGAGTCTGACGTCAGGATTTCATCCGCAGACCAATGGGCAGTCTGAGCGAGCCAACCAGGATTTGGAGCGGATGCTCCGCTGTCTGGCATCACACAATCCCGCCTCCTGGAGCCAGCAGCTCACCTGGGCAGAGTATGCCCACAATACTCTTCCTGTGGCGGCCACTGGTATGTCCCCTTTTCAAAGTTCTATTGGTTATCAGCCTCCTCTATTTGCTTCACAGGAACCTGATGCCGCAGTTCCCTCCGCCCAGGCCTTTGTCCAGAGATGCAGACGCACATGGGAAAGAGCCAGGAAGGCGCTCATTCAGGCGGGGAGACGTGCCAAGGTGGCAGCTGATCGTCGTCGGACACCTGCACCCAAGTATGTCTGTGGGCAGAGGGTATGGCTTTCCACTAAGGACCTGCCCCTTAAGGTGCCAGCACGCAAGCTGGCACCCAGGTTCTTAGGGCCATACCGCATTACCAAGGTCTTAAGTCCGGCGGCGGTGCGGCTCAGGCTCCCATCTGTCTTTGCTCGTGTCCATCCTGTCTTTCACGTGTCTCGCGTCAAGCCTGTTATTTCTTCCCCTTTGAACCCTGGTGTGTCTGCTCCTTCCCCCCCTCCCCCCCGTCTCATTGACGGTTCCCCAGCGTTTTCTGTTAGGAGGCTGTTGGACGCCAGAAGGCGTGGCAGGGGATACCAGTACCTTGTGGACTGGGAAGGGTACGGTCCTGAGGAGAGGTGTTGGGTGCCGTCTCGGGATATCTTGGACCACTCCTTGATCGAGGATTTCCACCGTCGACAGGCCTCCTCTGTTCCTGGAGCGCCCGGGGTCGCTCCTGGAGGTGGGGGTACTGTTAAGGCGCCGGTCTGATCTGGGTTTGTTTATGTTGTGTCCTGGTCTGTCTGAAGCACATGGCTGTCAGTTGGTAATTGTGTGTGTCATGTGGTCTATTGTTACCCCGCCCCTCTTGTTACCTTATTATCTTATTAGGGTTGACACCTGTTTGAGGTAATTAGTCACCCTTTATATTCTCCTCTTGTTTTCTGTCCTGTGCCAGATCGAATCTCTGCTTTGCTGAGTTAACCTGGCTCTTGTCTCTGACGGTTATCTTGCTCCTGTTGTTGTCAAGCCTAAGTCTAGTTCTGTTTTTTCCTCAAATTTATTTTTTACCTTTTGAGATTAGGGATTTTTCTTTTGATTTAGTTTAGTGCTATCTAGTTCCTTGTTTTGAGCTCCTGCCTTTTTAGTTTTGTTTTTCCTTTTTCCCTTTTGCTCCCCAGTTCCCCCATTGGCTCTGGCTGCTGGACTCCCTCCTGCCTGCCTCCTCCATCCCATCCCTGGCTGCTCATCATCGCCTGCTCCCTTGCCCTTCTGGTTCTGTCCATCTAGCTGCTCAACCATTGTCAGCCTTGTTCACCAGCCTCAGGAGACCCCAGTTAAGCCAGCCTGGCTTCTGCCTTCGTCTTCTTGGAACCAGTCTCCCGCTCTCTCTCACTGTTGCCATTTCCTGCATCCTGGAGTTTCATTACGGAGTTGGTCTACCTCGTAGCTCTTGGACTGTTGCCCTCTGCCTATCCCTCAGAAACCCCTTTCCTAGACGCTTCCTGCTGAGTTGTTCATCTCTGCCACGGACCTGGCTGGAATCTCTCCTGGTTACCCTCTCGTGCAGCAGATAGTTCCTGAGTTCCTGTTTTGTGTTTGAGTCTCAATAAATCTGTTATCCCTGCAACTGATTCCTCTTCCTTTACCACCCCTGACAATTTCACCATAGTGTTAGCAAATGTCACACTTTTGACTTGGCTTGAACTGAAGTTTAAGAATATACTAGATGCAGACATCCAAAGCAAACGCAACACAAATCACCATAGTGGTGACTTCAAATAAAACATTTGGCATTAAAGTAACATTTGTCACAGTAGGTCGTTGCAGAGAGAACGCAGGAGGCATGAGTAATCTCAAACCATCTTTATTGCCAAAACACAGGGGAGAATCCAACATGGAACCAGGAGCAAACAAACAAACTCAACGAGTAGACCCGACAAACACAAACTTACCAGACTGGGGTTTATAAACACAGGATAATTACAAAACACAGGTGCAGGGGATTCATCAATGAAACTAAACAAGGACAGGAAGGTGACCAAATAAGGCAAAACAGGATCTGAAACACATGACTAAACCGGTCCAATCCTGACAGTAATAACATTACTCCAAACAACCAAAACTCCATCAACATTTATGTATTTGGCAGCAACCTCACAATGTCACAATGCAGAATTTTTACTTTTTTTTTTTTCTTTTTTTTTTTTTGTACTTTAATTAGGTATTAATGTGTTATGAGAAAATAAATAATAATAATAATCACACCGCAATAATGAACATACATGAGAAAAATATATGAAAATATTTTAATGATTTAAATAATATCAAAATTCATATTGAGTCTCATGGAATGCTACTTTATAATGCATTTGTACTCAGGTGTCCCTAAGAAACACTCTTAAGCATGAGACACTGGTATGAACCAATAACCAACGAGGAACCTGTTTTTGTTTTGTTTTTTTCACAGTAAATGTGGAACTAATTGCCATTTCTTGCTCTAAGCAAATATAAAATAACTAGAATCGAAAGATTCAACTTTGCCCTGTTTTTGACCTTGTATAGCTCTTATCTAACCTAGGGAAAAAAAAAAAAAAACACATCCAAAAATGGACATGTGAATCTTTGAATTGCATTCAGATTGCATCTGAATTCAGCAGTGACTCGTGTTTTAATGAACACTTCATCTTACATCACCCTCAAATCCAAAACATTATCTCTTTCAGAGCACTAATACAGAGCTGGAGTATACTTGAAGCTAATCCAGGATCAACAGCAGACACTTGCGTCCCAGCCAGCAGAGTTAACCTGGACTACTGCAGCAGGATAGATCAAAAGACGGGGTGATGGAACGGGCAAGTTCAAATGTAGAGGTGTCAGAGGTCGGGAGTAAAGAGACACAATTACTCTGAGTCTTTCTTTTTTCTCACTCATATAGACATATAGAGTGGCAGAGATGCAACTTTAGAGGTGTGAAATGAGTTTTGGCAGAGAGATCAAAGTAGTAAAGCTGACAGTGATGAAGGCGGGAAAGCCAATGAGTTGACGAATCAATCTCTGGAAGACTTATCCCACTCACTCCACCATGACCCCCTCTCATTCTCCCTTCCTCTTACTTTAAACCTTTCTTTTTATCTTTTATTGTTCTCTTCTGGGGTTAAATAGCACTCTAATTGAACTTCACAAGTGTCAATTAATTCACATTGTGTATACTTTCATTTGCAATATTGCTAATTCAGGTCTTGTGTAGGGTTATTTTATGATATAATTTCCTATAAACCATTGTCAAGTCATTTCAAGTTATATTATTGCTTACCATTTATTCTTGAGCAAAAAATCAGAATCAGAATCAGAATGAGCTTTATTGGTCAGGTATGTTTACACATAAGAGGAATTTGTTATAGTGACAGAAGCATCGAAATGTGTGTATATGCAACATAAATGTCTGTGTGAAAATGAAATGAACATATTGCAGGGACACCCTGTACAGGCTGACACAGAACTCGGCCATCTGGGAAATGGGTCGACCTTATGACTCTGCAAATCACAATAGGTTAATAATCCAAAGATGTTACGCCATACACAATTTTGGTTATTTAAATATAAAACCATGCAGATGATTGGCTCACCCCTGAAATGAACATGGAATTCAGATTGTTTGTAGGAGATCTGGTGTAGTGGTCTATCTATCCATTGCATTATTGTTATTTTTAACTTCAGTTCAAAATGCAATTCTATTGATTTTGTTCTCTTAATCTGAGTTGTCATTCTATGGCAACATCATGTGGCAGTTGTAGAAATAAATTTCACCATCCTAGTTGTGTTGTGACTAAAAAAAATATTTAAAAAAAAATTGTTGTGTTACATGTTGTTACGTTACCTTGTCCTGTTTCTTCACACCTTTCCAGTGCTTGAGTGGTTTACATTGAAGAGATCACTTTTAGGGCTTGTTAAGGCTGTGTTAAGCAAGAGTTTATGCTGCATTGGAGAACTGCAAATCTTGATTTCAATGTTATCGTGTATCACAAGGGCATAGTGGAAAAACACGAGAGTGTTGGAAATATATTTCAAGCAAAAACAGCACACCACTGTAAGGTGATTTCGAACAAAATCAGGCCAAATTTTCATTTGAAGTTTGTTTCAGGAATTGGAAACAGCTTGCCAGAGTGAACTTTATTGAAAAAGTTATCTTCCACTGGCAAACACCCTTAGAACTGCCACTAGTCTGTGGAAATTATTGAATCTCTAGTTCTGTTCAGTTTGTTGAGGTCAGACAAAGTAAACACATGAACACACTGGAGAGCTGATTTATAGTAGAAACTAAGGTTGAATTTCTAAATAAAAGTGGCACTTACACAGTTTATTCATGTTTAGTACTGTAAAGATGATTGCATTTAAAGTAAACTATTGTGTAAAGTGCTTGACTAGAGAGACAGATTTCAGTGCTATCCAAATTGCTAAGATCAGATGCTTTATTAACTGCTGTTTTGTTATTATTTTGTGTTTATTTTGTTATCAAGAGGAAAGTGCACAGTAAATGTATGTAAAACAGTAAACAATATGTTTACACATTCATCTAAATGTTGCTCCCAGCAGCATAGGCTGTGTTGGGATGTTGGCTAATAGTATACCACTGCTCAGGTATTTCAAATGTCTGTTTACCCCTAAGAGAAAAATGGAAAATAACTGGGTATATTAGTATCTTAAGACTTTAAATCTGTTATGCATTCTGATGTAGACCTCTATTAATAAATACAAATTTAAGGTGTGTCCAATTGCTTGCAAACACCCATTTTTCTGCATCTTGTTTGAACTGTTTATTTTCTATCTTCTCAAAACACATCTTACACCGTTTTCATCACTTTAAAGGTACCGCGTCCCCACTGCAGCATAATAGGAAACAAACTAATTTTCATCGCACAGGGCAAGGCAAGTACGGCTCAAGGTCAGATTCCATTTGCCCAGCACGGAGAAATAGTGCATAAATATTGCACGACACATTAAAGTGGGTCCACACCAACAGTTCCTAGAGCTCACTCTCATTCTGTCCAATGAAGATCTATTCTGAGTGTAGAAGAAACCTCTGCCCTTGGAGGGATGGAGAAGAGTGCATGTCACTGTTCCCTCTAAGGAGACAAATGATATGGGTGACTATGGAGTCGGCAGCATGTTGGTAGAGCACTCTGTCCGTCATGGCACCCGAGCCAGCAGACTCCTGACCAAAAGCTCATGTTTTAGTTATTAGCGCATGTAGTACGAGGTCACAGAAATAGTCACGCAAGCAGGCAGCCAGTCAGAGGGGGATTTATATTCTACATTGTGCACCCGCTCTTCAGGCATGCACGCATGTATAATGCTACAGTCCGCCCAGAATCATTTCAGTAATGCAATGCAGAATTCACATGGTTTTTGAGCAATGTATATATGATGTGTTATGGTTAGGGCATAGCGGTATAGGGGAGGGTTCTAGGGATAGCTAGCCTTGTTATCTTCTCTGTAGTCAGGCACTGGTAGTGTAAATTGGTGCATTTCATAAATTAGCCCAAAATATTTTTGTACATATGAGGCAAATCTGATCTGTACCAAAAACAATACAAAAGTACTAAAACGTGCTGGGTATAGTAGAGTAATATATATATATATATATATATATATATATATATATATATATGAATCTCAGGTCTTCTTTTTCCTCTTGCAGCTCTGGTTCATTACCAGCATGTGAGATGTGTGTTCCCCACCGGCATGGCAAAATCAATTGGCAAGATGCTGCTGCATGTTAATTGGACATGATTTTCTTTTTCTTTTTTTTTCTGGGACCCTGAAATAGAACAAGCATCCTGAAATAATATGAGTGTACTTCAGACTTGACAGGTCTCGTACTTTACTAGGAATCCAGCATGGAAGCAATCACTCTTTCAGTCTGATTGCTCTGGTTGACAGAAGTGAATAGTATTGCTCTTCAAAAGACCCTCCAAAGCTGCAGACTATTCCCATTCATCAAATCAACTGACATATGGAAATAAAGCTAAATTAATATTTTTAATCTTACAATGGAACACTGCTCCAGCAATGTTTTCCTGTATATTGCTCTAGAAATGTTTTCTTGTGTAACACCAAAACATCTTGAGGAGTTGATATAAATTAATATTCCTCATGCATTTCTAACAATGGAAACTAGCAATATATGTAAACCTGTGTCCAAATATGCTTACTATATACAGTAATCCTCAAAAATAAACATGTGAAATAAGCAGTATGGTTAAATTTTCAGTATTCATAAACTGTAGACAAAATGTTTCGAAGAACTGTTCACTAACAATTCCTTCTCACTGTGAAATGTTTACATTTTCTGTGTACTTTTTCTTGATGTTCAGTTTAGAAGTAAATCAGCTCTCATGTGATTTTTGCTGTAAACATCATGTTTTCATGCGCACACTCCTGAATTCATCATAAACCATAACAAAAATAACGAACTAAATGAGGTTGAGTTTGTTTCAACTTCTTGAATCAGGCAAACTAAAAAAATAACTTTTTTTTTTTTTTTATTCCTATTGTGAAATATTACCAAACTTAGCACTGAGACCACTACATTTGAAAGTCATTTTTCTATGGTTCCAATATTTAACATTTTCCTCTTGAAAATGTTTTCATGAACCTCTCATCAGACTTGTAATGAGTGGTGGTTGGATTGTTCATTCATAATTTCTAGAGCAGAATACAAAGGAAGGTAAAGACGGCACCTTACACTTGTGCAGTTTTCAGAAAAAAATCTATAAAAAATGTTTGCAGTTTCTGACTTTCATGGATGCAGTAGAGTGTTTGTTTGCAAAAACAAAATGTTTTGTCCTAAATCTAGTGTAGGTATCATGTAAAGCCATTTATACAAAATACTCAAGCCCTGTCAAGTGCAAAATAGCCCATTTTTTTCTAGTTATGATTAAATAAATCAATATGAGCCCTTATAATCTGACTTTGCTGCAGTTGGAATTGAACTGCTGGTTCGTTTGGCCAGAGGAGAACTGCCCCCCCGACTGAGCCTGGTTTCTCCCAAGGTTTTTTTCTCCATTCTGTCACCGATGGAGTTTTGGTTCCTTGCCGCTGTCGCCTCTGGCTTGCTTAGTTGGGGACACTTCATTTCCAGCGATATTGTCGACCTGATTGCACAGACACTATTTAAACTGAACTGAGCTGGATGATGACATCACTGAATTCAATAATGAAATGCCTTTAAATGAAAATTGAGTGTTTAATCTTGTCATTTTACATTATTGACACACTAGTTTCGTATTTTGATATTGTACAGTTGCTTTGACACAGTTTGCAATGTTAAAAGCGCTATAAATAAAGGTGACTTGACTTGACTGGACAATAAATAAATCAAACAATAAATCCTCTTCATTCCATCCTTTGTGTTCCTGTGCTCAATTGATTCTTCTTTTGCTTTCCACATCACATGGGATCTGTCTGCAACGGAAGAGCAAAGAACATAGGTCAACATATCATCAGTCTCCGGAATCAATAATTTAATAACCTTTCTCATGTTCAACTTTCTTTTTTTCCAGTTAATCCTGGATATTACTTCTAAAGATCATAACAGCAGGGGATTTTATCACAAGATCTGTAATTATATGACAATGGTTTGCACCTCAGATTGCTGATGTTCTGACTTTATGTATATATATATATTTTTTTTAATCCACGTTTGATATCTAACCCCTAAACCACCATCTGTTAGCTGGAAACCAGTGTTACTTTGTGTATAACACATGCTTAAAATGCCATCTGTTTCCTGTTTTCTGGTTTTTGCTTCCCTACATCCACTTCACTATTTTTATTGCTTTAAGCATGGACCCTCAAATGGCATGAATAACTATGTATTTCGCCATTCAATCAATTGCTGATGGATATGATCCCAATCTACATAGAATGTCATGTTTTATTCTGAAATGTCATTGTAGAAATAAAATGGGTTGGAAATAATATTTAATGTTGATTTAAATTTAAACAGTGCAGTACAGTGTATGACTGTATTGTTATACTTTTAAATATAAAATAATGCATTAACAAGTACAAATATAAAAGTCCTAACTCAATCAATTATATTTAAAATCACCACAAAATTCCAATATAATTATAGAATTTAAAAATGTATTTTCATGAATGTCACCCTCATATTTTATGGTAAAATTATCCTAAATTTCCTCTGCAGATGTACTGCTGTGACTTTCCAGCTCCTGATCCAATCCGATCAAAGCCAATCAGAACTGCAATTTATTACTGTATACTGTAGGGGATAACTACTTGAATTTCATTTCCCACAAGCACACTCTTTGATAAATAGGAATAAATAAATAAATAAATAAATAAATAAACTACTGTACATATAGGGGAGACTGGGATGCTTATAACATTTTTATTTTATTTTTGCTTCAACATATGTGTTAATTAAATTATAATGTAATACAATACAATACAATATAATATAATATAATATAATATAATATTTTACAGACCTGCAAAAGTATTCAGATTGCGACCCAATTCTCTCATTCTAAATAAATGCCAAATCAAATAATATTAAAATAAAAAAAATATATTGAAAAAAAATATTTATATGTTTATTTATTGACCTTGCTTGCTTCAAAAATATAAATAAAACTTGTCAGCTTTCATATCAGTGACAACTTTGAGAGGAGTCATTTATTCCTTACAGACATATAATGAAAGCCACACACAGACACATCTGTGTTTCATTAATTCATTTGGCTCATCCGCAGCTGAAATAGATGCATTTGCTGGCAGTCTTTTTCTCTGCCTAGGGTTTTCTCTCCCTCGTGAAGGCACTGGAAATTGATGATTCCCAAAGACAACCTCTCACCTGGCAGATAGAGCCAGGAAAATGTGATTCACCTTAACACAACTGTAGGACGAAACCAATTTCCTCAGCCATTTGCACATGGAAAATGTGCCATAAAATATTCTTGATTGCTATCAGTGGGGCAACATTGCTCACCTTAGTTACAGAAGCAGCCTTTATTGCATCAGATTTCACACTAAGTTTCCCAGGGAATACCACGACGGCTGATAGAATAATCCGTTCTAAGTCTGAGTCAATTCATCAGATGAAACAAAGGTGAAAGAAAATGCTGCCAAGTGAGACAAGAGAGAGCTACAATTATTCAAAACCAAACAAAAAAGATAACGGCTTTCACTAATGCATGTTTGGCGCCTCACCAACAGCTCACTCTTCCTGTCTACTAAAGGATAGCTGCAGTGACATGTACTTTCCTACCAAGCATTTGTCTTTGTGAGCGAGATTCACTTTTGGGAATAATGCTGTGTAATTCAAGAGAAATGACAGGTTTATTAGAGGGGGATAAATTACAGTTGCCAGAGTCGAGGCACTGAACACCATTACGTGGAGAGATGAGGTAAATCAATAAAAATGGATATGATTGCACCATTATGAATACAAAACATTCATCTAGTAGTGATTCCTCAGCACAATCATGAGCGAGTATGAAATTATTTGAGCAGCATCTATATGATTTTTATTTTCCCCCTCACATTTGAACAAAGATTTATTGATAGAAATCCCATGTTTAAATTGGGATTTCAATGTGTGATTATGAAATCACAAAGGCTGCGTTTTCTAATTAAATATATGCACAGTGTGGTTCGCTGTAAATACTACTCTTTCTCTAAAAGTGCTGTGAGTTTGAGTCATTGGCAATGTGCATTGGAAAAAGCAATTTGTAATGGGAAACATTTATAAACCTGTTGTCCAACAAAAGAGAACATGCATGTTTTTACTTCACTCAGTTGATAACGTCAGTCAAAAAAAAAAAGGTCAAGTAGCATCACATTAGAAATATACCTTATTCTTATAGCTTAGCTACAAGGTTTTCAGGATCATTTAAAAAAATTATAAATAAATAAAGATTATTTATGTATGTATGTAAGTATGTTCAGTATTTATGTATGTATTTAGTTATTTTATGAAATCTAAATGGGACTTCTAATAAAAATTTAGACTCAGATTTATTTATTTATTTATTTATTTTTTGATGGAATTAAATAATCATCACAGCTGAACATGTATAAAATAGTAAAAGTGAAAACAACACTGATTTATGTGTTTGCTCTCGCAAAGGTTCTAACTTCCCTGACTGCCTTCTGCCTTTAGAAGAATACAAAACAAAATGAAACAGTAATGTCACACAGATGCAAACTCACAAAGGTTAAAAACGGTAACAAGCATGTAAACCTCTTTGGAGGGTCCAGCGGGATGGCCCCTGGGAAGAAGTTTTAAATAGCAACTTTAAAATGGGGGCAGTCGTATGGATGGATATAGGATAATGGATAGAGAGCCGTGCTTGTAACCCAAAGGTCGTGGGTTCGAGTCTCAAGTCCAGAAGGGATTGTAGGTGGGGGAGTGAATGTCCAGTGCTCTCTCCACCCTCAATACCACAACTGAGGTGCCCTTGAGCAAGGCACCGAACTCCCAACTGCTCCCCGGGCGCCGCAGCATAAATGGCTGCCCACTGCTCCAGGTGTGTGTTTGAACTGCTGTGTGTGTGCACTTTGGATGGGTTAAATGCAGAGCACACATTCTGAGTACGGGTTACAAGTATGTCACGTCACTTTCAAAATGTGGATTAACAGTTGATTTTATAGGGGATCTATTATGCCCCTTTTTACAAAATGTAAAATAAGACTCTGATGTCCCCGGAGCATATATAATAATTTGTTACATTTATATAGCACTTTTCTAGGCACTCAAAGCACTTTACATAGTAAGGGGGTATCTCCTCATCCACCACCAGTGTGCAGCACCCACCTGGATGATGCGACGGCAGCCATAGTGTGCCAGAACGCCCACAACACCCCAGCTTACTGATGGAGAGGAGACAGTGATGAAGCCAATCAGTAGATATGGGGATTGTAAGGAGGCCATGATGGCAATTTAGCAATTAGCCTTACAGAGTGACAAGAAGTTCTTTCAGAAAGGCAATTTGGAAAACAAACGCGTGATACTTACTTTGTCTGGAGCTGACGTTCATGCACGAAGCGTTGGTATTGATTCCTAAACATTTAGGGGATGTTAACAATTTTTTCCGGGATATTTCACAGTGACATGAACAGATGGAGAATCTGAAATAGCTTGTTTGGAGAGACTGTTCATGATTTATTGGTTTTATAGAAAAAATTAGTTGGTGGATTTTTAACATTATAGGCTGGTTGTTTTCACACACTGTGGCCACACAACTGTGTTCAAACACCTTATAAAAGTGATTCTTTTTTTATAATAGGTCCCCTTTAACATAATGATATAGGGAAATATTTATTCTAAAATTAATGTTATGTTTTACTGCAACAAAAGTAATGTAGGGGGGATTTTAGGTTGGCTATGCGTATCAGCTGCAAGATTTCACTCAGGTGTGGGGAACTCTGGCTTCAACCCTGATCAAATACACCTGAATGACCTACCCGAGGTCTACAGGATTACTTTAAAATTAAATGTAGGCATGTTTAATTAGAGTTGAAGCTAAGCGCTGCACTTTACCCTGAGGGCCAGATTTGCCCACTGCTGGTTTGCCATATATTATATTTTGGTATATGGTTGCTAAGTAACAATTTATTAATGACCCTAAACATTTTCTCCACGTTATAAAACTCCCCCCCCAATCCCCCACCATGACATACATAGCCTACATACATACATGCTGTGCATACATGAATAAATACACAAAAGACTCAAGCATTTAGCTGTATATCCAATAATTAACACTCATGGTGATAGTTTTGTATTACACACCAAATACAATGTGAAAAAGACTAGCAGGAAGAGGGTTGGAATCACACTTGAATTCAGACCAAGCAATTAAACCAAATATTAAAACAGCTTTAAACTGATAGTTCATCCAAAAATTTAACTTTATTGATCATTTACTCACCGTCAGGCCATCTAATGTGCTTTTTCACCATCTGGCCAAAAGGTTCTCGTTGCTTAATGGTTCCATTCTGTGGCAATCTGGTCCAGCCAGTATGGATATGGTTTTGTTTTCCACTTGTGGGGCTGATGACGGTGCTCGTCAGTGTTGGGTAAGTTACTCAAAAAAGTAATCTTCTACAAATGACTAATTACTACTTTAAAATTGTAATTTGATTACATTACTGATTACTGCATTTAAAAAGTAATCAGATTACTAATTGTTTTACTTTCAAGATTACTTTTAAAGCTATCAAATATATGTAGCAAATTAGCTCAACGTGAGATGAACATTATTTATCATAACGGGTTGTTATCCATTATATATTCATCTTCAGGAATTAACTGTACCATTAATAGTACAATAAAATGATTTGCTTGTCCGCAGTACGGAAAGTTTCAATCGTCTATTGACTCTAAGGAAAATGATTTCTCTGGTCATGAAAAATAATTTCCATATTAGTACATCGCTCATTAGCATGTAACAAAACTGGAACGTTAAAGTGACCTCGTTTCTGTGAGCTGCAGACACAGACAACCAAGTGTGAATACATATGGATGTTTATTAAACTACACTACAGGGGAACATGCAACATCGAACTAAACACAAACATACACACATTAAACATAGATGCCAACGCATGGAAGGAGAGAGAGAGAGAGAGAGAGAGCACTCACTCGCGCGCAAGAGAGAGCATAATAACAGGACTTGCACATCAGCTATACACAACCTGTTAGAACCATCAAATAATTACATCACCTTAATCAAAAGGGGTTGAAGCAAGCGCATCTAAACAGTTTACAAGTGGTTACTTGCACTGGTTTGTTGATGCTGAGTAAAGTGTCCTGCTGCATGTATAATGCGTTTCTTAATTCTTGATGAATTCCTTTAGGAGTGAAAGCTTCGTTATTCCAGCCATGGGTTAATGGGTCCGAAGTTAAATCGCAAAAGTTACTGAACTCAAAACTGCCAAAAGCTCGGACTCCCCCCCGAAAGGGGAGTTGCGAGGTTTCCACGGTGATGTGCCTGTTCAGGGCACTGACGGTGAAGAGAAGAGAGCGTCTTTTGGGTGTGGGAGAAGTTTTATCTGAATCCAGTAACCCCCACTTTTGGTCAGTTTGACCAACAGCAAGGCACATAGTTTCAGCGGGAAAGTGTTTCTTTGTCTCACTTACACCTCATTTGCACGTTTTATGTCTGTTCCGCTCAATCGGTGTAATTCTTCCCACAGTACAGTAAAAATCTTATGATGTATTTCACGTTCACATAGTGTACATCATTGTTTGAGAAATAAAGAGCAGATCATTTTGATATCAAGAAAGAGACATCTAACATATATTAAACCAGAGATCCATTCATACACTTGAAAATTAGTGTTTACAGCTTACTAATACAAATAATGAGTGGTCACTAGGCGAATATAATAAGGAAACACACAAACAACACATGCCTATACCAGATACCTTTGTAACTGAATAATTATGGTCTAAGTAAAGGAAATATCTCTATGTGTGTGTGTGTTGTGTGTGTGTTGTACTCGTGGAGGTATTCCACTGGTCAGCCAGGCCTGGTACCAAGGGTCATTTAGTTCTCTTGGAATGTGTTTGAAGTCCGATGGAGTGAACAGATAGTCAATTCTGCTTAGCTTCTGACAGTGGGGGGACAACCACTGGCAATTAAACACACATAGAAATGTAGAATGTGGGGCCAGGTCTGTGAATTATATAGCCAATGTCAAAGGCTAAAAGGGGTCTCTTAAGACATAAAGCCACAATGACCATCAAGGATCATAAGCAGATGCTACAGAATATCCCCCGTTTTGGCTGAAGATGTTCACCTGGAGACATCTTCAGACAACAGTGGATCCTAATGGTCAAATGGCAGGTGGATCATGAAGGTCAGATGGCAGGTTGATCACAACGGACAGATGACAGGTGGTTTCTAATTTTCCTCAGCCTTTGAATCCTCAGCTTGGGTGTTAACCTTCGAAGGTCTGAGGAAGTGCAGCCATGCACCTGTTCATAGACCTTTGACTCTCAGTACTGGATGTGGATCTGAGGTGGTGTTATCTGTCTCCATCAGTCACGTGACCTTCCACTTCTGGATATCTTGGCCTTCTGCAGTGTTCAGTCAAACTGGGTGACATTTTAGCCAGTTTGTCAAGGTCTTTAAGAGTTGTCTCATGTGCAGCTTCAGGGTCTTCATGGAGGGGCTTTCTTCTTTTGCTAGAAGAGAAGAGTTCTGTGATGAGGGCTGGTGATGTTTTGTATGTGGCCATTCACTTCTTCAATCATGTAGCAATTCTTGGATGGGGGACCCCGTTCTGCTCAGCGGTGGTGATGCTGATGAGGGCTCCGCTTTTCTTGGCTCTAATTCCTTTTCAGGTGGTCTTTCAGAGCATTTGTTTTAGAGTCTTTGTTTTATGGTCAGTTTTGGCTTTCTCCAGTCGCTGTTCTGCAGACTGTAGATGTCTTCTCATGTCTTTCTGGGAAGCTTTTAGTTCTCGTTGGTCATGTTCAGCAACTGCAAGGGCTTCTTGGAGCTATTCAACTTTTTCCTTTGTTTCCTGCTTCACTCTGTCTAGCTCCTTGAGTTTATCCTGGGTTTTCACTTCGAGCTTGTCTGTGCAGCGTGATATGCGCAATAGCTCTCTCAGGAACTCAGTGGTCTGATGCCTGAAATCATCTTGGACTTTCACTGTCAGCTTGTCTATGTGGCTTTGGGCATGTGTCAGCTCCTTCTGACGATGGGTGCTGTGCTCGTCGCTTAGGGTTAGCTGGGCTGTGAAAGCGTAGCTTAGGGAACTGATGGCCTTGTTTAGCTCCCCGTGGTGGTGATTCTGGGTTGGGTCGTGTGTCAGGAGTCTCTTCCGAATCGTGACTATTACTCAGAATATTAAAAGTTCAATGGTCTTGTGAGTAAGACTATGTGTAATGCCTCTTAGCCAGGTGTTCACATCTCCTCCTTGGGCAATGGGGTTTGCAGTCTGTGACATGCTGGCAGACTGGAAAGTGAGGACTGACACAGATCTGTATGGTGTTATAGGCCCATATGTGGTGAAACAGCTAAGTGTCATTTCAGTGATTGCGAACCCAAAGTGGAGTGTGTTGTAGTGGGGCCTTGTGGTTCCAATTTGCTGTTCAGAATTGACAGCAACCTGACATGCACTGACATATTATATCTTGCTGTATGCCAGCCCCGTATGCCACTTGTTTTAGTGTCTCTTGAGTGTCTCTGGTACTGTGGTGTCCAGCACATGATGTGTTGTGGGCATACATTAACCTGACCCCCCTTTGTCACTGTGGCACCACAAGCTGTGGCGCAGTGTAGTCATCAGGGACATATAATAGAATGTAGCTCAGCATACGCAGCATGTGTTTGATGTCATGCAGCAGAGTGAGGACTGGAGCAGCAGCCAGTTGAGCCGATGTGATAGGGTGGTTGGAGGGGTCAGGGAGGTGCCCAAGAATAAGTGTCATAGATCAGTCAGAGGTTTTTTTAGGCAATGCCATCCATGGATAGTCATAAGGTTAGCACCAGGGCTGCGAGGTGGGTACCATGGAAGTAAAAGTTGGTCTCCTGTTGGTTACGGCTGCCATGTCATGGGTGGGTGGGTGGGTCTTGGTTGAGACCATAGCTCTCCACGCAATGCACTTGTGATGTTGTTGCATGTCTGAGACGGGTGTTGGTGCTTGACTGGCTTGTCCCAGCCAAGGAGGTGGCGTGTGAGACTGAGCTTGGCATCCTTTGAGTCTGTTAAAATGAGGAGTTCTCTGATGCAGTTCTTGTGAGCCGAAGCGATTTAAAGGGTGTTCAGGATGGCTGTCACTTGTACTGTGATGACTGGGAGTCCAGTTTGAGGTGTTGCTGTGGGAGAGGTTTGCTGTTAACCCACAAACACCTGCTCTGGACACACCATGCCTCCACATTGCATCCTTAAAAGGCCAGTGACCATGTGGCTTTGGGTGCGTTGGCCTTCTGCATCGCTGCTTTGGCTGTTGAGGGCCGTTACAGCTTGGCGGCACGTCTTTGTGATCACTTTCCATGTTCTATTGCACTAGACAATCGCTGGGTGATTCATGAAGTGCAGAGCAGGGCTCTTTTGTTATCTGAGTAGTTAGTGCTCCTTTGGGAGCAGTTTTCTGCTGAAGTGGGCAACCCCCCTTTTAGTTCTGGCCATTTGTTGTTGTAGACCAGGACTAAGGCAGTAGTTGGTGAATCCAGCTGTCAGATGAAACTCCTTGGTATGAGAGTAAATTAGGCATGGTGTAGAGTGCAGATGCCATTTGAGTTTGATGATGTAATGTGGTCTTGAGTGAGTCCACATAGTTGACATTAGCTCTGCATCATTGCCTCTTGTGACGAGCAGCTTAGGCACTAACAGTTGTCGGCAGATGCAGGATGTCTCTCAGAAAAGGGGGTGTGGCTCAGAGTGGGGCCAGGTTCTCTCCCTTCCTTTGAAGGTGTGTGGTTGAGGGTTTGGCCACGCTGTCTGTGTGTCACACTGTCGCTGTCCATTCCCCTTTTGAGTATTCTGGTTCTACAGTCTCACATTTTTACCAGAGTAAACTTCTGGTGTGCTCTGGCCGGAGATTCTTCACTTTACAGGGCTTTCTCAGGGGGTTGCAAGGTCTCATAGGAAACTTGTGCACTTGCTTGTGAAGGCCGGTCTGATGTGTGCTCAGTGAGTGCCTTGAAGCGTGTGAGGCTTCAGGTCATGTCCTCATGTCTGGCTGTGAGATTGTCCCGTGACCTCGGTGACCTGACAGTCTGTCTGGGTGACCTGTCTGGCTGGAGTGGCAGGGGTTCTCGCACTTCAGCCTGGGGTTTCGGCTGTCTCAATTTCAGCAAAGTATCAATGTGACCCAGCGGCTCTTTATCACTGAGAAGGTGTGCACTGAACATGCAGCAGTACATGAATCAAGATTCTTGAATCTTGAATCTTGATTCATGTACTGCTGCATGTTCAGTGCACACATTTGGGCCTTAAGAGTTCAGTTCTGTTTCTGAGCATCAGCTTGGGGTCTGCCAAAAAGTTGAAAGTGACATAAAAGTTGGATTTACTCCAGTGTCACCAGATCTCTAAGTCTCACCTTGTCTTCCAACATGCTGTTTCCTGGTTTCCCTCCTTTTCAATTGGGTTCCTCAGGAGTCCTCGTACTGGGTTTGTGTGGTGACCGGTATGCTAACAGGTGTTGGATCATCCTGGATGTGCAGCCATCAGCTGAAGTGGCTGGGTGATGCCATTACTCGGTGATGTGGCTGGTTAGCAGAGATCTAGGTAAGTGTTCAGCTGGCGGGCACTTTGGGCGGGCATCCATTTCAGTTCTTACACTTATAAGGAGTTTGTACTGTCCATTTTTTTTTCTCCTTTACGGGGCCTCCTCTGAATGAGCTCCTTTAGAATACTCAAGATCTCTACTGTCTCAGGTGTTGCCACACTGTTCAGCTCTGAGAAGAGCTGGGACGTGTCAAGAAGGTTTCTGCTGGTGAGATTTTATGTTTGTTGCTCAGTGCTCTGTCTGGTGCTTGGGACCGGCACCATCACGGATATGCTGTTCCTGCTGGTTAGGAACTGTGTTTACCTTCTGATGAAGCATCTATCACAGTGATGTGCCTTTCAAGATGTAAGAGCAGGAGGAGTCTGGGTCGTGGGCTGGTCTGACCTTGAGACTGAATTCTCGCGACCAGCTGAGATGTCAGGCCTGATCTTTGTGACCTGGCATTGCACTTCAGATGAGTTGGCTGGCTGGAAATGTGAACGTTCCCGCACTTGAGGCCAATTCTATGAATACTTAAACTCCATTGGGCTCAAAACCATGTGGCAGGTCCATGTTGGTGAAAAGAGAGCCTTTGTCCATTTGGGTTATGTACCCAGGGTGCACAGTCTCATAGAGCTGATGGTCAGGCACGGGGGAGTTGGCCGTGTGTGTATTTTGGCCTGTCGTGGGTGATCAGCTGTCTGCTGATGTGCTGTTTGGGTGACATGACCATCTGGCGTCAGGATGGACGTCTCTGTGGTGAGAGACTGTTTGCCAAGATCTGGGCATTTCTCTTAGTAGGAGGGCTTTCTGGTGGGTTGTTGGTTTCTCATGCCACTCGTAGTTAAAAGTCTAATAGTCTGATATATCCTGTTTGCCCTGCTGGGGAAGCCACTCTAAGGATCAGTTTCTTTTATGTCCTCAGGATCTCTGTTGCTGGCCCGTGTGCTCTCCAGAGTCAGTTCTGGGTACTGTGCAGAGATAGGCAGGATTTTAACAGTCTCTATGTAGGCAGTGCTGTATTCTCTGTAGGCCATATGGGCTGCGTTGCGCAGATATCAGGTGGTCACTGTGCAGGGGAAGGCCATGGCACTTGGGTGATGACCCACAATGTGATGCAGATTTCGGGAGGAGGTAAGGTTCTGGAGTTGAAGCCTTCCTCCCTTGTGGCCTGTTCTGTCATCTGCCGTAGACTCAAAGCTGGCTGTAGCAGGCTTCTTGTAGTCTTTGTTATCCGCTTTGACAATTTCAGACTGCTCGTGGAGGCTAGAGGTGTTCCTGATCGGATAGTTTCATGTGGTCACATTGGGCAGAGTTCAAGCATAACAGTTCATGTTTTGCAGGCAGGCAAGTGTGGTGGCCTTCTGCAGTCTCTGGCCAGCTTGTTGGGGTCTGTGGGGCCACATGGTGTGTGTGTCTGCAGTGATCCTCTGGAATCGTCGCTGCACCCCCCTACCTGTAATTGCTGGCTGGTGACGTGTGAACAGTGGGCTCTCGCCCCCCTTCGCAGGTTTGGACTCTTGGCTGGGGGGCCTGGGCCGGCTTGTCAGGGGAAATTCTGTGTTGTGTTTTGCCTTTCTGTTGACCTTGTGGTCTGCAAGCCTATTTTAGTTCATTTGTGATGTTGAGTTCACCTTGAGTTGGTTGGTTGGTGTTTGAAGTTGCAGCATTGCTGAGCAGAGACTTGGATTTCAACTCAGGCTGCTTGCAGGTGGCATTCACAGGCGTTGTTTTGGTTCGCCTGGGTCAGTACTTAAGAGAGCTTCAGCCTGCTGGAGCCTCTCTGGCTTTTATTCCAGCTGCTCTCTGTGCTCAGTGTCTGTGTGGGTTTTGTAGAGGCATGCTGAAACTTTCTACTTCCTCTTGTAGCTTCTTGGCCTCTTCATCCACGGTCACTTGCTGGTCCAGCTGGTCTGGCAGTTCTGCACACGCTCCCGGTCCTCTGGGCCTCCTTGTGGTTGAAGCATCTTTCGCTCAGCGTTAAATGGATGATGCGGATGTAAGCAAGATCACCGATGATCCTGGCTGGCTCTCTGTGGCTGTAGCCTTGGTTTGATCATAGTCTGTCTGCCAGTTCAGGTTGTCATCCAGCTGTTTCGATCAGGTGCTGTAGATCAGGAGTGGTCCCAGACCGGAGGACATCTGTTGCAGTGCTCAGCCAATCCTTTGGCTGATCAGGTGGGTGGCAGGGCAGGATGACCTGGACACAGGTGGAACACAGGTGGAGAGGGAAAAGCACAACAAAAACCAATGCAAGTCCATACAGGTTTATTGAGCTAAAATATTTGGGGCTATGTGTTGCGTGGTTAACTGGTGTGATCAGTTAGTGACGCAAACTAAACACTTAAATGTCGTGGCTGATAAGGTGAGTAACACTGTTGATGGGTGATAACCTAGGGGGTCATTTAATGACTTAGGCTATTCGGTTTATCAGTGTTATTACGAAGTATTTTCCGATGGTTCAAACAGGTTAGGTCTCCAGGCCCACAAAAACAACTAAAACAGACAGAACCGAAATTAATAAAATAAATCAAAGTTCAAACCTAGAAAGGGATAGTTGGAAATCAAGGTCTTACTAGCACCTCTAGGGGCTGTGACAAGGACTGCAGAGTGGGGCTCTCTGGGGTTGTACTGCCTAAGGAGGTGATGAGAAAGATAGCTGGACAGACCGAGCACACTAAAGCAGAGATGCTCTCTAGTCCTCTTCAAGTTTCATATTGAGTGAATGGCTATATCTTAGGTGTCGTTAGGCTTGGTGGTGAGCTGAGGTCACGCAATCGCTCCCGAGCACGCAACTGCAAGGGGCTCCTGATCACTCGCACCCATGACACCTGGTAACAACCACTCAAACAGCAAATGACTTGACACAATGTGGCATCCACATTGTGGCATCCCCCACAACAGCAAATGACTTGACACAATGTGGCATCCCCCCCCCCAGTACATGTCGGGTAGGTCGGGCAGAGGAGGCCAGTCACCGAGAGCTCCCATGGATGATTCGTCAGCTCACTACCCAAGCCCCAGGGGGCATGCTACCTAACAGGGAACATTGAGTGGGGACGCCAAAAAGATTAAGCTTCTAGGATACATGAAATAGCTTGATGCCGGTTTGCGGTGGGCCACTAATAGATTTGAGGGCTCATTGTGCACCGCGGTGGCTAGAATTGCCTATGCTTATGCCTATGCCTATAGGGAAAGGAGAGGAAAAGGGTAACTAAGTAGAATTGAAAATTAGAAACAAAGTTAGAATGTCCTAATTGCTTAGGAAAGTAAATGGAAAATTGTTTTAAATAGATTTAAAATCTAAGTAAATTCAGTTTTCCTCAATAGATGTAGCTAGACTTAACTACAGACTGGAGTAGAATAAAATAAAATAAATAAATAATTACTGCAATTAAAACAGTAAAAATAAACTACACAAATAAACAAAAGCATGTGGGGGAGACCAAAGTATTTGACAGCCCAACAGAAGATGGAACAGAAAGAAAGTGTAGAGGGAGGAAGGGAACTGTTACACTTTACACACACTGTCTCTCTAAGTGTTAGTCAGATGCTAACAGCTAACAGCTGAGGTAAAGGCTTTAGCTTCTACCCATGTAGGGCCGTTAGTGCGGTAGCTTTGGCTACCTGCAGTGGTCTGTTTACATTAGTCTGTGACGTGTGCGCCGTCTTGAGTTTGAACCGGAAAGGCCTCGCTATCGCCTTTCGGGGTCAGACATGGCGAAGAAACCGATGCACGCTTAACAGCCGGTGTGTGCGGAGCACGTGAGCCGGATGTAAACACGTATGGGAATCTTGCGCTCAGTCTGTCGTTCACAGTTCATTCATAACTTACACAGCGTGTTCACTTCACAGACAATGGCAAAGCATTACACCATTAAATCGACCATCAATTGCATCACATCAAGGAATTACTATGAATGCAATGATACGTGACAATAAACAGACGACGTACCAAAAACTGTAGTGAGACTTTTTTTCTCATCACACAGCTAAACTGAAGCCGCTATCCTGAAGAGATTTTATCTGTTCAGGAGAGACTTACGCGGTTTAAAACAAAACCCCGAAAGTGGGGGTTTTCTTTGCCCAATATTAAATAGATTTAATCTAAAACTCTATGCGCTGCTGATCTGAAAGGTAGTCAGATATGGGGCTGATGCTGTTCAGAACTGGTGGGGATTTCTTCGCCCGGGATCAGTTAAACTTAATATAACACTATTTATACACGCTGCCGATCTGGGTTTTCTTCGCCAGATATCTCGAACTTATGCGGTTGTTGCAACAATTACTTGATCAAGATTTTGACTCCCAGTTATCATTAATCTGACACTGACCTGCAGTATTCTAAGATTAATTTTGCTCCATGATCGGGCGAGGGAACATGCATTAGTTAGCTACGCTAATGATTAAACCCACAGGAGTAATAGTCTAGTTGTATGGCATTGGAACAATGGCATCCATCTAGCTTTTCATAACAAGGCCTTAATTTTAAGATAAGCGAGGAACATCGCTTGCTATCTTCTTTGCGCTAAAAGAGGTTTTCTTCGCTCACTTTAGGGCGGAGAAAATAACATTAAGACACGCTATAAAAGGTTTAGTCGTTTTATAGGGTCTAATTTATAAACAGCAGTTAACTTAAGTCATTAACAGTGGCTGGTTTCTCAGTGAGAAACTCGAGAACTGTTAAGGCACGGAAAGTGGGCATGTATAACCTACACATTCATTCACAAAAAGATGCAGTTGGATAGTTTGAATAAACACAAATAAGAAACACATCATTGTTACTGAGTCTGCTCACAGAACCAGGTTTAAAACATTGCCTGCGCGTCCTCCACCAAACTGTAGGAAATTAGCTCAAAGTGAGATTAACATAATTTATCATAACGGGTTGTTATCCATTATATATTCATCTTCAGGAATTAACTGTAGCATTAATAGTACAATAAAATGATTTGCTTGTCCTCAGTACGGACAGTTTCAATCGTCTATTGACTCTAAGGAAAATAATTTCTCTGGTCACGAAAAAATCATTTCCTTATTAGTACATCGCTCATTAGCATGTAACAAAACTCGGAACGTTAAAGTGACCTCGTTTCTGTGAGCTGCTGACACAGACAACCAAGTGTGAATACATCTGGATGTTTATTAAACTACACTACAGGGGAACATGCAACATCGAACTAAACACAAACATACACACATTAAACATAGATGCCAACGCAAGGAAGGCATGGAGAGAGAGAGAGAGAGAGCATGCGCTCGCGCGCAAGAGAGAGAGGATAATGAGCATAAGGATAATGCACCATGTCACAAAGCTCCAATCATTTCAAATTGGTTTCTTGAACATGACAATGAGTTCACTGTACTAAAATGGCCCCCACAGTCACCAGATCTCAACCCAACAGAGCATCTTTGGGATGTGGTGGAACGGGAGCTTCGTGCCCTGGATGTGCATCCCACAAATCTCCATCAACTGCAAGATGCTATCCTATCAATATGGGCCAACATTTCTAAAGAATGCTTTCAGCAGCTTGTTGAATCAATGCCACGTAGAATTAAGGCAGTTCTGAAGGCGAAAGGGGGTCAAACACAGTATTAGTATGGTGTTCCTATTAATCCTTTAGGTGAGTGTATATTAAACCAGAGTTCCATTCATACACTTGAAAATTAGTGTTTACAGCTTACTAATACAAATAATGAGAGGTCACTAGGCTAATATAATAAGGAAACACACAAACAACACATACCTATACCAGGCAATGCGATACGATGCGATGTGTCACGCAGGGCTTAAACCAGCAGAGCATCTCATTCTGATGAGTCATTTATTTTTACTTTTGTAATTGTTCTTGTGACATCAACTTGTATACATTCACTAGTTGAACTTTTCTCAAACTATAATGCCAGAAAAAAAAATTTTTGAAATTGAGTGCAAAATTTTGAAATATGAAATATGAACTCCTTCTCTGGTGATTTGTTAGAGGGCATACTGATGCGCAAAACATGATTTTAACTTAATATTTTTTAGCACTGCTTTTCTAACTTTATTGACATTAGTAACTGTAATCAAATTACATAAATGTAAAATGCAACGCATTATGTACATTATTATCAGGAAAAGTAATTAGAATACAGTTGTGTAAGGCATTATACCCAACTCTGGGGCTCTAATACAAATCCATCAGTCGTTGCCTTGTTAATGCAAGTATTTACATACAGTATGAAATTTAAAAACTGGTCAGATACAGAGAGAAACTAGTACCAACAAACAAGTGACCAATCCTGAGTAGCGACATCACCACACGCATTCATTCTGCTGAGAACAGTTTGTAATTGTGCCATTCCAAATCAAAGCGGTTCTAGATGTAGGTGACAATTTTATTCAGAATAAAAATAAAGAAGGTTTTTTGCTGAAACCATGGTCCTTGGTGATTCATCAAATGCAGGTCAGCAGCAACCGTTGCTGAAAAAAGCATATCAAGGAACACAAAATTAATGCCCATGGCTCCTGTAGATATGTTGAAGTCTTATGAAGCGAAATGATCAGTCTGTGCAAGAAACTGAACATCATTTACAACATTACTAAATACCATCCATAGCCTTAGGCAAACAGTTGGAGTGATGCCTGGTTAGCAAATGAATCATTATTTTGAACCGGTTCATCAAATAAGACAGAATCGTCTGAAATAATTCTCTGCTTGAGCAGCACAGATATACAAGTTATTCAGTCAAAACTCACTTTCAGACGCGCCTGACAGTCACTCTCTCAAAATGAGCAAAAATACCATTGTATATGATGGTATTATTTTTGTCAACTAATTTAGTGCATCAGTTACTCCAACAGTACACCAAACTGGATTACAGATAATAATGTTATAAATAAAATTTCAGTTTCTTCAGGATTTCCAGTCAGGATTTAGACCGTATCATAGTACTGAGACTGCTCTCATTAGAGTTACAAATGACCTGCTCTTATCATCTGATCATGGTTGTATCTCTATATAGTGCTACTGGTTCTTAGTGCTGTGGTTGACACTTTCAAACTCAACATTTTTTGAATAGACTAGAAAACTTTGTTGCCATTTGTGGAATCGCATTAGCATGGTTCAAATCATACTTATCTGACCACCATCAATTTGTAGCAGTGAATGAAGAGTTATCATATCGATCATAAGTGCAGTATGGAGTACCTCAAGGCTCAGTACTAGGGCCGTTACTTTTCACACTTTACATGTTACCCTTGGGAGATATCATCAGGAAACACAGTGTTATCTTTCACTGTTATGCTGATGATACTCAACTCTATATTTCTATGCGTTTGGTAAGAATCCTGGCCTGAACACATCTTAAGGCCAATATTTCAGTTATTATCATACCGCCACCTGCTGGCAACAGGAAATTTCTTGTTTTACATTAACGTAAACATGCAATGTCCGATCTGCCCCAAACTTCACATGTTTGGTAAGAGTCCTGGCCTGAAGACATCTACATGCCAATATTCAGTTATAATCATAGCGCTACCTGTTGGCAGCAGGAAATTTGCCACAAATATTTACCACTTTAAAAGCATATTTCTCAACGTTCAATGTTTTCCTATGGCGGTGAGCCCAGGTGCGAGTGCCCTTTCATCGCTGCTTGCAGCTTTAATTTTCATTGTATTCAAATTTAAAAAACGTCCCAACATTTCCGGAATTCAGGTTGTATTAAAGGGGTCATAGGATGCCCATTTTCCACAAGTTGATATGATTCTGTAGGGTCTTAAGGAAAAGTCAATACAATACTTTGGTTAAAAAAATAAAAAAAAACCTTTTTAACCTGTCAAAATCAGCTCTGTTTTCAGCAAGCCATTCTAGTCCATTTTGCTTTAAATGCTAATGAGCTCTGCTGACCCCGCCCCTCTCTTCAGTAGAGTGACGAGCAGACTGTAAACTTCAGCTGAAAACTTGCTAACTAGCATTTATTAGGAAAGATTTGCAAAGATTCATAAAAACCCTTACACTCACATCTTCTATAGATGAAGTTGGATCATGAATGATTCGTGCTGACTGAGCCTGGTTTCTCCCAAAAAAACAGGCTCCCAAGATTTGTTTTCCATTGTGTCACCGATGGAATTTTGGTTGTGTGCCGCTGTTGCCTCTGGCTTGCTTAGTTGGGGACACTTAATTTCCAATGTCGACTTGATTGCACAGATACTATTTAAACTGAACTGAGCTGGACGATGACATCACTGAATTCAATGATGAACTGCCTTTAACCGAAAATTGAGTGTTTACTATTGTCCTTTTGCATTATTGACACATTTTCCTAACTAACTCTCATAGCAAATGTAGCTGCTGAATTAAAATTTATGAATGACCAAAGACCATAGTTTCAGCTAAAAAAATCTTATTTACTGTTCTACTGATGAAAAAGACACCTACATCATGGATGCTAGTCTGCACATTTAAATTTGTTTGTCTTTAATGACATTAATCAATTAATTAACCCTTAAATGCATGAATGTTTCACTCTTACATATTTGGGTCTTTAGCGACCCAGACCTATAAATCCAGCACGGATGGATCCTAAATTGCTGCAATAGCAAAAAACTCTCTTGATATTTTAAGAACCATTACAGGATAATAAAATAAAGCATATTTTGTTACCTTTTGAAACTTAGAAGTGTTCAATTTGAGCAGATGATTGTACCATCGCCGTCATCGTTAGAGCGCACTTCCACAGTATATAAGCATCTGGCTCATATTCGCTATCTCAAACATATTTGCAAAACTACCATTTTCAGTTACTTCAAAATCAGTAGTTTGATCGCTGGCAGCTTATTTACCACATCCTCCATCAAATGACAGTGACATTTATATTTTATGGCATACAGTAATTGCTCTGCAGTATAGCTATTCAAACCAGTTAAATTTTTGCTGATGATATTCTTTTGTTTTAAGCCTGCGGTGATAGGGGTGAAACATCACATCATTATTGTCTATTAAACAGTGCCACCCCAAAGAATAAAGGTGAATTGCATGTATTGATTAAAAAAATATTTGAATATTTTTGGGCAGAAAAAATATACTTACACTAATACACACCTCGGTCTCTAGCGACCCTATACACTTTTTATGAAAAAATAATCAGAAAACAGACATTCTTTTATTTTTTTATTTTTCTTGTTATATTTTTTATAATGAATAGATTGAGGAATACTAAGAAAGCTGATGTCTAACTTTAAAAAATTAAGGAGGGAGAGGGTAGTAAACGACGTCCCGGGTCGCTAGAGACCCGAGGTATGCATTTAAGGGTTAATACAATTTGTTATAAATACTGTATATTAATTGTATAGTATTTTATTATTATTATTATTTATATTTAATTTTTCAGTGCATACACACACTTGGATACTGACATAAATACAAACATGAGTGCCTTCATACGCAGCACACATGCACACAGACGTCACTCCTATTAAGACTGTGCTGTTAGTGTAAGCTGAGGTAATGTTGACATTTTTCTTGACTTAGGACATATGGCAGCCTTTTTAAAGAAATTCTGACCTCCTAAAATCTGACGTGGATCTTAACCTGTTGTAGCAGTACACTCAGTGTGTAAAGCACACAATTAGCAATTAGCTAAAACATAAATATGCAGTTGATAACTAGCTTCTTAACTTATAACAAACAAGAAGAATATGCTTTTCATGGATCATTTAGATTCTTTCCCCTCTAACATGACACACTTGTGCTCAGAGCTTAATACAGTCAGTAGTAAAATCCTCTCCTAAATGCTCCTAAATTATCTCATTCTTACCTCTGAATCAATCTCTTGTTTACTGGTTTGACCTTACTCAACCTGTTAACAGTGCTCGGGAACAACATAACTTTTGAAGGACTCTGAAAGCATTGTATCTACTGAGACCCAACAGTCTGGGGTAAATGCCGCAATTCTGTGAAATGTGGCACAGCGTTGCAAAGGTCAGCACAGCAAACCCTTCAAGAACAACAAATACCAACCCATGGAGAATACTTTAAGTAAACTGAAATTTCTGTGTACCATGTTGCCCAGTACAATAAACAAACATGGAATACTGAGAAACAACCCAGATAATCTACCCAAACACTGTTTGCGAAGATTATAACTGTGTGAAGTATTGTTAATCTTATTATCCTACAGATTACATGTGTTAAAGTCTTATTCTATGGCCTGGCCTGTAAGTCTCCTTCCTGGTAAGAAGGACAGTGCTGATGTGAGTGGACACTCAGGACCCTGATTAAGCATTGAGAAGAAACCTTGTTCTAATCAGGGGAGAATATCTGGTGATCATGCATATCCTTTGTCCAAGACTACTTTCCCATTTTGGTCTCTCCAGCTGCCAAATTGAAAATGCATTTCCTGTTGGATTTCATATCATACCATCACTTTTTCAAAAGGTCAATGATTTGCAGACAAGTTTTATTTTTATTTTTTTTTATCAATTCTTATTTCTGTCCTTCATTTGTGCTGTTACAATTACCCTATAATAAACCCAATAAAAAAGATTGCATCACATTTAAAATGCAAATTTCTAAGTACTCTAAATTATTAAAAGGCCTTTTAGTATAACTCTAATTTCTAATGTCCCGCTTAGGTTGGGGTACATGTCGCTTTGATGTAAAACCTTTAATGACCTTTAACTTTATTATTATACTTCATTATCCATCAGGTGTCAAAAAAAAAAAATAATAATAATGTTAAAAGGTTACTCCACCCCAAAATTAAAATTTTGTCATTAATCACTTACCCCCATGTCGTTCCAAACCCATAAAATCTTCGTTCATCTTCGGAAAACCATTTAAGATATTTTGGATGAAAACCGGGAGGCTTGTGACTGTCCAATTGACTGCCAAGTAAATAACATTGTCAAGGCCCGAAAAGTATTTGTGTACAAAAAGTATTCTCGTCATTTCATAAAGTTCAGATTGAACCACTGATGGCAGATGGAATGTTTTGATGATGCATTTCATACTTTTCTGGGCCTTGACAGTGTTATTTACTTGGCAGTCAATGGGACAGTCACAAGACCCCAACCCCCTATATACCCCCATATATGTGACCCTCGACCACAAAACCAGTCAATTTTTCAAAATTTGAATAAATAACCCTTCCATTGTTGTATGGTTTGTTAGGATATGACACCGTTTGGCCGAGATACAACTATTTGAAAATCTGGAATCTGAGAGTGCAAAAAAAATCTAAATATTGAGAAACTCGCCTTTAAAGTTGTCCAAATAAAGTTCTTAGAAATGCATATTACTAATCAAAAATGAAGTTTTGATATATTTATGGTAAGAAATTTACAAAATATCTTCATGGAACATGATCTTTACTTAATATCCTAATGATTTTTGCCATAAAAGAAAAAAAATATCATTTTGACCCATTACAATGGCTATTGCTACAAATATACCCCAGCGAATTAAGATTGCTTCTGTGGTCCAGGGTCACATATATATATATACACACACATATATATATATATATATATATATATATATATATATATATATATATATATATATATGAAATAATGTGAAATAAATAGCAATTATTTGCTCCTGGGTTGTAGGTTTACTATTGGTTTACCACTGGGCCAGTAGAACAATCTTTCAATAACAGCCTCAGCCTCTTTCAAGCCTTTATTGTACAGTTTTAGCTTCACAAAACAATCTGCTCTGCAATGTGCCTCACGAACCATTAAAATCAAACTGAAATCATCTAGGACCTTGAAAAGTGTAAACTTCACCTACTCCTACTCTTTTATAAAGCTGGAATCATTCAAAATGATGCACTGCAGGCACAGCGTCAACTTTAGTAGACTTATTTTTGGCAGAATTTATCTATATGTTTCTCTTATCGATAATTTTTTAATGTTAAGGAAAAATTGCATCTATGATAAATTTCCTTTATTGCCTCACAAGTTATCATATGTTTATGTTTTCATCTCACACATAGTGGAGCGGCTAAGTGCTTATGTTTGGCAGAATCGTTCAGTTTATGATACAAGCATGAAAATTGGCATGAGCAGTCTCCATGGGTAACTTGACAAGAAAATTGTCGGAGCCACTTGAAATTTCAAGATGGCGGCCATTTTTAAAGATGGCCGACACCTTAGTGGAGCAGTTAAGTGATATAGTGGTTTATTTGGTGATACAAGCATGAAAATTGGCATGAGCTGTCTCAAAGGGTCATTTGACAAGAAACTGCCCACAGCAACATACAATTTCAAGATGGCGGCAATTTTTCAGGATTACTGCCGCCCGCCATGTGGATCTTTAAATGATACATTTTCTCATAGAAATGTACTGGGTTCCTCAAAAGACTCTGTCAAGAGAGGTAGTTTGACTGGCTTTTGTCTGACTCCTCACCCATGACCTGTCCAGTTTGGTAAAGCCTGTCAGGAGTTGCCTCCCACCGGCATAGCTCTCAGGGTTCATTGAGGTACACAAGCTCCCTTACCACGACAAGGTAACAGTCACAAGGGAGTTTTTTTTTTTTTTTTTTAACTAACAATTATTAAACATATACTAAGAGGTGGGGAAACAAAAATAAGATTAATAAATTAGCACAGTTGTGGTGCTGAACGAACAGTGCACCAAACAAAAAATTGAGCAATGACTAATACTGAATGTTAATAAGAACAGATCCAGAGGAACCAGCGACTCTGGCTGACACAGCCATGGAACCATGACAAACAGAAAGTATCTCAAACAATACTAAGGAACTAAACTGAAAATGTCACAGTGATAGTCTGGTGACAAAATAAAACATGATGCGCCGATGGGGCGAGGGGAAGCCGAGCCATAGGCCTACACCGAAAACATAGAGGACTAACACTGGCAAAAGAAACATGCAAATAGGTTCTAGCAGGGGCAACTACATAGGCATGTGCAACTGAGTCCATATCTGAAGCACTTACACCTTCCAGTACATGCCTTGTTGCACCCACATTTGGTCAACTCCCAACAACTCTCTGCAATAGGTGGAAGTGGAGTCCAGAAGACTTTCCACTCTTCGTCCTTTTTAACCCATCCCCAGTCGGATGGGCTCGGCATTTGTGGATGTCGCTTCAATGCCTGTCCCCACACGTATCCAGCCTCATAAGAAGCATGTTTGGCATGCTCTTTGAGTGCTGCTTGAGTTGGTGGGATCAAGTCATATTGTCTTTGCTTTCTGGCAAAGAGATCAAGCCTGGCCTCGTTCACAGTGGTGACATCGCTGGACCTGTCATACATTAGCACAACAAATCTCTCCAAAGCTTGCAGGTCACTTTCCTCCACTGCAGAGGGACATTTGCTGAGTCTTGCAAATGTGTTTGAGACCTCATCACACACGTCCCATGTTTTCCAGGCAGACTTCTTTGATTTGCCATGGAAGGATGACACAATGTCACAACCACTGAAGGCATGGAAGAAGAGGATACCACGTGTTTTCTCTGGTCCTATGGCTGAAACCACCTCATGTATAGGGATCTATCTTGTCTTCTCTCCTTTGGGGCTCTGAGTTTTTCTTATTGAAAAAAGCTGGTTGGATGTTAGAGAAGGATTCAGGAATCTCAGAAACCTTTTTTGGTCTGTTATCTGAAAGGTGGAGTGGTGGCCTTATCTGGCCGCCATTGTTAAGGGTTGGATGTTGAAACATTGAAATACTTGTACCATGAAAGGAGGTATTTGCTGTTGTTGCTGTGGGATTATGGTCAATGTTGTCCATAGCAGATGTGGTGAAGAGTCCCTTTCGCAGAATCGGTGGGCATACAACCCCATCTACAACATATTGGTTCACTACAGATTCTCCTAGCAGTGCGGAAACTTCCAACACCCTGTCATAGGAGATGCTAATTCCATTCTTATGAAGCATATCAATAAGTTGTCGTTTTCGTGTCTTTGCATACACCGCCATCCCGATGTATACAGCACATGGAGTTTCGCGGCCTAATGAGTGTCTGTGGTATGCTGCATCATCTTTGCACTTAGAGTAGCAATTGTATTGCAATAACTGTGCAATTGCAATGTCTGATTTGAATACCCCATGATTCAAATGTGACTTGATATCTACACCATGTTCAATATTGCAGATGAACTGAAGAAGGGTTGGTGGAACAGATTCTTCAACAAATCCCTCATGGAATTTGTTGTCAAACTTTATCTTGTGATTAAGCATCTCTCTACGTATGATGCTGGCAGCCTTGGCTAAGTGAATGGCTTCAGCTGTACTGTATTTGCTTACATCAGAAAGAACAGAGCTGATGTCCTTCTTGAATGCAAGCAGTACATCACGTCCTGCCTTGTGTTCTTCTAGCTCAGGTATGCTAGAAAGCAGCTGCTCCTTCAGTCTGGTTGAATTCACATCTGGTGATTCGACACCAAGTTGCTGCAGTCGTTGCTTGTAGAGAGAGGCTAGATCTGCAAGCTTAAATATAACTGGATCCGTGCCGTCACTTGTGGTCTTCATGTCCGTGATGTAGATGACAAGTTCTGAACAAATAGAGGGATACCAGTCAAAAGCTGAGCTTTTGAGGCTCTGCTCTTGCTTGATGGCATTGAGATGGTCTCGCTCTCTGTTGTACAGTCCAACAAGACAGGCAGGGTGGTATTTAAATTCCTGTGCAACAACATCACCAACAATAAGCTTTGCAAGGAGCTTCATGTCGCTTAGATTCCTGGCATATTCATTGACTCTTTCATTAAGTTTCATCGTCATTGCTTCTCGTAAGGGGGACATTGCACTCTCATCTTCACATATAAAGCACAAAGCTTTCGAGGGCTGGGATCCTCTAGGCCTCTTGACATGGATATCTTTGGTATCTTCAGTGTCTTTAGCAGCAGTAGATGCTCTCTTTTGGGCCCTTTCCAGCTTTGTGTTATTGAACATAAGTTTACAGCTTGAATGATATTTTGCTCTGTTTCTTGTCAATGTGTTTTCTATGCCATCACCTTCATCTAGTTGGGTTGGACTAAGTCAGATAGGCAGAGCATTGATCTTATGAAATAATGGAAAATTTCTTGCAATGGTATCATAACCAGTACGATCGTGCTCTCTGTTGAATAAACTCGGATGAATGAGTTTTTCCTTGGTGTCCTGCTGACAAATGAAACATCTGTCCCAGTTAGTTTTCTCAACTGTTATGAAGGCTTCTGCCATGTCTGCAGCAAATGTATAGGCAGAGGCCGAGGGTTTATCCTTTTACCACCTTTTACCAAGCACTTTGATGTATGGGATACAACTAAGTTCATGCTTTAACCCTACACTTAGTCCGATCGTTCATCCAATGCCATTTATATCCCGTGCGATCTGTACACCATCCGGTTAACTAAAACCCCATTAACCTTGGTTCGGCTCTCCCGCGCTGGCACAATCTGTCAATTCAGGTGCGGCTATCTAACTGTTTTGGGGTAGATTAGACAGCATTTGGGATACTAACTTTACAATTAGCTGACATTGAACCCCACTCTGAGTTTAACAGCAGTGATATATCACCAGTGTGCCCTGGTAGTGCAGATATTCAGTCTTGTCTAATCTATCTATAATCAACAAATCAACACAACTGTATTTTGATGCGTTAAAAGTTGTTCTTTAGAATAATCTAAAACATATAAAATAAAATGACACCAAATCGTCCTTAATGAAAAAAAAAAACAATAAATTTCTATCGAAAAATTGATCTTTTGAGGATCCAGGGGTGGGCCATCTTGAAAATAGAAATTTCAAGTGGCTGAGAGTGTTTTCTTGTCAAGCAACCCCTAGAGACTGCTCATACCAATTTGTATGCTTATGTCACTAAACAATTATATCGCTTAACTGCTCCATTAAAGTGGTGGTAATCTTGAAAAAAAGGCCGTCATCTTAAAATTTCAAGTGGCTGTGGGCGGTTTCTTGTCAAATGACACTTTGAGACAGCTCATGGCAATTTTTATGCTTGTATCAACAACTAAATGATTTTTTAAGTCTAATTGCTCCACTAAGGTGGTGGCCATCTTGAAAAATGGCCGCCAACTTGAAATTTCAATTAGCTGTGGGTGGCTTATTGTCTAATGACCATCAGAGACTGCTCATGCCAATTTTCATGCTTGTATCACCAAATAAACCACTATATCACTTAACTGCTCCACTAAGGTGTCGGCCATCTTGAAAAATGGCCGCCATCTTGAAATTTTAAGTGGCTCGGACAATTTTCTTGTCAAGTGACCCATGGAGACTGCTCATGCCAATTTTCACACTTGTATCATAAACTGAACGATTATATCACTTAGCCGCTCCACTAACAAGGAACAAAACATATTTGCTGTTTACTTTCAAATAAATAGCACTTTTAAAAGGACGTTTAGGACTGGGGTGGTTCCAAAATGCTATAAGCTCCTTTACTTAAAATAAGATGAAAGGAAAAAATATTGTTCCTACCTGGATCCCTTTAAATAATTATGGACCATGGTAAATTAAATGTGCAAAGCATAAATTAAACTCTATGGGAGGTATCTGAGGCAGCAGACATAATGGATGACAAGTATGTTTGATATGAGATTACACGTCATGGAAAGTGTGCATATCTCAGTGGGCTGCGTGCCATATTTGAAATTTTTTATGACTACCACAGACTACACTCAATTAAGTTTCTTGTGCACCCCATGAGTTCCTTCATCTGATCTTTGAGGATATCCCCTCAGAGTAAATTTGTTTAAAAGTACATCTTGCTAAAACTATGTGCACTTTTTGGTGAGAATGAAATCCCCAACTGCAATGACTCAAGACAGACATGAGTAAAACAAATCATTCTGTTTTAGAACACCTTAAGGCAGAAAAGCAGAGACAATAAGCACATACACTAATAATAATTAATTAATAAATTATTAAAATAAATTCTGGGAGGCTGAGAAGCAAGTAGACAAAAAACAGACAGTTTTAGATATTATGAATTCTGTGTGTTCATCTTGTTGTAGCAAAATCTTTTGAGCACAGAAATGGTTTAGAATGATTTAGTCTCTTTTCTTTTTTTCTACAACTCCAAGTGAAAAAACGCAACTATACTGCTTCACAATTAAGCATATGTCAGAATAATAGGTTAAAGCACCTTCTCTTTTTTTCTGACCAGGAAAATAAGAGGATCACTGTACAGAATACCATCATACATTCTTATATAATTTTATACAAAAAAAGTCATAGAAAGAATCATATACCAAGAGCAGTAACAAATTATAAACAATGGATTTTGCAAATCTACAATGTGGCTTAAATGTTTAGTTAAAAAAATAAAATACTACTAATAATAATAATGTAAAAAAGAAAGAAAAATAAATAAAGAACTGTGTGTTGTGTTTGTTTATCCACGTCTTTCGGTATATAGTATAACTGTAACAGTAAAACATAATCAAAACCATATACAGTGACATTGTATCACACAAACAAAAAGGCAATGAAACTGTTAGCTTTTCGCAAAATAGAAAAATAAAGATTTTTTTTTTTCAAAATAAGAAAAATAAACTGCATGTTATGATCCTTTGGGTAAAACATCCTACGAGCACAAGATCTATAGTACACACTTAACAAAATTAAATAGCCATTTTGATTTCTGAAATGCAGTTAAACAGGGGATTGGATGGAGATTTTGACAGATCATAATTTATTAAAAAAATCAGTAAAACAAAATAATGTCTCATATTTAGGAACAAGATAAAGGAAAGGTCATAGAAACCTGACCTTACAAAATCCAATCTGATTTAATACTGCATCATCACCCAAACTCTTGCCCACCTGCCTCTGGACCCCCCTGTGCAAGACAGTAACACTATTTTGTTGTAAAGCCTTACACTCGTAATAATGTTTACGACTGCTTTACAAATTCCACTAAAATGTACTAAACATGCACTATAGATGTGTTCATAGGAAGTATCACCACATTTTGAAATGGTAAAATTGGAGATAATGACTATACATGATTTTTTCCAGATCTTTAACATTTTATTTTGTCATTTAATATTAATGTAACCAACACTTTTCATCCAAATCAACTTGCACTGCACTAATAGCAAGAGAGTCCCCTTGGAGCAACCTGAGGTTAAGTGCCATCGCTCAAGGGCACAATGATGATAGAAGAGCTCAGTTTTTCCCCAGTACATGATTCACCTCTGTGTGAAATCAAGCTTGTCACAACCATTTGGCACGAATAAAGGTTTCTACAAAACTGTGATCCAGATCCTGTCCTAAATGTCTTTCACAACATACTGTGTAGCATAACACTCTGACCTATATTTCAGGCTTAAGTCTTGAGGGGCTTGTTGTGGAGGGTACAAACATAAATCACACACTAACAAACTATTCTTACAGAGGGACTAGATCGATTGTTACAGTGTTATAAAATGATAATTGAGGGGGCAATTACCATCATTAAAGATCAGAAAATCATAAAGAAATATATATTTTGAAAGCATATTCCAAGGGCATAATCATACCCTTGTAATATGCTTGCAAAATGTAATCTAATCAATTATTCACTAAGTCATATAGCATGGTACTTTAAAGAATACTGTGGTATTACAGTGGTCCCATGTCTAAATCATGTTGGTATATACCATTTTTAAACTTTTTTGTACTAGGGGACATCGTCTCTTTTTGGTTGGGTATGCAATATGCAGTAAATATCTCTTTGCATAAATAATATCTACCTCAGACAGACAAGTACTGTGCTGTATCAGTACTAAAGGAAATTTGCAGCAATCTGATCAGACAACAGTCTGCTTTCAAACTCTGAAACTAAAAACAAAGGTGACAGATGTACTGATAAACATAAAAAGAGGCACATAATGTCAAGAAACATCATAATCAAATCTGCAAACTTAATCTTTTAATTGTCTATGACAAATAAATCTTCCTGAATTTTAGATTTGTATTTCTCCTCAGTGTAAAGTATGTGTGACAGGCTGTACTGTATTCTTCAGTTGTTCAGGAAAAATGTGGGCGGGGGTGCAACACTAGAATTAACTTAAAAAGAGTAAAAATGACAAAAAATCATTATATTTGCATTTATTTTCTTTTTCTTTTTCATTTCACCTGCTAAATTATGTAGTCCTGTCTCATGGGAACGTTTGGTCCATTGTGACTCACATCCACTTAGCTGAAGAAAATCCTCTTGGCAAACTGCAGTGCACAGTCGGATAAATTCTCTCTTTTATTCCCCCTGCTTTTCTGAGATACCCCCATATCCCTTGTTCTTGGGTATTTATTCATATCTGCTTTAATGTTTGAAGGCAACTGGAGATATCCTTCGTCCAGCTCTCAATAAACAGGACCAGCCCTGGCCTCGGCTGCTTGCCAAGCTCAGACACAAACCTTTGAACTTCTTTGTGATCAAATGAACAGAAGGACAATATTGACATGGAAAATCATGCATTACACAGTCATGGCCACTGCTGAGGGGTCTTTTCATTACAGCCATATTGATGATTCTTTGATGAGTCCTTCTTGATGTCATATGATGCAGCAAGTTCATATCCTTTTCACCTGACGAGTTCGGAGAATGGGTTGTTTTTTTGTTCTTTTTGGCAGAGCTAATCCGATATCCCTGTCAGACTGTACTCTCCATGACCCACTCAGAGCTATCAAACGTTGCCTTATCCCCTTCCCCCTCACTCTCGTCGCACTGCAGGAGCATGCCGTTGACCGAGAGACTCCTCTTAGTCCAAATGTTGCTGATGCGCCGTGGATAACTAAGGCACTGCGAAGCACCAAAGTCGCCCATGTCGAACGAGTGGCTGCGTTTGGGCTTGTTCTCCGATGGCAGCATTACAATTTTCCCAAGTTTGAAATCTCCCCGGCCTAGCAGAGGCTCCTTGTCAGTGGGCGGTCTCATGCCCATCGCCATGGTCCCTGAAGTAGATGGTCCTTCCGGATCTCTTGCGGGAACCCTCAGGTCCAGAGAAGCAAATGCCCCAAGCAGGTTATCCAGGTTTGGTCGTGCCTTAGTTGACGACTGCTTCCACCTGTTGGGCAAGGTGTAAGAATCCACATGTCGGTTGTAAGACTCGACTTTCTCACTTCCAAGGGAGTCAGCCGAGGAGAATGAAGAGGATGAAATGCTACTCTGCAAGGAACCACACTTAAACTCCACCACTTCATCTCGCATCACCACTACAGTCTTTGGAGCCTGTGGTGTGGGAGCGCCGTTGTTTAGCCGCTGTGCCGCCTGTGGTCTCCCATTGGTCTGGGAGTAGGTATTACTCACCGTCACCAACTTTGCAACCTGCAAGCCACTGTTCACTTTATAGCGTACCATAAGGATGACGATGAAGACCAACAAAGTGGCTACGATCACTCCACCAATCACCAAGATTATGGTTCCTCCTAAAAACTGACTGTGCAGCGACTGGCAGCGGGGGTACTCGTCACGTGTTTCGAACTGCACACAACCCACTATGTTTGTCGCAGTGAGTGTGGTGGCGGTGTCTTCCCAGATGGCCAACACGCATAGGTCATACTGCATCCCTGGCATCAGGTTGTTGACCAAGAGGGATTTGCTGATTGCCGGAATCATCCTGTGAACAAGAAGACACAGACATTAACACTGATTCTCAAGGTTCAACAGTAGATGCATTAGATTGAAAAGAGGTATATCAGACTGAAGGTGGATGCTCTGTGCGTTGGCAGAAAACAATCATTAATCCTTTTATTATGGTGAAAACTTAATTACTTGGAAAGTGCTGATCATATCAACCTTGGAAGTTCATTTAGATGAAATGATTTCGAAATGAGGTCTAATGTGCAGTCAATGGAGCCAGAGATAAAAAGCAATTGTTTTTGACTGACAGGAAGCAATTGTGGGGATTATGTAAATATCACTATTTGAAAATGTACTTGATGCATACGCAACATTCTTGTCAACACTGAATCACTACCACAGTCAATGCATTTTATTAATGGTAATTAAGTAAATATTGTTTTGGAAAGGGGGTAAAATAAATATATTTTTTTTCTTTTTTCCAGGTTTCTGAAATGGTTAAGAGGATAGATCTGGCTTAGTAAAAACTATATTTCCTTAAGTTGATTTTATGTAGTACCTCAGCACTCAACCTCCTAAAAATCACCTTGAGTACAGAGGGCATGTAATCACAAATGATCTTTTTTCTAACTGCATTAGCTCATCATTATCTGGTACATTCTTTGCAGATACCTTGCTGTGGATGTAGACTGAGAATACTAATTAGAGTGCAATCAATTACCTAACTACCCTGCTCTGAGAAGGTTAAGTACAGTAGTTGAAAAGGAGAGATAGAAATATCTGAGGCTATTTTCAGAATCTGGGCAAATAGAAGACAAACTGTACAATTATGTGCATATGGAGATATTTCAAATTTATTTTTTTAAACCACAAGCAATAATACGAATAAAAATAAGAATAATATATGTGTAAATGTCACTGGGATTCAATGCAAAATAACACATTAAAATAGGAACCCAAAAATAAAATTCTGTCATCATTTACCTACTTAATAACCCCTATGATTTGTTTTTGCATTGGAACACAAAAGTAAATGACTGTTTTCTTTTTCATGCAGATTAGTGAACAAATTGTTATTTTGTGTTGGATCATTTAAATGAATAAGCTTGCAGTGATCTAGTTTTCAATTTCTGTGATCCAGTTGCAGCACTTGCCCATTGGAAGGGAAATTTTCATTTCTTGACAACACAAAATTATTTTTTTTGGGGTGAAAAAAAATAAATACTAGGCAGTTGATATGGTTCTTAATCTTATGCCTTTCCTAAAACTAGCACATCATGGGATCCCGTGTTTTGTGTAAGAGACATCCTTTACCACACTAAAACCACATCTAGCAGTGCAGACTGACACATTGTCTATGGTAAGCCTCTATGCCAGCTAGTCTATTACTCATTCATAATTGCTTTCCCATCACAAGAGAAGACGCTACATTCAGTGGTGGCAGCTTTACGAGAGAGCCCAACCTTTTTCCACTCGAGCCTTAGTGATTTATTTTTTCTTTTCTTCTCTTTTTTTCTTTGTTGTTGGCAGCATCCAGGTTAACACTGCTCTTCCAAGACAGGAGGAAGAAAACAGATTTATGGATAATGCCACATGCAGTTCACTAGCATGAAGTCATTAAAGGGGTTAAGAACTGAAAAATCTAAATTCCCTTGATCTTTTCTATATAAGAGGTCATAGTGCCATAAAAACATTCACGTTTCAGAGCTCAAAAACTTTCCTGTTAATCTAACAATTTATATTGAACTCAATCTGCCAAAATGACAGGTTGTGGAATGTGCCACTTTATGACTAACAGTGTGTCAAACATACACAACCACTAGCCAATCATAGCAGTGGGCATTTACTTCCAAACCTACAATCCACCATGCCTATTCAAACAAAGTGTTCCAATGAGGGCGGTTAAACCAGGAAAGAGAATACCCTATTGCTTCTAAATTATGATGTATTTGTATGCATTTATTTATTTATTTGATGTAAACATCTTGATAACATTATAAATGGATCTCAGAGAACAGTCACAAAAAAAAAAAAAAAACAACAAAGGCAGTTCATAACCCCTTTAAGCAATAGAGAGGCACCAGAAATGAACAGTCAAACTCATTATTTGTAGATTATATGTTTTTCACAAGTCAGGGAAACCATATAGGCTTATGCTTTTGCATAGCCTTTCATATTTTGGCAGTTTGATAGGGGAACCCATCACTTTGATTATAAAATGCTGTAGATATAAAGAAAGAAATAAGAGAAGTGAGCTGAAATTAAAATCAAAAGAATAAAGCATATTCTAAAAGCTCCTGTTGCCTCAGGCTTGTAATGGTGATGATCATGATGAATGTATTATGCAAGGAAAAAAAGCCTAGCAGTAATAAAGATTTATACACATTTTTTTATTTCACACAGAGAAAATTTTGCATTTGTAAAAAAAATTGAGAAATACATTTTTTGAAAGCTAAAAGAGGTTCATTGAAATAAGTAATAATATTAATAATAATAATACATGTCTGTGCCTTTTGACTGTAATAACAACTATTCATTCATCATTTAAAAAACAGTTCACATACATATTTCTTATAGTTTTAAGCAGTAAATCGTAACAAGGCTTGCTTATACTGCAAATATATTTTGATTACACTTTATGTTACAGTATGTGCATTTACAGTGTAATTACTGGGTAAGTACTGTCATACGCTATATGGGTTAAATTAGGGGTTAGGTTTAGAGGTTGGTTCAGGGTTAGTACTTAGTTATTACCCAGTTATTGCAAATGCTATAATAAGTACACAGTGCTACCGATATTCGTTTGTTTGCGTAAATACTCCACAGACATGTAGTGGCGGAGCCAGAGGGGTGTCCAGTGATTAATATACTACGATTTCATTTTCTTTGTTTAATCATATTGAAATAAGCATTTATTTTAGCCTCGAACTCAAGGATGTGACGCGTTTGGTGTTCCGCATTGATCTTCGTCTCGTCCATTTCCAACCTCTCACGCACATGCTCTTTCGCAACACATTTATTTACGGAGTGAAAAACATTGCAGAACAGAGAGGACACAGACAACGAGCTGACGGACATGACAGAACAGGTCACTTCTAATAACCTGAAACAAAGTCTCAGCATTCAAATTCTCTTAGTTTTATTAAGAATTTAATAAAACTAAGTCGCTGTTATAAGTTGGGAAAGCCGATTAGTCACCAGAAGAGATGGACGCCAGCTCGCGTAAGTGTTGGAATACTTGGTCGCAGTTCTGTTGTTTAAATTATTTACTTGCTGCTAGGAAGGAATAGTTAGTTTCCTACCTATTTCTACTCTGCATTTTTGTTGAGGTTTATATGTTTGACTGCACTTACTGGTAATTAGAATAATGTGCGCCTCAGCTAAGAACGAGCCTGTGTGATTGTGCGAAGTGTTCGTTTCGTCTTGCAACCAGGTCTCATCCCAACTCGTCACATATTGACGCTTGGTTTTGGTGTCGCTTTTTGACACTCAAGGTACCCCTTTAGCATCACTTTTCGACGTGAAGGGAAGGTACACCTTTAGCATAACTTTTCGGCGTTGACATGCTAACGCGATATTGGGAATTTTATTGTCATAATAAGGTTGCCATTATTGCATATATGTAGGGGTGTGATTTTTCAATGTAAACAGTCAAAATAGTTTTATTTATATGACTTACCCAACCCCTGCCCCTAAACCTACCATCTGTGAACAAAACGCAAGATATAGGAGGCAGATGCAACTACTGTCATAATTTATTTAAAAATGATTAATATACGCTAAGTGTTTCCTATTTAAAAAATGGAGGACCCTTCACGTCGAAAAGTGACGCTAAAGGGGTACCTTGAGCGTCAAAAAGCGACGCCAAAACCAAGCGTCAATATGTGACGAGTTGGGATGAGACTGTTACATCTTGAGCTATTAGCAGTCCTTTAACCTTATTGGCTGGGCTGATCAGAAGCAGGCCACAGCTGTTTTTGCTCTAGTTTCCTAGACTGTATTTATTTGATGTCCGAGCTCTGACGTGGAAGCGTCTGTGGAAGCGTTCAGCCATCATGCTCAGCATCCTCATGTGAAGACCAACGAGTTTAAAGACCGACGACTTTTTCCTGCGCGACTTTAACCGAGCAACGACACCAAGCACACAATAAGTATCATTTCTATCTTCCCTCACACACTCTCCTTTCCTATCCTCTATCCTTCCACCTCTATCATGTGTTTCCAAACCATTCCGGTTCTCACTCAACCTCGCTCTAAAAACACATGCAGAAGGCTACGTGACCCGGCTAACCTGTGCCCTATCTCTACATCCTCCACTGCACCTCTTTCTTTCTCTGTGGGTCTCTGGAATTGCCAGTCAGCTGTCAACAAAGCTGACTTCATTTCTGCTTTTTCCTTACAATCCACACTCAGCATCTTGGGCTTGACTGAGACCTGGATTCGTCCAGAAGACTCAGCAGTCCCAGCTGCTCTCTCTCACAATTTATCTTTCTCTCACACCCCAAGGCAAGTTGGCCGGGGCGGGGGCACTGGTCTTCTCATTTCAAACAATTGGAAATACTCAACCCACTCTCCCCTAGGCAATCACAACTCATTTGAATCTCATGCCATTACTGTAACAGCTCCTACAAAACTCCAGATTGTGGTAATCTACCGTCCACCTGGCCAAATTCTAGCCACCTTCCTAGAGGAGCTGGACGGGCTGCTGTACTCTTTCATGGAGGATGGCACTCCACTCTTAGTCTTCGGCGATTTCAAGATTCACCTAGACAGGCCTTATGCTACAGACTTCCATACACTCCTAGCTTCATTTGATCTCAAACGCCTTACCACTACTAGCACGCACAAATCAGGCAACCAACTTGATTTAATTTACACACGCAATTGTACTACAGATAACATTCTGATACAACCACTACATATCTCTGACCATTTCTTCATTACATTTACTTTACATTTTGCTACCCGGGTGCCACCATCTGCCACTCTACCTTAATAACCTCTAGTCTAGACGACATCTGTCCTCTCTCCTCCAGGCCAGCACGGGCTGCCCCTTCTAACCCCTGGTTATCCGATGTTCTTTGTGAGCATCGGACCAAACTCAGAGTGGCAGAGAGAAAATGGTGCAAATCAAACGATCCGTTGGACCTGAGCAGGTATCAGTCTTTGCTTTCATCTTTCTCTACTGAAGTCCACACTGCCAAATCCTCACATTTCCACAAAAAGATCATCAGGGCTCCAGACATGCGTAATCTCTTCAGAACATTTTATTCTCTCCTCTGTCCCTCTCCTCCACCTCTGACCACTTCTATAACCGCTGACGACTTTGCCACTTTTTTCACAGACAAAACTAGAACAAAATCAGTAATCAGTTCTCAACTCCACACACACAGGCCCTCCAGTCAACCACATTCACTGCTCTAACTCCCATCTTCTCCTTCTGTCCCCTCACCGAGGCAGAAGTATCCAAATTTATCCTCTCCAGCCATCCTACAACATGTCATCTCGACCCAATACCCTCACACCTTCTCCAAACAATCTCTCCCACACTCTTACTGGCACTCACACACATTACAACTCTCCTCACAGGCATCTTCCCCACAGCATTCAAGCAGGCTCGGGTAACCCCACTGCTCAAAAAACCTACATTTAAAGACTTCTCTTTTAGAAAACTACAGACCTGTCTCTCTCCTTCCATTCATAGCAAAAACACTCGAACGAGTTGTCTTCAACCAGCTCTCACTGTTTCTTTCACAGTACAACAAACTGGATGCTAAACAGTCAGGCTTCAGGAGTGGCCATTCAACAGAGACTGCGCTACTCTCAGTCACTGAAGCCCTGCGAATTGCAAAGGCCGATTCCAAATCATCAGTCCTCATTCTGCTGGATCTTTCTGCTGCTTTTGACACTGTCAATCATCAGATCCTCCTGTCTACCCTCTCATTACTGGGCATCACTTGGATTCCACTTCGCTGGTTTGAATCCTATCTCACCGGTAGGTCTTTCAGGGTGGCCTGGGGAGGGGAGGTATCCAAACCACATCAACTGGTCACTGGAGTTCCTCAGGGATCGGTTCTCGGACCCCTCCTCTTCTCCACATACACTACATCACTGGGTCCCATCATACATGCACATGGCTTCTCCTATCACTGCTACGCCGATGGCACACAGCTCTATCTCTCTTTTCAACCAGATGACCCAACGGTAGCTGCATGGATCTCAAGCTGCCTGGCGGATATCTCGGCATGGATGAAAGAACATCATCTACAGCTCAACCTGGCAAAGACGGAGCTTCTTGTCTTACCTGCCACTCCGACTCTACAGCATGACTTCACGATTCAGTTAGGCTCATCAATGATTACCCCATCAACTTCGGTCAGAAATCTTGGAGTAATCTTTGATGACCAGCTGACCTTCAAGAGCACATTGCAAAGACTGCAGATCCTGCAGGTTTGCACCACACAACATCAGAAAGATCAGGCCCTTTCTGACAGAGCATGCTGCACAACTTCTTGTCCAGACCCTTGTCGTTTCCAGGCTGGACTACTGCAATGCTCTTCTGGCTGGACTGCCATCAAACACAATCAAACCTCTACAAATGATTTAGAATGCAGCGGCACGACTGGTCTTCAACGAGCCCAAAAGAGCCCATGTTACACCTCTCTTCATCTCCTTGCACTGGCTACCAGTGGCAGCTCACATCAAGTTCAAGACACTGATGCTTGCATACAGAACGACCACAGGCTCAGCACCCTCCTACTTCCACTCACTATTACGAATCTACATCCCCTCCAGAAGTCTGAGATCTGCTAGTAAGGGACGCCTTGTGCTACCATCACAGAGAGGCTCAAAATCACTCTCCAGAACATTCTCGTTCACCATTCCTGGCTGGTGGAATAATCTTCCCACCCCTATCCAGAATGCTGGATCCCTGTCAATATTTAAGCAACAACTGAAAACTCATCTCTTCGGCACTACTTGACTTCATTTAGGCTAATTAAACATAATTTACAGCTTACGTATTTTGTAACTATAGAGTACCTCCACAGTACCTACTCGTAGGTATAAGGGAACAAAATGCAACGTTTGGGGAATAAGTGGGTAATAACCTGCAAAATTATTAAGCATTTTAGATTACAGCCCCGGTTGTTACACTTACTCAGTAACTACACGTTACAAGAGGGTAACAAGGCATCACTTTAGAATACAGCCCACGGATGTTACACTTACACAGTAATGACACGTAACAAGAGGGTAACAAGCATTGCTTTAGATTACAGCCAACGGATGTTACACTTACACAGTAACTACACGTAACAAGAGGGTAACAAAGCATCGCTTTAGAATACAGCCCACGGATGTTACACTTACACAGTAACTACACGTAACAAGAGGGTAACAAGGCATTGCTTTAGAATACAGCCCGCGGATGTTACACTTACTCAGTAACTACATGTAACAAGAGGGTAACAAGGCATCACTTTAGATTACAGCCCGCAGATGTTGCACTTACACAGTAACTACACGTAACAAGGGTGTATGTTTGCATAGTACTTAAGAAAAATGTTGTAGTACATTTTATTCTACTTGCCTCAAACTACATACGGAAGCTCAAGGGCACCAACAGCACTACAGCTATCAAAAAAACATAAATTCGGTAAATGTACATGTGTATTATGATGTTATATTTATGTTATATCCTGGGAACACCTGGAAACAGGTAATGTAGTTTTGCACTGTATTGCACCTCAACGGACATGATTCGCTGCTGAGATGACCATATGCAATGCTCTTTTATCACATAAAGTTTCATATGAATTTTTAAACCAAATCATAGCAGAAGCTCATTACAAAATTGCCCCATACTTTAGTAATCTCGACTATGGTGGCTTTTAACTTTATTATAATTACTAAATTATACAATAGTATAGGCCTACTACAGTTTACTATTTGTCATGTAAGATATATGTTGTAATAATACAATAAGTACCCAGTATGTAGTTAAAATATACTGCATCATATATTTTATGTTATTACAATAAGGCAACTTGTTACAAATGATAATATTGTTGCCAAACACAGTATTTCATGCATACCACATAATCTTAGAATAGTTATATTACATATGAAATTCTATCAGTATAAGTACTTTTAATTTTTTTTTAATTTTAATTTACCTACATGTACGTACAGCTGTAAGTTATGCTCACGCAGAAAATTGTGCTTTGTGTGTCATACATACCATGCAATTTCAGAATAGGTACCCTTTAGTTATAAAATACTTACAGTATGAATGCCTCATAATTCCGCAGGTTATTACACCCTTATTCCCCAAACGTTGCATACTATTCCCATATTCCTACGAGTAGGTACTGTGGAGGTACTCTTTAGTTACAAAATAGGTACGCTGTAAATTCTGTTTAATTACGCGGTACATTGCAGGCTGTAATCTAAAGCGTTACCCTATCTTTTGCTGTATTGTGTCAGTAGGAAATAATAGTTTACCTTTCCATACATTAATTTTGCCATTAATTGTAATAATTCAGTGAGATTTTTGTTTGTACAATGAGTCTGACAACAGCCAGTGCTTCACAAAGAGATCAGATCTCATCATCATCCAGTCTGTCTGGAATGACATGAAGAAACAGAACAAACTGAGAAAGACTAAATCCAGAAGAACTGTAGCAAAGTCTCTAAGATGCATAATTAATGTTTGGACATTTTCCTACTGACACACTACAGCAACAGATAGAAATAAGTGACTTTTAGCGGGTAAAAATCCCAGTGTTCTTCTAAATTTTGCCACCACTGTACATAATTTGTAGGTAACTGATTTAGTAAAGTGTAAGTGTGCCATTATTCTCTTAGCTATAACACTCACAGAACACCATTAACACATTTGAAATAGGCCTATATATGCATGTGACTCGTCGATTAAAAAGATACAAAAACATGTCTAACATAACTCTTAGCATAAGTGAGTCACCTTTTAAATGTCACTATATTTACTATCTTTAGTGTTAACCTATCAAACATTATCTGCTTAAATTAACTGAATTCAATTAACTTACAAGACTGAATTGAGTTATAGAATACATCATTGATCTTTAAATCCAATCTAATGATAATTTCCAGAAATATTTAGAGAGAAACTAAAGGGCAGGTCGAAGCACAAGCCTAATTCATGTGTAGTTGGGAGGTTTAAAGGAAAATAAACATAGAATACTTACCTATAAATCAGGACATCATCCTCTGAACAGTTGTACTGGAGCTGGTACATTTTGACTTTGGGTGCCACTTTGTGTACTGTCCACTTGATCAGAGCAGAGACTGCGGTGACCTCTGACACTGACACTACCTGTTCTGGTTGGGCTTTGGTCTCCCCTTTACTGGTTTTAGTGGAGCTGGTGATGTCAGACAGCCTGGACTTTGGCTGAGATGTGCGGTTAGTTCCATTGCTTAGGTGGGGGAGTTGGATGATGGAGAGCTCAATTGAGGCTGTTGATTCTCCTGCTGCATTTGCAGCAATGCAAGTAAATGTCCCATAATCCTTAGAGGTGGTGACCATAATGTCTAAAGTACCATTTTCATACACTGTAGCCCTGGATGAGTTGCTAATTAGTCTGTCATCTGGAGCAACCCAGTGTATGAGAGGCATAGGGTCACCCACTGCCTTGCAGCGTAAACTGGCCATCTGTCCTTCCAGGACCAAAAGCTTATGGGTATGTTGGGTAATTAACGGTGGTTCACACACAAACTCTTCCTCTCGCACATACCAGAAGTAGCGACCTTTCAGACTAGGAGGGGAGGCGCATGTTTCCATGTCGTCCTCCCGTTCTAAACGGCGCAACCAAAGAATCTCACAGTTACAGTGAAGAGGATTACCGCCAAAGCTGAGAGACAAGACTGGGGCAAATGGTGTACTAAGAACACTGCTACTCTGTGACCGAGCAAAGATGGGATCTGGCGGAAGCTTCTGGAGACGGTTTGATGTAAGGTCCAGCCTAGCCAGCTTTTCAAGATCAGTAAAAGTGCCTTCAGATATGTGACTAATGAGGTTGTGGTCTAGACTCAGCTGGTGTATGTTGAGCATTTTTCGAATGGCATCCCAGGGTATGCCTCGCAGGTTGTTGTAGGAGAGGTCTAGGTCCTCCAAGGTGAGAAGCAGGTCATCGAAAGCTTCTTTGGAGATATGAGTCAGTTGGTTGTTGTTTAGGATGAGGTGTTGCAAGTTCACTAAGCCTCGCAGGACATCTGGGCCCAGCTCTGTCAACCGGTTACTGTCCAGGTGCAGTGAACGCAGGGTTTCAAGATCCACAAAGGAGAATGGCTGGATGAAGCTAATGGTGTTTCGAGACAGTGTGAGGTCCACAAGGCCCGTCATGTTGGTGAAATCCTGCTGGGTAAGTTTGATAATATAGTTTCCTCCCAGGCGTAACTCCACGGTTCTTCTGTCAATGTCAGAGGGCACGAACAATAGACCTTTGGATGGGCACAGTGTGCCCAAAGACTCTGATAGGTTCTGACAGACACAATATTTAGGGCAGGCGGTGGTCATCATCACTGCGCTTCCCAGGAGAAGGAGGCTGCAGAGCACTTTGGCCATGGTAAATCACAAGCAGGGACCTGGATAGACAACAAGAAAAAACACAATGGTCAGTCCTTTCCGGCCATACAAAAAACAAATGATTTGTTGCCTCTGCAAGGGCTATCTGATAAAAAATAAAAAAATAGTCCTCCTTTTGAGCAAATTTTAGTCCTCATTATGAACCAGCTTAGGCTATTAGAGGCTCTTTTTGAATCCCTCATACCCCTGTCATAGCACTGAGAAGATACTGAGGTATAAAATATGTTTTATAGTTGCCGGAAGCAAGAGTGTTTGATGCTATGTCCGTATATGAATTCCGCAGTAGGCTCCATATCTCTGACACGGTGAAAACGGATGACTGCGCTTGCCCTCAGACGACAGCCCATAATTCCTCTAGACATTTGTATCATCAATTCCAAATATACTCAAAACTTAAATCAATTTTAATCAGTGCTCTGCCAGACTGATTCTCTAATGGTAGGGCAGGGTTGGTGGAACTGTTTTAGGTGCCTGCAAGAAGGAGAAGGGGTGATTTTTATTTCCAGGCAAGAATTAAAGTATAATAATTCTCTGAGCTGGCAGCACTCATACAATAAATCATCATTTCCTCATCGATACATTAAATTTATATCTTCTAAGAGTCCTATAAACCCCAGTACACAGAGTTTCCAAAATTATGAGTTACAGTTTATAGGTTTTCAAGCACATCTTGCTTGCTAGCCTCAGGTTTATTTTGTATATCAATATAGCTCAGAGGAGAAAGCATGCAGATCTGAGTATTTGTAGAAAAGAGGGAGTTGGGTGACTGACATTGTAAACTAGACTGCAACTCATCATAGAAAATCAGCAAGATTTGTACGAATCATAATATTGTGATTACCCTAACCATGTAATCAAAACTGTCTGCAACAAAATAAGTAAATTGTTGCATACAGGGGATGGATATTTCATTGGCAATTTGACAGACATGCAATCAGCTTTTAGATATTTATGCCAGGGCTGTATTATGCTAGAAAGCAAATAGCAGAATTACCATAACATGTCAAGCAATTTTCTTTCTCAGCTGCTGCAAAAACCCTGAAGACTAGCACATTAACAAACGATGACTTCTGTTTTTTTAAAGTCTGGAGAAATGCAAAGTTTTGATAGGTGGAAAGAACCTAGTAGGAAATTTCTCAATAAACTGAAAATGTGATACACCTAATTGTCTAGTCTATAGTAATTTCACACTGAAACAGAAATCTCTTGTAGAGAATGAAAATTGTGATGTTTTCTGAGCAGGAACATATTTTCTTTATTTCCCTTCTGATCATGTTCCCCAAATATAAATTACTCATTCCCATCATTTAATTCCCAGGAAATCAGATTTTTACAATTTTATGAAAGAGCAACAATGTGTCAGAGTTGTGTGCTGATAGCAACACATACTGTACAATGTCCCGAATCCATTTCCCCTTTGGCTCCCTCCAATTTCCTCTCTATCTCTATTTTCTTGTACAACAAATTCAAGAAGTCCATAAATAAACAACAGAAGAAATATGCATAAGAATGCAAAGTACCACAACACATATTGGTCTAGCATATGTAAACAGTGCAGAAGAACACAAATTCCATCTTAATAAAGAGAGGAGGAAGAATGTTTAACCATAGACATTTGCAACATTTCATTAGTGTTATGTTGGTTGGAATTTATGGCCACCCCATATTCGATTCGATGAAATACACCCTATGCAGAATAAAACTCCATTTCAATGTTCATTCAGGACTCACACTGCATAGCAGTGTAAAGTTATAAGACGTGTTCTTGGGACAAGGGGATATTTGTAAAACCTGATTAGGCTGAATACAGCTGAAGCTTGCCCTTTAGCAGGCCTGTATTTCTGAGGTAAGTTTCCTGCATTACCAATTCTCTCATAACTGCTTGTCAAGCCACATCTTTATTCATTCCCTTTGCAGCCTGCTAATGGCACAGTCATCGAACACATATATAACAATTGCTGAGGAACACAGCCCTCAAGAACATTGCACATATCTGCATTTCATCCAAATCAAATGGAAAAGGACGGAATGGAGAAGTGGAAAGGAATTTGCTTCACTTTATCAAATGAGCCAAACATCTCAGCTCGTTTGTTGGAGGGAGTGTTTAAATGAGCTTAGCCTTGGCACTGCTAACTTCAAGCAAATCAACAAAAAGAGATCTAAGGAATGAGAAAAATCATAGAACTCTGTCTATAGACATTAAGGCCAAAGAATAATAGCTTCAATAAATGAAAACTTGTAAGAGCACATCAAAAAGTCTTTTATCAAGCGAAGGATAAGGTGCCCATGAAACAGCAGGATGTGAAAAAGTACAGAGACAGCTAAACATCCAAAGGCAAGGTAAAAGCTAAGGCTTCGCAATCATACAGTGCTGAAGCGCAAGATAAAGGTAGAGCTGCCATGATATGGAGGGCCATTTACTGGAGATCCAGGGGAGAACTCCCCAGTGCAGATGCCTGATTGGACATGGGCTAACCATTATGACAGTTGGAAGTCAGTTTGACAGCGCTGCTCTTAAATCCTCATGACGTCTGACCACATGATGGATTCTGCACCTGGCATAGTATTTGTGCAATGGTCTAAGATTTTTTTTTTTCTTAACAGCACACATCTTCTACTTTATCATACCATTTAAATATAAGAACATAGCAATGATGGAGTTTCCTGTTGTTGTTGTTTATTTTCCTATTTTTCAAATGCAGAGTTTTTCAATTTGATAAATTGACAGTTGTTCTCAAATAATTTATTTTTTTGTTTTTGTTAAATTAAGACAAAAAAGGCTTCTTCATAGGACATTTAAGGCATATGCATATGTATATGTATATGTATGTGACAATGCATGTATGGATAAAACTTTACAGCTCTTTTAGTGATGTGACATGTAGCCAAGTGTGTCAACAACATGTGTCCCATACTCAGAATTTGTGATCTGCATTTAACCTATCCAAGTGGAAACTCAAAGCAGTGAGTAGTGAACACACAGACACACACACCACCCCCACCTACAATCCCTGCCGGTAACGAGACTCAAACCCATGACCTTTGGGTTACAAAGCCAACTCTCTTACCATTAGGCCACAACTGCCCCACATAATAATAAGGTTCTACCATCTGGCTTGCCACTTGAAAGTTTGTTTGCTCTTATGTGTATTTTATTTGTTTCTTTGACACTTTGACCTTGTGAATTACCCAGATGCTCTCCGACAACACTAAAATTGTGTAGAATGAAATCCCAAGGGAAGAAACACATACATTTCTTGTGAAATCAACATGTACAAGCACGCCATGTTTACGACATAATCATTCTTTTCACACAATGTCTTGGTCTACTTAAAGTTCAGGCTTCTTCTTGTACATCATTGCAGGTTTATGGAAATCATTTCATTATACAATAAATGGCATGCTGCCTTTACACTCGGCCAATCATGTTCTTAGCTCAACACTTCTGTGCTCTTTTAAAAGTCACTAATCTTTTTCTTAAAACCCATTTGTTGGCAAATGGAACAAATAAAGTTGAGGAGTGTATGGTATTGGAGAGAAGGTTATTAGAGAATGGTCTCCTTCAGAAGAGTATAGAAGAAAACTTTCATTTGAGTCACAGAAGCATTGTGAATTGACCTGTTTTTGAAACATAACGGTTTATTTAATGGCATCATTCCTCGTACAATTAAGATTAAATTAGAGTAGTCTAGCAGACATTTTGGTGTCAAAATTTAAGAAAAAAAAAAAACTAAAGGCATCTACACTATAACTATGTTTCATGAAGTTTTTGACTTCAGTCACACAAATATTAAGGCTTTGGGATGTTTTATGACTAGAAAAGCTCTAGGATTGACAGAGGGGCAAATGGACTGCTTTTGGTCTACATGTACTAGCCTCCATTCCACCAGAGATTATTGTCAGAACAATTCAGTGCACTGTTTCCACCAGAGACATGAAAGCTGGAGGAAGCTTGGTGTGCTCAGAATCTCTGGAGATAATGGGTAATCTTTGAGAAGTATGAGCAAACTACTGTAAGTAGCTTTTGGGGTGAACGTCTTATACCTTTTCATTCTCCACAGCTCAAAAGTCTTTGGCAGAATTTCACAGTTAGAAATAAGTTTCACATAATTGCATGAATCCATGCGCTCTATGAATACAGCTTTGAACTAGTTGGATTTGCTTGGAAGCTTTTTTGCAGTACTTCTATGTCTCATTTTTTAAAAAGCTAATCAAAATCTATAATCTATTACTTAGAATTTTACAGCAATACTTCACACAAAACTGAAAATTGTGTAAGAGAAAATATATTGACGAATGTTTACTACATTTGTCTACATACATATATATATACATATACATACATATATATATGTCACGAATCTGGTCCATGCTCTCCCGGTCAACCACCACTAGAGGTCACCCGTTTACCACATTGACTTTTTCACTCACAACACACTGGACTCCATTTCCCACAATCCATTGCACTGACGACTCGCACAGCTGTTCACCATTATCTCACCCACACCTGATTATCATTTCACAATCACTCACTCACTATTTAAGTTTGGGACTTGCTATTGCTCACTGCCGAGTATTGTTAGCCTAGTCTGCATACAAAGCGTTTCTTTAGTAGTCTTGTCTGGTTTATCTTGCCGTGTCTGACCCTGCCCGTGTTTTTGGATTATTCTCTCTGCCTTGCCCTGTCTGGATTTGGTACGCCGATCGTTGACCTACGCTTCCTCCACGGATTGCTCTGTCTTGCCTCTGCCATACCTGTTTGCTGTCTCTCGACCCTGCCTGTATGACCACGTCTTTTAATAAAGCTTCGCAAATGGATCCGCACGTCTCACGTCTCGTCACTCCCGTAACAGAATACTCGGCCCAACATGGATCCAGCAGCTTTTCTGACGAACTTCGGTCAGGTATGGATGTAGCCTTCTTATTATTGACCCTTAAGCAAGGCACACGATCCCTAGAGCGTTACATCGCTGAGTATTTGGCTTTGGCTAATGACTCACATCTACCGGACTATCTGTTAATAGATTTTTTTTGTGAGGGCATTAATCAGCCACTCAAACAGCAGTTAATCCGTGAGGGTCCTCGTGCTTCATTCACTCAATTCATGGACTATGCTTTGCTGTGTGTGGGCTCTTCATTCACTGTGGGTGTCGCAGAGGAACTCAACACCGCACTCACTCGCAAACTAGCGGCCACAACACCACCCTGTAGCATCATTTCTGCCAGTCACGAGCCAAGTCGAGTCCCAGCCTACTTCAAAGAGCCTGGTCAAGCCACAGCCTGTGTTAACAAGCCAGAGTCTGCTCACGTCATGCCTACCAAGCCAGAGTCTGCTCACGTCATGCCTGCCAAGCCAGAGTCTGCTCACGTCATGCCTGCCAAGCCAGAGTCTGCTCACGTCATGCCTGCCAAGCCAGAGTCTGCTCACGTCATGCCTGCCAAGCCAGAGTCTGCTCACGTCATGCCTGCCAAGCCAGAGTCTGCTCACGTCATGCCTGCCAAGCCAGAGTCTGCTCACGTCATGCCTGCCAAGCCAGAGTCTGCTCACGTCATGCCTGCCAAGCCAGAGTCTGCTCACGTCATGCCTGCCAAGCCAGAGTCTGCTCACGTCATGCCTGCCAAGCCAGAGTCTGCTCACGTCATGCCTGCCAAGCCAGAGTCTGCTCACGTCATGCCTGCCAAGCCAGAGTCTGCTCACGTCATGCCTGCCAAGCCAGAGTCACACCACGTCTCAGTGCTCCAGCCAGAGTCACACCACGTCTCAGTGCTCCAGCCAGAGTCACACCACGCCTCAGCCAGAGTCTCTTCACGTCTCCGCCGGATTGCCAGAGTCTGTCACACCCAGAGATTTAAGGTCAGTCCTTCGAGTTCCCTGTCTGGTTTCCAGCATAAGGGACCCACTACTGATATCGGTGCGAGCAGCTGGCATTCCCAGGGCCTCAACCCTGGCAGTTACAGAGACCGTTCCCCTGACCTCAGTGCTTCCCGTTATGGCGGTTGCCATTTTGAGTGTGTGGGCTGCACACTGTGCTCCTGAGGCCTCTCCTGTCCACGAGTCTGTTCCTGAGGTCTCTCCTGTTCACGCGTCTGCTCCCGTGCCTCCAGAGGTGGCGGCTTCCGCTGCAGAACCTCCCAAAGTGGTGGCACCTACACCCGAATCCCGAGAATCCAGTTCTCATGTCACGGCCACGGAGGCCGTTCCGGACCTCACGGTCTGCCCTGTCACGGCCATGGAGGCCGTTCCTGAACTCACGGTCTACCCTGTCACGGCCACGGAGGCTGTTCCTGAACTCACTGTCTGCCCTGTCACGGTCATGGAGGCCATTCCCGAACTCACTGTCTGCCCTGTCACGGCCATGGAGACCATTCCTGAACTCTCGCCCTGTCCTGTCATGGCCAAAGAGGCCGTCTGTGAACCCTCGCCCTGTCCTGTCACGACTAAAGAGGCCGTCTGTGAGCTCACGCCCTGTCCTGTCACGGCCAAGGAGGCCGTCTGTGAACTCACACCCTGTCCTATCACGGCCAAGGAGGCCGTCTGTGAGCTCTCGCCCTGTCCCGTCACGGCTAAGGAGGCCGCCTGTGAATCCTTGTCCTACCCAGTCACGGCTATGGAGGCCGTCTGTGAATCCACGTCCTGCCCAGTCACGGCTATGGAAGCTGCCTTTGAATCCTCGTCCTGTCCTGCCACGGCCATTGAGACCGTCTACGAACTCTCGACCTGCCCTGTCACGGCCCCTGGGACCATGGGGACTCTCTCTGTGTTGTCTGTCTCTGTTCTCCCTGTGGTGTCTGTCTCTGTTTCCCCCAGATCCCTGATCCTGCCATGGCTTCCTGAGCAGTCTGCTCTACCGTGGAGATCCTCTGCCTTGTCTACTCCACACTGGTGGGCTCTGGCTCTGTCTGCTCCGCGGTGGTGGTCAGCTGTCTGGCTCTGGGGGTCTCCTGCTCCACCCAGGTGCGCTCTGGTCCCGTCCTGCCCTGCCACGGCTCCTGAGACCATGAAGGCTCTCTCTGTGTTGTCTGTCTCTGCTCTCTCTGTGTTTTCTGTCCTTGTTCTCCCCAGATCCCAGTCTCTGTCATGGGTTCCTGCCCTGTCTGCCTCCCTGTGGTGGTCCTCTGCTCGGGTCTGGTGGTCATCTGCTCCGCCATGGTGGTCCACTGCTCCGCCCTGGTGGGCTCCGGTCTCGCCCGCTCCGCCCTGGTGTGCTCCGGTCTCGCCCGCTCCGCCCTGGTGTGCTCCGGTCTCGCCCGCTCCGCCCTGGTGTGCTCCGGTCTCGCCCGCTCCGCCCTGGTGGGCTCCGGTCCCGTCCGCTCCGCCCTGGTGGGCTCCGGTCCCGTCCGCTCCGCCCTGGTGGGCTCCGGTCCCGTCCGCTCCGCCCTGGTGGGCTCCGGTCCCGTCCGCTCCGCCCTGGTTTCCTGCTCTGCCGGTTCTGCCTCAGTCCCCGGTCTTCCCACTTCCTCGCGGGCCTGGCTCTTCGTCCCTCCCCCTGTTCCGCCTCTGCTCCACCGCCCTCCTGGATTGTTTGGGAGCGTCTGGAAGCCGCTCTTTGGGGGGGGGCTATGTCACGAATCTGGTCCATGCTCTCCCGGTCAACCACCACTAGAGGTCACCCGTTTACCACATTGACTTTTTCACTCACAACACACTGGACTCCATTTCCCACAATCCATTGCACTGACGACTCGCACAGCTGTTCACCATTATCTCACCCACACCTGATTATCATTTCACAATCACTCACTCACTATTTAAGTTTGGGACTTGCTATTGCTCACTGCCGAGTATTGTTAGCCTAGTCTGCATACAAAGCGTTTCTTTAGTAGTCTTGTCTGGTTTATCTTGCCGTGTCTGACCCTGCCCGTGTTTTTGGATTATTCTCTCTGCCTTGCCCTGTCTGGATTTGGTACGCCGATCGTTGACCTACGCTTCCTCCACGGATTGCTCTGTCTTGCCTCTGCCATACCTGTTTGCTGTCTCTCGACCCTGCCTGTATGACCACGTCTTTTAATAAAGCTTCGCAAATGGATCCGCACGTCTCACGTCTCGTCACTCCCGTAACAATATACATACATATATATATATATATATATATATATATATATATATATATATACAGTATATACACTCTTTACTGACTGCAGAATTATTGTTATTACTGTGGCTTTTATTACTTTTTTTACTTTTTTTCTTTATTATTATTATTATTATTATATTATTATTATTTTTTTTTAAAGACAACACAATTAACATTTTAAAATTAAGTGTTTCAAAGTTGTTATTTTACGTATAGCATTATTGACAGAGTTAATTATAAGTTTTATCTTAAGTTAAAATTTTAACTTTTATATTATAGCTAATATAGCAACCAGTGCAACTTGTATTCTTCTAATGAAGACTGCTTGCTCGTGAGAGAGAGGTAAAAGAGATTAGTCTCTCTCCTCAGCGCTTCCATTTGGTTCTCTCAAGTCATTTAGCTAATAATTCACACACATCGCCTTATATAAATCCATATCCAGAAACTTGACCCATCGTATTTTACTCTCAACCACCGTTCACTCAAACAGCAAATCCTCATCTCATCTTCAGCACACTGGTGTTCTATCGCAGCGTTGCCATGCAAATGGTCTTCTTGCCCCTTGCTTTCATTTATTCCCTGTGCCAGCATCTTTCATAACAAGTGCACAACAGAGAAGGTCAGATTTATTAAAAGCTCTCTCTCTATATATTTTCCCCCTCCCTCTCTTCTTCTATCAGTGTAGTCACATCCAAGGCTGCTAATCATTTTCGCCTTTACACACAAACATCCTGTATCTCCCATTCCTTTGATTAATGTGCAGACGACACAGCGCCATTTTAGTGGGAAGTGATGAAAGCCCTCAAAAGGAAAGCAGAGCGCAGCCAAAGGGGAGGGTGACAATGGGTTTATTTCATACTGCGGCCAAATTAATTTTCACAGCAGGATGCGGAGGTAAAAAAATCAGATTGCTTCTCTGCTCGCCGACAGGCTAATTAACCTTAGCAGCTTATGTTGTGTCTATGCTACGCTAATCTACAATTTTGTGTTTATTGTTGCTAAAGTATAAAGCTCATTCACACACAATAAATAAATAAAAAAAAATTGCATTTGAGGGTGCCTTCGCTCTATAATTTGTTTTGTTGATAATGAGATAATGTAACATACATTCAGAGCTGATAAAGATTGTGTTTATTATTAGTATTACCATTGTGTGAATTAATGTACATTTTACACTGCTGACAACAAAATGTCATTGTGCAATAATCATTAAATATGGCATGTACACGATTTGGATTCACATTGAAATCCCATTCTTTCTCTCTGACTAAGTGTAGATCTATTATTGGGTGAATTTTTTTCCTAACACTTTAGACAATACCTTTTTACCTACAATAGACATTCATTTCAGTTATTAAATATGTGCATCTACTGCAGAAAAAAAAATCAGTTTAACATTTAAAATATTAAACACTTCACCTTTAAATGTGCTATTGTGTTTACTGGGTTATTTGAACTTCTTGATATTGCACACCCACATGTACAAGCCTCATGAAAGAATGTATATTTTGATAACAGGACAAGCAGTAATCCATTTGCTCCCTTTAGTCATTTATCTAAAAGAGCTGTTCACAGGAGAAAAAAAAATATGAAATATGATGTCCTCTAAAAGCAAAACACAATCATAGGGCTATGTGTCTGATATTGTCAAGCCCATGAAACAGGGAAAAGCTAGCTGTCAAATTTTGTACTCCAGTGAATATTTCCCAGGGTAGGTTTATATTTGAAAGTCAATTTCTCTGTGCACATACCTTAAAGTCATGACTACAAAAAGCTTTTCAACAAGTCCACTGTTATTGTGAAGCAAAAAGTATGAAGATGAACGCAAGCTGATAAACTGGCATGTTGTTACACTATATGGGGCAGGTTGTCACAATGGAACCTGCCATTAACTCCCAATTACAGGCTTTAAAGCCAAATTTATGTACGTAAGTAAATAAACTATATATTTGGATACAAAATAAAATAACAAATAAAATAAAATCCATTAATCCGTTAATCCATTAAAATGTATACATATATCAACACTTGTCCATACCTAAAATTACCCTTACAAAATATGTTTCTACCCTTTGCTAAAAAATAAGCCTGAGAATATCATTCCAATATCCTAAATTTGGTACTCTTCTTATTATTTCAGTCGCACTTACCAGAAACATTTAAATGGTAATTTATCATGGTTTCTAGAAAAATATAAAGCAGCAAATCTGTTTTCAGCATTGATTATAATGTTTCTTGAGCACCAAATCAGTATATTAGATTGGAGTAATGGCTGCTGACAATTCAGGTTTGCTATCACAAGACTCAATTACTTTAAAGTATTTAAAAACTGAACAAACCTTTGCTATATGACAACATACATTTGTGTATTTGGACTTCTGGGTCAAAAATAGTTCCTGACTTATAGCACAAGCGACAGCTTCCCTGTGAGATATCTAGCCCTGAGTCTCCCCTATTAACACTCATATTTACGACTTACGAATTCTCCATGCAGTACACAGCACCATATCCACCACATCATTGAGTTTTCCTCCAGGAAGCTCAGAACCCCTGAAGCATAACAGTGTGAAGATCAGAGGGCAACAAACCTCTTAAGCACAGCAGATTTATGTGCATGCATCTGTGAATACTTTTGACAGCGTTCTAACTGTGCATGTATGGTGCAGAATGAAAAATGGAAACAAACACAGCATGCCAATTTTTACTGCACAACACTCTTTCCGTTGCCTTTCAAGCAGACAGTCAAGCAGAGAGGGTTGTTTGTGGTATTATCAATGGATCCATGCTCTCGTGTGTTGACAGTTATATAATGGATCCCACATTTTAATTTGAGGAGCTAACAACTGTATTCATTTTCTCCTGTCGTCTCACCATCCAATCTGTAGGCTGATCTGGAAGTAAGACATCTGCCATGGCGATACGGCTCTTTGGGGACAAATAATCCATCTCCTTATTGCATTTTGGACAATGACTCCATTTGGTTGCTAATGTGAAGTATAATAAGGCCACTAAACATGAATGAAGAAGTTCCACTGTTGGAGGTGAATGACAGGTTGCATATAATCACAAAGCCAAAAATGCAGGTAGTGTCGCACAGAACAATCAGTGCCCTTTTCCTGTATCTGTCCATAAAACCAATACTCATATAAACATTTGTCAGCTATGTTTGGAAGGGAATACTAGGTACTTACTGCATAAAATGCATATTTAAAAACTTTTGTGTTCAAATGAGACTTTATTTTTTTTTAGAAGAGAAAACATGCAAATATGATGGAAATACATTTACAAAAAAAATAGTTTTACTTTTTTTGAGAAAAAGTCAAGTGATTTTGCACAATGGGACGTCATAACTGGCCTAACCAGTGGACTTATCTCATTGCATATCTTCTGAAATATTGTTTTGGCCATTCTGAAATGCCTATGCCAAAGTCTGTCATTAAAGTGGTTCGGTATATGACTGCGTTCCCGAGCAAGATAACATGACCGCGCTTATTGCATTTTGTCTGGGAGCTCTGAGGCACACGTAATTTTTCTAAATATGAAAAGAAAAAAAGACCAACTGTGGCTTCTCCTACTGTAGCAAATTACCTTTATCTTAGTGATATTTCACACCAGTTTATCAGGACGTTAGAATTTTGTTTTCTTAATTTGCTAGATGGAATTGATGCATTATTTGCAAATGTTTTATGTGATATTCCAATTTTGCACATAAATTAAATTTGCTGCTTTAGACTGAAACCTAGTATGTGCAGGGTTAGATTAATATGTGTAATTCAAAGTGTAATTTATTCCTAAAACTGGATTTCAGCACCCATTACTTCAGTCTTCAGTGCCACACGATCCTTTAGAAATTATTCTAGTATGCTGATTTGGTGCTCAGAAAACATTGCTTATGGTAGTGTACCTTTTAAAGATAAATCATCCTAAAATAATTTATTGATTTTAGCTGGTTTAAGTTTGACCAAGCTGGTGGTAGGAAGCTGGTCTCCCTATTTTACCAGACAAAAAAAATACAAAAATAAAATCCAGTCTCTTCTAAAACCAGTCAAAAGACCAGCCTGGAAGAGCAACAATATCAGACCATTTTTCCAGCAGGAAATAGACACATGCCTATAAAGGTCCTTGCATAATGCGTTTTTTTCTTTTTTTCGTATTCGTCATCCTTCCTATGCATGCTACGGATGCGAAAACACAGAAAATCAAACCTTATCCAATTTTTTTTTATGACGGTCGAAAGTTTGGAAGCAGTGTGTAAATGTGATTGACACAAAATGAGGTCGTATTTATGTTTTAACGTGTGAAAATTTTGGACAAAAATTTCAGATTCAGTGTGCAATGACCTTAAGGGTTACGTTTTAAGTTTTGATCTATTGCTAATCTAACACTGTAAGGCAATTACAAGCATTTTAATTTACAGTTAAGACATAAGTTACTTACTTTTATCTATCACTCTATATTTTGTTCAGACTAGACCTATAAGTCACCAGCTAATATGTAGCTTTAAAAAAAAAAGAACAACACATATCTGCTATCTGCTCAGCCTGTTTTGGCCAGTCTGCAGTGTCAAAGGCTAATGTTATCATTCTGAACAAAGAAAGATTAACATTAACATGAACTGATAGCTTGGTAAGCTATCTATCTTGACCCGCAGAGCTATCTATTTGACCCTGATGTAGCTAACCTGTGTCAAATATCAAAATATCAAAGACTTCCTTGCATCATAAATATGGAACCGTCTGTAAGAGTCTGACGAGGGACCACTTCTACAGAGAGAAGAGAAAAGGACAGGTTCATCTAAGGGAATGATAAGTGTTCACTCAGTCAAATGGAAGCTACTGCCATAAACTATTTTTGAAACAACCCTTTATTTCAGGATACAAATGGAAGCAGAGTCGGTCATCAGAATATGAAAGGTTGGCAGAAAACAGCAGTGCAGATAAAGTTTGGAAATTATGTGATAATCAAATCACATAATAAAATTATGTAAGATAATCAATGAAACAGCAGTTTGCAAATAAGGCAACTACCTTCACCGATTTCATCAGTGGGGTCAGGCAAAATTTTGATACTTGTATGAAATAGCTGGTTGTAACAAAACACTACAATTTGGATTTTCAAATAAAAAAATAAATAAAAAAAGGATGTGTAAAACCCAGGTTCTTGGAAAACGTGCATGTATATATTTAAGAAAAATATGTTACGTTTACATATTAAATATATTGATATATGATATAAATTATATGAATATAAATGTATACATGTAAATATTTTCAAAATATATGATGTATGTGTGTGTATATATACACATTATAAATATACACAATGCACACACACATTATGTAAACAAAAACTTTTTTATTTTGGATGTGATTAATCATTTGACAGCACTAATATATATATATATATATATATATATATATATATATGCAGGGTTATTTTTCTACCCAATCGCTGGGCTGAGCCTGTTGGGTCATATGTTGGGTTGTTTTTTTCCAATGTTTAGTACTTTGTGTTACTGGCTGGGTCAATCTCACGGTCAGATGAAACTATACACCCCTCTCCCTCCCTCTGACGAAATAACCCAGCTGTTGAGATACAGTAACAGCACGGGAGTTTTGCATCCTCTTCAGGAGAGAGCAGTCCCTGCCGATTTGGTGCACTTCTTCAGAGATATAAAGGTCTGTATATATTTCATTTAATTTATAAAGACTTTTATGCGCTGTAAATTATATTATTTTATGCAATGCAACATAAGGATGTGATGTCAGTCATCTAAATGCATCAGCAGTGGTAGTTTTGGCAGATGAAAACCACTTTTGCCTTGAATAACATATATAGATATTGTATACTATGCTGTATTCACCCAAATAAATCCCATGTCTTGTATTTTGTGCATGAGTGTTCTTGCTTAATAAATGTTCATCATTTTATTATTGCTGTTGCCTCTATAAATTGTGTGTGTGTGATTTTTAATTTACAGTCCATTTTAAGCCAGCAATATAATTATTTTTTAACAATAGCTAACAATAGTAACAACAACCCAACATGTTGGGTAAAAACATTTAACCCAACCAGCTGGGTCACAATTACCCAGCATGTGTTCTGTTCAATATTTACCCAGCACTGGATTGCCAAATAACCCAGAAATCATTGCTTTTAACCCAGCACTTTTTAGAGTGATAGATTACAAGGGCATCATGGACAAGTCGGTGTCCAAGGATATGAGATAAAAGGCAATGTTAGGTGAGTCTAAACTTTTTAAATTGGTGTTTTGTACGGTGGCCGAGAAGTGCAAAACAAATCACAATTCTGAAAACAAAATAACAAATTACAAACGCAAATGGAAATCTAAAAAACAAAATAATTCAGAAAACACAACAAAAATTTCCGAAAACATTATAACAAGTCAGAAAACACAATAACAAATACGAAAACAAAACAACAAGTCAGAAAACACAACAACAAATCTGAAAACCAGACAACAAGTCAGAAAACACAATAACAAATCCTAAAACAAAACAACAAGTCAGAAAACACAACGACAAATCCGAAAACCAGACAACAAGTCAGAAAACACAATAACAAATCCGAAAACAAAACAACAAGTCAGAAAACACAACGACAAATCCGAAAACCAGACAACAAGTCAGAAAACACAATGACAAATCAGACAAACCGGAAGAGGTAGGTACAGTTTGAGACAGCACCATTGGTTTGGGAATAGATTACTCACTGCTGACTGGACGAGACATCTGTCAATCAAGGTATACAGGAAGAACGAGAAGAAGAGCAGCAGAGTCAATTGAAGCATCAGCTCCAGTGGTGCAGATAGTAGATTGTGTGTTGTTGTGTTTTTTGACACGATCGACCCGGGTTCGATCTCACCTTTTGCCGAACTTTATTTTCTCCCTTTTAAAATCTCGTATCGCATCGGCATTTATTTTCATAAAAAATTAAGGAAATAATCAAAAAGTTGAAAATAAAGTATCGGGTAGAGTTACTGTAGGTGTAGGGAGGGCTTTATTTTACCAATAAGGTGGCATCCATTTGAATTAAAATTATAAATGACACTCAGTACTGTAACATTTGGACCAATCAGACACACAAATATTTGTTATATTTAACAAATAATCTCTTATGCCCCCTCACCTAACCAAAAGGCCAACTATGAGGGTCTGTGGACCCTTCCCCCCCGAAATGCATCTAACACCTAAGAAGGCAGAACAGGTCTCTGGTTCCATGGCAACCCATCTGATAACACTTGTTTTATTGCTCAAAGGAATGCGGGAACTCACTTCACTTCTTTGCCTCTTAGGAAAGACAAATGGAATCTTCTCCAATTAATTCATAGAAAAACCTTTCTTAGAATGGACACATATCTTCAGGGCATTGTGTATATTATTACTGTTCTTGTATATTGTACACCATTTTATGCATGCTTATGATAGACCACTAGTACACTAGTTAATATCACTCTAGCTGTATCATGTTTAGTCTCTATCAATTTGTCTTCGGATGATCTAATTGAGAGTGAATATTACATGTTGATACCTATGCAACATATTAGTGTCTTAAGAATCTTTAGAAGTTTGTGCATTAACCCAGCTGAATTACCTATGCAAATGACCATGTTCAGAGACAAAGAATCGTAAAACTTTCCCTCCAAAAATTCAGGACTCCATTGGCTCTTTGACACCCCAGAGGTGTGACCTCTATAGCAGATAAAGCTCCCACTTCAGAGACGCCCCGGCAGTCTGCGGTTTTGTTAGATCCTAAGAGGATGTGAGCTTGAACTTTTTCTGGACCCACTAAGTTTTGTGCCAGGCCTTGCGGCCTTGTCTTTCCATTCAACCAAGCTCCTTGGACCTCAACAGATCTCTTTCTTAGCTTTTTCCATTCACTACTTGGAAGAACATTTCTACCTGAGAACATCTTTGAAATTCATCACTCTTCAACCCGGAAGAACGTGATCGGGAGTACAAAACTTTGAAACCATTAAGACATCTGAGACTGCATTCCGGACACTCGACCCGACCAAAGACAGTGCAAGTATAACATTTAACTAAATGAAACAGAGGTTTAGTATAAGTTATAGACTCCATTATAAATGGTGCTGATGGTTTTACTCAGGTGGTTAAATTACTTTCTCCATTCTGCCTTGCATATTAAATGTCCCTTTAAAATTTTGACCCTTGCTACAATGCTCTAATGCATTAATAGGAAAGTATTTTCTGTGGCCAAGGAAATACCCTTTCTTAGAGTTGATACGAACTTGCACTGAATGTTCGCTGGACGGACAGATCAGCTGATGGCAATTTAATTCTGCGACAGTTATTACTGTCAGCCGATATAATTGTAATTAATCATAATTAATCGTAATTATTTATATACAATTCCCTTTTGAGCTTATAAATTGTTACAGTATGTTATTGCATACTGTTTTTTTTTTACTACAATACTGAGGTGCAGATAATTGCCACTATTTGCAACAGGTAGTATACATAGCACAAAATCCTGCTGTTTTAAATAGGTATTTGCACTTAGTGTAAATAGCCTCTAATCATTATTTACACAGTGCAAATAGCTGCTGCCTAAAAATATACATGTACATTTACAACACTGTACTCTGTATTATATTACATTTGAATCAGAATACAAAAAAAACTTAACGCTAATGCGAGAGTGTTTCTAATAGTGTCTATGGGAGTGACGGTAAATTTGACATAGTTCTGTCAAATAGAGATAGCAGCTAACGTATTTACACTCAGTGAAAATAGCAGAATTGTGTGCTATGTATACTACTTGTTGCAAGTAGTGGCAATTATCTGTGTAAATTATAATTTTAATTCAAATGGATGCCACCTTATTGGTACAATAAAGCCCTCCCTACACCTACCCTAACCCTACCCGATACTTTTTCAAATTTTTGATTTCCTTAATTTTTATTGAAAATAAATGCCTTTCCGATGCGATACGAGATTTGAAAAGGGAGAAAAAAAAAGTTTGGCAAAAGACGGGATCGAACCCAGGTCGATACACAATAACACTCAACCTACAACCTGCTCCACTGGAGCTGATGATTTACTCTGCTGCTCTTCTCATTCTTCCTGTACACCTTCATTGACAGATGTCTCATCCAGTCAGCGGGGAGTAATCTATTCCCAAACCAATGGCGCTGTCTCAAACTATACCTACCTCTTCCGGTTTGTCTGATTTGTCGTTGTGTTTTCTGGCTTGTTTTGGTTTTTAGATTTGCATTTGTAATTTATTTTTTCAGAATCGTGATTTGTTTTGCTCTTCTCTGCCACCGTAGTTTTGCATCAGGTCAAACTAAAATGTTTTTTTTTTTCTGCTTGCTCGGTTTAGTTAATTATAGTGAGTTCAAATAACTCCAGAAACTCTTTTAAATGTCAAACAATACTAAACATTAAGCACTAACTGCTCCTTCCCTTTACTTAAGAAACAAAGGAAACTCTTTGGACACCAGGGCACCAATTTGAGCAGTGACAGAAATAAAGTACCAACGAGAGCTACATTCAAGGAAAATTAACAGGAAACGTCAAATGACACAGGTATGATCTCATTGAATTAAGATGAATTTTAATTTAGCAAGTGTAAGTTCAGAAAAATCTATTCAAATGTGGAAATGTCATAATTTTAAATCCACATTTCACAGTAAATGCTGCAAATAATCTCTGCATTTACAGCGAGTATAAAATGCATTAACTGGGCTTGCTTTATTTACACATTCGTATAACTTTGTGGACAGAAGACAATGAGTGTCTGGATTGAGTGATGTTATATAGGGAGCATAATTGGTAGTACCAGGTGTGGAGGATTCCCTGATAGAGGTCAGGTGTGAGTGATAATGACTGAGTGCAGGTGAGTGTCCAGAGGGATGCTGGGAAATGCAGTGCAGTTCCATAGGTGACTGTGACAATTATTAAATATTAATTATTAAATATAAATATTTATTTTACAGTGAATTTGTAATTTACAACAGTAGTATATTAGTTTTAAATAATAATAATAATAATAATTATTATTATTATTCACTTTGATTGGGTTCCTAAAACACCAATGTGAACGTAATGTTGACTGAGATGCTATTGCAATTAAAAAGAGATTTGAGTCCACATTAAAGTCCAGCTACAAAGTCGAAATAGAACATATTTTATCCTTCTTGTATATCATGTGACCATTAAACAACATCAGAGATCCTTGAACATGCAAATGTGACATTACTGAAATAAACGTATAGTCTTGGGAATATTTCAAGTAAATATGTTATGTCTAAGGGTTTCAGCTGGGGAAAAATAAAAAAGAATAAAATAAAAAATATGTAACCCCTTGTCTACACTATGATGACATATCATCAGTATGTACAATGGTAGAATATGTGTTTTCATGTTCCTTTTTTAATTGTAATGCTTTGCCATGGGCTCTAGTATGTAACTTCCTATTGGCGGCCCTCCCTAACCGGGTACGCAGCGCATGTATATTGTACACTGTTAAAGACCATATTTCCTGTCACAGCCGTGCCACACAAGCACCAGTTTCTACCGCCCACATCCTAAATAGATTTTAGCACAGCACCATTGATGCAGTCCATAACTCTTTCCCCCCTCCAGGTCCTGCGGGTGGGAAAACCAGGTCCAGCACTTATCTGAGGCTGCCAGACATCAACCCACCACGAGCATCCCACAAACAGCCTCCAGACATGCCTCGGCATGAAGGGAAGGCACCCATATCACAACCGCTGAGAGAGAGTGAAAGCTTGTTGCCTGAGAGGGTTTGAAAATGACAAAAACCCCTACTTTTCCACTGAACCCGGTTCTGTAGGAGGAGGAGAGGTTGGTCCACCCCCTACCTTTTGGCTAATCCAATGTGGAGAAATGGCATAAAGCCCCCTCATGCTTTGAGAGAGCATGGCACAGTATGTTCTTAAGTGCTGTGATTTATGGATGTCACTCCAACTCTACAGTTCCTGTGTATCGATGGTAAAGATGCAGATTTAAGCAGACCAAAGAGCTCCATTCATCATTCACAATACCTCACTAGCATATAACACCTCTGGCAACACACAACAAGAGGGTTTGACTCAAAAATTAAGGTAAAAAAGCCTTTGGGAAGATGTAAGCCGACACATACAGTATATATATTCTCTATGTCACTGATATGATGTGTTGTTCCGACGTGTCAAAATGCAATACATAATCCAAAATAAATAGACATGGCTTTCTCACCATATATGTAAGAAAACATGTTTTAGGTGTTGGAACTACTAATTAACACACTCACACACACACACACACATATATATATATATATATATATATATATGTATAAACTATACCTATTTACTTATTTTTTTGTAAATGAATATACATTTGAAAACTGTTACTATTCACATTTTATGAAAAACAACTGAACTATAAAGTTGAAGAAATATGTTCTTATTTTAACCTTTTTGTAATGTGTGAGAAATATTAGTGTCAAAAGGTTTACAGTTTTAACCTTATTATTTATTTATTTATTTAGTTACTTATATAGTGAAAATTATTTAATAATAATCATACCCATTTTAACATAATTCAACAGCTTGTCACAACTTTCTATTATTATTATTATTATTATTATTATTGTTATTATTACTACTACTAATACTTCTAAAATAATAACAAAGTCATGTGTTGCAAATAACATGCAGAAAAAATGCAGAAAACAAAAACATTAAATTAAATAGGAAATGTGTTAAAAAAAAAGTTTCTTAAAATAACATATAGCAAGTTACTATGAGTATGTGCAACTAGACCATGTGCTTGCAGTGTGTTGGTCAACTATTCATGTCTATTTGTTTCCTGCCATATTCATTGCCTGGACAAAATTAATTAATTTTCCAAACGGTCTCTTTTCCAATATGCCAAGCCATCCCAAAATCCTTTTCTCCACAGCCTGTGCATTCCTCGTAGTTCCACTATCATACTGCTAGAAAAGCTAATTAACAACTGCCAGAACACCCACAAACATATGAAGCTGAGCTTGTGAGAAATAGATGAATACAATTCAGAGAGAGAGAAAAAAACGATTTAGAGGAATACAGATGGAAGAGGAGAGAACAGAGTGGGAGAGGCAAGAGGCAGATACAATTGTAAGGCTGCAGAGATGTTTATTGGTTAAAGATATAGCAGCATGCTAAAAGCTTTGCCTTTTGTGGCTTCAGACAGAAACTACCAGGAGAGGAAAGCAATTGTAGTCCCCTTTATATGGAAGGTTCCACGGCACCTCATTGAGACAATCAGAAATGAGATGCTTTCAACCAAGGGTCTCAGCCTCCTGCTCCTTAATTGAAGCTGTGTAGCACAAACAAAACACGTTTGGCATCTACAGCAGCTGTACTTGTTCATTTGCGAGCCCCATGTATTTATGTCGCAGAATTTGTTTGTTTATGCAAAGATAGGCAGACCCAAGGGAAGTATGTTATATAATTAACACTGCAGATGCTTGAAGACACAGAATCCAGTAATAAGGGACAAACAATTAATATATTTGCATGTTGTGCTGTGCGTGGTTTTAATAATCAACAAGCTTGTGTAAAAGACCCTTAACACTAGGTACGGGTATCATTTACATTTTATCGATACCAATACTGATACTTATCGATACTGTTTGCTGCAAAAAGGTATGATGTGAAAAGTTATTGAACATTTCAAGTTATTTTATTACTGCTGAACTTTAGCAACTGTATTAAAGTTCTTAAGTCAAGAGCAGTGAGTTATTTTTCTTTTTGTGTTTTATTTTATTAACATTAAAGGAATAGTTTGCCCCAAACTTTAAATTGTGTCATCATTTACTCACTCTCAAGTTGTTTTAAACCTGAATGAGTTTCTTTCTTCTGTTGAATATACAAGTTATTTTGAGGAATGTGCGTAACCAAACAGTTGCTGGTCCCCAGTGACTTCCATATTTTTTTTCCTACTATCAAAGCCAGTGGGGACCAGCAACTGTTTGGTTACCCACATTCTTCAAAATATCTTATTTTGTGTTCAGCACAAGAAAGAAATTAATACAGGATTGGTACAACATGACAGTTAGTAAATAATGACACAATTTTGGGGTGAACTATCCCTTTAATGGCAATCGACAGCATGATTAGTACTGTCCCTTTAATACCTGCACACATCCTTTTTCCTTCAACTGTTTACTTTCACTTTAGACATGACTAACTGTGTTTATATGTAAACCTTGTGTGTTTTTGACAGTATTAACCCTTAAATGCATACCTCGGGTCTTTAGCGACCCGGGACGTCATTCACTACCTTCTCCCTCCTTAATTTTTTTTAAGTTAGACATCAACTTTCTTAGTGTTCCTCATTCTATTCATTATAAACAATATAACAATAAAAAATATATAAAATTTAAAAGAAAGTCTGTTTTCTGATTATTATTTTTTTAATATAAAAAGGGTATAGGGTTGCTTGAGATCCGAGGTTTGTATTAGTGTAAGTTTCTGTGCAAAAACTATTCAAATATCGGTCCAAAACTATACCGGTTCTAGGTACCATCCCTACTCAACACTGTACAGTAGGTAAACAACACTGGTTCATTCTACAACCCAATTTCCGGAAATGTTGGGACGTTTTTTTTGTTTTTTTGAATAAAATGAAAACTAAAAGACTTTCAAATCACATGAGCCAATATTTGATTCACAATAGGACATAGAGAACATAACAAATGTTTAAACTGACAAATTTTAAATTTTTATCCACTAAATGAGCTCATTTCACATTCGATGCTTGCTACAGGTCTCAAAAAAGTTGGCACGGGGGCAACAAAGGGCTGAAAAAGCAAGACATTTTTGAAAAGATTCAGCTGGGAGAACATCTAGCAACTAATTAAGTTAATTGACTTCAGGTCTCTAACATGAATTGCTATCAAAGGGATGTCTTAGAGAGGCAGCGTCTCTCAGACGTAAAGATCGTCAGAGGCTCTCCAATCTGTGAAAGAGTGCGTAAAAAAATTGTGGAAAACTTTAAAAACAATATTCCTCAACATCAAATTGCAAAGGTTTTGCAAATCTCATCATCTACAAGTGCATAACACCATCAAAAGATTCAGAGAAACTGGAGAAATCTCTGTGCGTAAGGGACAAGGCTGAAGAACTTTGTTGGATGCCCGTGGTCTTGGGGCCCTGAGATGACACTGCATCACTCATCGGCATGATTCTATCATTGACATTATTAAAAAGGGCCCAGGAATACTTCCAGAAACCACTGATGATAAACACAATCCGCCGTACCATCTGCAGATGCCAACTAAAGCTCTATCATGCAAAAAAGAAGCCATATGTGAACATGGTCCAGAAGCGCTGTCGTGTCCTATGGGCCAAGGCTCATTTAAAATGAATTATTTCAAAGTGGAAAAGTGTTCTATGGTCACACAAGTCCAAATTTGACATTCTTGTTGGAAATCACGGAGGCCATGTCCTCCAGGCTAGAGAGGCGGGAGACCTTCTAGCGTGTTATCAGTGTTCGGCTCAAAAGCCAGCATCTCTGATAGTATGGGGCTGCATAAGTGCAAATGGTATGGGCAGCTTGCAAGTTTTGGAAGGCACTATGAATGCTGAAAGGTATACAGTATAAAGGTTTTAGAGCAACATATGCTCCCCTCCAGATGACGTCTATTACAACAGCTTGGCTTCGTAGTAGAAGAGTCCAGGTGTTGAATTGACCTGCCTGCAGTCCAGATCTTTCACCTATAGAGAACATTTGGCACATCCTTAAATTAAAAATACTTCAAATACAACCACTAACTCTTCAGCAGCTGGAAACCTATATCAGGCAAGAATGGGACCAAATTCCAACACCAAAACTCCAGAAACTCATAACCTCGATGCCCAGACGTCTTCAAACTGTTCTGAAAAGAAGAGGAAATGCTACACCATGGTAAACATGCCCCCATTCCAACTATTTTGAGACCTGTACCAGGCATCAAATTTGAAATGAGCTCATTTTGTGAATAAAATTGTAAAATTTTCAAAATTGTCCTAATCCATGAGGTCATTGCTCATTGTCAGATACTGGTAAAATATGTTATTTAATATAAAGAAGCATTTTCATTATAAACATAAATAAACTATACAATTATGTGACCTATATATATATATATATATATATATACACAAACACAAAAAAAAAAAAACACATCAGTTCCAGCATTGCTAACTTGACAACGCAGTTGGTGCTTTATCAAAATAAAATACAGTGAACCAAACATCAGCGCACCCGCCTCTGTGTCAGCGTTGGAACACGACTGAGGTACAAAGCCTATAATTTACATAATAAATAATAGTTTAGCATTCGAATGAGAGAGGCAGGATACACGAGCACAAAGCTCCATTTTGCAAACAGTTGAGTGCGCAAGCCTTTAAAGTACACTTCTTTGTCAGTCTATGTGAGAGACGCGTTCAGAATCAGCACATGGTCACTGTCTAGTGGGCTTTGTTTTCAAGTGAGCAACTCATGGTTAAGGCTAAAAGCGATTTGTATGGTGACACATGGCATTCGCTGTTCTTCTGCTGGCAGTTATCAAACAACATTGCATTACTGCGGGCACCCCCTTCTGGATTGGGGGTGAATTGCCTGTATTCGTCGTTAAGGCCTCATGCACTGAACCGAGATGTCCGTACCGTGAAGGTTTGGTACGAATACATGTACCGTGACACCCCTAATACTGTATATATATAAATAAAACAGTTATTATTTCTGGCATTTCTCAAAACAAATGTAATGGCAGAAGTCCAAAACTACTATATTTCTACACTTCTTGTATCACGGAATAGATGCACTATTAGATGCTGTTATTCACACTTAGTCAGTCTATCTCATAATATTCTACTCTACATGATAGTATATGCTTTCAATGAAACAACTCAGTGTTCCTTTGTTACTAGTTCTAAAGTTATGTTTTCAAATTAGTGACGGAGCTTTGAATCCAGGGTGGAAGGAAGTAGTTCTCCACACAAAAAGGTTTTTTTTTAAGACACCCAATTGTTGTTTCTTATTTATTTAGAAACTTGTGCCATTGAACTGTTGTATAAATGCAATATCACATTTGTAGCCATGTGATATCGCTCTATATCAGCACGGCACTACAGCCTCATGCCTACTGCCAAATCACAGCTATGCAAATATAGAACGGAGGTCATTGTTCTCTGTACTAATTAAATACGATTACAAATTAATAAAACAATTGCATACTTATTTAATTATATATTTATTCTGAAAACATTTTGAAAACAAAAGTTAAAACTACAAAGGTTATTTACATTTTTCATGTTGCCAGAAGCAACAATATTAATAGTAATAATGATTTGCAAAAAATAGTGTTAATGTTCTTTCATTATTAATAATACTTAATAATATTAATAACATCAGCACATTTGCATTTTATTCCATGACAACTGCAATGCAGTAAAAACCGCAGAGAGACTAAATGAGATAAAACAAGCTTATGACAAAAACAAACATGCTAAATAACCACAGTATATATGTAATATTATGAATGCCTATGTAATTTGTACAAAGCCCCCATACTCTGTAACAAAAATAACAGGTTTAAGCAGTCCTATGTTCTGAAAAGATGTTACATGAATATATTCATAGAGAGCATTGTGCTTAGAAGAAGCCTATAAAAGGCTGACACACCAAGTGCACACTCGGAAAGCCGGCGTGCCCTGTTTTCAGCAGAAAGGAAACATTTAGTCTCTAAGTCTTGCATGCAGCCAAGAGTAACCCCTGTTTTACTGGAGTTCAGTGTCAGCAAACAAAGGTTCCCGCAAAGACACTGGGCGGCAACCATGGAATTTCTGGTGCATTAGTTTCACACTGATGCTTTTGTCACACTGATTCCCTGGGATAGAAATCTTATGCAGCTTTCAGTAGATCAATGCCTCACCTCCTGGGGAATTTCTGCATTTTGTGTGCTGCTGCTGCTAAAAAAAAAAAAAAACACATCAGTGGTGGCCTACTTTTGTGATTGTTCTTTCCCGAGTTGTTTAACTGATGAGTGCTCTATTGGAGAGGAATTAAAATAGAGGGAATTGTTTTCTCTGTGAGTGATTAATTGCCATGGCAATAATTATCCCACAAAAACAGAGCAATCTCAAAGTAATAAGAGACAATACCCTGTTGAGGTATGACTAAGGGGTTTGGATTATTTATTCTGCAGAGTCAGAGTCTTAATTGTTCTAGGAGGAAGCTAAATGATAGATATGATAAAGTCTGATAAAACACAATGTAAAACATACATCCTATCAATCAATATCATATTGTTTGATCATATTATGTAAGTATTTTTTATTATGTGTCTCGAAAACAGAGAAGCATAAAAAAACTGAGAAGCATAAACAGACAAGCATCAAAATATGATTATATTTAAACTGAAACATTGCACCACTGCCATTGAAAATTATTGCATTGAAAAATATATCCTGGCCTTTGAAAATTTACAAAAACATATCTAATGAATGATTGCACTGCTGATAAAATATACTGCTTACATCTCAAAATGTTGCTTGTAAACTTCCACGATAACTACATAATTACTGTACTTCATAATATCTTAGTACAGAACATACGATGAACTATAAAAATGAGCTTTGAATGCACCTAATTACAACATTGTCTTCTATGTAATGGTAGATGTCTGCTGTCCTAGACTGTAAGAGTCTACTGTTCTTCTAATCTTCGATTCCCCTCGGTTGCTATAAGACTAAAGAATATTTCTATAAATTTAAAGACAGTGTTCACTTAATGAAATTGCATATAATAAATAGCAAGCAGAGAAAACGTATTAACAATTGGGTACGCTGGTTCAGTACACTATGTCCCAGTCTTGAGTATAGGCATAGTGAGTTGTAGTTCTGCTCTCTGCTTGTTTTATTTACAAGGATGTATTCTCTGCATCCTTCTCTATTCCTCTAGTGTACTAGGATGAGCCTTCTATATAAAATATGAATGAAAATGTTGAAATGGTCTCCACGGGGGCCATAACACAATAACATTAGTAAAGCAAACTCCTCAACATCATAACAGTGTTAACTGAATGTTTCTGCACTGTTAAATAATAATATGAAAATTAATCTTTATTTATTGCTGTGCAGGTGACGGGATTTATGGCTACAACTTTAATGTGAAATCGCCATGGAAAAGAACCATGAACTCTCTAAAGCATAGGTCACTAACAGGCGGACCGCGGTCCTGATCCGGACCCAAAAGATCCGGACCTCAGCATTCAATACCATAGTGCCTGCCACACTGGTTGAGAAGCTCCAGACTCTGGGACTAAACGGATCTCTGTGCAGCTGGATCCTGGACTTCCTGACAGGCAGATGTCAGGTGGTCAGAATGGGCAACAACACTTCATCCCCGCTGACCCTCAACACTGGTGCTCCTCAGGGCTGCGTCCTCAGCCCACTCCTGTACTCCCTGTACACACACGACTGTACAGCAACACACAGCTCCAACGTCATCGTCAAATTTGCTGACGACACAACGGTGATAGGCCTGATCACTGACAACGATGAGACGGCCTACAGAGAGGAGGTGAGAACCCTGACTAAATGGTGTCAAGAGAACCACCTCTCACTCAACATCGACAAGACCAAGGAGCTGGTGGTGGATTTCAGGAGACAGAGCAGAGAACACACACCCATCACCATCGACATGACACCTGTGGAGCGAGTAAACAGCTTCAAATTCCTCGGTGTTCACATCACTGAGGATCTCACATGGTCCGCTCATACAGATGCAGTGCTGAAGAAGACACACCAACGCCTCTTCTTCCTGAGACGGCTGAGGAAGTTTGGAATGAGCCCCAGCATCCTCAGATCATTCTACACCTGCACTGTGGAGAACATCCTGACAGGCTGCATCACCGCCTGGTTTGGAAACAGCACTGCTGGCAACCGCAAAGCTCTGCAAAGGGTCGTGCGAACTGCCCGTCACATTGTTGGATGTGAGCTTCCCTCCCTCCAGGACATCTACACCAGGCGGTGTATAAAGAAAGCCCGGAGGATCATCAATGACTCCAGCCACCCGTCCCACAGACTGCTCTCTCTGCTGCCCTCAGGAAGACGTCTCCGCAGCATCCGATCCCGCACTAGCCGACTGAGGGATAGCTTTTTTCCTCAGGCTATCAGGCTAATGAACAGTAAAAACTAATACACCCTACAGCACACTCCCACTTTACAATATACCACGCACTGCACTTTAATTCCATACAGTTCAAACTGGACTACCAGTACACTACTGCACTAATACAACAATCTTTTTGCCAGCACTGGATACCATCCAATGCACATCCATGACATTTGCACATCCGGTTATATATAATCTGCTGCATCTTTGCATATTACTGTGTGTATATAACGTAGAATGTGTACTACATACTGTGTATAATGTGTATCGGTAACTGTATGTCTGTCTAATAGTACACTATGTGTACTGAGTATATGTATGTGTATATTACACATTGTCATCTGTATAAGTCTGTACGTATGTATGGTAATGTCTATATGTAAATTGTTTATATGTAAATTGTCTATATGTAAATTGTTTCTGCAGTGTCTGGAGCACGCTCTCAAGAATTTCACTCACGAAGGCACACGTGCTGTGGTGATGTGACAATAAAAGTGATTTGATTTGATTTGATTTTGATTTGAAAAGCCGTCCCATACGGACCCGTCTACAGCCAAAACAGAAGGTTGAGATTTAAACGTGACGGGGCGCTTCTATTTCTCCGGCGCAGCTTTTGAAGTCTTTACGGTAGTGGGGTCGCCAACTGGCAGACTCCGGTCCGAATTCGTGAAGGCTTTTGACATAATGAAATAAATAAATACCAAACGCTAATTTAATAAATCAAATTTATATTAAGCACATCAAGGTCAGCTCTAGAGCCATTTGGGTGCAGTCGTGCGTGCAGTGATGAGAGATGCATGCGCGCAGAGATGAAACTTTCAGTGAGTGAAAAACGATGGCATTTTCAAAAATTAGGAAAGCTGACGCGTCCTTAAAAAGTCCTTAAATGTGGGGACTGAAAGACAAGAATTGCGATTAAACTTAAAAAGGCTATTCATTCAATGAATATGATCGCTGCACGTTTCAGATTCAGCTGCTGCGCTGCTTTGTGGAGTCTCTTCCGCTGGAAGAGGATGATTTTCCATTTTCAATCAGTACGTCTGCTGTTGTCAAAGACCAATGTGAAAACAACCCATATAAGCAGCAAACACGCAGAGTTGTAAATGTGAACTGGTGGATCAACAAGAAGATAATGTGTTGTAAAATGTAACCAATTAAGGCAGTAAAATATATTTATATACGTTAATTAATATAATACTTTATTGTTTTTGTGAAAACCTGCATCTGAACTGTAAATCATGCTTTTTACAGTCATTTTATTTAATGCATTTATTTTATTTTTGTGCAGGTCTTAAAAAAGGTCTTTAAATGTCTTGAAATTAAGCTTAAATATCTTGTATATACCCTGGCCTGGCAAAAACCATCAATTGTTTTTTAGAATTGTCCGGACCTCGGCTGGTGGGGAGGGTTCATTACTGGACCTCAAGCCATTTTAGTTGAAGACCCCTGCTCTAAAGGGACAGTCCCGCCTTGAACAGCCTGGTGTCCAGTGTCTTGCTCAAGGCCACAATTGTGATGGCTCTTGACCCACTTCCCCAGATATTTGCAATGATTGCAAAAATTGCAGTTGCTGGATTCCTGTAAGTGATTTAGTGTAACATCACTGAAGACGGAAGTACAGATCACAAGCCAAGGAAAGTATTCTGTAGCTTAATGAGGGTGTAGTAAATTAGCTCAAAGTGAGATGAACATAATTAATCATAACGGGTTGTCATCAATTATATATTCATCTTCAGGAATTAACTGTAGCATTAATAGTACAATAAAATTATTTGTTCGTCCGCAGTACGGACAGTTTGAATCGTCTATTGACTCTAAGGAAAATTATTTCTCTGGCCACGAAAAATATAAATAAAGTGACCTCGTTCTGTGAGCAGCAGACACAGACACATATGGATGTTTATTAAACTACACTACAGGTGAACATGAAACATCGAACTATACACAAACATACTGTGACGAGTCGGCTGCCTCCCCCCCTTATCATCATCACCACCCCGTCCCGTATTCGCCGCCCTTCACCAGGCTCCCGACGGGAGTGGGTGTGTGAGAGAGGAGCGGCGCTGAAACAGCCAGGGCTGGCGGCGTGTGATGAGGCGCACCTGATGTAAATAGAGCCTCATCACCGCCGCCGTTTAAATGCTGAGCGCACCTCTCCTCGGGAGACCGGTCTCTTCCCCGTGCATGGACACCGTGCATGGTGTCCACGGGGGACCAGGAAGGGCGTGTCGAGTAGGAGGACTGCCGCACCCGTTAGACGGCTGACGGGCCAGGATGCCGGGCCGTCGAGTCCCCCAGAAGCTCCGGGGGCCTAGGAGTAGGATGTCGCCGCTAGAAGAAGCCGCCGCCACTCGCTCCCGGACCCGAAAGGGGAGCGCGTGCGGCCACCGGACTCCGCCCCTTCCCTGGACCCTTCCCTCCTGAACACTGCCCTCCTTCACAAGCCCCGCAGCACGACGAGGACACCAGATCCCCTGTTTATTTTGGACACTTTTCCCCCTTTGCACACTTTATTTGAATATTTTTGTTTAATAAAAACCTCTCCGAGGCCTGACGCCACGCCCACTGTGTCTGTCGTTTGCTCCTCCCGCCACAATACATACATTAAACATAGATGCCAACGCAAGGAAGGCATGGAGAAAGAGAGAGAGAGAGAGAGAGAGAGAGAGAGAGAAAGAGCGCTCATGTGCAAGAAAGTAGAGTGTAATGTCAGAATGTATACATCAGCTAACCACAACCTTTGAATTAAAACCATCAGAGAATCACATCACCTTAATTAAAAGGGATCGAAGCCTAGAAGCACATCCAAATAGTTAACAAGCGGTTACTTGCATTGGTTTTGTTGGTGCTGAGTAAAGTGTCCTGGTGTAAGGTGTAGATTCTTGCTGAATTCCTTTAGGAGTGAAAGCTTCGTCATTCCAGCCATGGGTTGATTGGTCCGAAGTGAATCGACAAAGTTACTGGACTTAAAACTACCAGAAGCTCGGACTCCCCCGAAAGGGGAGTCGTGAGATTTCCAAAGTGATATGTGTGTCTCCAGGGCCCCCGAAAGTAAAGAGAAGACATCGCCTTTTGGGTGTTGGAGAAGTTTTATCTGGTTCCCCTGTAACACCCATTTTTGTTAGTTTGACCAAGGCACATAGTTTCAGCAGGAAAGTGTTTCTTTGTCCCACTTGACACCTCATTTGCATGTTTAGCATCTTTTTGACAGTGGGGGGGACAACCATTGGCAATTTAGCACCCATATAAAGGTAGAATGTGGGGCCAGGTCTGTGAATTATATGCAAATGTCAAAAGGCTAAATGGGGTCTCTTAAGACATAAAGTCCCAACGACCATCAAGGATCATAAGCAGATGTTACAAGGGTGAGTTAAAAAAAAAAAGTAAAAACCTATTAAAAACGAAAAAAAAGAACTGAACCGGATAAATGGAGGGAGCATTTCCTGGTGTTCCTGAGAACTGAAGCACACTGCACCACAACTAGTGACGTGTATCGGTATTTATATAGATTTTTCTTTGTCTTTACTCGCAGACACCTTTCAAGCCATTGAGGTTGACTGGTTCTGGAGTCTTGCATCACTAGCTGGCGATTTGAGCCACTGGGATTTGTTCTCCTTCTACTCAGAGCTTTTCAGATGTACAGTATTTGCATATGCATTCATTATTCATCATGTTTGACAGGAGTTTCCATGTTAGTGAATGGTTATGTTCTTTTCTCTGGATTAACATTATCAAACTGTTAATACATCTGTGGTGCATTTTGCAAAAGCATTGTAAATCAACTATGCAAGATCTGTAGCTACCAGCATAGTAGTTCAACAATTTTGTTGATTTTGTTATACTTTTGTAAATGAACTATAATACCCTAGTAAAAAAGTAATATATTTAAAATACATTTACTTCAAACTGTATTTACTGACATATCACTCGAAATTTACTGATATAAATATTACGGTTACACTTTATTTGAAGGTGTACTTGTTACAGTGAAATTATACATTTAGTACTAAGTAATATTATATTTTACTAAGTAATATTAATATTATGTAATATATAATTAAGTACTGAGTAATATTAATTAACTGCATGTACTTACTATATGGTTAGGGTTAGTATTAGGGTTTGGTTTAGGGTTACAGGCATGTAATTATACATAACTAATTGTTATTATAATAATAAGTACATGTAGCATGTGTAACACGGACACCTTAAAATGTTACCGACATTATAATTAAACAATATTAGGAGTACTACGTGTGCACAATTCACATTTCTTAATATTAAGCCTAAAATATGTTTTAATGCTACTATTGAGGACATTGTGATTTTGAATAATATCAGTCTTTAAATCCAAAAGTTTAAAGTGTACCTTAACCCTCAAAGACCCATATATGCAACATTCATGATTAGTTCATTTCTCCAACAATGCATTGTACTATGAATAGAATAGAATAGAATACATTTTTATTGTCATTGTACAGCTGTACAACATTTTTGCTCTCACATTGAAAGTACACACATACTGTACATACAACAATGTACTTTTAACAAAATGTAAACAATGACACAGAAAAGTAAACAGTGGAAATGTAAACAGGTGTACAGTAGACAGTGCAAATACCAAATGTGCAAAATAGGTATAGTGCAAATGTAACATATGTACAGTAGTGAATGAAATATTAACAAATACAAGAGAATTGAGGATTAAATATATACATATGAGAACAGTGTATTGCACAGCTACAGCAGTAGCCGCATGAGTAGTAAGTGTATAGTCCTCAGATTCCACAACCTTGAAGCTTGTGATTGAGTGATATGCCTTCTATTAATTGGAGTTCAGTTCTAAGATGGTGCATGGATAAAAAACTGTTTTGGAGTCTGGAGGTACATGTCTTGAGAGATCTGTAGCATCTTCCAGAGGACAACAGAGTGAAGAGGTGGTAGCCAGGGTGGGAAGAGTCCTTTATAATACGTCTGGCCTGTCGTATGCATCTGGTGCTGTAGATGTCAGCAAGTGAAGGCAGCTGTGCATATGTGGTAGATAAGCAGTGAATTAAATTGTTTTACAGCAATTTTACCCATGGTTGGGAGCCTGCAACAAATTGACTAAGTTACTTAGTTTATTTAACCAGCAAATATGGCTCATGCAGGTCTACGTTGTGCTGGCTTGGTGTTAGTTTGCCTGGTAGACCAGAACAGCCATTGTGTTCACTAGCAAAAGCAAAATCAAAAAGAAAAATTGATGAAGCTGGTTGATCAAATTGCTTTTACTATTTAAACAGTGAAGCAGCACTTGGTGGTCGACTAATTTGGTATTAATAGGGACTAGTTTTTATTTATTTATTTTTTTTCTGAGAAATTATAGTGAACTGTCCCTAGTCCTTGGGGACTGTACCAAAGGTTGATGCTAGAATTGTGTGAGAGGTTGTATGTATGTGCACATGTATTTGTCAGGTATTGTTTATTTTACGAAGTTGTTGCTGATGTACTGCAGCCTTAAATCTGAAACGATCTTTGGAGAAAAATGCATTTATTCTATAAGCCTCTGATTCTTTAGCACATTTCTAAATCCCCAGTGCAGTTTTAAGGTTAGGGAGTGTCAGCTATAAATATGCCATTGAGTTTTTCAGTAGCCAGGTGCTATCCGTAGGCAATAACCTTATGTTTCTCCATAGCTCCCACATGTATCTTAGGCGTTTTTTTCAGTGGATTTGCTGAACTGATAAAAATGTATATGGTAAGGTGCTTTCGATAAAAGTGTCTGTCAAGAGTAAAATTGTACTCACTGTCAGAGGCATATGTAGACTATTCAGTTTTTTTTTTTTATTTTTTTTTTTTAGTGCATTGAGAATTGAAGGTTAGATAAGTGCAAAATGCATCTATTAAAACCGAAGACTTGCAATTTGTTGACTCTTTGCTTAAATACTGCCATTCATTCCAGGTTTCCAATAAAAGTTTAACCAGTCAAGGACATAATGTAGTTGACCAAATGCAGGTGCAAGTGTCAGACAACAGCAACTTCCCAGCCTCCCAAAATCTTCTTCAGTCTGCATAGAACAATGCTGACCCACAAAAGGACAGGTTTTGGTGACAGGCAACTCAAACCATACATTATGCTGTGTCAAACCACAAAATAGCTACAGAGATGTGCAACAAATGTGTTGGTTAAGGCGCAAAAATCATATCCAGAAACATATCAAAGTATGCCATAGAGGGCATAAAGAAGTTAAAAGTCTAAATTCTTATATAATATCCACATATCTTTTCATCTTCATACGAATTTGGTGAATTGTGGCCATCTGCTTCACACTTCTAATTGGTTGACCTTTATACAGTAATACAATTGGCTGGCTTTGTCAAACTCCCAGATGAAGAGTAATGTGGCACAGACATAAATTCGCTGTCATCGTAGAGGGCCTTAGTTCAAATTTAGAGAAAATTAGAGTTTGAGGTTTGTAGTTCAAGCCTGTTAGCTCTGAAGCTATCGCTACACTAGGGTACTCCAAAAAGTTGATCAAATTCAGTTTTAGAATGCTTATGAAGTTCTAAGAGATAGCTTTCTCTAGCTATTATATACAGTAGATGTCCAGCCTCAATGTAACGCATCTGTTCTGACACAGTTTGTGCCTACACAAGCTAATTTGCAACAAGGAAGTTGAAGAATGTATTCTTGGAAGAATAAACATGAAAAGTTTAGCTGTTAAGGGCTGCTGATGAAAGTATTTTTTGTCTAGATCTAAAGGCCTCTTTGTAGGTGTGTTCATAATTTTGAGAAAGTCTGTGTTATTTTCCCTGAGGGTGCACATGTTGTCGTCAGGACAGATCTGTCATAGCATAAAGCTTTGTTGCTTCTCTTAGTTTAGAGTGGCGACACAAACCGAGAACAACAAACAATTCCCAATTTAATTTTGATAGGCATACACAAAGTAGACTCCATGCTCTAGGGGTTAAAAATATATGCTGTGGCATTTTATATCCCAAAGTGAAATGCTAGAATCTTGTCATTAAAACAGATCGTAAAATAGCTGAAATCATACAAGAACACTGACAACATATCTGATTATGCAATAAACATCCCCTGAACTGAAAGAACAGAGTGAAATATCCAACACAGTTATTTCAGTCTCGATGAATATTCAACAAACCTTTTTCTGACAGATGACAGGAGGAAAAAAAGTGAAGAAGCCACTGTGTCATATTTCCTCACGCTTTGTGCACTTCAATAATGTGTCGTGTTACATTATTACCAAAAAACCACCTTGACAGAATACCCGAACTGACTGAGAATACAAAAGTGTCCTTCTGTGCTGTTGGCTTCTGTTCCTATTATACAGTAAAAAGGCCAGGGACAACGGTAGCATTTTCTTTTATAAATCTCAGAGTACAAATACCATCTTTTGGTATATGTGCCAAAAGGAAGTGCAGTTAAAAGAAGATTAGATTATAATTTGTAATTTAATAGAAGACTAGTGTGATAATCACCCCTGCAATGTGGGTGATTATAACTGTAGCTAAGAGCAATTGTAGCACTTGAAAAAAAGCATTAACCCATACACATCTCAAAGAAATAATATTACTGCTTTAATACATATAAATATAACAAATTAATATTATTTAATAATTTTCAACATACTAATTATTTTAGCTGTCAGCAATGCATTGAAAGGTGCCATAGAATGCATTGATACAATATTTTAAATTGTTCTCTGATATCTACATAGAATGTATGTGGTTTAGGTAAGGGCAAAAAATCTCCAGAGAGGGTTTTACATGTCCATTTACAACCCTAGGATTTCTCCCTAGAATGAAATGGTCTGTTATTACCTTGTTTGGAAGGGTCAGGAATAATAATGTTGAGCTCTGCTCTGATTGGCTGTTTCACAGTAGCTCACAGGAAGGAAACACAGGGAATATATATATTTCAATACTTTCTCGTGCAGTTATATCATTGGGTAACTCTACTGTTTATAAAATGCGGCCATCAGGTAGCCGCTATTAATATGCTGGGCATTGCAAGAATGCAAGATCGCTTAAGTTTCACTGACAGCTGGAGGCTGGCCTAGAACATGGGCGGGTATATGCAAATGTCACAGTTGGTGTTATGTTCTGATTCGCCTATTTTTCAGTGGTCTTTTGCATTCACGAGATTTACATAAGGAGGAGGAAACTATGGTATTTGAGGCTCATGGTATGTCATTTCCATGTACAGTACTATTATTATTCAACTATGCCAAGGTAAATACAGTTTTCCATTCTATGGCACCTTTAAAGTACAGTACTTTGCAATAATTGCAAGAAATTAGTTAAATGTAATATCTTCAATTCACTGTTAGGAATGTTGGGAATTTCTTACAAAGGTAAATGTTCATAATTCTTTTTTCACAAGCACCTAGAAGACTTTACTAAGTGGAGCTGTTCAAGTGGAAATTCACTTGTTTGTAATTGAATGCATGGAGTGAGACAATGCTACATACAGACAGATAGTACTTTCTGAAAATGATTCTTGAATGTAAACTCATCTGCCATGACTCCCAATGATTTTTGTCTTTTATTAGTTAAATTGACATATGGCTTGATATTTTACTGTTTTTATCATTCCATCAATGGCTGAATATGATAAATAAATTAGATTTCCTGTCACAAATATTTCAATGCGGAAAATTGACAGGATAAAAATACTATTCTATATACAGTATATAGTTTGGATCAAGATATATAATGTTTTTAAAATACATTTATTTAGTCTTTTCTGCATTTATTTAATCAGAAACACAGAATAAATATAATATTATAGAATATAATAGAATAATCTCACATTAATTGCAATCTCAAATCAATTAGAGAGAGAGAAAAAAGTTATTACTCTGCCTCCTGTATGAAGACATTAGCAAAAGTCCTGTATTGTTAGACCAATGTGGTTCAAATGACAGAGGTGTGACCATGTTACTACAGTATCACGAATCAGTCATCATGACTAACCTGGGTGATACTCATCGGCCAGCATGAAATAGCAGTAATATTGTGAAATATTTTTGGTATTTAAAATAAAGGTTTTCTAGTTTGACATACTTTAAAAACTAATTTATTCCGGTGATCTAGTGCTGAATTTTCAGCATCATGACTCAAGTGTCACATGATCCTTTCATTAATCATTCTAATACTGGTTTATTATCAATGTTGGAAACAGCTATGCTGCTTCTTATTTAGCTGAAACCCGTTATACTTTTTTTTTTCAGAATTCTTTGATTGAAGACAAAAAACAGCATTTATTTAAAATATAAATATTTTGTAACAATATTCACTACCATTCAAACGTTTGGGGGTCAGAGTCTTGTTTTGTTTTGTTAATTTTTATTTTATTTTTTTTAAAGGTAATAGTAAAGACTTACTGTATATTGTTTGAAAATACTTTTTATTCATCAAATAATTCTGAAAGAAAAGTATCACAGGTTATAACAAATATCAAGCAGCACAATTGTTTCTAACATAGGTAATAAATCAGCATATTATAGTGATTTCGGAAGAATCATGTGATGCTGAAGATTGGAGTATTGGCTGATGAAAATTCAGCTTTGCATCACATAAATTATAATATAAAACAACATATTTCCTGCTACTACCACAAGGGGAAAGGAGTTTGTCAACCTTGATCCTAAGGCAACCAGACATATTCCATTTAATATTTCATTACATATACATTTGCATTCAACATCTAGAAGGTGTGTAAAAATACCCTGCTCAAGGTTACTATACCTGTAGAGCAATAACATGAACTTTAAAATTATCCAACTTATCTTCAAGTTCCCTCTCTCCTAAATATATCTACTAAATGATGTATATGCTTAACTAGCTCTCTCCACCTCTTTTCATCAGTAAAACAATACAAAGAATAGATGAAGGAGGTGTAAATTGGCAGAATCAAAGGGTGTGAATACATGAACACTTCCACATCAACAAGTAGCTCATTCTTACCTATATTGTGTTTTGTGCCATATGGTTCCTTCTCGCAGCCTTGATTTCAAACGCTCTCACAGGCTTATACCTTAGTATTAAAAAAAAAGAGTCACAATTAGTGTCTTCCAGCAAAACCTAATTTTAAAAAAAGTTTATATGCCAAGATGTTTGGATTGAACTATCATGCTGTCTTTAAAATGGTGATTTATTTGGCTTTGATATCCATTTTATTTTCTACAGCTGTGTGACTTCAACCCCCAGGAACGCCATATGTCGTTTATTTATGAAATTATATCAGAATATTTTACAGAAGGTGTTTTACAGCAAAACTACAGCTCTGTGATCACAACGGGATTTATTCCAGTTCCATAAAGAGTACATAGCATACTCCACACTGTCAGATGGCCTATCTATCAACACACACTCTACTATAATAGTACATGATATGTTGGCAGTGGGTATGAGTTTGAAACTCAAGGCTTGTTTTTATTACAATTCTTATTTTTTCTGTTCTTTTGTTTGGCTGTGTGGACGCAGTGTGCCATAATCTTTGTTCCTCACTAGTGAGAGTCTCTTCACTTGTCATGGATGGACAAACACAAAACACCCTCATTTCCAAGAAATGTTTATTTGAAGCAGGGAGGATGTCATTCCAGATGATGATGCGACTAATAATATGAGAGGACGAGTAATTTCCTGTTTCTGTGTATGAATTCTTATCTTTCTACCTCTCTCTCTGCTCTTTCATGTAATCATGCTCAGTCACGCAATTTTCTTTTTCTTTCTTTCTTTCTTTCTTTCTTTCTTTCTTTCTTTCTTTCTTTCTTTCTTTCTTTCTTTCTTTCTTTCTTTCTTTCTAGGACATGTATCCTTCTGTCACTACTTAATAATAGTGCATTTTTGGATATTCCATGATAAGATTTTTTCCCTGTTTTTAATTATTATTCTCCAAAGAAAGGTTAGTTTTGTAAAAGGATTAACAATAACTATATATATATATATATATATATATATATATATCAACAGACATTAAGGTCTTTCAAAGTTGTGTTGTGTCATTATTGCAAAATTTGGTTGATTCATGAACAAATCATTTTGAGTCAGATATGTTCAATTACTTCATAAAACTATCAATAAAAAATAAATAAATGGAGTGTAATATCATATTATCAGTGAATAATTTATTCCTCACATGGTCATTACTGTTTATGATATGGAATATACTACATATGCTATACATGATATGGAAAAGAGTGGCCATGGTTTTGTTTATTCATGTTTTATATGTCAAAGAAGAAAGAAAATCATGGAAAAACAATATGAGGGTGAGTAAACAATGACAAAAAATAAATAATTATATCCAAACATCAGGGTTAGAATGTTTGTTTGTGATCCTAGTTTATCAAATAATTCCAGTGAGGATGCCGATAAGAGCAAAACACAGCAATTTGGAAAGCAATTTCCACACTAATCCATTTGCATTTCTTTCTGCTCTGAGGCCCCAACCATTTCCATATGTTCAGCGTCGGATTAGCATCACGCTTGCTCAAGTTTAGCTAGTGTTATTTTTATTTCCTTTTCACCAGTTTACCGCATCACATGTGAAGCGTATTCCCTATTCAGATTCAAGTCAGTGCAGTCATGCAGGCGACATCAGATGGGTTGGGTATTGACAGCTCTTGAAATAGAACTGATGTGTGTGTTTTTGCACAGTGTAATATGATGCAATTCCCTTTTTGAGGGAATAAAGAAAAAATAACAAAAAAAATCAGACATCAGGCATTGTCAGAAACATTTGTCTATAATCCAAACGCAAGCTCAATGATATGTGAAGTGACATAAAAGGGTTTACCTGCACTGAAATACTACATGAATCATCAATATAAATACTTAAAAAAATGACTACTTAACAAAACAAACTTTAAAAGGTAGGAGAATACCCATTATTAAATGAAACGGTACAAGTTCCTGGCGAGATCTAAAAGCACCAGCATCTAATGGAGGGATTTGACCTTTTTAAAGAGACTTTAGAGATAAATGAGGAAAGACAGGCTCTGACATTTGCATTCAGAATAAACAAACACCTCTGTTTGGCTAAAACAGGCTCTTGAGATGAGTACTCTGCTGCTGAGGCTCAAGAGAACAACTGTTGAAATACCATCAATTAACATTAGATTTAACTCACAAAAAAAAAGAACATCCCAGGCCGTTCACACTTTAAGAAGACAGATTTTCCATAACAATGCTTTCCATATCATTACACACCATCTGTTTTGCATGCATCTTTGTGTATTAAAGTCGCAGTGAAAAAATTCTAAGATGCATCCTCCTTTGATGGATGACTTGTCCCATTTCAACAATACCTAGGTTTGTTTGTTTGTTTGTAAATAAATAAATAAATAGTGCATTTAGTGGGCACCTTATGCCTGCCCATCCATCCAAATGCAACTGTAAATAAATAATAATAATAACAAAGTTTACTGTATAAAAAAAAAAACATTAAAAAACTATGTGTTATTTGTAATTCAATGTGTATTGTGTTACTTGCTGTTTATTTGTAAATAATTGTGAAACTTACTAGCAATTTCTGAGTTAAAAACTTTGTAACACATTCTGTTGACCATACGGTAAGTAACATTGCACCTACATCTCTACTAACTCTCCTTAGAGTGTTAGTAGTGTATTAGTAGATTGATAGGGTTAGGGTTAGAATAAGTTGACTTGTACTTGCAAAGTTACTTACAGTCAGTAGAGTGTCTGTTGAGAGACCATCACAATAAAGAGTTAGCAGATGAAGTAGACAGTCTACTAATAATCTAATGAGAGTTTGTTGACATGTAGTTGCAACATTACTTAGTGTCAACAGAATGTTCAAAAGGGACCATCAAAATAAATGTTACCAAAGATGTATAGGGACATTGACTTTACATTTTGATGCCCCCAAACTTGAAGCTGAACAAAACAAACTATAAGTGGTCACTTTACATGTTGGTCAGACGTTCTCTTTGGCAGCCCTTGGCCAATTATAGCCGCTATGTATTCCAGACCTTCTGCTGTCAGTCTGAAGGTCTGCATTACAGAAGACTGGAAACAACCTAACAATGGAGCCAATATTATAGTGCAGAATGAGACTCCAAACAGAATGAGTGTGCAGAAATAGAACAAAACAAAAGAAAAAAAGCATTGTGAAAATGTTGAAAAAGATTTAAAGTGAGTAAAATAAATGACCAAAAAGCACACATGAGCAAGAATATTGAGAATGATGCAGCTGAAAGAACAGTCTGTTCCACAAGGTCTGTAGACAGCCTCAATTTGCCTGCGTCAATACAGAGGCTTTATGAGGGTCAGTGCTTTCAGAGCAGGCTGCGCAGACAAATCCTAACATAAAATGGGAGCTGCTCAGCCACCTGACAAAAAACAAGCCCACTCTTATTACAGAAGTAACCTGGGCTAACCTTTACGCCTCTGTTCAATAAGTTATACTGACAGAGCTAAGAAACATAGATGTTACTTTCCTCAACTCTGAAGGCATAAAAAGTTTCATAGCATGAATCTTATATCAGTGATTTGCAGTGATATTTGCAGCATTTCTTATTGTTTTTCAGTAAAAATATACCATGTGCAACATTCTTCTAACATTGTTATACCTTTTCTGACTTCGAGAACCATCGTAGGGCTCCAGACTAACATTTGAGGACACCAGTGCCATTAAGTTATACAGAAGGTGGCACCAGAACCTGACAGTAAAGCACTCACCTTAATCGCACATGTACATCTCGGAGATGTCTATTTGATATCTGCATTTACATATGCAAGACGTATTTTTTTAGGGTGTTTGCTCATCTGCAATACGTCTCTAAGACGTTTCCTGTCAGATGTCAAATAGACATTTATCAGAATTCATGTAAAACTGCTTCTGAGACGTTTATCAGATTACAAGGCAGATGTTTCCCAGATCTTTAGCAGACGTCTTACAGATTTATTTGTGCTGTCTGGGTAGTTGAGATGCAGATACAATTAACTTTTATTACTGTCATTCATAATGTCTAAATATAATTTGATAAAAAAAAAATATATATATATATTGTGACGAGTCGGCTGCCTCCCCCCTGTCTATCATCACCACCCCGTCCCGTATTCCAGCCAGGGCTGGCGGCGTGTGATGAGGCGCACCTGACGTGAATAGAGCCTCATCACCGCCGCCGTTTAAACGCCGAGCGCGCCTCTCCTCGGGAGACCGGTCTCTGCCCCGTGCATGCACGCTGGTGTCCTCGTGGGTCCAGGAAAGGGAGCGTAGAGGGAACTACCCGCCGCCGCCAGAGACGCGAGCGGCCGGACCCGCAGCCCGGTAGGACGCCGGCCCGTGGAATCCCGTCGAGCACCCGGGGATTAAGGAGTTGGACGAAGCCGCCACAGAAGCCGCCGTCACCCGCGCCCCGGGACCTCCAGACGGGAGCGCGTGCGGCCGCCGGACTCCGCCCCTTACCTGGACCCTTCCCTCCTGAACACTGCCCTCCTTCACGAGCCCCGCAGCACAACGAGGACACCAGATCCCTGTTTATTTTGGACACTTTTCCCCCTTTGGACACTTTATTTTAATATTTTGTTTAATAAAAACCTCTCCGAGGCTTGACGCCACGCCCACTGTGTCTGTCGTTGGCTCCTCCCGCCACAGTGGTGGAGAATGCGGGCAGGCGGAGCCTAGACAGCGCAGTTGGGCAACATCTGATGACGTCATCCCCTCTCGCTCGCAAAAAAAAGCCGTGGAACCCGCACGGGGACAGAGGAACGACGGGGACAGCCTCCCAGCCACCGAAGGGGTAAGTGACGTTCTTTCTATTGGTCATTTACCCTGTGGCTGGTTGAGGCGGACAACTAATACCCGGTTTCTCTGTCCCGGTTCCGGCGCGGTGCGAGAGGGAGCGTTGCCCGGAGAGGAATCCCTGCCCCGCCCACTCCGACCGCTGGAGCCTGGTTGAGGAAGGTAGCACTCCTGCGTGGGCGGCGACCCTAGGACGGGGATGTCGCTTGGGGGGGGGAATGTGACGAGTCGGCTGCCTCCCCCCTGTCTATCATCACCACCCCGTCCCGTATTCGCCGCCCTTCACCAGACTCCCAACGGGAGTGGGTGTGTGAGAGAGGAGGGGCGCTGAAACAGCCAGGGCTGGCGGCGTGTGATGAGGCGCACCTGACGTGAATAGAGCCTCATCACCGCCGCCGTTTAAACGCCGAGCGCGCCTCTCCTCGGGAGACCGGTCTCTTCCCCGTGCATGCACGCTGGTGTCCTCGTGGGTCCAGGAAAGGGAGCGTAGAGGGAACTACCCGCCGCCGCCAGAGACGCGAGCGGCCGGACCCGCAGCCCGGTAGGACGCCGACCCGTGGAATCCCGTCGAGCACCCGGGGATTAAGGAGTTGGACGAAGCCGCCACAGAAGCCGCCGTCACCCGCGCCCCGGGACCTCCAGACGGGAGCGCGTGCGGCCGCCGGACTCCGCCCCTTACCTGGACCCTTCCCTCCTGAACACTGCCCTCCTTCACGAGCCCCGCAGCACAACGAGGACACCAGATCCCTGTTTATTTTGGACACTTTTCCCCCTTTGGACACTTTATTTTAATATTTTGTTTAATAAAAACCTCTCCGAGGCTTGACGCCACGCCCACTGTGTCTGTCGTTGGCTCCTCCCGCCACAATATATATATATATAGGGAGCGGAAATGGCTAATACGCCTACAAGCTAAGCCTATAAGTTTATGCAGCCATATAGTGGTCATTTATTGTCCTTTTATTTTTAAATAAGTGTTTGCTTTCCTACATTATGAAACTTTTAGTTTTATAAATGGAGAAAAATAACTTTCAAATTTGGTAATACTTAAAGCGTTGAAGTACTCAGAAAGTACTCCTGTAGTTATGTTAAATTTGTTATATTAGATTTGTGTTTATTGAACAATTTTACCTAGTTTGCACATCAGTGGCGTTTGTTCTGATATCCATAGCTTTAACAGAATTCTGCACCGAATTTGAATGCTTCTCACAAGATTTGACAGAGATGTTATTACTTTCTTCACTGTATCTCCCAGCTCTGTGTATAACGGTGTCGCGTGATTGAGAACAGCCCACGACTCTGGCCCAAGCAAATAAACAGTCTGCGCCGCGTAGCCCAAAGGAGTAGGGCGGATTTGTATGTCCAATGTAGCTCTTGTAAGTCAGGCATGATGAGAACGCAAGGCTGTTCATTGCATTCCACTGAGAAACAACCTTTCTTTGACTGAATGTGCATTGCAATGACGTCACGGGATGCGTCTAAGCCCGAAATCTGCGGAAAATCTACGGCAATTAGGAAAATTTGCGAGCACTTGCGAAAATTGCGGAGTTTGCTTGATTTTGCGATTCAGCGATCGCACAATAGCAAAATCCCGGAGGGACTGTTATATGACATTATTGAGTGGTTCAGTGTGATCAGCGTTGCCCTAATTAACCATATTTTATCTCACACCAAATCTGCATAACAGAATCAAATGCTAAATAAATTCCCTGTGAATAAATTCTTGTACATGAAAACAAAGGTGTGAGGGATAGTTTTACAGCCTTTAGAATGACACACACACACTGTTTAAAGATCTTATATCACATAATTTTCAGAACCCACTATTTACAAAGCAGTTTAGTGCTGTTTAAAGCACTTTACTTCTGCCCCTCACAGTTTTAACTCCTGTCAAAACTCCTGTGTACGCAGCCCTGAGGAGCTCCAGTGCTGATGGCACGAGTGCTGGATGTGAATTTACCAAGCTTTACTAACTGCTGTCTGTCTGTCAGGAAGTTGTTGATCCACTGACAGACGGAGGTGGGGACGGAGAGCTGAGTTAGTTTATTCTGAAGGGTTTCCATGATGATGGTGTTAAAAGCGGAGCTGAAGTCCACACGCAGGACCCTCACATAAGTCCCTGCTCTGTCCAGATGCTTCAGGATGAAGTGCAGCCCCATATTGACTGCATCATCCACAGACCTGTTTGCTCTGTAGGCACAGCTCCAGTGATCTGTTGAAGATCTGTGTGAACAGATCAGCACAGGATTTCAGACAGGCTGGTGAAACACCGTCTGGGCCTGGTGCTTTCCTTCTTTTGTTCTTCCTGAAGACCTGGCACACATCTTCTTCGCTGATTTGTATTGTAGGTGTGGGGGAGAGGAGGGTTGCTGGAGGTGTTAATTGTTGTGTGTAGAGGTGCTCAGGGTGAGTGTGGGGTGATTTCAAGTTGGGTGTTCAAGTTGTCTGCCAGGTGTCGATTCTCCAGACTGCTGGGAGATGGTGACTTGCAAATGGTGATAAACTTCATTCCTTTCCACACTGAATCAGGATCACTGGAAGATATTTTTTTTCTTCGCTTGTCAGAATAATTCCTCTTTGCCACTCTGATCTCCTTTTCCACTGTGTATTTGGCCTGTTTGTAAAAGACTTTATCCCCTTTTCTGTAAGCATCTTCTTTGGCCTGACGGAGCTGTCTGGGTTTTGCAGTGAACCATGGTTTTTCATTGTTGTAGATTAGATGAGTCCTGTTAGGAATGCACATAACCTCACAGAAACTGATATAAGATGTTACAGTCTTTGTGAGCTCGTCCAGATCAATGGCGGCGGCTTCAAAAACAGACGAATCAGTGAGAGAGAAACAGGCTTGTAGATCCCGCTCTGGTTCATTAGTCCATCTTAATACAGGCTTTGCAGATTTAAGTTTCTGCCCGTAGGTCGGTATGAGATGAACCAAACAGTGATCAGAGAGTCCTATTGCTGCTCGTGGGACAGAGTGATATGCGTCCTTTATTGTTGTAACGGTGATCCAATATATTACTGTCTCTGGTGGGACATGTAAAGTGCTGTCTGTATTTTGGCAGTTCACGGGAGAGATTTGCTTTATTAAACTCCCCGAGAATGATTAAAACAGAGTCCGGGTGGTGTTGCTCACTCTCTGTGATCAGATCAGCGAGTTTCTGTAAAGCTGAGCTCACGTGTGCTTGCGGTGGAATGTAGACACTCACGAGAATGAACGAGCAGAACTCCCGTGGCAAGTAGAATGGCTTGCAGTTAATGAAGAGCGTTTCTAGATCTGAACAGCACATCTTCTTTAACACAGTTACATCTGTACACCACCTCTCAATGATGTAAAAGCACGTCCCGCCGCCGCGTGATTTCCCCGTTGATTCCGCGTCCCAATCTGCTCTGATCAGCTGGTAATTAGGAAGATGTAGTACGCTGTCCGGTATGTCGCCATTTAGCCAGGTTTCTGTGAAACACAGAGCAGCAGAGTTAGAAAAATCCTTGTTTGTCCGGGAGAGCAGAAGGAGTTTGTCCATTTGTTGGGTAGAGAGCAGAGATTCGCCAAATGGATGCTAGGCAACGCCATTCAAAATACGCGCTGACGAAGCTTCACGAGCGCTCCGGCTCGTTTCCCCTGCCTACGCCTCCTGTAGCGTTTGACCAGAGCTACGGCTCAAAATCAAAATCCGGTAAAAGATTTTGTGATGTGTTCTGCCAAATGTTCAGCAGGTCATCCCTGGTAAAACTGATCGTATTTGAAAAACAAAAAACAGGAAAAACAAACAAAAACAGTACAAACACTGGAGAGCAATGCACAATAGCTGCCATCAGTGGCGCCATAAGGTGCTGTTTAGCCCCATAATGTCCAAGACTGATGTTTAAATTAAAGTTTTTTTGTTTTAATTTTGATGATTAGAGCTTACAGCTCATGAAAGTCACAAATCAGTATCTCAAAATATTAGAATATTTACATTTGAGTTTCAATTAATGGCCATCCCTTCAGTATAAATTCTGGGTATCTCTTGTTGTTTGAAACCACAATAATGGGGAAGACTACTGACTTGGCAATGATCCAGAAGACAATCATTGGCGCCCTCCACAAAGAGGGTAAGTCACAGAGGGTCATTACTGAAAGGTGTGGCTGTTTACAGAGTGCTGTATCAAAGTTGACTGGAAGGAAGAAACTGCGTAGGAAAAGGTGCACAAGCAACAGAGATGACCGCAAGCTTGAGAATACTGTCAAGCAAAGCATATTCAAACACTTGGGAGAGCTTCACAAGGAGTGGACTGAAGCTGGAGTCAGTGCATCAAGAGTCACCATGCTCAGACGTCTTCAGGAAAAGGGCTACCTAGCCACTTCTGAACCAGAGATAACGTCAGAAGCGTCTTAACTGGGCTGTGGAGAAAAAGATCTGGACTGTTGCTCAGTGGTCCAAAGTCCTCTTTTCAGATTAAAGTAAATTTTGCATTTAAATTGAAAACCAAGGTCCCAGAGTCTGGAGGAAGACTGGAGAGGCACAGAATCCATGTTGCTTGAAGTCCAATGTGAAGTTTCCACAGTCAGTGATAATTTGGGCTGCCATGTCATCTGCTGGTGTTGGTCCACTGTGTTTTCTGAAGTCCACAGTCAATGCAGCCATCTACCAGGAAATTTTAGAGCACCATGCTTCCTTCTGCTGAAAAGCTTTATGGAGATGCTGATTTAATTTTCCAGCAGGACTTGGCACCTGCCCACACTGCCAAAGGTACCAAAAGCTGGTTCAATGACCATGGTGTTACTGTGCTTGATTGGCCAGCAAACTCGCCTGACCTGAACCCCATAGGGTATTGTCAAGAGGAAGATGAGAGACACCAGACCGAACAATGCAGATGACATGAAGGCCACTATCAAAGCAACCTGGGCTTCCATTACACCTGAGCAGTGCCACAGGCTGATTTCCTCCATGCCACCCTGCATTGATGCAGTAATTCATGCAAAAGGAGGCCCAACCAAGTATTGAGTGCATAGAAATGAACATACTTTTCAGAAGCCTGTCATTTCTGTTTAAAATATCCTTTTTTAATTGATTTTATGTAATATTCTAATTTCTGAGACACTGAAGTTTGGGTTTTCATTATCTGTAAGCCATAATCATCAAAATTTCAAGAAATAAAAGCTTGAAATATTTTATTCTATGTGTAATGAATCTATATAATATATGGGTTTCACTTTCTCAAATGAGTGACATAAAATATTGACCTTTTTCGTGATATTCACATTTTTTGAGATGTATCTGTAGTTAAATTTATTCAGTCCCAGTTTTGCTTGGTCCATTACAAAAATGCACTTTACAAAAATGTTACACAGAATTTGTTATAAAACATAACATTTTAGTAGTTGTATTTTTTGTTGTTGTTGTTCTTTTTTGTTTTTTCAGTATTTTAACTGTCTGTAATAATATTGTATTTCAGGTAACATTTCTTTATTTAACAACTATTTTATGATTTTAGTTTTAGTTGGAAATAATAACCCTGATGCATACTACAAAATCACATACACTAGACTATCTTGACTAACAGAAGTGTCACTGGTTCCCCAAAGGGGTCATATAATGCCCATTTTCCACAAGTTGATAATATTCTTTAGGGTCTTAATGAAAAGTCTGTAACATAGTTTGGTTAAAATTATTCATTGGTAGTGTAAAAAACACCTTTTTTACCGTGTCAAAAACAGCTCTTGTCAGAGCAAGCGGTATTGTGTTATTATCCTTTAAATGTTAATGAGCTCTGCTGACTCCGCCCCTCTCTTCCGAGCCACTCTCTGAGGGATTGTTTACTTTAGCTGCATTCATGTGAAACTTGCTAATTAGCACATTATTAGGAAAGACGATTTGCTAAGATTCATTTAAAAAACCTTGTACTCGCTTTTTCTGGAGGTGAAGCTGGATAACGAATGATTTGCGTGAATATAGATGCATTTAGGTAGATCGAGGGCGCATTCCCTTCAAAAACAAACATAATCCTCTTCAGCTGCTCATGACGGGAGTAAATGACGACAGCTATGTTCATTATTACATCCGACAACAAAACGCCTCAATCTCTTATGAGTCATTATTGTCTACATCTGCTCCAGCGGTGAAACAACTGATGACAGCTCACACCAGTGCAGTCTGTGCTGAAACGCTACTGTCAATCAAACTATCGCGGGAGGGGCCTCCGTCCGTGTGATGTCACACAGAGATCGGCTCGATTTGAGAAAGGGGTAAAATGACTTTACAAAACACGGAGGCTCCAAGATGGCATCCTGCTAAGTTTGTTTTCAACGTGCTTCGCTGACAAATTCACTATTAACAGCCAAACTACACCTTTTTATAATTTCTTTACCTGCAAAAGTATTTTTAAATACTTAATAGTGCCCTCTGATATTCTAAATATGAGATCTGCTGCTGATAAAAGGAAAGAAAAAGAGATGCTGCATGCTTCACGTGTGTCTGATAATGTGAGCTTCCACAGCTATGCATCTTCCGGTGAGATTCTCTTATCTTCCCCGCATCCAGAAAGCCCAGGTAAACCCCCCTCAAAGAAAGGTAAAGCGGAAGACGATGCAGTGATTTCCACTATTTCTCAGCTTATAAATAATCGCTCGGATGCCCTGGAGAAAATGGTAGGGGACAATGGGACAAACTTGGTTTGTGCAGAGCTGAATGATATTAAAGGCAAAGTCGGCATTTTTGAGGCTAGACTTAATACGGAGGAAAAGAAGATGGAGCATTGTGAGAAAAGAATTGCATACTTGGAGAGATACTCTCACCGCTGGAACTTGCGTTTGCATGGAGTACCTGAAAAAGAAAATGAAAATGTCCGATCTGAATCCATCCGTATTTGTGTGGCCACCTTTCCAGAGGAGAGTACAGCTCTCCCAGATAAGATTGATACTGTCCACCGCATTGAGAAGAAATTTTCAAATACCGAGAGGCCACGAGCGATCATTATCCAGTTTTCCTCACGCGTGATGAGAGATGTTCTGTGGAGAGCGGTGAAATCGTCTGAGTTTCTGCAGGCGAACGGTCTTCGGTTTACAGAGGATCTCACTGCTTTTGACCAAGAGAGGAGGTTGCTGCTGTGGCCGGTTGTTGAAAAGGCCCATAAGGAGGGGAAAAGAACGCATTCCGTGGGCCACCGTGCATTCATCGAAGGCTCTGAAGTTAACCCTACGTAAGCCTGTTCCACACAATCTGTGTGCACAATCTTAAGAGGTTTTTTTTATTTTATTTTTATTTTGATTTTTTGTGATGTACAAGACACTAATGACGGCTGTAAACGTTTCTAACTTGGCCTTATGGTCGTCTGTTTAAATAATATTGTGGTTATACTAATATATATACAAGTCCTTCTCAAAAAATTAGCATATTGTGATAAAGTTCATTATTTTCTGTAATGTACTGATAAACATTAGACTTTCATATATTTTAGATTCATTACAACACAACTGAAGTAGTTCAAGCCTTTTATTGTTTTAATATTGATGATTTTGGCATACAGCTCATGAAAACCCAAAATTCCTATCTCAAAAAATTAGCATATCATGAAAAGGTTCTCTAAACGAGCTATTAACCTAATCATCTGAATCAACTAATTAACTCTAAACACCTGCAAACGATTCCTGAGGCTTTTAAAAACTCCCAGCCTGGTTCATTACTCAAAACCGCAATCATGGGTAAGACTGCCGACCTGACTGCTGTCCAGAAGGCCATCATTGACACCCTCAAGCAAGAGGGTAAGACACAGAAATAAATTTCTGAACGAATAGGCTGTTCTCAGAGTGCTGTATCAAGGCACCTCAGTGGGAAGTCTGTGGGAAGGAAAAAGTGTGGCAGAAAACGCAGCACAACGAGAAGAGGTGACCGGACCCTGAGGAAGATTGTGGAGAAGGACCGATTCCAGACCTTGGGGGACCTGCGGAAGCAGTGGACTGAGTCTGGAGTAGAAACATCCAGAGCCACCGTGTACAGGCGTGTGCAGGAAATGGGCTACAGGTGCCGCATTCCCCAGGTCAAGCCACTTTTGAACCAGAAACAGCGGCAGAAGCGCCTGACCTGGGCTACAGAGAAGCAGCACTGGACTGTTGCTCAGTGGTCCAAAGTACTTTTTTCGGATGAAAGCAAATTTTGCATGTCATTCGGAAATCAAGGTGCCAAAGGAGGAAGACTGGAGGAAGACTGGGGAGAGGGAAATGCCAAAATGCCTGAAGTCCAGTGTCAAGTACCCACAGTCAGTGATGCTGGTGTTGGTCCACTGTGTTTTATCAAGGGCAGGGTCAATGCAGCTAGCTATCAGGAGATTTTGGAGCACTTCATGCTTCCATCTGCTGAAAAGCTTTATGGAGATGAAGATTTCATTTTTCAGCACGACCTGGCACCTGCTCACAGTGCCAAAACCACTGGTAAATGGTTTACTGACCATGGTATTACTGTGCTCAATTGGCCTGCCAACTCTCCTGACCTGAACCCCATAGAGAATCTGTGGGATATTGTGAAGAGAAAGTTGAGAGACGCAAGACCCAACACTCTGGATGAGCTTAAGGCCGCTATCGAAGCATCCTGGGCCTCCATAACACCTCAGCAGTGCCACAGGCTGATTGCCTCCATGCCACGCCGCATTGAAGCAGTCATTTCTGCAAAAGGATTCCCGACCAAGTATTGAGTGCATAACTGAACATAATTATTTGAAGGTTGACTTTTTTTTTTGTATTAAAAACACTTTTCTTTTATTGGTCGGATGAAATATGCAAATTTTTTGAGATAGGAATTTTGGGTTTTCATGAGCTGTATGCCAAAATCATCAATATTAAAACAATAAAAGGCTTGAACTACTTCAGTTGTGTTGTAATGAATCTAAAATATATGAAAGTCTAATGTTTATCAGTACATTACAGAAAATAATGAACTTTATCACAATATGCTAATTTTTTGAGAAGGACCTGTATATATGGTTATAATAGTTCTCAGGAGAATGACTGCAATATTCGATGCAATAGATTTGGGAAAATACCCAAATGCTTTAATTTTCATTGGTGGGGACTTTAATATTGTGCCTAATAATATTATTGATAGACTGCCACCTAAACAGTCTTCCTCTACTAATTCTAAATTAAAAATATTTATGGATAAATTTGATGTTATTGATAGTTGGAGGGAGAAATTTCCCAAAATTAAATCCTATACTTGGAGCAACAAAAGTTGTTCTAGACAGTCCCGTATAGACTATGACGGATCATAAGGCAACTCTTATCCAGTACCCACTGTCTTCAGCTTTCTCTTCTTCAAGACCTAGAACCTCTTATTGGAAGCTCAACTCTTCTTTGCTTAAGTAAGATCAACTGAGAAAAAATATAAAATTTTTGATTAAATATTACTGGATCAAAGCTCAAAAGGAAAATAAATATGGCTCCTTAAACATGAAGTAGGTAAATGTGCGAGGAATTTTGGCAGTCATTTAACTAAACTTAAAAGACTTGAAGAGTCTGTCGTCTCTAAAATAATGATTCTCTGTTGTAAAATGCAGGAAGGGTTTTCAGATGCTGAGTTAATAGAATTCAGTGATCTGCAAACTTGGTTAGACACTATGTATACTGTAGCTGTAGGGCAGAGGGAGTCTTTATTCGTTCTAGAAGAAGATGGCTAGAGCAAGGAGAGCACAGTACAGCATACTTCTTCAGACTGGAAAAAATATATATATATATTTGTTGAAATTTAACTATTAACTCTTTAAATATCAATGGTACTCTTACTTCTGATCCTAAAGAAATCAGTTCAAGAGTCACAAGAGACATTACATAAAAAATATGTTGTCTTAAACTGCTTCGAACAGGGGGGGGTCTTAATTTTCTGGATTTTGCTTCTTTAAATAATACATTTACGATTGGTTGAGACAATTTTTGAATGATTCTGAATCCATATGGAATATTATTCCCAATTATATTTTTTTCTAAAGTTGGTGGTCTCCCCTTTCTGTTGGTATGTAATTATAATTTTTCAATTTTTACAATTTTCTTTTCAGATTGGTTTAATAATAATATTCTTTTAGTTTCTCAACTTTTAAACTCAAATGGTCTTTTGCTTTCTTATTCAGAATTCAGAACTGAATATGGTATACCTGTCACCCCTCGTAACTTTGCCAAAGTGATGGATGCCATAGCCAGTGGAGTAATTGCACTAAAACTTTACCTTCTTGTAATTCTTGGACACATCCCTGTGAAGCAGCAATAGGAAAGATTAGCTTTTTGTCCAGTCCCTCTCTCGGAAATAGAAAGATTAGATGGCTCTTTCAGAAAGACATAATCACTATCCCTTCTGTGATATCTTATTGGAATAATTATTTTGAAGGTATTCCTGGGAAGAAAGTGTGGTCCTTACCTTACAAATATTTAATTACTAATAAGGTTAAAAATATATCTTTTAAGTTACTACACCGATTTTACCGTCAAACTTTATCTAAAAAAAAACAAGTTTCCTGAGATGGATCCCCTCTGCTCCTTTTGAGGAGTGGAAGATGAGTCTGTATGTCATCTTTTTTGGGATTGTGTCCATGTTGCTACCTTTTGGAAATATTTCTGTATATTTGTATTTGTCATAGACAAATTTTCTTTGGTGTTTAAGGATGTCTTATTTGGTTTTTATAACTCTCACAAGAATGTAAAATACACATATTTTCTAATAAATCTATTTATTTTCCTAGCTAAATTTTTATACATAAATGTACATTTTTGTCTGTTAAACCTCTATTTTCTATTTTATTCTAAAGACCTGAAATGTTATCTGGATACTATTTCCTCTTCCAGCAATGTCAAAGCCTTAAAATCTTATACGCTGTGCTCAAAATATAATATTTATTCTTCTTTATAATACGTTATTGACTAGCTGTTGGGAGGGTGGGATTCAGCCTTTCTTTTTTTCTTTTTCCCTTTTCTCAAATTTAATTTATTGTAATTTATATATTTCCCCTGCCTTAATGTTTTGTTTGCTTATTTTTCCAAAATCTTTGTATATTGTTTATATCAAAGCTATATGTAGTTTTGTTGTTATAATCTGCTTTGAGCTGTAACTGTTCATTTTTTGTTTATGTTCAATAACAATTAAAAAAAGGGGGAAAGATTTTAGTAGATTAAAAAAAAAAAACACTGGGTGGATTTTTTATCATTATATGGTGGTTGTGTACATACACTGCCAACACACATTCCAGTTCAAACAACTTGTATAAGTGCATGTAGCAATATATGACCCCTTTAAGAAAAAAATTAATAACATACCTGTATGCTTATACACTATTATAGTTTATTGTTTTCAACTATTTCATCTTTTGCTGTGTTGCTGGTAATGTAAGTGAACAAGCTGCACAAACATCAGATGTGAAAAGCACATACTGTTTTGACCAGGATTATGGGAATATGATATTACTGTGTCTTTGATATTATAAAGGCAGACAATAAATACAAATTGTACTTGTCATAACAAGATCCATTTTAACAGAATCAATCTCACGAAGTGTATTTGTCCAGACTATCATATTTTATGAAGTTTCATTCTGCTAATGACCTTGTGCTTGGTCTCAAGAATATTGATGTAAAGCTACTGAAGTTCCACAGCATGACATCTTATATAGGGGAAGCTCCTCAGGGAAATAGATACAGAACACAAAGACATGCTAGCTCCCATGCATATGCATTTACAATATAATTTTTAACCACAGAGGTCGTTTTTATGTATGCTGTGTGATAACTATGTAATAACATATATATTACATAATTAATACTTAGCATTGCAGCTAATGTTTGCCCATGTCCCTCATAAATTAATCATACACCATTGTTCTTTACAAATTATTGTGCAACTGCACAGCTGACTTCTCGGTGTAAGAACTCAATACAACACCTTATGCTAGACACAGCCATAGTGTGAAAGGTCTGTGTTCAGGAGGCAAGTAAACGTTTTTTTTTTTTTTTTCGACTACCTTACACTCTTGGTTCTCCTGTGGAGAGGTGTAATCATATTTTCCACTAGGTTTGGGACAAGTGCCCCTCAGATAAGAGCTTATCATATTCCTCCATGTTGTCATTATGTACCTATTGCTTGAGGCCATGAGCATGTCCACTTATCTGGGTTCTGCAATTTGAGAGGGACCACTGGGTTCAATGCACTGTCTCTTTCCTTGCTATGACCTGCATTTTGGAAAGAGATGTTACTTGGCATCAGCAACATTCCCTAGATAATAAACTAACCTAGAAATATAATGTTCTTGCTGTTGAAAGACGGTCAGCACAGAAGTAATAAAAACAGGCATTTTCATTATTTAAATATTACATTTTCTAATGCAGCAGTTTTTGCAGACTATCATGCTGGACTTTATTATGTGAATATATGTCAAACAATAAATATTGGAAAGCATACAGTTGATTTCACTAAGGATTTACTCTACAGAATAAGATTTATAGGGTCTGCCAGAAAATAATAAAGAGGCTTAATTTTTTATTTGTTGCTCAATATCAGTGGCCCCTACCTGAAAAGACGAATATAAATCTTAGGGGTAGGGTAGCATGACATGAAAGGTTCTAGATAAAACAATAAATCTTTAACATGACAAAATGAAGCCAAACTGAATTCTCATTTAACATGGCTTCTTTCTGGGTTATTTGTATTGATCATATTGCAGTAATACTTAGGGTGTAATAATTGTATTGTGTGTTTGTTCAATATACTGCAAGATATTCGTTAACCAGATTTACATCTCCAGAAGGAAATACTACTGCTTGGAAGGCCACAGTAGAATAGTCTGGCAAGCTTAGGACTGGTATTCTGTATAAAGAAATGTTGCTTGTCATTACACTACATAACTTGTTTTTTGTTGGAAGCCTTGCAAGAATTGTAATGTAACCAGCAGCTTTTATGTGCATGATGAGGTAATGGATCACAGGAAAGTTGGCTGGTTAGCATCGACAGTCAGCCCCCACTGGTTTCCAACTACGTAAGGGAAACATCAGTCTTCAATGATGAAATCTGGGGCATCTCACAGCTGTTATGAAGTCAGCAATAACCCATATTAAATTAGACCGGTAACACTTTATTTTAGGGTCTCTTAACTAGTTGCTTATTAGCATGCATATTACTATAATATTAGCCATTCATTAGTAGTAGTTAAGCAAATATTAATGGCTTATTCCACATGACCTTATTCTACATCCCTAATCCTACCCAATACCTAAACTTAAGAACTACCTTACTATTAATAAGCAGCAAATTAGCAATTTAATGAGGGAAAAGTCGTAGTTAATAGTGAATAAGTGTTCCCTATTCTAAAGTGTTACCATTAGACCAAATTTAGGGTGAACAGAGGGCGTATATCATAACCATACCCTGACCCAAGAGATGATCCTGAAAGTTGCCTTGTCCTTGATCTCCTGTTTCAAAACATTACATATCTTGAGGCTCAGTTTAGTCGAGACCACAATCAAGGAACTGATTTCTTTATATACATTTATATATCAATTCTATAAATTGAATGCTTTGTTTCAAATGAGCTAAAAATGATGCTGGTGTTGCAGGATTAGGCCTATTTTGCATATCATCTAAATAGGGCATGAGTGGCCAATATTCAATTTAGTGCCCATGTTAACAGATTACAGCCTTTACACTGAGAGCGTGACCTGCAAGGTGCTGTGGCCAAGACACAGCAGTGAATGATTAGTAAAAGCATGAAGAAAGACATGAACGCAAATCTATAACATCTGTCCATTAAAGAACATTCATACCATTAAAACACACTCTATTGACAGTGGGTGCTGTATTTGTCCTTTAAAGTATGCAGGTATATCTCTGTCTGAGGTCTTAGCAATGGAGTAATCTTTTGTTGAAACACACGTAATTATATTTCATGTTTGTTTGCTGAAATAAATCAACTAGCATTGGGTTGTGAATTCAGAGTGTGCCCCCAGGCAATAAACATAAAAACAACCATTAAAGAAAAGCCAGTAAGGTGGGCTTTTGCTTTCACAGCATGCAACATTAAGTTGACATTTAAGAAGAGAGTGTTTTTGCAGAATATCCTCACAATACCTTTCGATTAATTTCCACTCGCAACCCGTCCCGCTTTCCCTCCTCCAGTTCTGTGTAAACTATTTAAAGCCTGAAAAATGGCATGCAGTGTGAATAAGCTCAACCCAGTGTGTTGAAGGGAAGATGTTTAGTGTTTTTTTCTAAGCTCCTGATATTCAGCACTTTAATGCTTTTTCCTCAGTCTTCTGCTGAACCTCAACTTACCCATCATTCAGACTGGGAAGCATTACACATGGAATTTAAAGCCCAACACTTCATCCCTTTTTCCTGTGGAGGTTTTAGAAAAGCTCCTCTCCGAAACATATAAGTAGCTCATCTCATCACTCTAAGCATAGTTGTAATACATCGTATAATCTCACTTAACTTTCTGATAGCTTGTCTCGGTGGATTACAAACAGCCAGCTGCCACTTCTTCTTGCCTGTTGCTGTCTCCCCTTTACTGTGATATGTAATTAAAATTTTTAATGTTTTTTTGGACTCCATGCTAAGCAGACTGGAAAGCATACCTGTTGGAATATAAATACAGAGATGTATCTTGTGGTTGACTTCTTGCTCCTTGAGGTTCCCTTGAGCAAGTCACATGCATAATGGTTTTGGGAATCATATGCAGACTGGCTGTAAACATTAATGAAAGATGCTTTAATTCCATACTTGTGATGGTTGCACTTACTTCTCATGCACTGTAGCTGTAATAATAATCTCAAAATTGTTATTTTTTTTTTATATATATCTGTATTCAGATAAAATTCAGAAATGGGCAGAGCTTATGCCAAAAGTTAATCAAATCACATGAAGAGTCCATTTTAAATGTGATTATGTTCCCTTGATTGTTTTTAATTAACTTTATTATTATTATTATTATTAAATATATTTAAATATATTTGAACTAAAACTAAGTGTAATAAAGTGTAATAAATGAAACTAGGTGTAATAAATAGTCAAATAAAAGTGTTAATAACAACAACAATAAAAAAAAAAAAAAAAAAAAAATGTTTAATAAAAGTGTTAAATAAAAGCTCAGGCTGCCATTTGTGATCAAATGTGCTATAGTACACTCATTAGTGTATTATAGGGCTGGACGATGATAAACATGACAAACTTGCCACTCTTGCAACTGACAAAACCACATGTATTGCTTATGTTGTGTGCTGTTAATTACCAGAATTTGAAAGCTTGTTTCAAATCGAGAGTAGCAAAGCTGATTGAGATTATTGGATGGCAGGTGCTCAACAAATATTTAGTGAAGTTCACACATCAACAGTAAACAGTGTATCTTCAGATTTAAGAATCCATTCCAGTATCGATTAAAAATTATACACGCAAACACGGAAGTGACAGTGTCTGCAGAATATTTTTCCTGTTCATTATTCATTCTAAAGCCATTATATCTGTCTTTCTGAATAAAGTATTCGGCACATCCCTAGTAACATAGGTTAATATTAGTTTAAGGGGTAGGTTCAGGATTATTACCTACTGTAGTTATTACACAGTTATTGTAATTATTACGATAAGTACATGGTACTGTATGTACATGTAGAACCTTTGTGATTATAGACAACAGGGCCTATCGTACGTGTCTTGTGAGCAGAAATCGCTTGGAAAACTCTCATTTATGATTGCTTGCATATGTGTGTGGCTTCCATACATCTGCATATTGCCATAGTACTTTTAGGAGGATTTTATGTTTGTGGCCTGAACCATCAGATACATTCACATTGGCCAGATACAGTTGTACTTGGCCAGGCTGTATTTTGTATGCAACTCAAACCACATCCTGATTGATATCCGACTCAAATGTATTTCCACAGGCATTTACACTTAGACTTTTCATGCTCAGGTCGCTGCCCAATCAGCAAAAAAGTGACCAAGTAAATACTCTCAAAAATGTGCAATATTTGTTTATAAGTTCAACCAATTGCTGCAAACTCAGAAGCCTAAACAAATTCTGATACGATGCCTGTATAAATCTTGTTTTATACAAACATTTGAGGTTGTCATCTATGCCCTACAAAAAATGGATCCTGCTCTTTAAGTGACACTTGAAAATGCGAAGATACGAGATGTTGCAGATTGAGGATGTTTGTTTGGGTTTGTATGCTAGTGCGCTCCCCTGTTTACGCGTGTATATGAGAGAGAACGAGGCGAAGAAAAAGCGAGAGAGACTTACTGTGCAGTCTTAACAGTGACATGTTTGTTCTTCTTTCAGTATGTGTGATGCCTTGAGACATCAGTGAGCTAACAGCTGCAATGCTTTGGACACCGGCGAATGAAATGTCAGACACCTGGGGACAAGACACAGATCTCAGCCTTAGCGTATCGGAATATCAACACAGCCCTCCAGCGAGATAAAGAAATGAACTGCTAAGAAATGCTTGTTTTCCCAAGATTCTAGTGAGATGGTCTCCCTTCTCATGCATAGCAATGTCCTCTGTGTTGAGAGAGATGGATGACTTTAGTTCATAGTCACTCTCTCGGTTCCGGTCCCATTACGTGGCTCTCATCATCCTTGTCCAGCTCAATTTCATACTGATTGTCTGAGGTCACATATCACCCGGATCATCCACTATTTGTGTCTCGCACTCTCTCAGTTTGATATACGATCTAAACAAAACACATAATTTTTCATTAGGGTTGACATTATCAACAAAATATTGGCAATTACAATTACTGTACGTTCTCACAGTGTAAGAAAAGAAAAGACAAAATGGCAATATCTTTTCAAGGGTATATAAACCAGCTCAGATTATTGCTAAACAGGCTCATTAGAAATACATGCCTCTTACTATGTTTCTGCAAAATTTGTATTATGATTATGACAATGTGTTCAAAACAGCACCGAATGGCTCAAAACTTGGAAAAAAAAGGTTTATTTTTACTTATATCTGTCTGCCAGAGACAGCAATGCCATTGTGTTGCTATAGATTGTGTGCGTTTTAAACAAGCTTAAACTTCATTGCAATGTAAAGTGGAGCGGTATCTTTCCAGTCTTAGTAGAAGTAGAAGAAGTTTCATTAATTGTAAGTAGGGTTTAATTAACTAATATTTGCATACTGCATACTGATATGTCATTTACTCTTTGATGACACTATCATTGTTGATTAAATGAAGCCCAAGTGACACCAACCCAGGTCTATTATGTGAAGTGCAAGCAGTGCAACTTCAAGAACACGCAAATATTTTTTTTATAAGCATGCTGTATATTTGCAGTTATATTTGGAGTAATTCCACTTTAATATTATATATATGTATATATATATATACATAAAATTGGAATTACTCCAAATATAAATGCCCCTTTTTTACATTTGAGCTCTTTCCCCTGAGGAACTCTCTGCATTTCCCTGAATTGCTGCAGTTTTCAGTTGAAATTAACACTAGAGGCAATAAAACTTTTATTCCGTTTTACGTAAATTATGATTTTCAGAACCAGAGTTTCGATTAATTTATTGCACAAAATTGGTATGACTTCAAAACAATTGTAACATGCTGTAAGATTTGAAAACCGATACTTTCAAACATTTGCATCACATACAGCTTCAAATGTATTAGTTTTCTGTAGGTTTGCCTGGTAACTCACGCGATACGAAACTGTTTTTGAGAAGTGAAGTGCTCCGGTACAAATCTTGTAAAACTGTGGTTTGATGAAACAGCTAAAACTTGCATATAAGGAAGTTAAAGTAGCATGCTTGCATTTGTGAATGCATTTTTACATCACTTTTGCATTCGTTAACAGGGTTAAGGGTTGGGTTTGGTGAAGGGGGTATGTTGTTTTCCAACACAATAGAGCACTAACCTTTTAACGACGCTACACGGACATTCGAATTCTGAACCGCCACAAAACATACCTGAAGCAATGTATTAAAAACGCAGCAATGTGTGCCTGTACCAACATAATAAAAATGTGGCCACAGTCATATACGGAATTTCACTTTGAAACTACCATAAAACTAATAGTCCTAAAACAGGTTAAAAAGTATATATACTTTTATATATATATATATATATATATATATATATATATATATATATATATATATACACTCACCTAAAGGATTATTAGGAACACCATACTAATACTGTGTTTGACCCCCTTTCGCCTTCAGAACTGCCTTAATTCTACGTGGCATTGATTCAACAAGGTGCTGAAAGCATTCTTTAGAAATGTTGGCCCATATTGATAGGATAGCATCTTGCAGTTGATGGAGATTTGTGGGATGCACATCCAGGGCACGAAGCTCCCGTTCCACCACATCCCAAAGATGCTCTATTGGGTTGAGATCTGGTGACTGTGGGGGCCATTTTAGTACAATGAACTCATTGTCATGTTCAAGAAACCAATTTGAAATGATTCGAGCTTTGTGACATGGTGCATTATCCTGCTGGAAGTAGCCATCAGAGGATTGGTACATGGTGGTCATAAAGGGATGGACATGGTCAGAAACAATGCTCAGGTAGGCCGTGGCATTTAAACAATGCCCAATTGGCACTAAGGGGCCTAAAGTGTGCCAAGAAAACATCCCCCACACCATTACACCACCACCACCAGCCTGCACAGTGGTAACAAGGCATGATGGATCCATGTTCTCATTCTGTTTACGCCAAATTCTGACTCTACCATCTGAATGTCTCAACAGAAATCGAGACTCATCAGACCAGGCAACATTTTTCCAGTCTTCAACCGTCCAATTTTGGTGAGCTCGTGCAAATTGTAGCCTCTTTTTCCTATTTGTAGTGGGGATGAGTGGTACCCGGTGGGGTCTTCTGCTGTTGTAGCCCATCCGCTTCAAGGTTGTGCGTGTTGTGGCTTCACAAATGCTTTGCTGCATACCTCGGTTGTAACGAGTGGTTATTTCAGTCAAAGTTGCTCTTCTATCAGCTTGAATCAGTCGGCCCATTCTCCTCTGACCTCTAGCATCAACAAGGCATTTTCGCCCACAGGACTGCCGCATACTGGATATTTTTCCCTTTTCACACCATTCTTTGTAAACCCTAGAAATGGTTGTGCGTGAAAATCCCAGTAACTGAGCAGATTGTGAAATACTCAGACCGGCCCGTCTGGCACCAACAACCATGCCACGCTCAAAATTGCTTAAATCACCTTTCTTTCCCATTCTGACATTCAGTTTGGAGTTCAGGAGATTGTCTTGACCAGGACCGCACCCCTAAATGCATTGAAACAACTGCCATGTGATTGGTTGATTAGATAATTGCATTAATGAGAAATTGAACAGGTGTTCCTAATAATCCTTTAGGTGAGTATATATATATATATATATATATATATATATATATATATATATATACAGTGGTGTGAAAAAGTGTTGGCCCCCTTCCTGATTTTTTATTTTTTTTTGCATGTTTGTCACACTTTAATGTTTCAGATCATCAAACAAATTTAAATATTAATAAAAAACAACACAACTAAACTCAACATGCATTTTTTGAATGAAAAAGTGCTTGCCCCCTAAACCTAATAACTGGTTGGGCCACCCTTAGCAGCAACAACTGCAATCAAGCGTTTGCGATAACTTGCAATGAGTCTGTTACAGCGCTGTGGAGGAATTTTGGCCCACTCATCTTGGCAGAATTGTTGTAATTCAGCCACATTGGAGGGTTTTCGAGCATGAACCACCTTTTTAAGGTCATGCCACAGCATCGCAATAGGATTCAGGTCAGGACTTTGACTAGGCCACACCAAAGTCTTCATTTTGTTTTTCTTCAGCCATTCAGAGGTGGATTTGCTGGTGTGTTTTGGATCATTGTCCAGCTGCAGAACCCAAGTTCGCTTCTGCTTGAGGTCACGAACAGATGGCTGGACATTGTCTTTCAGGATTTTTTGGTAGACAGCTGAATTCATGGTTCCATTTATCACAGCAAGTCTTCCAGGTCCTGAAGCAGCAAAACAGCCCCAGACCATCACACTACCACCACCATATTTTACTGTTGGTATGATGTTCTTTTTCTGAAATACTGTGTTACTTTTACGCCAGATGTAATGGGACACACACCTTCCAAAAAGTTCAACTTTTGTCTCGTCAGTTCCATAGAGTATTTTCCCAAAAGCCTTGGGGATCATCAAGATGTTTTCTGGCAAAACTGAGATGAGCCTTTATGTTCTTTTTGCTCAGCAGCGGTTTTCGTCTTGGAACTCGTCTTGGGTGGGGGGGTGGGGAGGGGCATGTGGGTTTGGATTTTGTTTTCCCTTCATAAAAAAAAAACCTTCATTTACAAACTGCATGTTGTGTTTACTTGTGTTATCTTTGATTAATATTTAAATTTGTTTGAAGGTCTGAAACATTAAAGTGTGACAAACATGCAATAAAATAAAAAATCAGGAAGGGGGCCAACACTTTTTCACACCACTGTAAATAAATAAATATTTGATGCATATATATAACCCAGACATTTCAATGTATATATATATATATATATATATATATATATATATATATATATATATATATATATATATATATTTATTTATTTATTTATTTATTTTTTATTTTTTATTTTTTTCTGAGATTTACTCTAATGTTCTATCGATTTGAGGCCCAACTTTCTCCTTCAATGATACAGCAAACCAGTTCAGAAAAGCCGCAGCAGAGAGCAGCTCTACTCAAAGGAACTTGTGAGCAGAATACCAGATTTAACCGTTTAATTAATAAATTCAATGCACCAAATCAAATTCTTCCACAGGGCTGCTGCCCGCCATTGAGTAACCTATTCATGCCTCAGTCTATGAGATCGTACTAACACTATTACCCTATGCCATGGAGGATATTTAATTATCAGTGTGACTTTTTATGAGAAGGACTATTTTCTTTGCTTGAAGAAGGCAAGAATAAGAAGGCACGCATGAGAGGCAGAATAAGAGCTTGTCAGGTCTCCAAACAACTCTGGCCTCGAATCAGAAAATCTCTGTTCCCAACAAGTTATAACAACCATTATTTACACCAGCTTTTGCCTCAGGAAATGGATGGTGCCTTTTTCTTGTGTTGTCCAAATAGAAGCTGCAATTTAGAGGAAGGAGAATTTTAAAAGGAAAAGCTATAGAGCTCAAACACTGGTTCAACAAAACCTCCTTTTGAAACTGTACGCTCATGCCTTTTAAAAGGTTGTGCTTTTTAGATGAAGCCTGGGGCTATATTTGAAATCAAGCAGCATAGCAAATAATCCTATCCTATCCTGGACATTACACATCACATCTTTATCTAAGATGACTAAGACGTCAGAGTTCTGACAGGAAATTAATGTGACAATATGCATTTGTATATTCATAAGTGCAACTCGATATGCAGGGTATGAAGCCGAATTAGACAAAGACAAACTTGTAAACCTGAGGCAGATCTTATGCCTAAAGTTGATAGGAAGTCAGGAAATTCACCACAGACATCTTATAGCTCACTGGAGTCCATGAAAAGAGGCACTAGCATAAAACTGATGGATGTCTCTGCCCACACCGGGGTGTTCAGAAAATTGATAGAAGAACAGAGGAAAAACGCTCAAGATTTCTATCATGAACTACTTTGTAATAATAAATTACAGTGTGAATGAAATATTAGCATGTTATGGAGACAGCCTGCCAAATTTCACCACTTTGCATAATGTAATGCTGAATAATATTCTCTTCATTTGTATGATAGGCAAGCTATATTTGAACCTTTGCCCCCATATGAGAACCACTACCCAGCATATCTGGAGCTAACCGTAAGATCATGGCTCCAGCACTACATTAACTATAACCTATACATACGAACTGCTGCAGTTTCCAGTTGAAAAGAGTTACAGGATCTTTTGATTAAAGGGGTCATATGATGTGATTTCAAGTTTTCCTTTCTCTTTGGAGTGTTACAAGCTGTTCATGCATGATAAGATCCTTGAAGCTGCAAAGACTAAAGTCTCAAAACCTAAGAGATATTCTTTATAAATATAAAGAGGACAAAGAGGAGCAACAGTAATGTACAGTATGTGAAAAATAATGTGTTTTTTGAACTTTAAACCACATAAACATCGCATTACACCAAATGCGCAAAATAATGTTATTTTAAGCAACGTCAAATAACCCCTTTAATAAAGTCTAATTTTCACACAATGTCTTGCACAATATTATGACATGGCTTCAAAATAATTTGAACATGCTGCAAGATTTAAAAACGGATATTTTGAATGTTAGCATCACATACAAAGTTTCATATGTATGGATTTTCCAACACAGTAGGTTTGCTTGGTAGCTCACGTGATATGGTAAAGTGCTCCGGTATGAATCCCGTGAAACTACAGTTCGACAAAGCAGCTCAAACCCACATAGAATGATGCATGGTTGCATCATGTGAATTTGTTTCACTTGCTTTCTTTAACACTATCGGGAAGGTTTAGGGTTGGATTTGGTGTTGTTTTCCAACACAATAGAGTATTAACCTTGATATTTGAACTCTGAACCGCCGCAATACGTGCCTGAAGCTACATAATAAAACAATGTACCAGTTTGGTCACGGACATGCAATTTAGTGTTACTCTCTAGACATTTTGCATTTCACTGCTGCAAAGCGTGTAATAAGGTACGTAATATATGTGCTGCTGAAACTTTGCAACAAGCACAAATTTTCGTGGGTTGCCAAAAAAAAAACACACACACACACACACATTGTCACTTAAACTTGAATTACAAACACAAAATCACTTTTTATTTCCATGATAAAACCTGGGTGCAAAGGAATTATGCAGTGTATGCTGCACAGAATTCAGCCAGCAATAACCAAGTCTTCCATTGCTAAACACTATCCATATCTTTATCCTATATGAGTGAAAACCCTTCAGCTCTACCCTGTCCATACCTGTTAGCAGCATCAGTCAACATGACTTTGACTTATATCAACGAGACTACTCAGCCATTAAGACTTTATGGCCTGTTCCTCCATGCCAACAAACGCTGAGCATAAGCCTATCAGTTCCCCTGCCAGCACTATTTAGTCTGACATCTCAATCTAGTCGATATGCCATGCCTCAAATTCTGCTGTTATCTTTGCTCAGAACATCCCGCAATCACAGCATCCCACAATCAATTTCCTCAGGGGTGCTATGGTCTTCTCTATCCATCACCTGCAATACCTTATCAGTAATACAAGCATAATAAAGCTAACAAAGACTAACTTAATGCCATGCTGGTTTTGTTTCCTCCGCCTTGGGGAAACAAGATGCCTCATGGGTAAGTTATTTAAACTTAGGTAATTCATTCTGGTTTTCAAACAAGAGGAGCTTGTGGGACAAGGCCTATGTTAACAATCAAATTTAATAAAAAAAAACCCAGTCAGATCTTCTGACACAAGCCATAATACTGATTTAAAATAATTCATATTACCCATTGATGGCACAGCCAGTGGTGTAACTTCTAGCAACAATCCAATCAGTGAAGGGCTCTTTTAAAGGGGATTAAAAATGACTAGACTGCCGTAGTTGGCATGTTCTTATGTTTAACTGAAAAATGACTTTGGCAGAAATTGTCCATTGCCCTGGAATTTTGCTGTGCAAAGCTTTTTCAGAGTCCAGGGACTGCATTATGTTGGGCAGGCTTTTGATGGAACAGATCTCTGATACTTTATCATCTGCCCAATAATTGCATTCACAATTACATTTAGGACAGTTATTATCCTGAAAGAGCTGATCCTGGCCTGATGGCCTAAAGCAGCAGTTTTGAAAGTGAAAGGTGTCAGAGTATAAGGTATCTGTGAAAAACAATTGACCAAGTAAAATCATACATAGGTACACACACACATATACAGTACATACATAAATAAAGTGAACTGCACATTACAAAAAGGCCGATGTGATCAGCTTATTAGGTCATAATTCTGCCTTTGTGGATGTTTATTATTATTATTGTTATTGAGAAAATGAGAATCTAATGAGAAGATTACTTGAGAAAAAAACAGTGAATAAATATACTAAAAGTTCAGCAAAAAAAAAAAACTATAAGAGTTGATGGTGGAATATCACACACGTGTGCGTTTGCCCTATTTTATGGACATTAGAAAACAAATTTAGGCAAAAACCAAAGTCCATTCACTCTGCCGCCATATTTGCAATGCCTCCGGGCAGCTCAAACGAGACCAAGTCCTATCTAAATGAATCTGGGAATCCTGAAATCTCAAAAACGGCTTGCTGAACTCGCGATTAAATTACATATTTAAAATCAGCAACACAATCTGAAATAAACTACCCCATAAATGTTTCTAATGCTCAAATAGCATTTAAAAAATCTTATTTTTCAGGCTAGACCAGTCATTGCGCATGCATATGCATCTGCCGGTATAGCCTCACGTTTCTATGGGAACCGGAGTTTCTAACGGCCACTGCATCGACGCAATGACTTTACCAATCAAAGATTGGCTCTTTCATTTAGGAGGCGGGACTATCCCGCCATATTGCGTGATGCACTTTCTCCCATTCATGAGTATAGGAGTGAACCGTCTTTGTATTTCTATAGTCTTTGCTAAAACACAGTCAGCTGAACACAAAGAATGCACAACATTGTAATACAAAAGTGTTCTCATTATCATCAAGTACTGATGTGGCACATATTTAATTTAAACTGCAATTTAATCTACTTTATCAAGTCATTACATTTTGTTTTTTTTAACCATGAAGAGAAACTATTTTTAATTAAATTGGCACTGTACTCCTTGCACTTAACTGTATTTGCATTGTTACACACTTTGAGGACATTCTAAGAACCGAGTTGACGGCGATGCGGAACGAGTTCGCTTCTCACATGTCAGTTGTTCAGTCGCTATGCTCTAAACTGGATCTTCTTACAGGGGAGATGAGAGAACAAAAGAAAGTTGTTGCAGATCACGATAGGCGAGTAGCTGCACTCGAGCAACAGGTTGTGGACTTGCAGGATTGCAACAGGCGCAGCAATCTGCGTCTGGTCGGATTGCTTGAAGGTTCCGAAAAGGACGACCCTATGGGCTTTTTGAAAAGATTGCTACCGACGTGGCTCCCGCCTCTGGCGGGCAAAGAGATTGAAGTGGAGCAAGCGCATCGCTTGTACACAAGGCTCTCCTCTGATCGCGCTAAACAATGGGTTTTCATTTTTAAACTGCTGCGTACACGGAGAGGGAGCTCAGTCTGCGGGCCGCCAGACTTCATGCCCCGGTGAAAACTTCCTATGGAGCAACGCTGTCTTTCCTTCCAGATTTTTCTCCAGTCACTGCAAAAAGAAGAAGTGCATTTGTGCCAATTAGGAAGGAGATGAGAGATTTTCTCAGATCCTATTCATCCACCAACTCAACATTTGCTGTCTAATTGGAGAAGAGATGTTCTAAATGGTTAGAAGACTTTCAATGTTCACTTTAATGTTCACTTCTTCGTTCATAGTTCATTGTGCATACAGTATCGCTGACTGATTATGATATTTAATTTGTTTTAGTTGCATTCTTTATCTCTCTTCTCTTTTTTTTTTTTCTTTTTTTTTTAAAATAGAAATACTAACTAGTCAATATGTGACTATGGGGCCAGATGTTGGTGCTACAGTAATGTGCAGGTTTTTGTTGACGCCACGGACCATATTAAGGGGTGCTGACAGATCAAGATTTGTTCTTGGTTTGATCTGCCATAGTTCATGGGAATGTGTTTATGTTTTTTTGAATGGTAACGGGGAGGGTGGGGGGTGGTTTAATGGTAGACTCAACTGGTTTTATTTTCAAACTTGTATTTTGTCTTATTATGCAGTAATTCTGTTTGATACCTATGACTGACCTTAATATTATGAGTTGTAATATTAATGGGCTAAATGGCCCTCACAAACATACAGGTTTTCTGGATCTTTTGCGAAGAAGATAGCTGATATAGTGTTAGTTCAAGAATCCCATTTGAAAGAGGAGGATATACACAGGTGTAATAATACGTTTTATGAAGTGGTATCTCACTCTTCTTCGGATACTAAAACCAAGGGTGTGCTAATATTGGTCCGGAGGACTTTAAATATTACTTTTTTAGAGAAAGGTTGTGATACAGATGGTAGAATAGCACATATAAAAACAATAGTGGAGAATAGGAATATTGTATTTATCTCAGTTTATGCCCGTTTTACTCCTGACCCTACTTTTTCTCTGTTTTGTCAACCTACCTCTTGAAATTTTCTGATTTTGAAATTGTATTGGGTGAGATACAAATTCTGTAATGTCGCATATCCTAGATAGATCTGGACCAAAGGAGTCACACTCTCAAGCTTTGTGTTCTGACAAACTTCGGCAATGTGTAACCTCATCCTTGCTGGTGGACAGTTGGCATTTATTAAACCCTTCTGCTAAGTCTTTCACTTTCTTTTCTGCTACTCATAAATCCTATTCGCAAATTGACTATATTTTAATTTCTACTTCTTTATCTTCAGCTGTTCGTGATGCCGATATCTGTTCCTTATCTTTGTCGGATCATGATGGAAATTTGTGCAGATTATCTTTGATCCCTCGGCCATCTCGTGCCACTAGATGGCGAATTAACCTTAAATTGTTACAGGATGAAAACTTTTGCAGTCAATTCAGAAATACATTTGCTGAGTTTATTGAAATGAACCAAGGTTCAGTGGATGATCCTCGAACACTTTGGAATGCAGTTAAAGGATTTATAAGGAATAACTCAGTTTCATATGCCTCTTTCCTTCAGAAAAACTGACACAAAAAATAGTTCAATCACAGCTCCAGAATCTGACTAGAGGTAATCAGCGTTGTTTCTCAGACAATACAATCAGTAAAATCATGGCGGTTAGGTCCGAACTCAATTCATTACAGAGATACAGGGCAGAATTCCTGATTCAAAGATCCAGGCAGAATTATTATTTTCAAGGGAGTAGACCAAGCCACCTTTTAGCCCTAATATTACGCAACAATGAAAAGTTTGCTAATATTTCAGATGTGAAACCCAATCTGTGCTCATTATGACAGACCTAAAAGACATTAATATCGCCTTTCACTCTTTTTACTCTAACCTCTATACTTATTCCGCTGATGGTGACCCTGACTCTTTTGCATCTTTTCTGTCCAACCTTGATTTACAGTACAAATTTCTTTATTCGATCTTTCTTCAGGAGCTGGAGTCAGCAATTCAGTTCAGTTACTCAAGGCTCATTTCACCCATCCATTAATATAGCTGTTATTTCTCTCTTGTTAAAAAAAGATTAAGATCCGACTTCCTGTTCTAGTTACCGGCCGCTTTCTTTGATAGGGACTGATGTTAAATTATATGCTAAAGTACTATCTCGTCGTCTAGAGAAATTTATGAATAGGCTAGTTCATCATGACCACACGGGATTCATTAAATCTCGCTCAGATTCAAATAACTTACGCAGGTTATATCATATTATTAATTCAAAGAATAGTTTGTCCTCTCCTTGCGCAGTATTATCTCTAGATGCGATGAAAGCTTTCGACCAGCTAGAATGGAACTATTTATGGGCGGTTCTACAGCATCTGGGTCTGGGATCGAATTTCATAAATATGATAAAAGTTCTATATGGCAATCTAGGCTGTTCTCATAGGTGCTGTTCACTCAAACCCATTCTTTAAACATCGAGGCACTCGTCAGGGTTGCCCGTTGTCTCCTCAGTTATTTGCCCTATCCTTGGAACCCTTTGCTCAAGCGGTCCGACAATCTGAAACAATTTCTCCCTTAAATATACGGAATACTCATCATCATATTTCTTTGTTTGCTGATGATATCTTATTGCTTTTGGAGAAGCCGTCACATTCTATTCCTCATGTGCTGAATTTATTTTACCATTTTGGATCTCTCTCAGGGTTTAAAATTAATTGGAGTAAGTCATGTTTACTTCCCCTCAATTCTAAAATTGATTCCATGTCCCTTTCTATATCTATTCCATTGGTTCAAAACTTTAAGTACTTGGGGATAGATGTTTCTCCTTCCCTGCAGGAAATCGTAAAAAAAAACTATAATGGTATTCTAGCCAAAGTATCCTCAGATATGGAAAATTGGTCTCGTCTTCCTATTTCATTTCAAGCCCGTATATCGGTGATTAAAATGAATGTTCTCCCACGTATCAATTTCTTTTCTTCCATGATTCCTCTCGCTCCACCGGTTGGCTACTGGAACAAACTAGATGCATGTGTTTCATGGTATATATGGATGGGAATGTCCTCATATTAAACTGACTACCTTACAACGATGTAGATTACATGGAGGTCTTTCTTTCCCTAATTTTAGACTGTATGCTCAAGCCTTTTCTCTCCGCCCTTTAGTAGTTTGGTTTGATCCTGACGCTTCTGTGACTTGGAGAGCAATTGAGCAATCTATTGTTTATCCGTATAAATTGATGCATCTTGTTTTTTCGGGAGTTCCGCTTAGGCAGTGTAAATCTCTGTTTGGTCCCATTGTAACCCACCTCCTCTCCACATGGAGGGATGTTGAAAGATGTTCACAACTACAAAATGGAATAGGCATTCGCCTGTTTTGCACAATAATAACCTTTTGTCAGGCAGGATTCCATTTCATTGTCCGCAATGGACTCATAGTAAAATAAACACTCTGGGAGATATCTATGATGATAGTGGTTTAAAATCCTTCTAGAATCTTAAAACTCAATATAATCTGCCAGGCACCTCCTTTTTTATGTATTTGCATATTAGATCGGGCATATGGGCGTATGGGGTGCCTTGGAACTCTCAACTGCCTGTTCACCCTTTGCGCAAACTAATCCTTCCTTCTGAGGAATGTTTTGGGATTGCCCCTCTCTCTCACCTTTTTGGACTCAGCTCTCACTGGACCTATCATATTTGTTGGGTACTGAGATATGTTTGACTCCACGCTATTTTTTCATGAATGACTTTTGGGACTTCACCTTGTCCGTCTTTACTGTTAGCTGCTCTCACAGCAGCAAAAAAAATTGTTTGTCAACCGTTGGAATCCTCCTCACTCAATGGACAGACGAACCTGGACTGTGTATGTGTTGGACAATATAGCGAAGGAACTCTCTACTTCTCGTAAACATGGATCTATCATGAAAACTCTCAATTCATGGCATTCAGCTATTAATGTTGTGTCTTCTTTTCTAAAATCTTTGTAAAAAATTATTTTATTGTTATTTGTTTATCTATTAATATTAATTAATATATTTTTATTATTATTATTTATTTTATTTATTTTTATTTAATTAATTAATTTATTTTTTTAAGTCTACCAGGGGGTGAGATGGGTCAGGGTGGGTTCTAAATTTGTACGGCAGCTTTTTGTTTTGTACTACTGTTCCACAGAATAAAATTCAATAAACAGTTGTTAACAAAAAACAAAAAAAAAACTGTATTTTCATTACCAAAGTGAATCCAGGCATCACGGTGTGCTTTCAAAGCCATACAGTTGTTTCACTTTAGTTCTCCCTTCTGGGTGGTTTTATTGGATTTATCACAAAAATAAAAAATGTTATGATAAATTTTGAGAGTAGTCAAGTACTCGGGTGTATTACTGACAGAATGGAAACAACACAGTCATCTAATCACATTGGTGCGAACTGGTAGGTTTTACACCTTGACAAGGTGTAAGAATGTTGCAAACCACATTCTTTTTCAAATACAGTAGCTATAAATTAAATTTAATCTTGTCTCAAATAACTGCTATGACGACTTTTGTTCTACCCACTTAAAAAATAGAAGTAATTGCGTTGTCCAATCTATACAGACTGTGTCTGTTCCCCGAATAGCGAGATCAAAATATAAATTCAATGCAGGATCTAGAAAAAATCTGACCGTGATTAAACCAGAAAAACGCAAAATAAATGAACAAAAACAATTTTTAAAACTTGGGCTCTTAAATATTAGATCACTCGCACCCAAAGCAGTTATTGTAAATGAAATGATCACAGATAATCATTTTGATGTACTCTGCCTGACTGAAACCTGGCTTAAACCAAATGAATATTTTGGTCTAAATGAGTCTACTCCACCAAGCTACTGTTATAAACATGAGCCCCGTCAGACTGGTCGTGGCGGCGGTGTGGCAACAATATATAGTAATACTCTCAATGTTACTCACAAAACAGGATACAGGAGGTTTAACTCATTTGAACTACTTCTGCTTAATGTTACACTGTTAGATATGCAAAATAAATCTCTCCTATCTCTTGCTCTGGCTACTGTGTATAGACCGCCAGGGCCATATACAGATTTCCTAAAAGAATTTGCAGATTTCCTCTCAGATCTACTAGTTAATGTTGATAAACTGCTAATTGTCGGAGATTTTAACATTCACGTTGATAATACAAATGATGTGTTAGGACTTGTGTTTACTGACCTAATAAACTCTCTCGGAGTCAAGCAAAACGTCACCGGGGCCACTCATCGTTTTAATCATACGTTAGATTTAATTATATCGCATGGACTTGATCTTACTGATATAGATATCGTACCTCAAAGTGACGATGTTACTGATCATTTCCTTGTATCGTGCATGCTGCCTATTACTGATATTAGTTATATGGCTCCGCGTTATCGTCTGGGCAGAACTATTGTTCCAGCCACCAAAGACAGATTCACAAATAACCTGCCTGATTTATCTCAACTGCTCTGTGTACCCATAAATACACAGGAACTAGACGAAATGACTAGCAACATGGGCACTATCTTCTCTAATACATTAGAAGCTGTTGCCCCCCTCAAATTGAAAAAGGTTAGAGAAAAACGTACTGCGCCATGGTACAACAGTTATACCCATTCTCTCAAGAAAGAAACTCGTATTCTTGAGCGCAAATGGAGAAAAACTAAATTAGAAGTTTGTAGAATTGCGTGGAAAAACAGTATGTCCAGCTATAGGCAGGCTCTAAAAGCTGCCAGGGTAGAGCATATCCACAAACTCATAGATAATAACCAAAACGATCCAAGGTTCTTATTTAGCACAGTGGCTAGACTAACAAATAAACAGACACCACCCAATCTAAATATTCCCTCACAGTTTAATAGTAATGATTTTATGAATTTCTTTTAGATAACATCAGAAATACAATATCAAATATAGATTCTACTGCGTCTACTATTTCAGCTTCATTCATCGCACCCAAAGAAAAACTGCCGTGCTTTACAACTATAAGACAGGAAGAGCTAAATAAACTTATCAGTGCATCTAAACCAACAACATGTTTATTAGATCCTGTACCTACTAAATTACTGAAAGAGTTGTTACCCGTAGCAGAAAAACCGCTTCTCAATATTATTAACTCATCGTTATATTTAGGTCACGTCCCAAAACCATTCAAGGTGGCGGTTATTAAGCCTCTTATTAAGAAACCACAACTAGATTCAAATGAACTGGCAAATTACAGACCCATTTCAAATCTTCCGTTTATGTCAAAAATTTTAGAAAAAGTTGTGTCTACTCAATTATGCTCCTTTTTGCAAAAAAATGATCTCTATGAAGAATTTCAATCAGGTTTCAGGCCCAATCATAGTACAGAAACTGCACTTGTTAAAATTACGAATGACTTACTACTTGCTTCAGATCAAGGCTGCACCTCATTGCTAGTATTACTTGATCTTAGTGCTGCGTTTGACACTATAGACCATAATATACTCATAGATCGATCACAAAACTATATTGGTATTCAAGGACAGGCTTTAAGATGGTTTAGATCCTACCTGTCCGATCGCTACCACTTTGTTCATTTAAATGGGGAGTCATCTCAATTATCACCAGTAAAGTATGGAGTACCACAAGGATCTGTCCTAGGTCCTCTGCTATTTTCAATTTACATGTTGCCCCTTGGAAATATTATTAGAAAACACGGGATAAGTTTTCATTGCTATGCTGATGATACTCAACTATATATCTCAACAAGACCAGATGAAACTTCACAACTATCTAAGCTAATAGATTGTGTAAAAAGTGTAAAAGATTGGATGACCAATAATTTCCTCCTACTAAATTCAGATAAGACAGAGATATTACTTATTGGACCAAAAAACAGTAAACAGAATCTCGTGGATTATAATTTGCAACTAGACGGATGTACTGTTACGTCCTCTAAAGTCAAAAATCTGGGTGTTATTTTAGACAGCAACTTGTCCTTTGAAAATCATATTTCCCATGTTACAAAAACAGCATTCTTCCATCTTAGAAACATTGCCAAGCTTCGAAACATGCTACCTGTTTCTGATGCAGAAAAGCTAGTTCATGCATTCATGACCTCTAGACTGGACTATTGTAATGCACTGCTAGGTGGTTGTCCTGCATCTTCAATAAACAAGCTGCAGATAGTCCAAAATGCAGCGGCTAGAGTTCTTACCAGATCAAGAAAATATGATCATATTACTCCAATTTGACAGTCTCTGCACTGGCTACCTATTAAGTTCCGTATCATTTACAAATTATTATTACTTGCCTATAAGGCTCTAAATGGTTTAGCACCTGCGTACCTAACTTGTCTTCTACCACGGTATAATCCAACCCGCTCCCTAAGGTCGCAAAACTCTAGACTTTTGGTAGTACCTAGGATAGCAAAGTCCACTAAAGGAGGTAGAGCTTTTTCACATTTGGCTCCCAAACTCTGGAATAGCCTTCCTGATAACATTCGGGGTTCAGACACACTCTCTCTGTTTAAATCTAGATTAAAGACACATCTCTTTAGCCAAGCATACACATAATGCATTTTATAATCTTGTACTGCAGTTATATCTGATCAAATGTACATTATTATTATTCTTTAGCTTGGGTTGAACAATTTATTTTTGCTTAGATGGAACAGCAGCTACGCTAATCATGTCTCTGCTTGTCTCTACGTTTCTGCCATGGGATGTCAAGAATTACAGAACTTCAGTCTGGATCCAACCATTACATGATCTGAGATGACCGAACACCTGAGATGGAGGATCAGCGCCGGGAGATGACGTATGTGTCCCTGATCGTAAGCAGAGGCCAAACACCTGGATGAACGCCAGAGACAGATCCCCATTGAGGACCCCGCCACTTAGACAGCCATCGGAAAAGACCACTGGAACCAGCTGAGCCCATTCAATCTGACTTGCTGCAGTTTGGAACTGAACTGCTGGTTTGTTTGGCCAGAGGAGAATTGGCCCCCCGACTGAGCCTGGTTTCTCCCAAGGTTTTTTCTCCATTCCGTCACCGATGGAGTTTTGGTTCCTTGCCGCTGTCGCCTCTGGCTTGCTTAGTTGGGGACGCTTCATTTCCAGCGATATCGCCGACCTTATTGCAAAGACACTATTTAAACTTATTGACACATTATTTTCCTTTTTTTGATATTGTGCAGTGCTTTGACACAATTTGCATTGTAAAAAGCGCTATATAAATAAAGGTGACTTGACTTGACTTGTCATGAATATTTGGCATAAACTTAATAACAACACCCAAGAACACCTCAATGCATTGCCCACCTTTAAAATATTTCTTCCAGTGTTCTCTTAAAGCCCTCGTTAAATTTCTGCCATTCCGGATAGAAAATTTAATATCTTTGTTTGCAAGTTTTGTCAGAGAAGAAGCCCACTGTCTCAGCCTTTGAAAACCCCATGGGGGGAAATATAGTAATGAATGCTAAGACAAACTAAAGGGCTTTTATACCATCTATATTTTTAGAGAAATCAATAATACAAGCAATATTTGGTGTTCAAAACAGTCTTAGAACTGCTGTTCTGTATTATTCCTTTGAAGTGTAGATGTGGGTTGTTAATGCAAGATCAGGTGTGCTGACCTGCTACTGAGTCCAGAGTCTCTGCTTTTACACTTTGCCAAACACTATTACCATATTCCTTTTTCAAGTGGTGACCACTAAGTAGGCGAGAAGGCAGCAAGCACTGAAAGGAAGAAGGAAAACTATTCACTAACACCTACTTTGAAAGAAGCTGTCTTCACTTATAGTGCAGTGGAAAAATAGAAGCATTGTATCATGCTGTAAATCTACTTACTTTTACCCAATTTGTGCTGCAAATCTACATGCCTTAAGCCCTCTCTGTGTCTAAAAGCCTTGTATAAAGTGGCTCTAAGTAAGGATAAGTTAATGAACATCTGTGACCTTAGTTCAGAACGGTAAGACAAGAACCACAATGAATCTGTAAAATTAAGCCTGCTGTACATTAAACTATCCTATGCTACCATCCATGCTCATGGCCTCTCATGTCTCTCTTTTTTTTGAGCCTATTACCATAGGAATGACATCCTAAATGGCTAAAGTTTGATTGGTTGATGGCTCCACATGAATGTGCACAGCCCTTCACTACTGACTATTCTGAAATATCATGTCAAAGAAAGCAGGCAGGGAAGTTTATTTCACGCTTTTAAGAGCCCTCCAGGAAAATCTGTCACAGGCAAAACATAATATAAGAAAATAGAGGTGATTTTTTACAGTGCTCACAAAAATGTTGATAACTACTCGTAAATGGCTGTGAATGAAGAAAAATCAGAACATCAGAAATATGCCTGCTGGCATATAAATCCATTTAGATTAGCTTCATTACAATTTAACATACCGTTAAACATACACTGTTAGACATTTCTGTCATTTCTAGTTATATACTGTATATCACCCAGTATAATACTGCAGATTCCCTTTACAGTAAGTAATTGTAATACCCTTTGCATCATGGGAATTTTCTGTGACGTCAGACCCCATATACAGAGACTTACTGTATTTTTTTAATTGCTGTATACTACTGTATTTGCTGTAATGGCCTCTTTGGCGCCATTCTATTGAGGCTGTTTTATTTTCCTAATTTCTTATATTTGGATTGACACGATTTGCCCTACACCATGCCTACAATGCCGCAACACCTTGGGACTGACTACACTGGACCTGTTACATCACTTGTAACGATTGGAAAATCCGTTTGTCCTTCATGTCAGAAACAGTGAACATTGAATTACCGAATTGAAATTATTTTTTTAACGAGCAACGCTTATCTTATATTAAAGGGATAGTTAATCCAAAAATGAAAATTCTGTCATCATTTACTCACCCTCAAGTAGTTCCAAACCTGTATGAATGTTTTTGTTCTGCTGAACACAAAAGAAGATATTCTGAAGAATGTGGGAAACAGAGCAGTTATGGGTCACCATTGACTTCCATAGTATTGTAGCAAATTTTAGCTCAAAAGGGAATTGTATATAAATAATTACAGTTAATTATGATTAATTACAATTATTTATATCGGCTGACAATAATAACTGTAGAGAAACTCTAAGAAATAATATTTCCTTGGCCACAGAAAATACTTTCCTATTAATGCATTAGAGCATGTAGCGAGGGTCAAAATCATAAAGAGACATTTAATTTGCAAGGCAGAACCAGAAACTCATGTAATTTGTGCACACAACATTTATTAACTAAACACTAACGCAAACTAGTCTAACAAACAAACAAATAAACATACAATCACTCATACATGGGGAAAGGGCAAATGAGAGTTGATGGATGAAACCATCAGGAAACCAGAGAATGAAGCTATGAAAAGAGTCAGTTAACCACCTGAATAAAACCATCAGCGCCATTTATAACAGGGTCGATAGCTTATACTAAACCTCGGTTTCGTTTAATTAAATGTACAATACTTGCAATGCCTTTGGTCGTTGAACGAGTGTCTGGATGCAGTCTCGGATGACATTTCTGATGGTTTGAAGGTTTGGTGGTGTTGGACTTCTTCAAGTTCTTTTGGGTTTGAAGGGTGATTATTATTATTATTATTATTATAACCTTTATTTTACCAGGAAAAAACACATTGAGATTAAAAATCTATTTTACAAGAGCATCCTGGCCAAGATTAACAGTAACACAGCTCACGGGGGGTTAACATATAACATCCATAACATCAAGTAACATCCATAAATTACACACATGCACACAAACAAGCATATCAATACACAACTAGTCAAAACATCTACAGCCCAATGTTTCTGTCTCCAAGTTATTTAAAAACCCTTTAAGAATATCTAGTGAAACCAGCTTCTTAAGATGTAATTTAATTTGCAAATTATTCCAAGCAAAGGGAGCAGCAAATTTAAAAGACTTTTTTCCCAGCTCAGTACGTACCACTGGAACAGACAATAAGAACAATTCCTGGGACCGAAGGCTATAATTGCGAACAGATTTTTTACAGATATAAGTATTAAGATATGAGGGAAGTAAACCCAGGATAGATTTGTAAATAAAAACGTGCCAGTGTTTTAAAGTCGTGACGTATTGTCAAGTATGGTGACCCATACTCGAAATTGGTGCTCTGCGTTTAACCCATCCAAGTGCACACACACAACAGTGAGTAGTGAACAAATGCACACACACACACACACCGTGAACACACACCCGGAGCAGTGGGCAGCCATTTATGCTGCGGCGCCCGGGGAGCAGTTGGGGGTTCGGTGCCTTGCTCAAGGGCACCTCAGTCGTGGTATTGAGGGTGGAGAGAGCGCTGGACATTCACTCCCCCCACCTACAATCCCTGCCGGCCGGGGACTCGAACCCGCAACCTTTTGATTACGAGTCCAATTCTCTAACCATTAGGCCACGACTTCCTTAACCTACGGATGGACAAAGCAGACCATCCAACCCGGGCATACAACTCACAATGATGAGTAAAGGTCTTAATATTTGTTATAAACCTCAGTGCACCATGATAAACAGTGTCTATAGTATGTACATTCTGAGAAGATGCATGCATATATATATATATAACATCACCATAGTCCAATACAGACATAAAAGTGGCAGCAACAAGCTCTTGTTTGCCTCAAAGGAAAGGCAGGATTTAATTCTGAAATAGAAGCTCAAGGTCACTTTCAATTTTCTCACCAATTGCTGGACATGGGGGCCAAAGGAAAGAGCACTCCAATGAATGGAGTTGATGAACTCCAAAAGATGTTATTCTGGCTCGGTGGTAATTGGGAGTTTCTTCTCAGGTAGAAAGGGAAAAAGAGCTAAGAAAGAGATCTGCTGAGATCCGAGGATCCTTGGTTGAAATGAAAGTCAAGGCCCTGGCACAAAAACTTAAGGGTCCAGAAGAGTTCTAGCTCACATCCTCCTCATCCTCTTAGAATCTAACAGAACCGCCGACTGCAGGGGCATCACTGCTGTGAGAGCTTTATCTGCTATAGAGATAAAGCAGCAGCACCATAGCAAATCTATTCCGCCAAGACCAAATACATTGTCATGTACATTGCCATGCAAATCACTCTGAGAGTTGTAATGACATAAATGTATTTACATAGCGTTTCACACTACACATTTTTTTTCAAAGCAGCTTTGTGTGGTGTGAAAACATGATGCTGTTAATGTTTATAATATGAAAACATGTTACTGCTTATAATATCTTTATATTGTCATGGATAGTCACAGTTATCAGATCTGGGTGATAATGTATCTCTCCACCCTCAATACCACGACTGAGGTGCCCTTGAGCAAGGCACCGAACCCCCAACTGCTCCCCGGGCGCCGCAGCATAAATGGCTGCCCACTGCTCCGGGTGTATGTTCACAGTGTGTGTGTGTTCACTGCTGTGTGTGTGCACGTTGGATGGGTTAAATGCAGAGCACAAATTTCGAGTATGGGTCACCATACTTGGCAGTATGTTACTTCACTTCATATAGTCAAGTCAAATAATTTTTTTCCATAGCAATTTATTCGACACACATTGTGTCAAACCAGCTTGACAGTGATAAACAGGAAAATATATAAAAAAAAAATATGGAAGCTCAGCTATGAGAAAATGTTATTTGATTTCGGTGCATAAAAAAAAAAAAAAGGAAAATTAATAAAATCCAGTTATCATGCTTTGGGTGGAAGATAGATGGTGTTCTCAAAACAAGCTGCTTAAAAATGCAATATAAGGAGTAACAATTTAGAATAATGTTCAATTGTTAATGAATAACTACACAGGAACAAATTACTAATGCACTATTAATATTCTAGTAACTATTATTAGCTAACAAGAAACTCTAGTTAACGATTTAGTAAGTAATAGCACTCAGTTGAAACTGGTAGTTCATGATTAGCTAGTAATAATAACTGGGTCTACTTTCGTTTTTTTTTTTTCATATATTCTGGAGAACTACTAAGAACTACTGTATATATGTTCATAATTAATGTGAATTATGCATAATTATTCACCTTATGTCTAAGGTGAAGATGATGATAATCCACTAGCAATGACTCAAATACTATATCTATAGGAAATATTGATTATTTGGATGGATCAGTGTTCTAAAGTGAAAAGTTTCACCTCCACAAAAGACCAAGATTATTTGAGCACACAATGACTATAACAAACCTGAATCTAAACTCAGTGTTAGGGTAACTTCAATGTATTTTATACTTTTGATTCCTTAAAACTTGTGTCCAAGTTCTGATAAAAAGATATGAGAGATCTCTGCTCTGCCAAAGCCTTTTATATTTCTTTATTCTAAACAAATATTGACACATCCATCCATCAATGTAGCTTACTAACAATGGCAGTGTAGAACGTCTCAACACCTGTCATGAGTGAGTTACTGCATTGCGAATCAAAGTGACGTTATCATACAACGTAATAAGGCTAGCAGTGGTTACCAGAGATGCCAAGCATTAAACAAGTCTGAGGCACTTCTCGATATCACAGTGATTACATTTGACTTTGAGATTTCAGGATTTTTGATTTACCAATCCACTGAGAATGGAAAATTTATTTTCACACTTGCAATGTAGCGCTCTCTTGTCACTCCAAACTACAATATGGAATGAATCATAGATTTGTTTCTGCCATACGCTATCTTATCACTGGTGCTAAGTGAAATAGAGTCCACTTGCATATGTAAAACAATTTACAAACAGCACATTGCCATCATGAACATGGAGGAACACATCTTTTTGTCTAAAAAATAAGTTATTTTGGCTTCCAATACAATTTTACATATTGCTAGCCAAGAAGTAAGAAAGGGAATATGTATGTCTTGTTTATAAATGTAGTTTTGCAATAAGGACAGAAATGATTTCATCCAGAGCAGCAAGTTGTCTTATTTTATTTGATATACCACATCTGCACACAAGCTTTTCATCTACAAGCTAAAGAAATAGCAATATCATAGCTGAGTAGGCAGGGAGGGTTGTAACAAAGATTTCATAAGATTTATGTACAATGTATAAGCCTACATTTTCAAAAAAAAAAAAAAAAACACATACACGGGTATTCCTGTTACCATTACATTTAGGCGTAATGATTTTTATACTGTACAAACTGTATTTTCTATCCCCTTAACCTAATTATACCCCTAAACCCTCACACAAAACATTCTGCTATTTTAAATTTTCAAAAAACTTCATTCTGTATTATTTTTGATCTTGTTTCTCCATGGGGACCAAAAATATTCCCACAAATTACTATACTTGTGGGGACATTTGGTCCTCATAATAAAGGGAATACCTGGTACACACACACACACACACACAAACACACACACACTGACTGTCCATTATGTTTTGATTAAGCGTATGCAAATGCCAGCAAAGCTGTGATTACCAGCGGTACTTGGTCTGCATCCTTGTGAAGATATTCAGTGTTACAGCACAATTACGAGTGTAGTTTTGTTTCTATACAACATTTATATGAATAAGCTTAATAACCTAAATCTGAAACAAGCGTAGTTAAAGTAAAGTAAAAGTCGTGACGTATTGTCAAGTATGGTGACCCATACTCGAAATTGGTGCTCTGCGTTTAACCCATCCAAGTGCACACACACAGCAGTGAGTAGTGAACAAATGCACACACACACACACACACCGTGAACACACACCCGGAGCAGTGGGCAGCCATTTAGTTGGGGGTTCGGTGCCTTGCTCAAGGGCACCTCAGTCGTGGTATTGAGGGTGGAGAGAGCGCTGGACATTCACTCCCCCCACCAACAATCCCTGCCGGCCGGGGACTCGAACCCGCAACCTTTCGATTACGAGTCCAATTCTCTAACCATTAGGCCACGACTTCCCCAGTTATACAAATAGTGACATTCCCTTCCCATGGCTGGTATACTTTATATCAGCACTCTTAGAAAGCCACTCAAAAAATGGCTTGGAAAAATTGGATAACAATTTACATTGGATATATTTATTTATTTGTTTAGAATTACATTTTTCCTGCATTATTTTGTGGAGGGGAAAAAAAGAGGAAGAGAAACATTGGACCGGGGTGGTGATAGGGCATAAACAATATAGGTTTATTGTAAAGACAAGCCTCAACCTACATTTTTTACATGGTTCTTTGCACATACTTTATGACTTCAAAACATTTTGAACATGGGTGAGGGCCATGAAACATGATTCATGATACAATAACTCAAAAACTTGTAGAATCAAGCTCCAAATAAAAACAATTAAAAAAAGAAAATTCTTCAAACTTCAATTATCAATTTTGCTTTTGTTAACACTATTGGTTAGGTTTAGGGTAGGGTTTAGTGAAGGTTATTTTCAAATGAGAATTAACTTTTAGCATCACTCACTGGACATTTAATTTCCAAACTGCAATGATATGCACAACAACAAAGTTAATAAACCATTGCCATATTCATGTTCATCTGTTTTGAATAAAACGGAACATGCTTTTAACCACACTCACTGAACATTTCACTTTGAAAATGTGTCAAAGTGTGCAAGAAGCAATGTTATATCATTTTGCTGAAATGTTTCCACAGGCAAATTTTTCCAGTGGGCATAACATTTATTTCCATTACCACAATAATTTTAAGCACAAAAAATTAAAACAACCATGTTTTTATAAGTGTTACATTCCTCGGGAGTAAAATAGGTTTGAAACACGCTCTTTTGCAGTTGTACTCTCACTAAATCTTTTGAGCATCCATTCTGTGTGGACAAAAACCAGAGTAAAAGATACAGAATCACAAAGTAAATCTGATAATGCAAACACACCCCTCCAAACTCACAAATGAGCATACAGGGAATCCTGCTATAGGGAATTTCAAATGGAAAATACGTATGATATTGTTGGTGCAAATGAAATGACAGAGGACATGAGGATGCAGCAAACAACTAACCAGCATGCGATCAGAAGAGATGTGAGGATAGCTTGCAGGGTGAGGCACAATGAACCCCTTTGAATTGAAATAGCTGAAGTCTTCAAAGAAGCTACTTTCCAGCAGTCACCTTATGGTGCAGCGTCTGATCTCAAAGACAAAGCTTGGTTGCTGTATGTCTTTATGACACATCAAAGTACAGGCCTTATAGAAGGTGTATGTCTATTTTCCAACTTAAATTACCATGCTGACAAAGAGGGGAACATTGTGAAAAGGAATTACTGAGATTCAGGTTAATTGAGAGGCACTGTCCAGCTGGTAATTTGCTAAGAAGGATGTAAATCAGGAAAATGTGCTGAACAGTAACTAGTGTGGCGTTTTCGATTAATTTTTACATTGGTCTATGACTAATGTGTGTGTGTGTATTTTATCTAAATTAAACTGAATTAAAGGTTGAACCAAGCCATTAAGATCATTTGAGAAAATAAATAAATAAATACATTTAACTTTAATGTGGCCTTAAGTATCATTTTATCAGTGTCTAGTTATGGGATCTACCAGCAGTGACTATATGATGCAAAAATTGGATAACAAAGTCATGTAAACTTTTGGAAAAAAACCTACCATGGAAGTCTTGGAGGCTATGTGGAGCATCTCAATCAGCATTCAACATAGGAATCTCCAACATAAAGAGCGAGACTGTTTATACTTGTACAAAGAGATGAATGTTATCTTCAGTCTGTAAACAGCAGAAAGCTCAGCCTGTTCCTCACTGCTGTTGCAGTCTGATTTAATGAGTGTAGGGTGGGTTGGGGCGTACTTGCCTCCCACTATGTTTAGAATTACTCTCAACACTGTTGCATTAGTTGAGTGATGTCTGATGCATTATTAATTTGCGAATGATGAAAACATGTAGCCCAGAATTACAGAGTCTCAAACCTTCTAACACTTTCCATCTAATAATGATAATGGTGTTTTGTGAGACTGGGACTATTACTGTAAACAGCAATGACTGTCTCCTAGTATTAAAACACTTTTCACTGCAGAAAGGTAGAGATGATGTGCAAGAGAGATTTGTACAGACATAAATGTGTTACATGACAATGTGTTACTGTTACATGACAATGTATTACTGTTGTTTTTATTTTGCTCAGGTTTGCTACGGCATTGAATACTTAGGTGAATATTCTATTGTTTAGAATGTGATGAATCTTTTCTGTCAGGAACGTCAGAGAGCAAGCTGTATAAAGCTCATTCGGTTTTGCCATGGCCTATGTCACCTTTAGTTTAATTTGGTTGGAAAAATAAAAATAAAAATAAACAATCCCTGCTCAGACTAAAGTGTAATGAACTTCTGTGCAACTAAAGTATGAAACTAGGGTAAAGGGTAAGAGGTTATGAAGACAAGGCTATATATATATATATATATATATATATATATATATATACTGTATGTATATATATATATATATACTGTATGTATATATATATATATATATATATATATATATATATATCAAACGTTATCCAGAGGGCTTGACAAGAGGGGCTATCCAGAAACATGAACAATAGTCCAAGTGAAGCACAAACAGAGTCAAAATGGCGAGACAATGGTAGGTCCAGGAAACAGAGGCTAGACAATCAGAAACAGGTTCTAAAACTAGGGGAGTAATAAACGCAGAACAATACTGGAACTAAACAGAAACACAAAATGGCTCGGTAAGGCAGCTAACACTAGGAGAGTGCTATACGCAGAACAATACTTGGCAATCTGTGAAAGGAAGTCCATGGTTTATGTAGGGTGTGTGATTGTGTGATAGTTCTCAGGTGTGAGCGTGTGATAAGTGAAATGACTGCTGGGAAATGCAGTCCGGGGTAAATATGAAACAGTCTGTGCAATGTGAGAGTCAATGTGATGGAGGAGTGACCTCTGGTGGCGAGCTAATGGAAGTTCATGGACCTGATTCATGACAACATGATAGCATCATGCAGTTGCTGCAGATTTGTCGGTTGCACATCCATGATGCAAATCTCCCTTTCCAACACATACCAAAGGTGCTCTATTGGATTGAGATCTGGTGACTGTGGAGGCCATTTGAAAAAAGTGAACTCATTGTCATGTTCAAGAAACCAGTCTGAGATGATTTGAGCTTTGTGACATGGTGCATTATCCTGCTGGAAATAGCCATCAGAAGATGTGTACACTGTAGTCATAAAGTGATGGACATGGTCAGTAACAATACTCAGGTAGGCTGTGGCGTTTAAACAATGCTCAATTGGTACTAAGGGGCCCAAAGTGTGCAAAGAAAATATCCCCCACACCATTACACCACCACCACCAGCCTGAACCGTTGAGACAAGGCAGGATGGATCCATGCTTACATGTTCTTTACGCCAAATTCTGACCCTACCATCTGAATGTTGCAGCAGAAATCGAGATTCATCAGACCAGGCAACGTTTTTCTAATCTTCTATTGTCCAATTTTGGTGAGCCTGTGCGAATTGTAGCCGAGTTATTTGAGTTACTGTTGCCTTTTTATCATCTCTAACCAGTCTGCTCATTCTCCTCTGACATCAACAAGACATTTTCGTCCACACAACTGCCGCTCACTGGATATTTTCTCTTTTTCGGACCATTCTCTGTAAACCCTAGAGATGGTTGGGCATGATAATCCCAGTAGATCAGCAGTTTTTGAAATACTGACACCAGCCCGTCTGGCACCAACAACCATTCCACGTTCAAAGTCACTTAAATCCCCTTTCTTCCCCATTCTGATACTCGGTTTGAACTTCAGCCAGTCGTCTTCACCACATCTAGATGCCTAAATGCATTGAGTTGCTGCCATGTGATTGGATGATTAGCAATTTGTGTTACCAAGCAATTGAACAGGTGTACCTAATAAAGTGGCCAGTTAGTGTACATATATATATATATATATATATATATAGATAGATAGATAGATAGATAGATAGATAGATAGATAGATAGATAGATAGATAGATACTCAGAACATTTGAACATTTTGTTCAACGTTACTTGGCAATATTTTAATTTAATGTGTCACCCAGTTGGGCATTTTATCTCCTATTCACTGGGAATAAAAAAAAAAAATTAATAATTCAGTTGATGCAGAGACATGTAGTATCTCCCTACTCTATGAATATTATTACGTGACCATGTGTAAATGTAATTTGGAGGTTTTTATTTGGAAAACAAGTTATATGTTTTTTTTCTAGCATTCAAATAACAATGGATAAACCTGAAAAGATAGAAGAAGGATGGGAGATTAATTTCATTTACAAATAAGGTAGGAAATGTGCACACTTTTAAATCGACACCTGCCATGGTGTTCCTTGTCTGTGATCCCTCTCTGAGTGTGTCCTAAAAGCCTATGAGGAGGGGGATCTTAATCTTAGCACTCAGCATACTCGGTTAAAAAAGTCACTGATATACACATATTAGGCTTATTAGAAAACAGTGCCTCTACTTTATATGAGAAATATCATACTCATAGCAGTGCGATATAGCTGTATAGCAGTGCGTCTGTGATTCGGCCATAGGCATAATCTCAGTGTGCCGATATACAGCCATATTGCACTGCTAAGAGTGTGACATTGCCTTTATACAAACGTTTGACTGCACGAGTGTGTAAATCTATAGGAAATAATATCAGAGTGTCTTTAAAATCCTTCTTTTGTGCAGAACTTCCTTCCACCACGGATTCAAGTCTCAGCTTGACAGTTTAGCAGCTGAGCTCAAGCCTTCATTACTAATTTGAAAACGTCACTCTAGATGTAGCAACAAAAGACTATTGATTCATTGAAATTGTATTGTATTACTGCATTAAAAGCTGTGTATTATGTAGAATATTATGAATAGGGATGCACAATATTGGATTTTGCCGATATCCGATATGCAGATATAATTTCAATTCATTTTGGCTTATACCGATATATTTCCTTTTGTTTGGAAACAACACCAAATCTCTCCTGTGCAGAAATTATAAGCAAAAGATATATATTTTTTTCTTATTTGTTAGAATTAAATAAACAATAATGAAGTTATTTTGACAGTATATTGAAGCCTCGAAAATAACTATAAATTAACTATATATCAATCGCTGCATTTTCCCCCCAGTGTTAACCCTAACATTTTATTTTAATATTTAACATTTGTAGACTGTCTGAAGCAAAAGAGGTGTAAAAATTCAGAAAATGTTTAGAGCTTATGATTTGTTTAAATATAAAATATATTACACATTAAAGAATAAATCGGTATATATAAAATAATTTAATTTACAAGTGTCATGCTTGTGATTTTTTTTTTCATGTTAGCTATAGTTTCTGACCTTTAAATCAATATATACTCTTTATTTTATGACATCAATTACTGCTTTATTTAATCAGAAACACAGTCTAAATTTGAGGCTATTTTACTTTTAATTGAATTAGAAGTAGGCCAACAGCGCCCCCTACAGATTAAAACTCCTTATAGTACAGGCATTAGGACCTGGGGAGGCTGCCGCTGCACGTGCTTTTACTGTTTATACACCGAACGCGTCATTCTGTACGTGCTTTCATTGATTAAATGCAGCGATACAAAAGAGTGAATCTAATAGTCATTCAGACAAAACTGCTTCAAAAATGAGTTGACACTGTTGATGTGATCTAATCGTTAGGACACCCTGAGCACATGTGAGTTAAGGTATTCCTCTTATCGGCAAGACATATCGGCATAATTTTTCATATCGGGCTGATGCCAATATTTACATTTAAAGCCATTATCGGCAAATTCCGATATTAGTCGGATAATATCGTGCATCCCTAATTATGAATATTATGAGAGAGATGGACTGAGCAAGTATGATTACCTGGCCCTGATACAGCATTCATTCTTCAGCTTAGTCTCATATTCACAATAAAACATTAGTTTGAATGTCCGCTGAGGAAAGCAATATCTTTGTCGTACTATCCTTTTATCTTTTAATGGTGATTTCTGATGACATCGCTGCTCAGTGCATTTGTTGGCTGCGTCTTACAAGCTGTTGTTGAAATAAAAAAAATACTTATAATAAAAGATATAAAATAAAAGATTGCAACTCTCTTGTTTCTGTCAATATAAAATAGTTTACTGCCAAATCATTTATAAAAACAAAACAAAACAAAAAAAACAGTCTTTTGTCGTCATCTAATTGTAGAATAGTGTAACTAAAATCACAATCACGAACACACACACACACACACCATTTTGCAATAGAAAAAACAATTATTAAATACTACTATTATGTATGTAAAATATAATTTATTGAATGAAAATATTTAATAACAGCGATCATCAAAGTTGTTTGGCAATTCAGTCAAAAGTACAAAAGCAGCGCTCTGATATCCAACATTAATGTTTCATAAAAAATAATATTGTGAGATTTTGCTCTCAACCTGATCTTTTTGCTCTAAAATACATAATAGATTAATGAAGCCAAAGACTGCACATTTGATGTACCCAAAACAAATTATATCTCATGTTTAACCACTATAGAGACATCAGAACCAGAGACAAATTACAGAAGATCTGGCCGATGTAAGTCTGCTCTCAGTGGGTTCATGAGCGCTGAATGGCTGTTGATGCCCTGGTGCTCACATCTCCGAAAACACTGAAGCAAATTTTCAAACAGACATGATCTTTATTAACAAACCGCATATATGAAGTCTTAACAAGCACATTCTCACCTATAAAAAAATAATAATAATAATAAAAAAATACTCTTAAGACTACATCTGTGACACAAAAACAGTATTATTTTTACAATTATATATAATAATTATATATGGTACAATATGTATGAAATTAAAGGCCAGGTCTTTCTATGTATCAAAGGAGCATGCTCTAAATTGTTAAATAAGCAAGCGTCAAACCACGTGACACAAATAGTAACTTATCTAAACTACATTTTTTCTGCCAATTTCATGCGGTAACTTAAACAATTGCATATATATTTGCGATAAGTATCCTAATAATGCTACATTGCCCTTGTATAGTACCCTAATAATGCTAAATTGCCCTTGTATACATTTAAACCAATGTAAGTCAAAGACCACCAACCCAAAAAAAACCGAAATCAGTCAATGTAAGCATTCCAAATTTACAGTAAAACAGTACATGTTTCTGTAATGCTTAGCTAACAGAGGATACATCCTTCAGGGACACCTGGCCTCCAACCAAACTGGCACAATTGTAACCACAGTACTTCTCAGGGTGATAACATAAGTGGAAAACCTGTTTCCATCTCCACTGGTCTGGCAAGAGCTAAAAAAAGTGCCAAGCAGTTGGCAGATGTCCAAGTGGTTGCTAACAAGGTGGGCCAATTTTAGTGGGGAAAACAATTCTTTGTATCGCCTACACTAAGGACAACAGGTATCCTGTAATGCCATCACCTACTCCTTTCCAGATACAGATGGGGGATTCCTCACTGCTGGAGGTTTTCCTTTTCGATAATTATTTCTGTAGCATACATTTATTGCCTTAGGCCAGGGTGTCCGATTACTTTTATGTTGAGGGACGGATTTAACAAAACATCAGCAAAGGGATGCAGAACTTCTAAATTGTTAAACCTGGAAGAACATGGAATTTATTTGTTTTATTTACCAAAAGCAAATTAGCAAGTCTCAAAATAGAATGGCTAAATGTCTTCCAAGCATGAGACAATCAAGTATGAATATCCAACATCTGATTTTGAATAGAACACAGCAAAGGACCTGGTCTAAATTCTGCCACCCAACAGTCATTCTGGTTTATTTTCCCCTTACAGTTAAGACATGTATATAGCCTAGTTCAAAAATTTCCTTGGCAAATACTGAATTATGAATTATGACAAAATCACTCGATGGATGGTGTGCTGCACTGATAGGTGATGAGACAGGGGAGATCCCACAGTGAGCCATTTCTTGTTATGACTGTGACCTCCTACTACACCAAAGCTGGCAAGAAACTAAAGAACATCTTGAATTTGCAGATGCAATGACTTCTGTGGGCTGAGAGAAAGACCACCAGTGTGCAAATGTCTTTTCAGACATTTAGACAATAGATAGGCATGCAAATGTTCCTCTGATATTCTTTTGTAGATGTCAGAGCCAGCAGTTTGACACCAGGGAACCTAATTGAAATGAAAGGAGCAGTGCTCTGAGGCAGTAGACTCAACTGCCTGCCACCCTTGTTTCTAATTATACCACCTTTTAAGACTATCAGGCAAAGGCCTTGACATAAATATGAGAACATTCTGCCACATAATATTTAATGCAGTCCGTCTACTTCCTCCACCTTTAGCTCACTTTTTTTTTTCTACCGAATGATTCATCAACCCACTTTTTCTCTTTTGTTTGTGTGACAAGGAGATTTGATTTTGTTTGAATTTGTTTGCTCCGATCATCTCTTTTGAGCAGCTGTTCTGCTTGAATTCCGTGACTTAATTTGCTTCCTAGTTGCTCTCTACCTCGCTTTTTCATCTGCACTTTCTCTGCTTATTCAGACAAGCACGCTTTCAGTTTTTATCTTGACTGCTCTCCACTCTAGGAAGAGCGCTACTATCCAAGATAAACATGTTTGAAGTGGCAAAACTAACAGCCTGGGGTTAGATAACCCGTGACCTATACTGACAGGAACAACATCATGCAAGGCCTCAGAGACAGTGGGGAAGTGCTGATCCATTGCAATAAGCATAAGAAATAATTATCAGTGGTCATCTAATTATAGTAAGACAAGTTAGATCACTGTGGCTTAGTGTCACGGTGCACACACGAGGGAGGAACCAGGAACACGCAGACGAGGATATAAACTCAAATAATAGTCTTTACTTAACATCAGGACAGGGCAGGGCAGGGCAGGACAAGGCAAGGCAGACAAGGACATCACACACCGGGATTAACGAGTAGACCAGACAGCACGAAACTCAACAGGCAGGAACTTAAATACACACGCTAATGAGACGAACACGGCTAGACAAGAATTAACTGATGATTACATATGACAAGGACAGGAAACAAACCAAATATGGGCACAAGGGGCAGGAACACATGACAGACACACAACAGTTCCCTGACATAACTCCCCCCTCCCGAAAGGCTCGTCCCGAGCCTTAACAGTTCCATCGGGGAGGGGGGGTGGGCGCTCTGGAGGCCTCTCAGGACAGACACGGACCACAGGACGGGGACCTCCAGAGCGGAACAGACAGACAGGACCCATGGCGGAGCAGGGAGCTCAGGAGGCCATGGCAGGTGGTAACTGTGGCCATGGCATCCTTCTTCGGCCCACCCACTCCACCCAGAGCTCTACTACCCCCCCCCAAAATTTCCATGGGGAATCCAGGGGGTATCAGGAGCCCTCCGGGGCTAGACAAACAAAACAGTACAAGACACGACATGAAACCCTCCAGGGTCAGACAAACACAATAAGACATCCCACAGGAACCAGAAGCCCTCCTGGGCTGGCTAGGAAGCTGAGGCTTCCTCTGGGCATGACGAGGAGTCAGGGGCCCTCACAGGGTCCCTCAGCAACCTCCTCCACTTCTGCGACAGGGGGGGCAAGCGGCTGCGACTGGCCTCCATGGCCACAACCCAAGAAGCCGCCTGCCCCAGACGAGTCTCCATGGACAAGACATGACATGGTTTTTTTTTTAAATGTTCCTGTGGGCACAACAAACAAACAAACACGGCTCTCCTGGCCGAGACATGTGGACTTGATCCACGGAGAGGGTTAGAGGCGGCGGCCGGCAGGCTTGAGTCAGCGGCAATCCGGTGGGCTTGAGTCAGCGGCAATCCGGTGGGCTTGAGTCAGCGGCAATCCGGTGGGCTTGAGTCAGCGGCAATCCGGCGGGCATTGAGTCAGCGGCGGACCGGCGGGCATTGAGTCAGCGGCGGACCGGCGGGCATTGAGTCAGAGGCGGACCGGCGGCGTGCACAGGGGAGCCGCGGACGGCGGCGTGAACAGGGGAGCCGCCGACGGTGGGTGGGCTTTCCCCACGGACGGCGACGTGATCTCCCGCGAACGGCGGGGTCGGTGAGCCGCGGAAAGCGGCGTGATCTCCCGCGAACGGCGGGGTCGGTGAGCCGCGGAAAGCGGCGTGATCTCCCGCGAACGGCGGGGTCGGTGAGCCGCGAACGGCGGCGTGATCTCCCGCGAACGGCGGGCTCGGTGTGCCGCGGACGGCGGCGTGAACTCCCGCGATCGGCGGGCTTGGTTGAGCCGCGGACAACGGCGAACTTCTCCCGCAATCGGCAGGCTGGAGGGATCGCGGCCAGCGGACTCGCGGCACTTGCGGTAATCCTGCCGAACTCCCACGCCGACTTGCAGTGGGCTAAGGCGGGATGTCGAGTGGCGACTTCCATGCCGCGAGCGACAGACGAAACAGGAACAAACAAAAAGACTTTTAAAAAACGGAAAACAAAACGAGGTGAAGGGGCGCCGCTTACTGTTTAGGTCTGGTCTTCTGTCACGGTGCACACACGAGGGAGGAACCAGGAACACGCAGACGAGGATATAAACTCAAATAATAGTCTTTACTTAACATCAGGACAGGGCAGGGCAGGGCAGGGCAGGACAAGGCAAGGCAGACAAGGACATCACACACCGGGATTAACGAGTAGACCAGACAGCACGAAACTCAACAGGCAGGAACTTAAATACACACGCTAATGAGACGAACACGGCTAGACAAGAATTAACTGATGATTACATATGACAAGGACAGGAAACAAACCAAATATGGGCACAAGGGGCAGGAACACATGACAGACACACAACAGTTCCCTGACACTTAGTGGGTAGCACTTTCGCCATTTAGCAAGAAGGTTCATGGTTCTACAGTCAGGTCCATACATATTTGGACACTGACGCAATTTTTATTATTTTAGCTGTTGACCAAAACATATTCAAGTTACAGTTATATAATAAATTTGGGCTTAAAGTGCACACTCTGAGATTTAATTTGAGAGTGTTTTCATCACAAGTGGAGGAAAGGCAAGGTAGGAAAGGAGGTAATATGTCCCCCCCCCCCCTCCTTTTTCAAGGGACCACCTCTCCATGGAAAAGAAAAACCCTTTCACAACATCCAGCCAAGTAAAAAATACTCTCCAGGAGGTAGGTGTGTCTCTGTCAAAGTCTACAATCAAGAGAAAACTTCACCACAAGGTGCAAACAAGGCCTGATTAGACTTTGCCAAAAAACATCTAAAAAAGCCAGACCACTTCTGCAAATATATTCTATGGACAGCTGAAATTAAGATCAACCTGTACCAGAATGACGGGAAGAAAAAAAAAGTATAGAGAAGGCTTGGACAGCTCATGATTGACGATGACCCAAAACATATTGCAAAAACAACACAGGAATTTTAGAAAAAAAAAAAAAGAAAAGTGGAATAGTCTGCAGTGGCCAAGTCAGTCTCCTGATTGAGCATGCATTTCACTTGCTAAAGACAAAACTAAATGCAGAAAGACCCACAAACAACAACTGAAGTCAGCTACAGTAAAGGCCTGACAAAGCATCACAAAGGAGTAAAACCGGTCTCTGGTTATGTCCATGAGTTCCAGACTTAAGGTAGTCATTGCCTGCAAAGGATTCTCAACAAAATATTTAAAGTGAACATTTTATTAATGATTATATTTATTTGTCCAATTACATTTGAGCCCCTGAAAACTAGGGAACTGTGTATGAAAATGTCTGTAGTTCCTAAGCTTTTTATGTTATACTTTTGTTCAACCCCTTGAATTAAAGCTTAAAGTCTGCACTTCAATTTCAATTGTTCCATATTATTTCTATTTTGGTGGCATAAAGAGCCAAAATTATGAAATTGTGTCAGTGTCCAAATATACAGTATATGGAACTGACTGTAGTTTCAACTGAGCCAGGGGTCCTTTGTTTGTGGAGTTTGTTCTGTCAGTGTTGCTGTAGGTTTTCCCCCTACAAACATATGCGTCTTTTTTAGCCATATGATGGACTGACAATCTGACAAACCTGTCTGAGATGCTGGAATAGGCTCTATCCAAGTTGGAACATTCAAAATTAGAACATTAATATATAGTCAAATCAAGTCACCTTTATTTATATAGTGCTTTTAACAATACAGATTATGTCAAAGCAACTTTCCAATATCAAAATAGGAAAATAGTGTGTCAATAATATACAATGACAAGATTAAACACTGAATTTTCAGTTAAAAGCATTTAATTATTGAATTCAGTGATGCAATCGTCCAGCTCAGTTCACTTTAAATAGTATCTGTGCAATCAAGTCGACGATATCGCTGGAAATGAAGTGTCCCCAACTAAGCAAGCCTGAGGCAACAGCGGCAAGGAACCAAAACTCCATCGGTGACAGAATGGAGAAAAAAACCTTGGGAGAAACCAGGCTCAGTCGGGGGGCCAGTTCTCCTCTGGCAAGACAAACCAGCAATTTGTGCTGAGGACAATCTGATCATCATCTGATCATGGTTGTATCTCTCTATTAGTGCTGCGTTTGACACTATCGACCATAACATTCTTTTGAATAGACTAGAAAACTTTGTAGGCATCATACGGAATGCATAGTTGATATAAAGCTCCTCAGTACTTGACCGAGCTCTTATCACATTATAGTCCTCCATGTCCACTACGTTCTCAAAACCTTGACCATTTGATAATACCTAGAATATCAAAATCAACTGCGGGCGGCAGATCCTTTTCCTATTTAGCGCCCAAACTCTGGAACAATCTACCTAACACTGTTCGGGAAGCAGACACACTCTGTCAGTTTAAATCTAGATTAAAGACACATCTCTTTAACCTGATTTACACATAACACAAGGCTGCGTAAGGCTGCATTAATTAGATCAACCAGAACCGGTTAGAAGAATGGCATCTACGCTAATATTAGTCTGTTTCTTCCTTATCCCGAGATCACCCGATCCAGTCCGTATCCAGATCAGATGGTCACTGCAGTCACCCGGATCCAGTCCGTATCCATATCAAATGGTGGATCAACACCTAGAGATGACCTCTACAACCCTGAATGTCAGCGGAGATCAGGACACCTGGATGAGCCCCAGAGACAGATCCCCAGTGAAGACTTTGTAACTTAGACGGCCACCGGGACAAGACCTCGGGATCCAGATGAGTTCCCGTAGTTAATCAGTGTCATCCTTTTTAGCAACACAATCATGATCCACATTTAATGTGGACGTAACAGACTGATTTTGTTGTGATTCAGATGTTACAAGCCACTGTCTGTTGACATTGATTGCATTTAGAGTATGTGCACATGTGCAGTGTGATTATTGTCAATGATGAGAGTAAAGAATATGGACTGAGATGTTTACATGATATAGCAAAATCCTGTTTGCATGCTGACTACTTTGATTTGAGCTATGAATTATTCTTGTTTTTACTACCATGTTGTTGCTAATCACTTCACCCAAAACAAAATGTTCTATTCAAAATCAGTTTTTAGTTGCTTCAAATTAAAAATGCAGTCCTCAGACGAATATGATACATATTCATTTGGGCCAGAAATGATCTTGCAATGATGGCAGTGATCTTGTTCATTTGCAGCATCTCTAGATGTGATCACACGATCAAGTATGCAAGTGTGGAAAGATTACAGCCGCTGGTTGAGGTTTTTTATTTCTTTTTTTTTTGGCTTAAAATAAGCACCTATTACACCTTTCCTTTATACACGGACATGTCTGTCAGCTCTAGGGTACTCAGCCTAAAAATGTCTCAATTGTGTTTCCGACCATTAGTAAAGCACTTGACATCTGAAAATGAAGTCTTTGAAAGCTTCATTTGTTCAGCCATGTGTTTAAACCTTTGAGCATAACACGTCACTCATCTGCAGCAGCAAGACATGCAGACTTTTCAGAAAGGATGCAACAATATATATGTAAATATATCTATAAGTGGATAAAACCAGTACTCCACATATTATACTGTTATCATGAATATTTTAATTATGAACATAATTACATTATGATAATCACAGTATTCACTTTACAACCTAATCTCTATGCTGCATTAATTGCATTATGGGGTGAATGTAAGCATAACCACTTTTGACTACTACTAATTATTATTATTATTATTTTATTTTTATATATAATAATGCATGTTTTGTTTTATTTTGTTAATGTACTTTGTTATTATTTTTATTATTATTTAATTCCATCTGGGGATCTCAAATTTCATACAAAATTCTAAACTCCCATTCAGAGGCAGGACCTTCACTGAAACACAAAACACAACCTTCTTGATTTCAAATTGTAAAACAGCAGTGTCAGTTTTTGCACACTGACAACTAAATTACATGATTCTGTTGCTATGGCAATTTTACTTAAAAAATAATAATAATAATGAAAGGTTTTAAGGTTTGAAAAGCAGTGTACATCAAGACCTGAACTCCAAGACAAATTTACAACAAGCAATTCTAAAGCAATTAAAGCCTTAGCTCAAAGAGGGCTAGCAATTCCGTATTATACTTTCACAGTACCAGGAATTAGTCTTCTGTACTGGAAGTTCGCATACACTCCTTCCACTATCTCTGTTCTCTGGCCTGTCGATATCACAAGACTAAAACTGTTAGTCTGCAAGTTGCAATTCAAAGTTTATCAGCATTGCATCTGGCATATATATTAAATCTCACTCTGGCCAAAAATCCTCCATTAAAATAAGAAGGGGCTGTTTGATGTGTTAAAACTCAAATCACAACTCACTTTTATATGACTTTAGGAGTTCAGACTCAGATTTTGAGAAATGCGTTGTTATTATTTCATAATACATTTCAAGTATCTACTACATCATAATACTTTAGATGCATCTTTAAACAGTGAAGCTAATGTGGCTCTGTAAGTACTCCAAATTCTGTGTATATATGCCAATTTTAGCTGTACTAAAATATTAAACTTGTATTCAGAAAACTGTAATAAGCTACTGTAATAAGCAGTTTGTTCTGCATAAATTAAATATCACATCCGCTGTTGTCTTTTTATTACAATTAAGCTCTCATAAATGGCGATCTGGAACATTATCCACTATCAACACTTATGTTATTCACGTCAATACTCACGTTAATGACTCAGGTGAACACATGTATGGCACCTCTGTGTCAATATATATACATTCTTTTTTGCATGACCAGCTAAAAAAACTAACTATTTTTGCAATCTTATTTTTTAGTTGGTATTCTTTTCAAGCTCTAAGAGAAAATTGAAAGGTTTTTTTTTTTTCTTTTGAAGCACTATGCACACTTTCAAGGTAATCGTTTCAGGATAAAAGAATCAAAGAAAGTATTCTATGAAAAACATGTAGACTATTGAGTATAAGCACATTGTTCCACTTCATGCATTCTCAGATAAGAGACTTGTTCTTTTGTCTTGCTATTTTGTTTCCCAAACTTGCCACGGCTGGTAGGACAAAATGGACATGATCTAGAGAATATTTTCCTTGTTGTTACCACACCATGATTTTAAACAGTGAGGAAATGTATTGTTATCCAAATGAGAGTTTGGATTTTATTACTATGTGACACATTTGATTTAATTATTTTTTTATTGTTACTCTTACTCTTATTCTTATTCTTTTAATTTAAGTTTCAACTAATGAAGCAGATCTTGGAAGAGGCTTTCAAGTTAGTAGATCAATCCAAGCTTGGAATACTGGATAGATAGAATTAAATTGAACTCCCTTAATCTGCCTAACCTGATCAGTTACATTACTTCCAACAACCACAACCGATGCAGTGGCAATGGAGAAGTTATGGATAACTTATTTATATTTTTATATTTATAATGTGTGAGAGCAAATTCATGTTAAACGGTAATCATATTCATAATTTAAGGATTATGAATTTGTGTACCATAACTTTTAAGCCACATCATCCCCACAAATATTCTATCACAGAGAGAACAAAAAGGGTGTGGGGGGGAGTAAATTATAGCTTGCAATGTCATTAAATGAAATGACAAAGCAATCTTAGTCATCTCCAATGATAGTAATCATATTTGCATTTGAGTAGTGTTGACTTGTTTATTTTTACTCAGCATTTACTCTTGATTTGTTACCCCCCCATGCCAAATTTTAAGTCAAAGAAAATAAAATAGAAAAAGAAAGATTAATTTTACACATATAAAAATGTGCATTTGCAATTAGTTTCAGGGAATTGCATCACTATAGCATATTAGTATATCTGTTGCAATAAGGTGTAATACAATCTTTGTAACTAAAATATACGAATGCAAATATTTAACTTTTTAAAACATGCTGATACAAACACAATGTGCAAAACTCACACATGAGGCAAAGGATAGAAATGGCGAAACCAATGACACTCAAGGGAGTTTGGTACTTGTGTGAAAAGCTCAAGGACTCAAGTATGTGAGAAAGCACACACACACACACAGCATCACTCTGCACTCTAGCTAAGCAGTTTTTCACACTCATTTCTTGGAGTTTACAGTGGAACTGTTGTCATTTGTGTGACAGGTGAGTGCACTTAATCCTGTCTCAAGAGAGAGAGCAGTGCCAGATGGCCGAGTACAACAGCAGAGACAGTGGTCAGGTGGTGGACAGACATCCACCCTCGGAGTACACTGACATACTGGCTGACTGTCAGCAGACAGCATGTGGCATGTAGGCAGTTTACTGGCAGGTCACCAGCTAATGGTTTACCTGAAGTGCTAAACATTTATACAGTCTGGAAACAGCCAGTCTCCTGAGGGGCTTTGGCTAAACTGACGGCTGACAATCAGCCATAATTTCAGTGTACTTTACTGTCATATTTTAGCACATCAGAAGCTATTGAAAAAGCACCTGGCAAGGTACTGTATGATACTGTTAATTTAACTACATTGTTAATAATATTGCATTATTAAAAAAAACAAAAAAAAAATGTGTTGTGTTATGAGTAGTTTTTAGTATTTCGCTAAGCAGTTATAAGTGTTGTTGTTAACTAAATATTAACACCAACAAAACACAGACAAAAACAGACACATTTTGAAAGAAAAAAGAAAATAAAAAAACATAACACAAGCTTACATCTAAAACTTGCCAGTTTTGATGGGCAAAATGACCAAAATCTAAGCATTTTGATCGGGATAAACATCTATTACTGTTATCTGAAAAAATAATGTGTTTTCATGATTTTATGTACTGTTGTGTTATTAAGAAAAAAAAATTACACAATTGTGTATGTAAACTAATTCACTGTAAGCCAGTGTAAGTTATTTCATCCATTTTATCATCTGGTAGGTGAAAACCTCTCTCCAGCAAGTCACAAAATTATGTTGTAAACTTGCTCAGTTACTCACCTGGTACAGCAATACATTTGTGATGCAGAGCTAAAGGTAAGAGCCACGAGTCACATTTTTTTTTGCAATTAGTTAGGTTTAGGCTAGGGTTTAATGTATGTGATATGTTATTTTCAAAAGTGCGCGTTGCTCAATGGGCAATTTATATGCAACGGTAAAGGTGTTGCCAGATTCATATTTATCTGATTTGGCAACTGAACATGCTTCAGCACCCATACATTCACTGGACACTTTACTTTGCAAGTGTTGTGAAACATGTAAGAAGCAACGTAAAATAATTTAGCAGAAATGCGCCACAAGCATTTTAAATGTCCCGTGTGACACTACAGTATGTGTACAAATTAATGTTGTCTTGAAGGATTGGCCTTTTTATTTTGGAGGCTAGCCAACTCATTTAATGCGCAATAGGAAGCAAACCTGTAAACATTAAAGCTTCAGAAATGTTGTGTTTAGTAATGCTTGATAAAGGTCATGAAATGGCTTTCCCAGCCCACACAATTAACCCGCTTTCTCTGTGAGGCAGCAATCTGTTGGGAGGCAATTAAAGCCCACTGCTTCCTGTTGCGAGTCATCTTTATACTACAAGAACCTAGTTGCAATAACCACTGCAACTCTAAAGCGTTTTATTAACCTTTTGCTGGAGTTTCCAGGAAAGCAATACCAAAAAACAAATAAATAAATAAAATAATAATAATAGAAAATACAAATAATAAAATAAATAAGTAAAATAAATAAACAAATAAACAAATAAAATAATAATAATAGAAAATAAAAAATAATGAAATAAATAAGTAAAATAAATAAACAAATAAATAAATAAAATAATAATAATAATAATAGAAAATAAAAATAATGAAATAAATAAGTAAAATAAATAAACAAATAAATAAATAAAATAATAATAACAGAAAATACAAATAATAAAATAAATAAGTAAAATAAATTAAATTAAATTAATATCTGGAATTAGCAAGAAATAGCTGTTAAACAACAAAGAATATAATCTACATAATACATCACTATAATAAATAATACACCATGTCACTCTCTCTATGTGTTAAATGGGAAGGTATGTTTCATTTTTGTTTTAAATAACTTATTTTTGGCCACCCACTGAAATATGAATTATGGAAAGTGGACGTCACAAGATACATCTTTTTTAAATTATAAAATAAATAACTATGAAATGGTGACTTGTTTTTAGAAAATATGTACTTAATACAGTATTATTGGCCAATTCACTTAAAAATCAGTTTGCAGGCACAAAGGCAGACATTTGAGGTAGGTTATGATTGTGTACTGGTACATTACCAATGTCTGATTCATGAGCAAATCGCACTTTAGTCTGACCTTTTCAATGACTTAGACAGGGCTCAAATTGAGGGGGAATGAGGGGGGAAAAAGCATCCCATCTGTAAAACCACCATACCCTTTACCGTCTACTTTAGATTAATAATGGTGTTTATTATGTAAGATTTTACATGCAAATTAAATATTAAAATAATATACATATTTAATGGTGATTGGCCAATAAAACTCAATATTGTAACGAGCTGCAAGTTTTCCTAATTTTTCACACAAAACGTTTCAAGCACAACTTTTGACATTCTGTAAAAAGACACAACATTTCCTTGATTTAGATTTGAAGACATTCCTCTGACATAACATTTTTGTGCTGTATGTATGACTGTGAGGGACAGAAAGATGATCATTAGAGTGGTCACTGACTTTGAAGAAAAAAACAAAAAGAAAGAAAAAAATAAAACAACACATCTTGAGAGGTCAAAAGCATTCACTGCATGATGAAGCCTATAAGAATGCAGTTAGAATATTATTTTTTTTCTTTTGCAAACAAAAAAATTCCAGTATTACCAGACTATCTGCATAATATTTGCATGACACTTTTTGATTTGCCCCCAACAAATATTCTACTGACTAGAAGTAATTTTGCAAGTATATGTCAACTTATTCTGCTAACCAAAACCCTAACCAGGCAATCTACTAATCTCTACCAATACTCATAAAAGTTGATATGTAGTTGCAAAGTTACTTATAGTCAACAAAATGCCCAAAGAGCACTATCGAAATAAAGTGTAACCAAATTAGTTAAGATTCCACTGAAAATAAGTTTGTCTGCTTGCCTTAAAGATGCTCAACATGACACAACCACTAACAGCATATTTCATGCTTCATATTATTATTGTTTAAATGAAGTTCCAAACATAGATTCGGGGGGAGATTAATGATTCAGTCCTGACAAACATCATTACGAGCCTATATAAGCAGCATTCATTGCACCGTCCCAGCATCCCTCCACCTTCCCATCTCCTCCTCTATTTCTGTTACTCTCCCTCTAGTACCGCAATGGGGGGTTGAACTCATATATATATATTATATATGTATAATAATAAGGATTTACTTTTGAAGAGTTAAATAACAAAGCCCAAACCTCTTTCAGCCGGCCCCAAACTTAAAGAGACTGAAAAATAAATAAATATTATATTTTATTAATACAATGCTAAATAATAATAATGTTTAATAAACATAAATGTAAAAAAATTATAACAATAAATAGAGTGAATCTTACAATGCATGCCATAACCGCCCCTCAAAGCAGTGTCAGATGGAGTTTGTATTGATGAAGAATCTATAGATGCTTTGAGTCTGCTAAAAGCACTATATCATGATGGCATAACAGACTGCTGCCTCTTCATTTGCAAGCAGTAAACAATATGCAGAAGAATAAATTGAATAAATACATTACATAGCCTTTTGTGGTTTAATAATCACACTACTGTTATCAATTATGCAGCCTATTACATAGTATTCAGAGAGGGAAAAAAATCATTTTAAAGTAGATTTAGTCATTAGTCAAATTATCAGTATTCAACAGTTTTGATTCCGATTAGTAAAAGTAGATTTCAGACCTGCTCAAAGAAGCTGAAATCCAAATCTTAATTTGTATTTAATGGCATTTCATGCATGTCATTTTGAATGGCAGTGTTTACACTGACAGCAGTCACTTGCTGATACATAAGCGGGGATGATACATATCTTGCTGATACATATCTCTTCTTGTGCTGACATGTGTTGAACATCAGGCAGAATGACAGACTGCAGCAGAAGAAATGCAGTCTAGTTTGTTTACTGACCTTCCCGTCTCCCTACTGGCAACAAACAATCAGAGATGTCTGTCTCTCTCCCTGTGCTCTCGGAGAACTGGGGCAAGGTGACTTCTCTTCCAGCACTCCGATAAAGTAGTATTCCACCTCATTGGGTCACTCGTTCACCTGCGAGACAGAGAAAATGCATTTGTCTGAACATGTGCTTTGGTAGCTCAAAGTATGTCACATTTAAAACCTAGATTTTTACATTTTCAGAACAAAATGTGTGTTTGCACATGTAAAACCACTTCGACTGGACACTAAGGTATTCTGGGGTGGCTGCTGTAGCCAAATGCACTATATACTATTCTGGTCATTTGCCCTACCACCAGGAAATATTTAAACACACTGATACTAATACTGGCTTTATGGCAGCCATTATCAAGTAAGATCCATTTTATTTAAAGGGGACCTATTATGCAAAAATCACTTTTATAAGCTGTTTGAACACAGTTGTGTGCCTGCAGTGGTCCCCTTTAATTGGTGTGTTGGATCATGGATCTGCTTCATTGTGCACCAATGGATTTTAGATAACTATGCTAACAAAATAAATACATACAAATACTAAACAAATAAACCAGATGGAACACTATGCAACCTTGACACTATTATTGAACTAAACTGAATCAACAGTGAATTGAAAAAGATGCATTTTGCAACATTGATAGTTATTGAATTTAAGTGAAACAAAAATTAACTAAATTGAACTGAATAATGACACTCTTATCTACTGTTGAGCTGCTTTTCTGCAGATATTTTGTTTCATAATTGATTAGTTTTACAAGTGTGCATAAATGTGACTTGACTTGTCTCGACTTGAAAGTACCACATTTTCCTTGAAGTCGTATGCAAATATAGCTATATAAATATGATGATCGCTCAGTGTCATGGCATATGAATATGCTAATCATGCAGTGACTTGGAATATATAATTTTGCCCTCTGACACCATTACTGTACCATGGTACCACCTCAGTATTTTTTCTTTAAGTGCAAGATCATGATTTAGTATACGCTAGACAGATTATAGATAGATTTAATGGCTAATACGGAGTATAAAACTGTGTCTTTCTATGGCATGGAACATTTATCACACTACTCTATATTTCATATTAGTTCAAGGAAAGTCAGTATGCTGCCGCTGTCTTTCTCTTTAGGGATTCGACATTATTATCCATCTAGAGATTCACACTTTTGTGATAATGCTGCTGCTATCAGTGTCACTTTGACTGTCACATCTGAAGCTGTAGCCTGTTCCCTATTGTCATGTGTTTCATTGACACAGTTGTTCTTGCTCACTGTAACTCATGACAAAATGTTATACACAACACATTCTATTTTGGTAATAGCCATGACATGTTGATGTTCTGATCATATGCCGCTGCTATGATAAGCCAAGAAAATTACAAGATTTATTCCTCTTATTTTTAAACACTGGTCTTAGTTGCACTTGGGTACATCTGAATCATAAAATGTTGCTGAGATCGATTATAAAGCATTAAACAAAATGACATTTTCATTTTGATATGATGATTTTATCTTATGAAACATTATAAGGCAACACTAAAATGCATCATCAAAATATGACACAGTATCAAGGACACACCTGCAGGCAAATATGATTTATGCTATAAGATGGTGTGCAATCTATCATTGGGATGAAAGTCAACCACAATTACCGTGTGCTGCTGTGAGATGAAGATTCACCTCAGATTTTGTAATCAATTTTATCGGTATACTAATAAAAACTACATTTTGATATTATCTGAAGAAAATGTGAAACTTGCTACCACATTGCTAATGTCAGGGTTATGTTTGGTTTGTCTGATTTTGCTTGCCTAACTGCCTGCCTGTCTTTTCTCGTTTGTTGCATCGGTGACTGATTCAAGTTACACACCTGTTTGTAGTTGAGTTGCTTGTTACCTTGTTTCCTTCCTTAGTTCTCCAGCGTAAATATAGTCCTCTGTTTTCTTGGTTGTCTGTTCTTGTTTATGTTTGGTTGTTATGTTTGTATAAGAGCTATTTTGATTCTTGAGTATACTGTTCATTTTGGGTTTGTTAATAAAAAAAGGCTGGATGCATTTTAGATCCTGTACTCAGAACTCATCCTTTGCTGCAACCAATTGTGATAGATGAGGTTTTTTAGCTTTTATGGTTGTTTGATAGATGTCCCAAGTCAAAATATCCCACCCTTAATCTCTACGATACATATTCTGGTCTCTCGATATTGTAACATCTGCCCTGATAGCCATGATAGGGCGAAAAAATGCTGAAACAGCCAAAGCTAGGTGGTTTGTTTTAGTTGGTCTTTCAGCCTGGTCATAGATGATTTCAGAGGGGGTTTGACCTCTTGTTTAGCTGGTCTGGTTGGGGGAACCAGCTGAACACTAGCTTGGCTAGGCTGGAGAACCATTTTAAACTAAGACCAGCCAACCCAACCAGCTTTAGAAGTATTTTTCATTGTTAGTTCAAATTAACTAATATACTTAACAAATGAAACCTTATTGTACCTTATATCAAATGTACCCCATAAAAGTGCAGATGGGAGAGGAAAGTTGTGCAGGTGATTTACTGACACTGCGCAAAATACAAAACACAGACGCAGCCAGCACATTTCAATGAGGTATGTGTAATCTACTAACAACACAGGCACAAATAAATAAATAATGGGGCAAATAAATGACAAGTGTAAACCTTAGTAAATCATGTTACATAATTCATTGAAATATTTTCCTCCCATACATTTTGCATCTGAAAGGGAAACTCCTACAAATGCATATCCAATAAGGTCAGCCACAAAAATAACAGTATACCCTCCTTTTCATAGCTAATTTTTCACTGTGTATCTTTAGTAAATCCTGACAGTAGTTCTGAATGCCAAAAGAGGGTTTGCGTTGGCACACGCTGTTAATCTGGCCTTATATCTATAAATCAGCTAATACACAGACAGAATAATTTATTTAAATGCACAGTTTTTCATTAATCTGAATGTTTATGTCTACAATTATTTTTATGCAAGATTTTCCAGTCCAATCCAGATATTAGTTTGCCTATGTATTACATCTATTATAAACTGAGTCTCAGTGAACCAGCTGCTGTGCTGTGGCAAGTCTGAAATATGTCAGGTGTGGGTGAAGGGATAGAGCGAGGACTCAATTGCTGGAGGAAAATAGGGCTTTATTAATTATAAAATAAAATAAACAAACAAAAACTACCCCGTAGGAGAAAACACACTGGCAAGGCAAGGCAAGGCAAGGCAGGGCAGGGCAGGGCAGGACTTCACAAGGGTAAGGTTGACGATGAACAGGACTGCAAACACAAGGAGATTTTAAGGGGAGCAAATGAGGAGGTTAATGAGGTAACAGGTGGGGCAAATTAACCAATAATCAGGAAACAAGGTGGGTCAAGACAATTGACATGAGAGCACATGGCACATAGAACTAAACAAGACCAGCCATGTGCTCAAACAAAACAAAAACACAAGCACATGGCCAGCAAAACAAATCACTAGCCATGTGCAAAACAGGACACGAACACGCAGCTAATGAGAAGACTCATAAGCCGCGTGTTCACAAAAAACAAACATGAAAGCACGCAGCCAGTGAAAAAATACCAGCTGCGTGCAACACGGAGCAAAACAAAACGAGAAAAAGCACGCGGCCGAAACCGAACCGCGTGCCGAACAAAACATACACACAGAGGACAGAGGAGCGCACGGCCCTAGCGAACTCGAAATGGCACGCTCCCACAGCAAGAACAAACCTGGAGCGTGAGTGTCCGAACCCCGACACGAAACCAGAACAGAGTCTGAACAAGACAGGAGTGCCGGGATCCGAACACCACGCCCCAACATGAAACAGAGCACGCAGACAAGAGACACTCGAAGCCGCGCGCTCACCAGAAAACAAGACAAGAAGGGAGTGTCAGGGCTCCGTCACAAAAACATGAATAAACTAGACCGAAGTGACAGAACCCTGACAAAATATGCCTGAAAAGCTTTACTTTTAGCAAATATTCAGTCACAAAATGTGTATTTGGCCAAATTTTGCACAAATGTAGTCTGTTTTATCAAAAAATAAATAAATAAATAAAAAATTACCATAGATGTGTGCATTAGCAGTCACATTTTCTCAGAAAAAGACTAGACAAACCAATTCTTCATAGAGTGCAGCTTCAATATGACATTATTAATGGCCAATTAAACAAAGTGCACTGAACTTCAACTGAATTTAAAGTTGTTCTCTCATTCACCGGATCCGGCAATTATAGTGACACTTCATAAAAACAGTCTCTTCCCTTCATTGTTTCAGTCAAGAATAAGAGATAAGTGGAGGAAAGAATCCCTCATCGCAGCATTAACAGGCCAAGAAGTTATCAATAAAAGACAGAACATTTCATCAGTCACTCAAGAAAAGATGTTCACAAAACACATTCTGTCATCACCTTCAAAACTTTAAGATGAAAGTTGGATCAGTGAAAAGAAAAGAACCAATCTTGTATATGTCCTTGCATATGTTGTTGTCATTCGAGGTTGAGAGGGTCAAAAGAGCCTTATTGCAAAGCTAATGTACCCTTTTTTACACAGCAAACCATTGAAATATGAGTGAATATAACCACATCTGCTAATTAGGTGACACACATAGATGCCAAACATAGAGCATTAATTACAGTAATTAGTAATGTTGCTGGCAAAGCTTTTGCCCAGAGATGTGATATTACACAGCATCCACACCCGGGAATCATTTTAGATAACTGAGGCAGAGAAACGGCATAAATATTTATGATTTCTGAGGCATATCTTTACACAGTTGTAAAATAAAATTTTCAAACAGCCAACTTATGTCAGGGGTCTGAAATATTCATGAGTGATGATGGAGTAGTTTTTGGTCAGAGATCTAATTTTATGATATGATGCTTCACACAGTGATGACCTTCAAGACAGGCCAATTGCTGTACATATTTTATCTAGTGACCTACTGATTCATTCACGTCATCCAAATGCATTATTTAGGTACACATTTGAAGAAAAGCTCTCATAATATTTGAGATTATAAATATTTTTTTCATAATGATTCTCTTTCATCCTGTTTTTCTTTTTCATTGAAAACATCTTTACCGCAAACCCTATTGCATACGCAGCGAAGCAAAGAGTAAGCTGATTAGTTATATTGTTGGATTAGTTCTAACACATTTCATTTCTCAAATCTTGTCTGTATAATCTGTAATCTGATTGAAATTGTACCTGAACTGTGACATTTTATCACAGAGCCAGATCAAACGAAAAAAGCATAGGTACGACTTAGAAATTAAGCTCTTGTGTGTAATTTTGGAAAATGACTAATCACAATAATTAATTCAGAACCTAATCACATAAAAAAGGCAGTTGTGAAATGCACTGAGGGAAATTCTGCTTACATTACATGCTTCAGCAACACACCTTGTACATCTGCCACAACGTGCACCCTTCAGGGAATGTTTAATAAGCACCATTAAAATCTCACAGGATAAGGCAGTATGGCAGCTTTTCATTTTTTTATGCACTCTGCAATCAAAAACCCTACAAAGCAAGTGTCAAGGCCCAATTTGTAAGTTGTCTCAGGGAGGAGGAATTCCTTGAGAATCCATAATTCAAACAATTCCCCAATGAATCTGTCTTTCAACATGATTGACAAAACATCTTTTTCTAGTCTCATTTGCTAGCCACCAGCTGAGATGTTTCTCCCTTGTCTTAAGTATTCTGCTGTGTGATAGTCTTGCTTGAAACCCAGATGCTCTGTTCTGTAGAAAGTGGTCTCATTTGTATTCATAGGTACACTGTTAACATATTGACAGGCAGAAACTAAAACAAAACCATTTCATGTACGATCTGTAAATATTTACAGATGTTCAAATGTTTAAAAAATTCTAAGATGTCCATAGAATATTGAATTCATAACTTTGACTATGTGTTATTAATGTTTAACATAAACTTTATGCTAACATATTATAATATTTTATATAATATTCCACAAACTTACTAAAATATTTCTTTTAGAGTGAAAATTTCCCCAAACAATATCATTTATCTTTGCTACCTACACTGCTCATGGTCACACTTTAGTTTGGGGCCAATTCTCATGAATAACTATGAACTATGACTTTTTCCTCAATGAACTCCCAAATTGATGCTTATTAAAAGTTAGTAAGGTTATTGTTAAGTTTAGGTATGGGGTAGGATGAAGGGATCTAAATTAAGGAGATTAAGACATTACTATGCGCTGTATAAGTAATAATAAACAGCCAATATGCTAGTAATATGCATGCTATTAAGCAACTAGGCAATAGTGAGAATTGGTCCCTAAACTAAAGTGTGACCAGTTTACATACTCTCCACCGTATGTCTTGACCCTGACTACTTTACAGTGTGACCTCTTCACCTGATCATGTAAAATAAATAAGTATTATGTTGGGGAAGCTGTGACAGTTCGCCAAGGCCTCAGAAGAAACCACTAATGATCCTTCATTCTTACATGAAGTAATTCATACTGAATAAATAAAGATTTTCTCTTTTTTTTTGTTGTTGTGGTCTGTTGTTGTTGTTTTTCTCTGTATACATGAGTAATTACATGGTTGTATTGTTTGATCATTTGACAGTTTTATTTATACTCTTGTTTAATTTGTCACATCAGTGTCTTGTTGTCTTGAGATGTTACAGGATGCATTGTTACCCTTGAAGTGTTTCATATAAGCAACGTCCATCACAACGGCAATTTGTACATTTCAATCTTATATTTTGCCATGTATACTTAATTTCTCATAGAAACCATGAATACATAGTATTAAATAATTTAAGAATTGCAAATGAAGACAGCAATTTTCAAGGATCTCATTTTCTTAGTTAATTAATCCATAAGTAATTGTCAGCCCATTGGGAGAGTTTAAGTCACTGAAAACTTGGACTGGATGATTTTTAATCAATCTTAAAAACATTTTTCATATTCTATTATCTATAATATATTGATAAATGTATTGGGACACCAAACCATTACACCAACATAGACTTTAATTACATCACATTCCAAATACATTAACATTACAAGTAGTGATCGACCGATATTGATTTTTTTTTTTATAACCGATACCAATTATTTGCATGTTTATGTGCCCGATAACCGATATGCAGAACCGATATTTATTTGCTGTTGTAAAGTAAATAAATGACTGCGTGAAGTAAGTCAATACTTCACTTTGGGTTTTCCTTCTTTCAGTCATCTTAACAAAAAATGTTTTGAGAATTAGCAGTCTTTCATGCAGGGCTCTAGACTCATTCTTCCCACTGATCTCACTTTTGCGACTAACTTTCTCAGTTGGTCGCACGAGCACATAATTTGGTTGCAATTTGTTTTTTGTTTTTGCTACAACATTTGATTAATCAATGCACGCTGATTAACTTTTATCATAGTTTATAGTTATATGGTAACGAAAGTGTTCAACATTCAACTCGTTCTTTTTCATCGGTATTATTTATGATTTAAATTTTGTGAACAGGAATTCCTTTTTTCGTGCGCTTTCACTTTCAAATTTGCGATCTTGGTGTCACATTTTACAAGAAAAGTTAATTGTCTGTTTTCTTATATCTATACACCTTTAACTTTTTAAGACTAAAACAAAAGATGGATTCATTGTTATTCTTAAATAAAAAGCACAACAACATTAAAACAGTACGTTGACGATGACAAAGTAGCTTACATAACATTTATCAACAAAAACGAATAAGACGAGGCAAGGCACAGGACACATCACATGCTGTCTTTTATACCGAGTATATTACAGAATGTTTAGCAAACTCTGAGGAAGCAAATAAATATTAATATATATTTTTTTTTAATTAAGGAAAGCCTCCATAGCGTAACGTGAGGTAAACAGCAAAGATAACAAGCTTCTCAAAATGAAAACAAAAAGAAAATTAAAACTAAACTGGCTGTAGCTGACAGGACTTGCATGTTTTTCTACAAGAACACCAGCATGTTCACCTTCTCTGGTTTAAGAAGCGGTCTTTTACTTTAGTTTGAAAACAAAATCCTACGTTGCGCTCCGTCCGCGACGCGCACCTTCGAGCTCGTGCTGACGTGGCGAGTATAAACCAGGCTCTACCCACGAAGCGCTCGCGCTGAAAGCACCTCTCTTCACGTGATCAGTGAAATCCGTATTTACCTTGGCATAGTTCAATAATAACAGTTCTGTACATGGAAATGACACACCGTGAGCCTCGAACACCATTGTTTCCTCTTTCTTATGTAAATCTTGTGAATGCAAAAGACCACTGAAAAATAGGCGAATCAGAACATAACACCGACTGTGACATTACAGTCGGGAACACTAATAGTTACGCCCCCCCAACATTTGCATAAACCTGCCCATGTTCTTGGCCAGACGCCAGCCGAACCATCAGAAGTTCTGCAGGTATGGTGAAAAAACAAGCGAGGATAACAGCGGAAATGGCAGATCATGGAAATAAATGTTATGTTCCAGGCTGAGCATGGATGGGTTGGTGTCTGTATTCAGAAAGGCACGGAAAGTAAACAACACATTCTCATAAAATAACGCGAGCCACTAAAGGGACATAGTTAGCTCCTTGCTAGCGGTAGCCTGTTACATTACAGTACATAAGATTTCACTTACCACATAAAGAGAGTAAGGAGAGATGACTGAGGATGATGGCGAAGGATTTACAGATCCTGAGCACAACTGACAAGCATCTGATCTTGTAAAATGTGTGGTAAGTACTGCAGCTCCATAGTATAACCAGAGTAGGCTCAATCGCAAATCTCGAAAGTGTAAGTGAAACTAAAAAGCGATCATGCATTTGAAAGCAGTTTCAATGCCCCGCATATTAATAGCGGCTCCCTGATGCCCGCATTTTATTAACAGTATATTTACCCATCGATATAACTGTCTGAGAAAGCATTGAAATATATATTTTCCCTGTGTTTCTTTCCTGCTGTGTGAGCTAATGAAATGAGCCGTACTGTGAAACAGCCAATCAGAGCAGAGCTCAACATTGAGCTGCACTGTGAACCAGCCAATCAGAGCAGAGCTCAACATTATTATTCATGACCCTTCCAAATAAGGTAATAACAGACCATTTCTTTCTAGGGAGAAATCCTAGGGTTGTAATGGAAATGTAAAACCGTTACCTAAGCCACATACCTTCTATGTAGATATCAGAGAACTATTTAAAATATTGTATCAGTGCATTCTATGGCACCTTTAATATGCAGCCGGTCCCCTCTTTGCATTTCTAACAGCTTCCACTCCTCTTTCCACAAGCCTTGGGAGTGCTTCTGTGAGAATTTTTGCCAATCATCCAGTAGAGCATTTGTGAGGTCAGGCACTGATATTGGATGAGAAGGTCTGGTTCACATTCTCCTTTCCAGTTCATCCCAAAGGTGTTCGAAGGGGCTGAGGTCAGGGCTCTGTGTGGGCCAGTCACGTTCTTTCACACCAAACTCATCCAACCATGTCTGTCTGGGCCTTGCTTTGTGCACTGAGGCACAATCATAATGAAATAGAAAAGGGCCTTTCTCAAACTCTTCCCTCAAAGTAGGAAGCATAGCATTGTCTTGGTGGTGCTTGCTGAAAAAATTAAGATTTAATTTCACTGAAAGTAAGGGGCCTAGCCCAACCCCTAGAAAACAGCCCTATGCCATTACTCTTCTTCCACCAAATTTTACAGTTGGCACAATGCAGTCAGGTAGGTAATGTTCTCCTGGCATCCTTCAAACCCAAACTCACCCATCAGACTGCAAACAGTGAAGCGTGATTTGTCACTCCACAGAGCATGTTTCCACTGCTCCAGAATCCAGTGGTAGCGTGCTTTACACAACTTCATCCAGCACTTGGCATTGTACTTGGTGATGTGAGGCTTGCATGCAGCTGCTCGGCCATTGAGTTTACAGTTTGCCTCTAGGGGAAATACACCAAATCCATGATCAAGTATATGCCATTTCATGAAAGAACATTATAGTACACTTCATAACAAACCTAATATTAAACAAAATCAGTTCAGTCTCCTGTTGATGCCACATCCCAGTGTTTATTTTTTATTCATATTTATTATATATTTTTTTGTTATTTTGTTAATTAAAAACCTTCTATGTGTTTTAATTTGTCCGCACTTTATATAAGAAAGACAACAAACTATACATTACACTGGCTATTTGGCAATATAATACACAAGAACCTAAAATAAAGAACTAGACGGATATGTGATTTTCTGTTGATGTGTTTCTGACTCATATTTTCAGATGTGAGCGTGAGTGTTTCTTTTATTGTAGATCTTTGGGAAATGAAGCAAAAACAGGCACCACTTGAAATAAAACATCACACTCCGTTTGAGTCTGCAATTTATGGCTGTTTTCCAGCCTGTTCTCATTTCGTGGTTGTGATGATGTGTGTGAAAAAAGAAGAGTAAAAAAAAATAACTTTCAAAATGAACATCAGCAGAAAAAAATAAATTGTTAACTTGTTGAGAATGTATCATTCCTCAAACCCAGCACATGCAGGAGCAGGCTGATACTATAGAAGCAGCAATACTATATGAGTGGATGTAGGTACTTGTATATTTTGTCTCACAACATTTTATTCAGTCTTCAGATGCACATTATGTAAAAACCTGTGAATATGCTTGAATATGACATAGTTGTGAGAACATGTTGCTAGTTCTTATTATGCATTTTGAATAATGAAATGTGCACTATGAGAAACATATATAATTTATGCGAGTTTAACAAGATGTAACAGGATGTTTGAATTAGCTAAACAGAACGTTGAATGCAGTGTCTGCAGTTTTATTTAAAACACTCTCATGTGATCTTTCATCCAATTTGACTGAGAGGTGTGGAAGTTAGATGATAATTACTTTTGGGGTGTTCTTAGACAGAAACCCCTTTAACCATGGTAAAACCATTTTAATACAGATTATGAACAACAATATGAAAAGACTGATTAATATGAATAAATATTAATAAAAATAATATTATTCGCCAGCTGAGGAAGTTCAACCTGCCACAGGAGCTGCTGAAACAATTATACTCTGCCATCATTGAATCCATCCTCTACACTTCAATAACTGTCTGGTTCAGCTCAGCTACCCAATCTGACCTCAGAAGAGAAGGGTAGTCCGGACTTCTGAGCGAATCATTGGTACAACCCTCCCCACTCTCCAAGAGCTGTACTTATCCAGAGTGAGCAAAAGGGCTGGTAAAATCACTCTGGACCCCTCACATCCAGCACACTCCCTCTTTGAACTGTTACCGTCTGGTCGACGCTACAGAGCTCTGAGCACCAGAACGACCAGACACAGGAACAGTTTCTTCCCGCAGGCAATCCATCTCATGAACACTTGACAATAAAACGTGGAAAACACAACTCTATTTATTCACCACACTTGCTTACTTTTTTATTTATCTATTTTTTTTTTTCTTTCAAATTTGCACATATCAGACCTCTACACACATAATTGTCTATATTATATATTGTGTTTTTGCTGTTTTGTACATTGCCTATTTGGATATTTGTGTTATTCTTTATTATCTGTGTCCTGTCCTGTTACTGTCTCTCTGTGGTGCTTCTGTCACTACAACAAATTCCTTGTATGTGTAAACATACTTGGTCAATGAAGCTCATTCTGATTCTGATTCTGATAAATAATTAAATGTATTAATAATATTTATGAGAAAAAGCTATTTTTGTAACAAACAGTTGTTCGCTGATTGCAGGTTTTATTCAGCTGACAATCAATTTGCTGTATTAATATAGAATTGAGCTGATATAAAGTCATAATTGTATGCATATCAGCTAATATACAATGGCTTTGAACATACAATAAAAAAGTAGAGTCATTAAATCTACAATTTTCTCCATACACTTTATGTACAAACATTTTGTGGGGCCCTAGATGAGAACATGAAGTGGGGCCCAGCAGTATAAATATTATAAAAAAATGATATTTGTGTCGGAAGTAATGATCTGCACATTTATTATGGACCATCTTGTGGTGCCCCCCAGACATGTCAGGGCCCTAAGTGGCTGCCTGTATGATGGGCCGGCCTTGTCTCTGCATTTCATATTAGTCAAAGAACCCTGGAGCACTGGTAAGCATAGAGAAACAGATCTAAGCCCTGCTTGGACACAGTCTAGCTTAAGCTTTGATGTTCACTTCATCCGTCACTGGCAGCAAGTCAAGACGAGCTTTACTTATAATCAGACAGCTTCCAGTCATCCAGACAGCCGACGAGCAGATGGCAGACTTTGCACACAGGTGAGAACGCACCAACACACTAACATGTCACCTATTCGCACTCAAATTAGACCCTGTTAGCCTCACATCAACACACTCTCAAAAGGAAATGGCACTAAAATATACATTGCTCTGGAAATATTTTCACTTTGATTTTGAAAAATTATGTTAAATTCCATTTCCAGTTGTTTATCTTTGATGCGATTAGCACTATAAAAATTTGAAGGTATAGGGTCATGTAAAATTTGGGTAGAGTGCTGTAAAAGGGTAATAGAGTGTAATACCAATGCTTCTCTGCAATTTTTAACTCTTGATAATAAAAATAAAATAAAATAAATAAACATCTGGATCGGTTTCAGAACGATGATCGATGATAGAATAGTCATGTACCACTTCCTTGGTTGACATTTCATTTAGCAGCATTAGGAAATTTTGATTTTACATATGCATCTGCATACTGTACATATGCCTCCACTTGTTTCTGCTTCTTCTTCACCTGTGTTTTGATCCTGAGATTCTGTACTATTTCAGAAGATATGAAACCTGGAAAACTATAACATTCTGAACTTTTCAGGGAAAGAGTTATACATTATAACTCTATAACTTTTATAGAAAGAAAGATTATAGCATCTCTGTCTCTGTCTGTCTTTCTCTCTCTCTCTTAACTAATTTCCGCTTGGAGGTGGGAGAGGTGTCACGGTGAGGGGGATTTATGTGGATTTTTCTATTGTCTGTACATTTTCTTTTGAGTGGAATTGAGATTCCAATTTGATATTTATTGTAGAAGTGAAGTTTAGTGTGAGTTTATTGACTCATTGAGAAGTAGGTTTTCACGTGGCGAGAGCAGGGATGGCGTCGCACCTGGATGTGCGAACGCCGTCTCTGTCGCTCCGTCACGGAATTAGATGCATTGCTCAGGCGTGAGTAAAGGTGGAGGATGTGTTGCTGGACGTAGCTGAACAAGTGGGACATGAAAACATTGTTTCAGCGTCTAGGATGAATAAAGCCGTGGTGTTTTTTTTGAAGGAGGAGCAACTGGTGTATCGTTTGGTAGAAAGTGGCATAGTGGTAAGTGGAGCTTTTGTTATTGTTCAACCTTTAGTATCGCCAACTGTAAGGGTAATAATTTCCAATGTCCCGCCATTTATTCCGGATGAAGATATAAAGCGCGAGTTATCAAGGTTTGCAAGTGGAACCGCTTGGTTGTACCCTCAGGTCTTCATCAGGCTCAATACCCACATGGAATAAAATCAGCTTTAAATAGCAACAGGTAATCACCTTAATTGGGTCCACACACACAAAAAAAACATGTGACAAGTAATACAAGTCATGTGACAAAAAACAAAACAAAATTCACATACAGCTTAACTAATAATCAACGACAAATGAAGTATTAGTACAACCACTATAAAAAAGGCTTAATATCAAAATCCTCATTCAACCCTGATGGCGATAAAGTATTTAAGGTATAAATCCAAAAACATTCCCTCTGTAATAATTTCTTCTCGTAATCACCTCCTCTTGAGGGTTTAATTACCTTCTCTATACCGATATATTGTAAAACACAGACGTTATGGCCTACTTGTCTGAAGTGAGACGCTATAGGACTACGCATATCTCCAGTTCTAATATTACTGTGATGTTCGGTGACGCGAGTACGTAATTGTCTTGTCGTTTTACCAACGTATGCAAGCCCACAAGGGCAACGGATTAGATAGATCACATGAGTAGAAGCACAGTACCACGCATCGAAATATTGCGGCCAGTGTGTGGTTGACTAAAGGAATTGCACTTATGTGTAAAGGCACACTGGACGCACACACCTGTAATTGCCTGGAGGAAGAGCTGGAATACCTTGTTTTTTACTTGAAGGAAATTCAGATTTCACAAGCAAGTCACGAAGATTATTTTGACGTTTAAAAACCAATTTCGGGTCATTTCTAAAAATACCTGATAATTTAGGATCACTTGAAATAATATGCCTATGCTTATTTAAGACTCTACGAAACTCTGCATCATTTTCAGATGTATCAGATGTGTTTAATTTATCTCAGATGGGTTGTGAGCAGTTTTATCCCCTGGAAGAGAAAGATGAATTCTTGGATGAGACATTTGGGAAAGTAGTAGAAGTGAAGAATTACTTTGCTGATATAAAAAGTTTGAAAGATCTGTTTTGTACTGGATGAAAAGAGTAGAAGACGATAAACTGAACAAGAGGAAGAGATATCGATTGAGAAATTTTGTCACGAAAATAAGAAGGGGGAAAACTCCCAAGAAAAGGACATTTCAATAAATTTGGCTAATGATGTGTAAACCACTATAGGTGTTTTTTTTCTTCTATTCTTTCTATTTGTTTTTTCCTTTTTGTCCTTTTTTATGGAGGTTGTAAGAGTAGGATCCTTAAACATCAAGAGACAGGGTTAAAAGAGCAAAGCTTTCTGAATTTATTCATTTAAATTATGTAAAATTGTTTTTTTTTTACAAGAAACCCATTCTGATAGTAATAATGAAATAGAGTGGTATAGATGGTGGGAAGGAGAGTGTAGATTAAGTCATGGAACAAATTTTAGTATGGGTATTGCAATTATTTTCTCAAAATCTTTAGATTTAAAAGTGTTGATGACAAAAGAGATAGAAAGAGGTAGAGTTTTATGCTCCAAACATAGGTACCACTTTTTGTTAATGTGTATGCTCCAAACATAGGATTGAATCGTGAAATAACATTTCAAAATTTAAAAGATGCAATAAAATAATTTGATGATGAAAATATATGTGTTCTAATAGGAGGTGATTGTAACTGCACAACAAATGTTTTAATGGATAGGAATGGGGAAGAACCTCACTCGAAATCCAGTAAGCTACTTATTGATATTATAAATGTTTTGAATTTGGAAGATGTGTGGAGAAGTAGAAATAATTTGGTGAAGCAATTTACTTGGGTAAAGATATTAGATTCTGTTGTGACAGGAGCTAGATTGGATAGGTTATACATAAGAGAATCAGAAATGAATAGAGTTATTAATACTAATATATTTCCGAATGGTTTTTCAGATCATCATATGTTGACTTTAGATTACAACATTGCAAATGTTTCAAGACCTAAATTTTATTGGCATTTTAATGTAAAATTATTACAAGATAAAGATTTTTTTTAGAAGCTTTGTAATTTTTGGGACGTTTGGAGACAAAGGAAACATAATTTTGAAAATCTGACTCAATGGTGGGAGGTGGGAAAAGCACAGATTCAAGTTTTTTTGTCAACAATTTTCTTATAATGCTATTTTTACTCTGAAGAGGAATGTAAAACATTTGGAGAATGAGATTAATGAAATGGAAAGAAGATTGATTGATGTTGATGATCATGGCTCAATGGATGTTTTAAAAAAGAAAAAACATGGAATTGAAGTCACTGTTGGAAGAAAGAGTTAAAGGTGCACTTGTGAGAGCTAGAATATCTAGAATTTCTTCAATTAAAGAAATGGATTCTGGATATTCAGTTTTATCATTTGCCTACCCTGTGTTGGGTGTTTTTCAGGACATTAAGAAGAAAGATCTGTATATGATATCTGTAAAGGTGACTCATCAGGCTGTGCTAAGAGGAGTAAAGACTTGGAGATGGTCAGAGGTGTTTGGGACAAACTTTAAGGCATGCTGGAGATCTTTGTATAAACTGCCGATTGAGAAGCGTACTGCAGACTTGCAGTGGAGACTGATGTACGGGGCTATAGCTACGAACAGACACGTGGCACACCTGAATCCAGCAGTGGGGTAAGATTGTGTATTTTGTGGATCATTTATTTATTGATTCCCAGACAGCAACATAGTTTTGGCCCAGATCTGGCCCGTGTGAAATCCATGTGGTCCGGATGTGGGCCGCATCTGGGCGACACTGCTTGCTGTCTGGGTTGTTTTAGATTGAAGGGACTTTTAAATTTTTTAACACAATGTTTTACAAAGTTTGGAGAAACATTTTCTTATCAGGAGTTTATAAGTGGTCCAAAATACAATTTTCAGGATAGGAGGAAAAAAATGTTTACTGAATTTTGTGTTGGGGTCAGCTAAGATGTCTATTTGGAAAACTAGGAAAAATAAAATGTTGGGTATGGGTCCAATAAATGCTGAGATGGTAATAAAAGGTATGATAACTGCTAGAATTAAGTTATTAAAATTGGTAAATGATATTGCATTGTTTTCTGAAATTTGGTCAGTGGGAGGAGTTCTTTGTAAAATTGAAGAAAATGAATTGTTGATTTTGAATTTATATAAATGTTTTGAAACAGGTTTATTGTTGTTTATGTGAAAAGTATTGTGTGATATTAAGGTAGAAAGAAAAATTGTTTAATAAAGGTATTGTTAAGCCTCTCTCTCTCTCTCTCTCTAAACTAAAATATAATAATAATAATAATAATAAAGATACGCTTACAACTACTCAGAGAGACACAACTTAACCCCCAATATTACTATATTTTTCTCAAGTGTTTCTGTGTGGTAGCTCAGACCAAAACAGTGTGGCTTTTAAGTGCTACGATCTTGTCTAATATAATTATTTCAGAGTCACTAATCTAGATAAAGGATTTCAAATGCAAACCATCCATTACTGCATGACATTTGTTAATTGTGTTAAAGAGAGAAAGACAAGACTGTATTTTTCTACAGTTAGCCTAATTCATGTGATGATATGGGGAAAAGCTGCAAAACACGAATGCACTGTCTGACTTTATATTATGGAATGAAGGATTATGAGCTCGCTGACATCAAAAGGACTGATGCGTTTTGCTTGAAATCAATTTCCATATGCTCATATTTAACATGATAATTACTACAGCCATCTCCATAACTACCATTACAGATGCGTCCTGATAATTCTATTTGAAATTATTTTGATTTGAATGTTTAAAGAGAAATTATGCGAAAGTATCACATACATTAGCTTTTCATGCATATTTGTGTTGCATTAAGTCTGTTTGTATGCTATGATGTTCAGATCTATGGGCCACGAAGTGTGACTAATTCCATAGATTAAATGAACTATGTGATACTGAATGCAATATTCCATTACATAATACGCTTTAATGTGTCTTGTACACAAAAAAAGTCCAAAATCTTCCAAGTCAGTCTACAAAGTCAGCACTTTACAAAACTGACCTCATGCACAAAATGCGAGTTCTCCAGTGTGTTGCAATGAATTTGAATACTTTGAATACTGCACAATTGCACAACGAGATTTAGTTGCAACTCCTTGTGGTAACATACAAGAGAAAGGTTTATAAATACATCAAACAATACACCACAGAAGACTATGTGTATATATCTATTGCACATATGTAAAAAAATATAGCACAGCTCCATAGTGTTTGAAAAAAAGGCCTTGTGTAATTTATGCATTTAGTTCTCTAATGGCACTTGGATAAAAACTGTTCTTAAGCCTGGAGGTGCGGGCCTGAATAACACTGTAACACCTCCTAGAAGGCAGCAAAGTGAAGTGGATGTTTCCTTGATGAGAACTGTCTTGAATTATGCGTGCCACTCGACACAAGCATCTGGCTCTATATATGTCGGTCAGTGAGGGAAGCTGTATTCTTATAATGTTATAATGTTTTTTTATAATGTTTGAATACCACAATATTATTTGCCAGTGTCAGAAAGCAAAAACTACCTGTACAGTTAAATATCGTCTAAAAATACATTGATTGTCAAATTGGAAGTTTTGGAATTAAATTGACCACCTCTTTTTCTGCATTGCCAGAAAGTTGCAATTAACTTTTTTTACAAGCTGTCTGCTCTTGTCAACCGTGCCATCAACGTTACATTTTCATCAAATTAAAAAAATAAAAATAACCCAGTGGCTGATGAGAAAGTGGGATGACAGAACTTCACGTACAAAACATCACTTACCAGAGGTGACACTCAGTCAAAACAAAGGCAATATCAGAATTCTCTGTCTCCTGGGTGACGCTTAGAGGTGAGAGTAAGCAAGACAGTCATGACATAAGCCGAATGGAACGAAACAAGAACGATAACATTGTACACAAGTATTGCAGTCGTATGTCAGTGTAGTTATAATAGGTGTTACTTTTCGATAACCTGTTTCCAATTGATGTGCTCAAAATTGTTTGGCACAGATTTCACAGATTTGGCAGATCTTTACTGCTGTCAAACAATGATGTCAGAAGTAATGTTACTTTGGTGCCAGTTTGAAAAACAAAAATAAAACTGTAATAAAACCAGTTGTACTATTGGCTGTTCAGACAATTGGGAGTATTTCTGACTATATTAACTAAATTACTAACAGATGGCTCTGTTTAAACATAAAATTGTATCTTCTAGAATTAGTTAAAGAACTTATAAATAACATGAATAATCAATGAAATAATGACATATAAAAAGATTAGTAAAAACTGTAAAAAATGTTGCTCATTGTTAGTTCATAATATCTGAAGTATTATCTAAGAATAAAACTTCATGCTTAATACAGAGCCTGGTACTTATCTTGATTAATTTATTTGTATCTGAAAAGTATCTGTTTTTAACTTGTTATTAACATGCTATAAACCTCAATTAAACTTGTAGATGTTACATGTTTTTTCTCCCAGGGTACTGTAATAAATAAATTGTTAAAACATTATTACTGTATAAAATTGCATTCCAAATTTATTTCCAAAATGACAAGGTATAAAACGTTTTTGCAAATATTTTCAGAACTGTTAGTCCCCCATGAAGACAATCATTTGTTATGTGTGGAGTTTCTTGCATTATCACAGCGATCAGCAGTGCCTCACTGCACTCTCCAAACAAATGCAGGTAATGTAGAGGATCCTTCTATACAGAGTTAACAATATGGCCTCATTATGCACAGTTTAGCATGCTTCCCTCACCAGTACAGGGCATAAAAATTCACACTGCACATCCATTTGCAATGCCTTTCATTAAGGAACAAACAGGAATCCATGTAAAATCGACGAATCGTGGAGAACAAGCTCTGGCATGGAGAGTGCTTTGAACATTAATCTTAATGCTTCATATTGTGCATACTAGTTGTGCAGACAGTGTACTATAATGAGTTAAGATGAAGAATATATATATATCTGAAACAAACACAAGAAAGCAAGCGAGCAAGCAAAAATGAAATCTATCTATCTATCTATCTATCTATCTATCTATCTATCTATCTATCTATCTATCTATCTATCTATCTATCTATCTATCTATCTATCTATCTATCTATCTATCTATCTATCATCTATCTATCTATCTATCTATCTATCTATCTATCTATCTCAGCAGCTTAAGACATGATAGCAATGTGCTAAAACAAGTTCAAAATATGCTAGTTACAGTATGTGTTAAAACATGCTAACAAAATGATAATACAAGCTAGCAACAGGTGCTACATATATGCTAAAATGCTACAATCATGATAATACATTCTAGAAATGCGTTAACATGATGCTAGCACTGTGCTAAAGCATGCGTAAAAATGGAGGCTAGCTGGTAAGAGTTGTATGGATAAACCTCACTCCCCTGATCTTAAGAGGCGCTCTGGTGACTGCCATGCTGGAAACGTTGGAATCCTGTTCGAAGTGAGTGTGGTGAGTACAACCGGAGGTGTAACATTGGTGCCGTGATCTGGATGGAAGTGAGGTTTAGAGTGGTTAGTGTAACGGAGGACAGCTGGTAAAAGATGTAAGGGTAAACATTACTCCCCTGATCTTATGATGTGCATTAGCGACTTATGCTAGAGGCGTTATTTCAAACATTTAAAGAACGTCAAAGTCAGTTATTGCTACCGCTCATATTAAGTTTAAGGAATTGAACAAACCTCTAACCCTAATCCTACTTTGGCACACCATTTATACTGCACCATTTGTTTTACTGATATGAATGAATTGTGAGGCTTATTGGGGAAAGGATTGACTAGACTTAAGATTGATGATAAAAATAAACAAACAAACAAACAAAAATCACAACACACAGAGGAACCCAAACCATATGTGGAGATCAGAACAACATTTAAGATTAACATGAGCTTGTTTGACTTGGACCAGTATCCTAACATCCTACCATCACAGAATGACTTTTTATTAAAAACGAACACACCAACAACCGTTCAGAACACATTTGCAGCATCATAACACAGAAATACAAGTTTTCCATGAGCAAGCACTACTTCTTCTCATGGTTCCTTAAAAAATTATCATAGCAAATAACCACAAATTTAACCCAATGAATTCAATGTACAGCATTCCTGTAATTGTAATAAAGTAAAAGTGAGTTTTGCAATGCCACAACAGCTTCCTGGCATACCACCATGTGAGCCGCTAGTCATGTAGCCCCACTTTTCCCATCACAGCCTGGGTCATTATCAAATGACTCTAGCTCATCTAACGAATCTACATCATGTCACAGAAATCTCCAATTTAACCTGTCCTTCTAGTTCAAACAAAAGTATATCTGTAGTGGTCTTGTGCAGGAAGGCCGCAGCGCTAAGGGAGTCAACGGAATACCACTGACATAGCTGCTAAAGCCTGTGTAGCAGGAAATCTTTAATCCAGTCCTTCAACCCCACAGGGCCCCTCCTTGCACACAAGATAAAGTCTTCTCTCTAAATGCTCTAACATTCTATTCCCTCTGTGGAATTCTCTCTTTTTTTCTGGTAGAAAGCTTTCCAGTTTTTCCAAATTGAGAACTGCATTGTCACTGCAGGGGAGGAGGCAATCTTTTTATGGAGTATGGAGTGGGCTCATAATGTTTCATTGAATTATTCCCTTTTGCCAATAGAAGTCAGTCAGCAAAGCCTCTTACACTGACTGCGGGACTCGCAATGAAGCCTGATAAAATCTGATATCTCCTTATGCCAATTCAAAAGCAGAAAGCAGTATGAGAAGAGGATTTCCAGCCTGTGCAATTTTTGCCACACTCTCATCCTGTTAAATTGTAAATTGTGCACTCTCTGCACGGTTTGTGGTCTTGCATGGGCTCACACACATTTGCTACAAGCATTTAAAAGCCTTTAAGACAGTTTTTTGTTGCACTTTATTTTACATTGTACTTAGTACATGTACTTACAATGTACTTACAATATACTTACCAAAGAAAGTACCGGTAATATAAGGTAACTACATGGGTATGTTTAGGGGTAGGTCTAGGGTTAGTACCTAGTTAGTGCCTAGTTATTGTAATTACTACAATAAGTACATAGTATGTACATGAGGAACAGGTCTGTAAGATAAAGTGCTAAAGGTTTTTTTTGTTTTGTTTGTTTCAGATTTATATTTGTTTACAAAAACGTACATTTTATGAACCATTGTAAAAACAATATACAATATATATTCAACAGATTAAAATTTTGTCAGTTTTCATTACTGCATTGTCAAAGGTTTGAGTCCTTGCAGCAAATTTGCAGCAAACGGTGTGGCACAAAGCTCATTTGCATGTGAAAATTTGCTGCAGCGTTCACCTCAAGTTTGCCACAGGGGCTTGTCGGTGCACTATATTTGAAAGGTTTGTGCATTCTACCCACGCTTGTGTTAGTCTTGCATGGGCTCACAATAATGATAAGTTTGCAAGGAACTGAAGCTTTTAAGAGCCTTCAAGAGAAGCTTTAGCATTAGTCTGTAAAATTGGAATGGAATAAACATGAGCTCACTGCTCACTGTCATAGCCCTAAATATCAACAACAAAATGTTTGTTTGTTTTTAACCACCAGGATATATTTTGAGAAATGAATCCAGCCTTTTTCACATTTTTCCTAGTGAAGTTTTATCCACAGTTTATAACAGGGCAAGAGCTGAATATTACAGTGTGCTGCAGTGCCTCAAGGAAGACCTCAAAACTTTGCAGTTAAATTCCCAATTTACACAACAACAACGGCTGCCTTTATCATCCAGTGAAAGAAAACACCTCCTTCCCCTTTAAAAAGCGATACCATTGCCATTTGAGTAGTACATTTATCTCCACCAAATACTCCAGTTCCCTTTTCATTGCATGCTTTGTAAATGTCATGGAAGTCATTGAGTGAGAAAATAAGGCTTTTGGTCTCTATTGTATTTATTTATGATTTTCTTGTGTATTGGCCCTTTAGAAGCCGAATGTGTGGAGTTTGTTTGATATGACAAAGCAGGGAACAAATCTAATGGAAATGTGGCTTCAGCTCCATTATGTTTGAAGCTTTTGTCAACCTGAATGTTTGTGATATTTTTTGGAATTGCACAATCTTACATAAGTATAAAACTCATGGCTCAGTAAACAGAGTTTATTACAGTTTATATAATGATGACTGTTTTGTTTATTTCAGGCATTGCTTGATTGTTTCTAAGTACAAAAAAAAAAAACGTATTGTGTTTTTTCCAATACTTTTCTTTGTGCACTCTTTAGAAGTTCTCTGAAACACTACATAACATTTTATTTAGTTTATTTGTTTACTAGCAATGTCAAACAATGGATCTATGTGCATCACATTCTGTCTTTTTTTGACAGCATTTTTACTACATCTAAAATGTACCACATTTGTATTACTAAAGCAAAGTTAGTCCCTAGTTAGCATTTGAAATACTCTAAATGTACACCATTAAATCATATTTCCACACTTAATTTGACAAAATTACAGCTTGATTGGAAATGATGCACAATCAAATCATTCTGGTCACGTCTTATATTTATGTTTGAATAACATCTCAAGAATACTGTTTGCCGACACCCATGTGTCTTTAGTAAACATTTGTTAAGTAAATGATATAAATCATAAAAAAATAAATACCTGTAAATAAATAAAAACATTCAGAAGTTTATGATTATGGAAGGGTGATGTAAATGTTTATGCGATTGATGGTTAGCATTTAGTGTTTTTTTTTTGTTGTTTTTGTTTTTTTAAAGCCAAATACAGCTGGGATGCAGGTGTTCAGATTTCATATGGTTGATTTCTCTGCATTATTTCAGGATCATTTTGCTATTCTCATAAATTATCATCCTTATCTGTCAAAAAGGTGCTATATTCACATAACACTTTCTCAGACAAATGGTGCCTTCTCCCTCTAGATAGGCTTTATTAATTAATAATTCATTGAACCTCAATTAACCATTTTCTTACATTGTGGAAGCTCTTAAATGCTCCCCAATTAATATGCAAGATAAAATTACTTCAGAAACAGTAAGCCAACAAATTAATATTAGTCCCTACAGTGCCCAGTTCAAAGTAGATTCATTTGCAGCATTAAATGTGGACATTATAGAACACTAAACACCAGAAAAGGCTAGAGAGGAGCAAATCCTTAATTTCAAGTTTTTATCTTCGACATATTGACTATAGAAAGTGTAGAGAAAAGTCCAACAATCTGGTTTTGCTTCAGCACCCAGCTATTACTGCTACTGTGATTTCACTAGTTGACAAACAGTAGCATAAATAACTGTGTTTTTGTCAATCTGCCAAATGTTAAATAGAGTCTGAAAATTACTTTGAATATAAAGTTCTAAACAGCACCTTACAAAGAGACATCTTCTTATTGAGGGCTAGGGCTCAATTTAGCCTCTCTATAACGTTTACAACATAGTTACCACTGCCGTCGAAATCATTCCCCCTGAAGTAATAGGCTAAATGAAGCCAAGCTTTTAAAACATAATCACAGGTTCTGAACTTCAGTCTCATTAATATATACTGATCTGATCCTGCCAAAGAGGAGTCTAGGCACTCACATTGTTTCAGATACATGTATTCCCTGGGCCACGGGCTGCTTTATTATTTATAGCTGTGATATCAATGCTGGAGGATACATGTCAAAATCCAGCTAGGTCTCTGCAATTTTCTGCAGAGCATTAATAAAGCACTAATTCCACAAAAAAATAAAAAATTACAAGTCACACCAAACTTGCAAAATAACTATTTATAATTCCATGTAGTCAATTACTTTTAATCTGTGTCGCCATCTACCATCACACATTCACATATGATCTTACCTACTGTAAAAAAATCTAGTCACTAGTTTGAAAGAATTTGCAACAATTAACTCATCCTTTATTACTTACATATATATATATATATATATATATATATATATATATATATATATATATATATATAATTTGCTAATGCAATAAAAGCTGCATGAACATTTACCGGAGTCTTATTTTTTCTTCTAGCGATTGATCTGTCAAAAGCTCCACCAGGTCAGATAAAGCAGGCATACAGTATAAGTTCCAGTAGGCACATTTACATTAACATAACCTATTTCCAGATCAAATGATAAAGAGGCCAGGTTCTGCAGTTGTGCTTATGAATAATTAACACATCACATGAATAATCAGAACCATTCGGCTGGATAAATTTATATAGACTTTCACACCCAAGAGTCATCCCTTGTGTCTCTTTCCATATCACCCTTCCCCAACAACACTGATCTAAACATACATAAAAACCCTTTAAAAGATAAATGGATATAAAATCTGGAAACCAGTAAATAGCTTGCTTCAAAAAAAAGTTACATCTAAAAAACATTTTTTGTTGAATGAATGCCATTCTAAATAAAAGGATCGTAATGACAGTTGTTAATTATATTTTATCTTATTTCTCCATTATTGTTTTTATTTCATTTTGTTCTGATGTTCTGTTAACATGATTGTATTCCCTGCTTAATTACATATTATTCAAAAGTTAAAGTATATAAGAACAATGAAATGTAAGCAAGCATTAGCTTGCAGAGGAAGAAACAGAGAAAGAACAGGTCATTTGAAATATCAGCTTAAACAGAATTGTGAAACATCATATTCGGCTACTAAATAGAAGATTCAAAGTTCACAGTCAACTACTGGTGATAAACCACAGCTGATATCTATCCACTCTGCATTAGGTCTCTGTACATCTTCATAAGTTTAGAGAGGAGCTGCAATTTTTAGAACTGTGATTTGTGAAAATGCTTTCTCCACATGCAAGCAATTACAGGAACTTGTTACTGCCAATGCATACAGTGATATGGTGCTGTGACTGTTGCTGCACAAATAGCATATAAAATAACCTGTACCAGATCTATACAGATGAAGCTGGGGAATGTGGAGGGTTTCAGAGGAACTGCTCAAGTGGATGCTAACCAGCCATTTAAATGTAAAGCAGCAAGCTGGCTGTGTATGTAACATGAAACAATTAGCTTGTGCCAAGTCGTTTAATGCTGTGAATATCATTAGTTACGTTATGAACCCATCAGCCGGTGCCATGTAGAGTTTCATGAAAGAACTAGACATTTATTTGATTTAATATTTACTAAATTAGAAACATTTGACCATATATTGGCCACCCTAATAAATATGTATAAATGTCATGAAAGGCACTGTGAATATTATCAAATGTTTCAAAGAAACTTGATAAAGCAGATACTATTAACAAAATCAAATTATGTTCTTTGTCCTGTTGATATTAGCACAGTATCACCTTGTGCCAATAGTGAGTTGTGTTATACTGCTTAAGCAGTAAATAAAATCTAGGAACCTCTCAAAACAGCTGCTGCTTGAAAGGTGTCAAGGAACTGTGCTGCAGGCACCATATGTTCCTGGAAGTCTTCTGGCAACCTCTCTGCTCCCTACCCATATGGCCTCTGTTGTGTCCCTGAGAAGCAGACTTCACCCACGCACCTCATATTTCTCAGATACAATATGTGCCCCCCCAAGGATTCGCTTACAACTGCACATATTCTAGAGCAGCAACAATCGCTACCGCATCATTAGCTGGATTTATTTTGCTTTAAAATTACTGTCAACTGGCATAACCTGAACCTCACCATTGCCTCTTCCCAACACAAGGCTTAGCTGTTAGATAAAAAAAATACAGACAGTATATATTGAGCTACTAATTTTTAGTAGGAGAGAGACAGCAGGCAATATTGGGGAACAGGAAGAGAAAACATTATGTTTGTCCAAATATGCATGCTTTCCAAGAACATAGAATTCAAAAAGCAGTTTGTCAAATGAGTGAGATGTCTAAATACACCGCATTCATGGAACAGTGAGCAAAAAAAAAAAAAAAAAAAACTACTGTAGCCAGAGATTCTGAAGTGTGCAGCCACAGGACACTCTTACATCCCACGAGACCACTTGGAACTGAGAAGCTGTCAGATCAAAAAGTTGAAAAACAGAGTAGAGCAGCCTTTTCGAATTTAAGAGTTACAAGTAGGCAGGTTAAAACTGTACAGGAAAAAAATGGTGTAGAAACAATTTCACGCAGAAATTGCTAATAAATATATATATATATATATATATATATATATATATATATATATATATATATATATATATAAATAAATTGCAAAGACATGACATAACAATTGTAATTAGTAGAAAAACTTTCTCCAAAATCTATTTTATTTATTTTATTTACAACCTAACTTTTTTTTTTAAATTAATCTATTTATTTATTTACGTATGTATTTATTTATTCTATTTTATTTATTCATCTTTTACAGTGCTGTAGTAGTCTTTACACAGTGTTTTTGCGAACAATATTCTCTTCAATCAATTAAAGAATTCAAAGAAACATGACATATATATTACAATTACACATTGGTGCCTGTGCATTTTAGAATTCACAACTGTACATTTACTATAATATAAACCAAACTACTTAAATGGCCAAAATTAGATTTTTAACTTAAAACTTACTGACAACCACCATAATAATACAGGTGGTACGATTTGTACCACCTGTATTATTATGGTGGCTTTAATTGCAAGTCACATATTAATGAATCATAAAAGGTCCATGCATAAAGCATGGAAAATACACACAGGGCCATGCAGACAAAGCACCAACATGAAACAAAACAATAATGCAATAAACATTGAGTACGTTAATGCATATTTCTTAAACCGAATATACTTAATAAGCTGACTATACATGTGGGAATTTCTTTTACCGATTGGAACCAAGCTAGATTTCCCCACCATTGTGATGCTTTATTTTACATCATAGCTTACAGACTAAATAGAATCCACTAATGAGAATATATGGATACTTATGTTTTGACATCAGCACAAGAAAAAAAAAAAAAGTTTATTGCTTTCCATGTAACCAGAAAAACAAGTGGTAATACTTTATTTTAAGGACCAATTTTCACTATTAACTAGCATGCATATTACTTCCAGATTGGCTGTTTATTAGTACTTATAAAGTACATATTAATACCTTATTTTCCCTGATCATATTTTAGATCCCTTAATCATACCCCATACCTAAACTAACTGTCACCCCACATTTTTTAACATATACTTGAAAGTGCACTATCCAAACTTAAACTATTATAATTCATGAATGCTTTGGAATACAGACATAAGTTTGGACTCTTTTTAAAGAAGACAATAAGCAGATTACTGCAGAAGTGGAATTATTTTAAAATATGAAAGTAAAAAAAAAGTTAGAGAAGTTTAAATTGGTAACACTTTATAATAACGTTCAGTTACAAGCCATTTATAAGTGATTAATAAGTGAAATGCTATACATTTGTGTGTTTTGTTAATACATTTACAAGTAATTTACAAGTAATTAGCTAACGATGAACTAATCATTTACAAAACATGACTATACATTCACAAATGATTAAGTAATATGCTCACGATTTACAAATCTGTCATAAGTTATCTTTAAAAAACAAATAGCATCATGAAATAATCAAACAGATCCTTAATAGTTAATAGTTTAGTTAGGTTACTACTTAATATATTATTAAACACTTATAAATCATTGAAATGTCAACACTGTACTATTATCTCAATAAATATTATAACTCATTTACAAAGCTTTCTGCATCCCCTAATCTAAAGTGTAAACTAATCATCACTTGTAAATGTGTTACACATCATTTGTAGATCGTGTTTACCTGTTACAAATGATCTGTAAGTGTATACAAGGCATTTAAAACACTTTCTGCATCCCCAATCTAAAGTGTAAACTACTCATCAGTTGTAAATATTTTACAAACCTTCCAGTTACAGGCTGTTTGTGTGTATATATATATATATTTAGGCGCTGGAAACAACTGGAAACTGTAAAGTTTGTAAAACGTTGAAAAACGAAAAAAAGAGTGCCAAGCGTCCCACAGGTGGGACGGTGACAGTTAAGGCAACTACCTTTATAACTATTACAAATATATTAAGGCAAAAGTCATAATTAATAATTAGTTAATAGTGAGAATTGGACCTTCAAATAATGTTTGACTAAACAAGTTATCAATAAAGTGATGTTTGGTAGTTAGCAGTGTATTAGTGTGCAAACTGCTTAACCAAACAATAGAAGATTCAACACAAAACACTTAAACATTAGAATTTTTTTTCACATTTTATTATTAATTCATTAATTAATTAATTTATTTATTTTTATAAAATTTGTGTCACATAGGGACTTCTGGGAATGTCATTTAACTGTTTTTCACTGTTAATTATTCCGTAATTCATAGTCTTTACTTGCAATAACCATTAATTTGACAGTAATTTACAGAAAAAAAATACATAAATAGTTCATTGTAAACAACTTTTCCAACTTATATGGGGGGGGGGGGGGGGGGGGAGTGCGCTGTAAAAAAAAAAAAATCAAAAAGTTGTTTCAACTTAAAATAATTTGTTACCCCGTTACTCTTACAAAAACTTTCAGTATTGTACCTCTTCACTGTTATTTTACATAGCAATTAATAACAACTAGCTACCATCATGTATACTAACCCGAGAAAGGCATGTGATGAGAAAGTTGGATGTTTTCATTGTAGACTTTGGCGAAAGCTGCATGCTAGTCACGATGGTGTGAAGATAATTATTAGTTAGCTTTGTAGCAGGAAGTTCTAGAGAGCTGTTTTTGCAACTAATTGGTTTTGCCGTAGGGGTGTGGCACCAAGCCAGAGGAATCACACTACTGAATACAGAGCATCCTTTTGAAAGAGACGCTAATGAGATATAAATCACTTGACATCACATGAGAAGGGACCGTATCTCGCTCAGAGGGGAGCATGAAAATCGGCACTCTGTATTTTCATCCCTTTGAAACTGATAACACGATTATTTCATAATTGATAATGCAAGTTGTGAAATATGTTAAAATATGCATTAGATTGAATTAAAATATCGTTGAATGTCAAAGATGATGACAACAACTGCACGACTTCATTTCATTTTATAGTTGACACCTCTGTTGTTATGATAAAGTTAGACAACAAGCCACACTATTGGGACACATAATCCTTATAAACAGTCCCATAAAAGCCTGCGAGGAGAAGGCTGTAAATTTGGGTGAAGGCAGCTTGAGTCCTTTACTGTTTCTCAGAGACGGCAAACAGCAAACTGACACAAACTGGTATTTATGTGTCTGGAGAAGTTTTGGCAACTCAACAAACCTCAAAACTCAAGATCAAACCTCAGCGAGCATCATACAAGACAGAATTGAAAATCTCTCTCTCGGGTATTCTCCAGTTTTTGTGGGGAAGCCGTGTAACAGCGTTGTTCAGCTGAATCGATCAGTCGCACAGGGTCTGCTGTGGCAGCAGTGATGGACTGTCAGTGATTCGTTGATCACTGGAGTGGCACTCAAGTCCTTGAGCTTGTTTGCCATCACTGTTGCATGACTGACATCTCAACAGGGCACATGCCACGTTCAGATAGGCGGCTATGGAGCATGCAGGCGAAAAATTGCAATTTCGAGATGAGAAACATGCTAGATGGCAGTAGAATACAGAGGAGCCGAGTTCTCTGCCGTATGTGTGCGTTTATGTGAGAGACTTTCAAGCCTTTGTTGTTACATGTCTGCCATGTTTGTGACTGACAGTGTCAATAATCGTTGTGAGTGGTTGTGGAGCCACATGGATTTTGTGTGTGAGTTTATGTTTACAGATGACAGCAGCACTTTGTCATCGTTATTTGCTCTAAATCATTGCTTTTTTAATGGTCCTTGTTGTAATCAGTATGGCCATGTGAACACAGTCTCCATGCCATGATTTGTTTTTTCATGCTGATGATTTGCTAACACAGTTGTACTTTGTGCTTAAAGGAAAATTATTTGCTTGCCTGCTGCATACAGCTCTAATAAATAAGATACTACTAATCATACTTTGACAAGCAATATTTGTTAAGCTTTTATTTAAGTCAGTAATGCTGATTTATTAATCAGTGCAGTCTGCCTTAAGTGTACTTTTTAACCATGATGCTAAAGCTGCTTTTGGAAAGCACTGATTGGCTTGTTGTATTGCTCCTAATATGAAAGGCAGTAGAAAGGAAATAATGTTGTACAAAAAATTCTGGTTTTCAAATGGGGTGGTGATGGCGCAGTGGATAAGACGCATGCCTTTGGTGTGAGAGACCCAGGTTCAAATCCACTGTGAGACACCAATGTGTCCCTGAGCAAGACACTTAACCCCTAGTTGCTCCAGAGGCGTGCGACCTCTGACATATATAGCAATTGTAAGTCGCTTTGGATAAAAGCGTCAGCTAAATGAATAAATGTAATGTAAATCAAATGTTAAATGGAATAACCCCAATAAAACTTCATATCATGATGTTCATGATTTTAATAATTAAATTTGTAAAGCATTGATTGATTGATTTTGTTTTTACCACTTTTTAGAGATTTTATTAAATATGCAAAACCAATACGGAAATTCATGTTGGAAAAAAAAAAAAACTAACTGCATTATCATGACAGTACGCAAGAATGATTTTAGGTATACACAATGCCATTACAACTGATATGTATTGTTGAAATTCATTATCTTTGTTTTCACAATGGAAGTCAAGAAACCAAGGCACTGAAATTGCTTAGTTGACAAGAGCACGGTTGTGACTACAGTGTCTGATGGAGACAAATGAGCATCATAAGTGTTGCTGAAAAGCTGCAGCAACATGCTCAGCAGGAAACACTGCTAAGACATGCTACAGACAGAAGGGTATGACCTGGACATGCCAAGGTTTTCTTTAGTAAAGACAGTGAATTAGTATTCAAAAAATAGATATACAGAATAGCTGCACTACAGAATGCTTCAATCTCACCACCCCTTCCATCCTGCCAATGTTTGCCTAAAACTCACCTCACTGTCTAATTTAGAAGTTCGAATGCTGGACATCTTAAATTAGTTTCTTCTTACTTTCATAATACATGTCTCAATTTAAGTTTATAAGAAATGCATTAGTCTTGTTGTCTAAAATAGAACTGCCCAGAGGTGTTACCATGATGGCCACTGAACTGACTTAAATAGAGTTCTAAGAGCTTTTTCCTCTTGTCCTGTCAATCACAACATTAGGTGCATTGCTAATACTATGTAGGACTGGATTTATTGATTGTTGATTGGATTGTGAAACTGAGCTTTGTGTACTGAAATGAAGGCAGACCTGAATGTGAGTGACTATTGTGGCATACATCAGAAGCATTTTATTAAAAATGATGAGGTCAAAAAAATAATAATATGAACATGGATACATTGTGCACAGTAAGATTTATAACATGCATTAGAAAAATTGTGTCAATTTTGATTGTATGCCAACTTTAACTCTTCCCACACTGTTTGTGCTACAAACACGAATGACACAGAAATCATGTTTATTGAGGAGAGTGTACTATTTTAATAAGCAATCGGGCTTATTTTCAACTGGCAGAGGATAAAACAAGAAATATTTTGAAAGCACCATTTTTCAGGAAATCAACCTACGAACTGTGTACTGATAAACACTTTTCCTAAGCCATGAAAACAGCATGCAACTGAAATTGACTCCACTTCCTGTCTCATAAATAAATGTCCCAGTTTTATTTTTATCAGTATAACTTTTTATCAGTTCGAAAGAAAAAAAAAAACTGTGACAATATTCTGTACCCCTGAAATGAATTGTACAGACAGGGTTGCCAAGTTGAGACAACACCAGCCCAAGTGCTATTCAAAATTAGCCCAATCGCATTTTTCAGTTTCCAATCCGTCAGGGCTCCCATTTGTCGAAATAGTATTCCGGAATGGGTTTTGAAGGGATTGCTTTAATTGAGAGACTAAAAAAACAATCCACAGCAACAGTGTAAAGTAGCCCAATGCCACTGGAAAAGCGCAAACTTTGAATTATACAGTACTATCCAATAATATAATAGCCTAACTATTAACTCGCTCCAGATCCAGTGAAATCCTATGCAATAAAATCAACTAAACTAAATAGTTTCAATTCAAAATACATCCCATTATGCCAGTTAAACATGTTTTTGTTGTCCTTAATAGTCCTTCACAAGTAGCCTATAGACTCAACAGAAGCAATAACAACTGCAAATTACACATTTATCAGATAAATAATTTCTTAAGCAATTTCTTTCTTGATTAACAGTGCTGCTCTCCAACACACACGGCATACTCTATGACTGAAATGTGGGTCACTTTGACAGTAAACCAAAAACCTTAGCAAAGTTTCTTAGGGATATTGATCTTCTGCATTGTCTGACAGAGAAGATCGATAATGCCTTTCAGCTTCACAATATAGAAAAAGTATTATATTACTGTAGAGCCTCAATCGTATTATACCACATTCTCAAAGTACAACAGAATCATGAAGAAAAGACCATTTCTGGTGGTGTTCATGCATTCGAAATATTTATATGCCACAGGGGGTTTTGGTGCTTTGCTGGAAAGAGTCAAGTTACTGGTTCTGGTCCCAGGCAGGGTGCCTGGAGATTTCTGATGCTGAGTACACCAGTATTTCTGTCCTCCTCCGCCTGCCAGCAGTGTATCCTTAAATGCCGCACATAACCCAAATTGTTCTACCAAAATAATTCAGATCAGGTTGTTCTTAAGAAGCTCTGGGCCCACTCTGGAGACTTTCAGACAGCTGTTTTACTAGCGGTGTTCTGGATTCCTCAAAAGCTACGCCTACCTGATCATACCGTATAAAGAGTTAATCAGTGCGCCCACTTACTCAACTCAGCTCTCCTCAAACTTGGAGGACGATGACAGACCCTGTTCTCCAGAGAGCTGGTTTGCTTTGCAGAGGCTCAGCATGCAGAGTACAGCATCTCTGTGTTTTTCAGAGCAGACAACACCCAGAGGCTCTTGACATGAAAATAAATGGAGATGTTTCTGTCTGTGTCCTTGAGCAGAGAATCATCTTACTGCTCCCTATTTGCAACCCTCACGCCACTTCAGTGACCTTTTACCACATCCACACCAGCAGGATTTTAACCCTACAGCTAAAATGATATCTCTTTTTTAAAGCCTGCTGAAAGAAAAAAAAAAAAAAAAAAGTGGTTTATTGAGAAGCATGTATTACTTTGATAAGCATTTCGAATTAGTTTTAGCATGGTAGATAATAGAACAAGCAAAGTGATGCAGACAGAATTAATGTGAAGTTAACTGTAATTGGTCCCAAGTAAATAAATGAATGAATAAATACATTGATTGATTGATTGATTGATTGATTGATCAATCTTAGTTGGCCTTCCAGCCTGGTCAGGTTGGTCTGGTTAGATTTCTCTATTCCAAACGCCAAAAAAAACAAGATTTGGATAAACAAAAATAAATGTTTATATAGTATCAGAGGCAGGTCTACTACCACTGCCACCCTAAGAAAAATGATTTACCACTCCAAGCATTTGAAATCCCAGTATATTAAATATAAATGTAAGCAGTTTTTCCTGGACCAATTTTTTGCAGTACCACTTCAATATGACGACATAAAAAGACTGCATACCTCAAAATAATAGCATAAAAGCAGGTTTCTTTATAAGTAATCCTCATGAGGCGGCAACACACCAGTACAGTCTGCTTCACATACAAATGACTCTTACGAACTGGTTATTTTTTGGGAGTCAAAAAACACTCAGTGCAACCAATGTAACACAAATCGACCACATATGTGTTTTATTGTTGTTGTTGTTGTCATTGTTTGGTTATATGGGAGGAACTATGAGGTAAAGTACTTTGTTCAGCTAACTCTGAGGTCCTCAGAGTAGTCTAATCATGCCTGGATTGAATTTCTATGATTACAGTAAATTATTATTTTCCTTAACATTTTCATTTATTTTGACCTTTGTTGAGGATCATGTAGCATTTTCATGACATGCAAATTCTCAGACTGCCCATTCTATTTTCATTCTAGGCTATTTTGCTGTCCGACGGGGAAATCCTTTGAAAATATAAAAGCAGTGTTAGGTATCTAATCTTTTATTATTTCCCTGAATTTTTGCAAAATGTTAATTAATAGCATTAAAATTATTACTTGAAATTAAATAATTTTTTGTCGCTCTTAAACTTGCACTAAAACTTATAATTTATATTTAATCAAAGTATGTAAATATATTCATAAAACAACTTGTCTTCTATGTAGTCTCTACGTATATCTACTACTACAGGCTCATAAATGTTTAGAATTCATTGATGTATTTAATAAACAATGTCTTGGTGCCCTGAATATTGATATTTTGTTATTTATTTTACATTAAATGTAAACAATAAGATGATTAATTTGTGGTTTATTAGAACTGCAGTTACAGTGTATCAGCTGCCACTTCAAATGCTCAGGCTTTTCAAAGTTGGGTGGATTCTGATTGACTGTCAATATGTTTATTGCTCATCGCTCAGAAAAAAACAACAACAACAAAAAAAAAAACAGTATAGCTGTATATAGCTATAATGCAATGTACAATAGCTGTGGAATGAATAATCATTTATAGTTACTCTAAAAATTATACTTATCATTCTTGAAAACAGCCCTTTATTATAATCACATGTTGCTAGCTTAGCAACATACTAAAATTAAACTCCATTGGAAACAATAATAAGTCTAGTTCTCCATGCACTTCTTGTGAGTTAGTACACTGAGTGTTGCAATTCAGTCACCAAATGAGCGTCCAGTCTAGTTGCGATGCTGCCTTAGAATGACAGCAATGCAGCTCACTAGGTTTTGGAACAGAGCTTATGTGTGTATATGTTGTTAGTTATGTTTCCCTCTCAGAATGACTCATCCCTGGAGGATTTTTTTTTTTTCTTGCCAACACCAGGATGCCGACTGATAAGCCTTGGATCCATTCTAAATTACAGCCTCACAGAGCCAACGTCCCCAGCTGAGCCTGAATGTTATCGCCCTGCCGCTCTACAAGTAGCTCTCCATTTTCGGTCGGTAGAGCGAAACTGTTTTAACAATTTCCTAAGGGACTACAGCCCCCCCTTCCTATAATCCTTCAGAATGTGAGACCAGAGAGAGGCAGCGTCCAAAAACATCTGATGTCTTTACTATGAATACATATCTGGTGTAATATGCTCTGATACAAATCTAAATATCAACGTTAAATGTAGCTGAATCCAACTGCCCAAGGGTGGATGATAAAACCACATATCATACTCTAGCCTCTTGTCTAAACATTCAGTTTCTTTTTAGTGTGATTGTTTATGTGCTGTAAAACCCTGGTGGCATTGTAGTACATTGGTTTCTCTGGACATTATGAACTCAAGCATGAGTACACAAGGATCCCTGAGGGAATATAACAAAGGAATAGGGCTTCCCATTACCACACGTAGAGGTTGGCAGCTGTACAGACTGTAAGCATGTAAAAGCTTGTCTTTTTATATTTATTTACTCCATGTATATTGATGGGACCAGCCTGAAAAAATTGTTTGAGCAAAAGAAGCTAATTTTATGATAACGTTGTCAGATGATATTGATTATTTTAAATTTTTAATGTTACTGAAACATAATCTTAACAAACTGTTTTAGAGTTTCAGAGCTTTCAGTTTTACCTGTGGTGTTACCAAACTTGCTGTCTAATGAACGGAATTATTTTAAAGTCAGCGTGAAATCGCAGCATTAGTGAACGACAACAATCAAACGATTCAATAAATTATTGATGAGAAAGAAGTCCCGCCCTACAGTTATTATTATTATTTTTTTATTTTTTCCTCATTCGAATAGCAGTTTCACTCAGATATACACAATAGGGAAGAAAAGGAGATCACAACTTCAGTGTCATGCTGACTGGTTATTATTGTTAACTGAAACTAAAACCAAATTAAAAAAATAAATAAAAAAAATAACTATGAAATGCGCACATACTTCTTGTGTCATCATGATACAGTAGTTTTTCAAGGAGTTGTGTGCTATACTGTCAAAATTTCAAAAAAGATTTCAGAAAGACAAAAGATCACTAAGCAACCACTTAGAACACCCTAAGAACATGCAATGTGCTATCATGTCCCTTAAATCCCACAATGTACTAAAAACAATCAAAATACCATAGCAACAGCATAGATATTCCCTGACAGCCTCTCAGAATAGACCAATTTTACTGACATACATATATATGTCACAGATCTGCCAGGTTCTATGACCAACCAATCACAGCAGACTCCCTCACCTGAATACTGATCACACGCTCCTGCACATCATCGAGCCACTCATTAGCCATGCCATAAATACACACACCTCACAGCACCCCAGTGTCCGGTCTTGTTCATGCGAGGAGGACTGCCATAGCTATCACAGCTCTATGCCTACTACTTACCTCCTTGTCTACTTACCTGCAGTGTTTCCTCCCGAGTGTGTTCTCCAGCGATCCCCAGTCAGTCTGCTCCTGCGTTCTGTCCCAGTCTGCCATCCAGGTGAGGTGTGTGTTCAGTTCGTGTTCCAAGTTCCCTGTAAAAAGAAGATAGTCAAGTTAACCTTTCTCCAGATTACCGAAGGCCTTCAGGATTACCACTTACCTGTCACATTCCTTGTTGCTCTGCTGATTGCCAATACCTGTTCATTCATCCATCTCTCTGTCCGAGTCCTACTTCTGTAACAGAAGACCGGACCAACACCGACAGACAAACAGCATGAGCACTCCCGACCCCTTCCAAGAGCTCGTGGACAGACTCCGACGAGCTCTCACACCAGCACCACTGCCTGCACCTCCCATCACTTCCGTCACCAGTTCTTCCACTACCGTGATCTCCAGTCCCATGGCCAGGCCAGCGCCCTACTCTGGCATGGCGGAGGAGTGCAACGGATTTGTTGCAATGTTCGTTAGCACTTGAAATACAACCTCAATTGTACCCCAATAAAAAAGCAAAGATTGTTTTATCCTTTCTCTTCTGAAGGGCAAGGCGTTACAATGGGCTGAAACTATCTGGGCACAAGAAGGTAGTCACTCAATCCCTACAAAATGTTATACTTCACTTCCAAGACGTTTTTGGCAAACCTGCTCATGACACTTCAGTAAGTGACAATTTATGTCATTTACGTCACGTTACCATGTCCATTAATGAATATGCCCTTCAGTTCCGCATCCTTGCAGCAGCCAGTGGATGGAACGAACGTGCTCTTTTAACTGCCTACCGTCAAGGGTTGGAGCTCAGACTCCGCTTACAGCTTGCTGCCTACGATGATTGGAAGGTCTCAATCAACATTCCATTCGATGCGCTACCCAAATGATATCTTGTCTTGCAGAACTAACTCCCATTTCAGGTTGCCATTCACTCCTCCGCCACCTAACAGACCAGCACCATCTAAAACCAGTCAACGAACCTATGCAAATAGACAATTCACGACTATCTAATCAGGAACGACAGAATATTTTCTCTTGGTTTATGTCTGTATTGTGGAGAGAAGGGGCATCTTCGACCGGCCTCTTGGTGAGTGCTATTCACCCGGTTATACACAACTTAAAACCACTGGCGATCGAAGTTCTGCTTACTGCCTCCGAATTCTCTCTTCCAGTCTATGCCCTCCTCGATTCGGGGTCAGCCGGGAACTTCATCTCGGGAAGCCTCTGTCGTCAGCTCAACCACAGCCACACAGACGAATTACCAAATTCAATCGGTAACTGGCACCCCACTCAGTCGTAAATGTTAACCCTTTAGGCGCCAGGGTTTTTTTGGAAAAAATGCTGGATTTTGACATTAAGCCCTTTCAAGCCACAAGCTTTTGAAATCTTGAAGATAGAGATCTACTGTAAATTAGAAAAATGTTGGGCATGACCGAAAGTTTATGTGGGGTGTAAATCTACTCATCTAATTTGCATTCTATGACGTCATTGGGGGTGGTACCTCTTGAATTTCATAATATTCAGGAAATAGTAGATATTGAATTGATGTTTGTTTTGTTTTGTTTTTTTGTCTTTTTCTCCTCATTCCAAATGATCAGAAAAGAGGAAACCAACAATAAAACAGGATAAAGTACTACATTATTACTGTATAGTAGTAAAACGCATGTGAACAGTAGCCTACTTTTTGATCAGTTCATCAGTAATATTCAGGAAATAATAGATATTGAATGGAAATTTGTTATTTTTTTTGTCTTTTTATCCTCATTCCAAATGATCAGGAAAAGAGGAAATCAACAGTACAGGAGAAAGCAGTAAATTATTACTGTGCCATAGTAAAATACATGTGCCTATTTTTTGATCCGTTGACCAGCTATCTGCCCAATCAGGTATCTATGTGACAGTTTATAGTTCTTGAGAGTATGGTACCTCTCATTGCATCTACCCCACACTGACTGCACCTATACTGTCTGCCGGCGGCCCTTAGAGCGCGTGAGATCAGAACAAACGGCGCAATCTGGCCGATTATCAGAGAGCAACAGCTCTCCTATGGACACTACGTCCACCCCTGCCACCCCCATCCCCGTTGGGCAAAGTGGTGTGCTTGTTTCGATTGAACGATCGCGCCTTGCGCGGCGGCACCATTGCGCGGAAAAGATGTACCGGGAGAAGCGCGATAATTAGACGGCCGATCGTCATTTCCAAAAGGCAAATATTCCCCTTCAGAGTCAGAATCGGCGAATAACATTTGCAACACATCCTCACAGTACAACTTTTTGTTAGCCATTTGGCTTTATTATTTTTATTTTTTTCTCTCACAATTTACTCAGACGCTATGAACTGAACTGCTTCTGCATCAATGACACGACTTTGGCGCTTAGAGGGTTAATCACAGTGCTGGACCTGTACATCGGAAAATTGGATTGCTGCATGAGGACAACATCCATTTACTGGTTCTGAAGGGTTCCACTGCCGATATTATCCTCGGACTGCCTTGGTTTGTTCAACATGAGCCCAATATTTCATGGCATACTTGTGAGGTCCTGAAATGGGGTAACCAATGCTTTTTCAACTGTTTTCCCAATGCACCTAAACCTGTCTCCTTCAGTCGATTCCATCGCCTTGAACTCCACGTCCATTGAAAGCCCTCCAGAGAAGTTATCAGTAGACATTCCTGCTTGTTACTCCCATTTCAGTGTGTTCTGTCCCCAGAAAGCCTCCCAGTGGCCTCCACACCGGCCACGGGACTGTGCAATAGACCTCTTACTGGGTGAGCCAGTGGCCCGTGGGAAAATCTACCCGCTCTCCATACCCGAGCAGAAGGCCATGGAGGAGTATATTGAGGAGGCACTCAAACAAGGTTATATCCGTCCCTCCACATCCCCTGCTTCATCGAGCTTCTTTTTTTTTATGGCCAAGAAAGACTGAGGACTACGACCTTGCATCGATTATCGAGCCCTGAACAAGATAATGGTCAAGTTCCGTTATTCCCTTCCTCTCGTCCCAGCGGCATTAGAACATCTTCGCGAAGCCACCGTGTTCACCGTGTTGGACCTCCACAGTGCCTAAAACCTCATCAGAATACGTGAGGGGGACGAGTGGAAGACTGCCTTTGTGACCCCTACTGGCCACTGAATACCTGGTTATGCCCTATAGTCTTGTCAACGCCCCCTCCGTATTTCATGCATGAGGTGCTCCGGGAGTGTCTCCACAAATTTGTGTTGGTCTACATGGATGACATCCTCATCTACTCCCGGAGCATGGCCGAACATCGCCACCACGTTGCGGAGGTCCTGCAACGCCTGAGAGACTTCCACCTATTCCTCAAGGCAGAGAAGTGCTCTTTCCATCAGTCCTCAGTGCAGTTCCTTGGATATATCATCGAGAGCAGTTGCATCCAGATGGATGAGGGGAAGGTGGATGCCATCCGTAAATGGCCCACTCCTGACACCATTAAAGAGCTTCAGCGTTTCCTGGGGTTCGCCAACTTTTACCGCCGCTTCATCCATAATTACAACTCCATCACCAGCCCACTGACCAACCTGCTTCGCAGCAAACCCAAAGCTCTCTCCTGGACCCCAGCAGCCACCGAAGCCTTTGAAAGGCTCAAGGAAGCGTTTACTAACGCCCCAGTCCTTGTACACCCAGACCCCAGGAAACCATTCATTGTGGAGGTCGACGCATCCACCTCAGGAGTTAGTGCCATCCTCTCCCAGCAGTAGGGGACACCATCTAAACTTCATCCATGTGCCTTCTTCTCTCGCAAGCTCAGCCCGACGGAAAGAAGCTACGACATGGGTAACAGAACTTCTCGCCATTAAATTGGCCCTAGAAGAGTGGAGGCATTGGTTGGAGGGTGCACAACATCCCTTCACAGTTCTCACCGATCACAAGAACCTGCAGTATCTGAGAGAGGCCAAGACACTGATCCCTCGTCAAGCCCGATGGTCCGTCTTTTTCACACGCTTTAACTTCATGATTTCTTACCGTCCAGGTCCCAAGAATGTCAAAGCAGACACCCTGTCTCGCCTCAATGACTCCAATGAAGAAACTAGTGAAGAACCTGAATCCATCATCCCCGAGAAGATCATCGTAAGTCCCATTCAGTGGAATTGAAGTCCGTTCACCCCCACCAATTCTTCCACGGCCACTCCGCTGGGCTGTCCACCCGGCTTGCAATATGTTCCCAGGGCTCAACGCACACCCCTCATTCAGTCTGTACATTCATCTCTGGGCACTGGCCACCCAGGGGCCAACAACACCCTCTCGCTGCTAAGAGATCGCTTCTGGTGGCTCAATATGGCCGGAGATGTGTAGGCTGTCCAAGGCTGTGTAGACTGTGCCATGTCCATGCCACCGGTATGACTCCATTCCAGTGCGTACTCGGTTACCAGCCACCCATGTTCCCCTAGTCTGGGGAATTGGCGGATATACCATCAGTAGACTACTGGTTCAGAGAGAGCGAGAGGGTCTGGGACGCTGCTCACCACCATCTTCAGTGAGCAGTGCATAGGCACAAAATGACAGCCGACCTTCGAAGATCCGAAGCTCCCAAGTACCAACCTGGACAGAAGGTCTGGCTGTCAACCAGGGACATCAGGATGCGCCTACCCTGCAAGAAATTAAGTCCCAGATTTGTTGGCCCCTTCACCATAATCAAGAAAGTCAACTCGATCACTTACCAGCTTCAGCTTCCCCCTCAGTACAGGATTCCCATTCCATGTTTCACTGCTTAAACCTTACCACTCTCCTGTTTCTCCCTCCACAGAGCCTGACCCGACGGAGGGCTACGGCCCAGAAGAGAGATCATGGGTTCCCAGAGATGATGTTTTTGATCCTGTCTTACTTGTAGATTCCATGCCAGCCATCCGAAACGTCCAGCACCCAGAGGGAGGGGTAGACCACCACGACGTCGGGGTCCTCGGCCCTCGGGAGCAGGCCGTGGAGAGAGGGGTAGTGTCACAGATCTGCCAGGCTCTGTCATCAACCAATCACGGCGCACTCCCTTACCTGAATACTGATCACACGCACCTGCACATCATTGAGCCACTCATTAGCCATGCCATAAATACACACACCTCACAGCACCCCGGTGTCCCTACTTACCTCCTTGTCTACTTGCCTGCAGTGTTTCCTCCCGAGTATGTTCTCCAGCGATCGTCAGTCTGCTCCTGCGTTCTGTCCCAGTCTGCCATCCGGGTGAGGTGTGTTCAGTTCATGTTCCAAGTTCCCTGTCAAAAGAAGATAGTCAAGTTAACCTTTCTCCAGATTACCACGTACCTGTGACACTCCTTGTTGCTCAGCTGATTGCCAATAAAAACCTGTTCATTAATCCATCTCTCTCTCGGAGTCCTACTTCTGTAACTGTGTGTGTGTGTGTATATATATATATATATATTATATACACACTTTTTTTCTGAAAGTGCTAAAATCTAGTGCATGCATATAATTTGCATACAATTGACACTAAAACAATGGACTACTATTGATAATATTTACACTAAACCACTATAGTACAATCTTAGCATTAGTTATGCAAATAGCACATGCCTGAGGGCCCTTTTATATGATGGAGAAATGAAGTTATAAACCCGACTCCATTCCATTCCTGAACGTGAGCACAAAGGCCTCATCTCTTTAGGAACCTCTGATCGTGGGTGGGAGTAATGATGTTCTTATATTTCACGGTGAGATGAGAACTGCTCCCCCGAGTCCCTTGAGGGGTCTCTAATTCAGTGTGTGGCTGCAGGGCATGGCCTAGCTCCTTTCCATTCACTGTCCCCGAGGTGCCATTGCTCCAGTTACTGCCTTTGTCAGAAATCAGCTCTTGAAAGCCGCTTCTTCATCACCTTTATCATCAAATCTGACCCGAGATCAGTTCATTTCCTCAAAAGGAAAGTGATCACAATCTTTTTAATGGACAGAGAAAACCAATAATTGAGGGCCACCTCACTGGATCCAATTTATCATCAGGATCCAGATCAAAGGTTTAAGTTCATGTGATATCCTGAACAAACTTCTTTCTGTGGCATAACCAAAAGAAAAAGGCCCTGTTCTTGTTCCCAGATGCATATGCCATATACTTACATATATCAGACATAAGATATTAAAATTCTCATAGTCAGCCTGCACACTTAAACATGACAATTGTGATGATTTAAATAAGTTTTGGTTAGGCATAAAAATAATAGGCTAGAGTTCTGCTAGCATTTATTATGCAGTGAAAGCAGTCTAAGCGGATGTTTTTGTTCTGTGTAATTAAGGAATGTCTGGGAGCATTTTAAAACACCAATCAATGAGTCCATTAAGTTATTGTATTGCTGATCTTCAAGAAGACAAGTACACTCGCTCTTGCACATGCTTGCAAAATTCACACACTGTCTAAATTTGGTGTTATTTTTTTGAGATTCTATTTTACCCACAATTGTTGGATATACTGTAAAAGTATGTCCAGCCTTGTCCAGATGCATGCAATATACTATATAGCACATCTCAATGCTTGTTTGCTTTTATCGTTTATTAAATATGTATTATATTATCGCCCAGCTCATATCTTCTAAATGTGACCATAAGGCACAAAAGTATTTGAAAATAAATTTGAAACATTACCATCATGATTTTTTTTTTCTGTAAAGTTGCTTTGAAATAATGTCTATTGGGAAAAGTGCTGTGCGAATACATTTGACAACTTGAAATGTTGACTTGAACATGCACACATATACCTAGACTTGCACAAAAACACTGCTACACATTTATACACACACTGCCTTTTCCTCTGTCACAACGGCTATAAAGAAAAAATGATTGTATCTTCCTCACTGTCTGACCCTGTACACTGTAGAACCCAGAAAATATTATCAGCTCTAATGGTCATGATCTTTTGGCACCAAAGGCAGTATTATTGGTCATGACGCATTAGTTTTACAATAAGACGCTAGATGATGACAGAATACTTACAGAATGTGGCAAAACTGTTTCAGATTGGCATCTAAACAGTAGGTTTATTCTCATTCAGATGTTGTGATGTTGATGTATTAAACAGAACATACAACTGTTTAATTAGAATTTTAGAAAGACAAATTTCGAAATCCTCAAGAAATAAGTGACCCTGGACTACACAACCAGTCTTAAATTGCACGGATATATTTGTAGCAATAGCCAAAAATACATTGTCAAAATTAAAGATTTTTCTTTTACAACCCAAATTACAGAAATGTTGGGAAGTTGTTGTTTTTTTTTTAAATAAAAGACTTTCAAATCACATGAGCCATTATTTTATTCACAATAGAACATGGATAACATAAATGTTTAAACTAAGAAATTTAAAACTTATACCTTTATACCTTTCAACATCCATAGTGCCTTCCAGAAAATGCAAGCTACCCATACCGTATGCACTTATGCACCACCATACCAACAGAGATGCTGGCTTTTGAACTAAATGCTGATGACACGCTGGAAGGTCTCCCTCCTCTTTAGCCCAGAGGACATGGTGTCTGTGATTTCCAACAAGAATGTCAAATTTGGACTCGTCTGACCATAGAAAACTTTTCCACTTTGAAACACATCATTTTAAATGAGACTTATCCCACAGGACACGACGGAGCTTCGGGACCATGTTCAAATATGGCTTCCTTTTGGAATGATAGAGTTTTAATTGGCCCCTGCAGATGGCACGGCTGATTGTATGTTTACCGATAGTGGTTTCTGGAAGTATTCCTAGGCCCATTTAGTAATGTCAATGACAGAATCACGCCGATGAGTGATGCAGTGTCGCCTGAGGGCCCAAAGACCACAGGCATCTAACAAAGGTCTTCAGCCTTGTCCCTTACGCACAGAGATTTCTCCAGTTTCTCTGAATCTTTTGATGATGTTATGCATTGTAGATGATGAGATTTGCAAAGCTTTTGCAATTTGACATTTTTAAAGTATTTCACAATCTTTTTACGCACCCTTTCACAGATTGGACAGCCTCTGCCCATCTTTACTTCTGAGAGACTCTGTCTCTCCAAGACATCCCTTTTATAGCTAATCATGTTACAGACCTGATGTCAATTAACTTAATTAATTGATAGATGTTCTCCCAGCTGAATCTTTTCAACATGTCTTGCTTTTTCAGCCCTATGTTGCCCCCGTGCCAACTTTTTTGAGACCTGTAGCAGGCATCAAATTTTAAATGAGCTCATTTAGTGGATAAAAGTGTAAAGTTTCTCAGTTTAAACATTTGTTATGCTCTCTATGTTCTATTGTGAATAGAATATTGGCTCATCTGATTTGAGAGTCTTTTAGTTTTCATTTTATTCAAATTGAAAAAACGTCCCAACATATCGGGTATGGGTTTGTGGTCCAGGGTCACATATAATTATAAAATAAATGGTAACACTTTATTTACTTATTAGGTGATGTAGTTACACCACATGTACCATAGTAATGCTGTAATACTATAGTTACTATAGTAATAACAGCTTAACAACTAAACCTATATATATATATATATATATACAGTTGGGCAAAAACGTATTTAGTCAGCCACCAATTGTACAAGTTCTCCCACTTAAAAATATGAGAGAGGCCTACAATTTTCATCATAGGTACACTTCAACTATGAGAGACAGAATGGGGGGAAAGAATCCAGGAAATCACATTGTCTGATTTTAAAAGAATTTATTTGCAAATTATGGTGGAAAATAAGTATTTGGTCAATAAAAAAAGTTAATCTCAATACTTTGTTATATATCATTTGTTGGCAATGACAGAGGTCAAACGTTTTCTGTAAGTCTTCCCAAGGTTTTCACACACTGTTGCTGGTATTTTGGCCCATTCCTCCATGCAGATCTCCTCTAGAGCAGTGATGTTTTGGGGCTGTCGCTGGGCAACACAAACTTTCAACTCCTTCCAAATATTTTCTATGGGGTTGAGATCTTGAGACTGGCTAGGCCACTCCAGGACCTTGAAATGCTTCTTACGAAGCCACTCCTTCGTTGCCCGGGCAGTGTGTTTGGGATCATTGTCATGCTGAAAGACCCAGCCACGTTTCATCTTCAATTCCCTTGCTGATGGAAGGAGGTTTTCACTCAAAATCTCACGATACATGGCCCCATTCATTCTTTCCTTTACATGGATCAGTCGTCCTGGTCCCTTTGCAGAAAAACAGCCCCAAAGCATGATGTTTCCATCCCCATGCTTCACAGTAGGTATGGTGTTCTTTGGATGCAACTCAGCATTCTTTCTCCTCCAAACACGACGAGATGAGTTTTTACCAAAACGTTCTATTTTGGTTTCATCTAACCATATGACATTCTCCCAATCCCCTTCTGGATCATCCAAATGCTCTCTATCAAACTTCAGTCGGGCCCGAACATGTACTGGCTTAAGCAGGGGGACACGTCTGGCACTGCAGGATTTGAGTCCCTTGTGGCGTAGTGTGTTACTGATGGTAGCCTTTGTTACTTTGGTCCCAGCTCTTTGCAGGTCATTCACTAGGTCCCCCCGTGTGGTTCTGGGATTTTTGCTCACCGTTCTTGTGATCATTTTGACCCCACGGGGTGAGATCTTGCGTGGAGCCCCAGATTGAGGGAGATTATCAGTGGTCTTGTATGTCTTCCATTTTCTAATAATTGCTCCCACAGTTGATTTCTTCACACCAAGCTGCTTGCCTATTGCAGATTCAGTCTTCCCAGCCTGGTGCAGGTCTACAATTTTGTTTCTGGTGTCCTTTGACAGCTCTTTGGTCTTGGCCATAGTGGAGTTTGGAGTGTGACTGTTTGAGGTTGTGGACAGGTGTCTTTTATACTGATAACGAGTTCAAACAGGTGCCATTAATACAGGTAACGAGTGGAGGACAGAGGAGCCTCTTAAAGAAGAAGTTACAGGTCTGTGAGAGCCAGAAATCTTGCTTGTTTGTAGGTGACAAAATACTTATTTTAATTTACCAATTAATTCATTAAAATCCTACAATGTGATTTCCTGGATTATTTCCCCCCATTCTGTCTCTCATAGTTGAAGTGTACCTATGATGAAAATTACAGGCCTCTCTCATCTTTTTAAGTGGGAGAACTTGCACAATTGGTGGCTGACTAAATACTTTTTTGCCCAACTGTATATACAGTATATATATATATATATATATATATATATATATATATATATATATATATATATATATATATATATATATATATATATACATACATATTGATTAATGTTATAATTAAATTAATATTTTCTAATACATTCTAGATATTTTTTTCTAAATAAATGAGCGTATTTATTTATTTTTTACTTTATTTATTAATTAATTCAAGTCTTTATAAAACTAACAAACAAATAATAAATAAGAGTCCTGCAAAGATATCTTCGAGCACTGACATAATGCTCACTCCAGACTGATGCATTTATATGCAGGGTCCAGGGTGCTTCAAAGAGGTCTCTGTAAATTGGGTCCAGTGGGTGAGAGGATTTAACTGTAAATTCATTAGGGAAATTTCCCTAATCCCCTGTGGGCTAAGGCAGTGTAAGTATTTTACTGCCAGTCACAGAGATTAGGTTGGCAGAACTTCTAGCCCACCGTTGCTCTGAATGATTGGACATCAGTTAAGAACCCAGAGGTCTCTACAGCATTTTTATAGTAGATTTTAGTTGAATCTTCGTCTGGAGGGCCCTGTGAATGTCTTCTGAGAATTCAAATTATAATTGCCCAACAGACAGAGATTACACAGTCTTAGTCTAGATAATGTCAGCTCCTTAAAATGAGCAGTACAGCAAGGAGCAGATGAACTGAAATTTTCAATCAGATATGACCTCATACGCACGTCCTCACATATTACTGAACTACGGTATGAACTATTGAAATGGAAACCACCATTCGATACACCATATGCATCACTTTCCATAGAATAACTGCTTAACTGCTTAAATTAGATATAGGGAAGACAAATGAGGCTGAGCAGTTCAGAGCACACTGGCATACAAATGATGGTGGCACCATGGGAAATTTGTGTCAACAGTCTTACACTGACACCAGCTGGGGGGGTGGGGGACTAGTACATGATGGCAAACCATCTGCCCAGCCTACTGGAATGGTATGAGAGACTTTTAAGTGGCTAAGTCTAAGCTAAGATGGTGGATGTAAGGTTAATCAGAGGCCAATTGGAAGCAACTGTTTGAGAGGTGGAGTGGCTTTAAAAGCTGACCATTGGTTTGAACTCTCCTCACTTTCCTGACCCTATGGTTTCCATTTGATGGTATAATCTTGAGGCATTTCTTCGGGTTTGTGTGCATTAGCATATTCACATTAGAGGCAAAGTAATATTTTTCTAAATTTAGTTAAATATTATATTATACATTGGAACTATACATACATAGGACACTAATCAGTACTCTAAAGCTTTCATCTGCTGTTATATTTCACTACTGTTGACAATTGCAGCCTTTGTTCTCAGTTATATTTGGAAAGGTTGGGAGCAGGTACACAAAGGGAGGGGACTTATTAGATCTGCAGTGCACGTGAGTCCTAATCAAATTGGCTTTGTGCTAGAAGCTTGTTCATCTAATGAATCTGTTCCTCAGACATTGACGCTGCATGAGCTGGCCCTCAAGGTGAATGCTCTTTGTGCCTTCCCAATCATCATTGACATCAGCCAGAGAGTCTCATTAAGGTGCCATAAAACAATTTTCTCATTCAAGTGGCATCTTTGCAGATTGGTAGTTATCTGTGCAATGCAAATGGCAAGCAAGTGAAAGTAGACTCGGGTGCTGTCCGTGGTACTGAAATGTCCCAGTCTCTCCGTTCCTCTGCATACTAGTGTGGTGTGTTTTGCAAAGACTATAATTATCTGAGCCAGTGCGAACTCGGGTGATATTGTGCCACTTGATGGCCACCCAGTGCATGTGAATTATATGTTTTACAAGGTTATAATAGCATTGTAGCAAGTGCAATAGAGGTAGTATGCACCCATGATTAGAAACTCAACTACCACTCCCATGAACACAGGTGAGTACAAACGGTATCAGTTTGCATAAGATTACTATGTACACAACACGGTGTGAATTATATATTGCCTGTTTGTGCACTGGAAATAACACCATGAAAAGCAGCAATTATTAATAAGCCTTCAGAATAGATTTTAACTCTCAAACAACATAAATCCCATCAAACATTTATACCAATGGAATTATATGTGTGAAACCTACTAGGTGGTCAGGAAATCATATAGAAGTAATAGAACCTTGAGTAATTTCAGCTGGCAATTATGCTGGGAAGCATATTGAAATTCCTGAATTGTCAACGAATGCTTAAAAAGGACCAATAATGGACACCTTGTATATTTTTAGTAGACACAACGTTCCTTATCAAAAATATCTAAATATTTTTGGCTGTGCAAGAAACCCTTCTTCAGGATCGATGGTGATATGTAGTTAAAACGAGCACGTCAAATGCATAGTTTCTGTACAACTGTAATCGACTGAACGCGTTAACTGATGTAAAAGCACTAAAAGCCGTGTCGATGTGTTAGTAATGGTTTTGAAATTATTTTACAAATGAAAGGTGCTCAATAATCAGCGTGACAAGCCCTTCACCTACCTTAAATATTGGAAACGTATCCATTCGCCTTGATTCCACTTTATTCTAAACAGAGGCGCTTTAAAGCCTTCGCGGTTTCAATACATTTTCTTTTCTTGTGTCATGTAAAGAAAAGAGAAACGGAGCAAGGTGCATTCTTTTGCACACCGACCTGCGCTGAAATCCGAGTCCTAACACACCATCCTTGTGTAGTTTCCACCAAGTTGAGCTGAAAACGGCCACACGCACTTCTGGATCAGACAATTATCCCAGATCTCTCGTTAAATTGTGTATTCCTCTCCGAGCGCCACCCGTTTATTCCCGTATTTCAGTTGATGTCTGTTTCTCCATTGTTTAACAGTGAATCCATTAACGTACAGGCAATTCCGTTCGCAAACTAAAGCAATATCCAGAAACACCCCGAGGAAAGCGATGGAGCCTAGTTTAAAAAATGGTTTGCGATTAGTGCAGGTTAGTTGAAACATGTATCGGACGCGTGTAGACGGTGATAGAAAGCTCTCCAGAGCCGTGCAAATCTGTAGATGGCACAAACGAGTCAGAACGGACATGGAGCGTTGCAGGGACAACTCCGAGAAGCTTATGGGGATCACAGTAATGCAAAGACGGACGTATGGCGCATGCCAAGGCGTCCGGATTTACGCATTATCTGTACGTTCACCGAAGCTACATAATTAGACTTTGCAGGGAATGGTCGATCTGGGTTGACTGCGCTTACACGCAGGATGTCCGATTGTGTCGGATCAACTTGAATTGAGAGTATACGGATTATCTTTGCCCTTACTTAACCTACATGATTAGTCTTTGAGAGATTGAGCAGATTTGTGTCAAATAATTTACAATACATAGAAAGCATGTAAGGTATTTACACCAATAAAAATAATAATAAAATAAAGAATAATAAAATAAAATCTAAAATGAAATAAAATAAAATTAATGTAAGTAGCTATTCATTAAATTGCCATCCTGATTGTGAAAAAGTCTATTTCTATTATGTTTCTAAGTGTTTCTGACTGTCAATATTGCAATTCTGATCATACAATAGTAAATTTTAGCCCTTACATTTGATTAGTCAAACGTTATTCCAAGAATAATCTACTGATATTTAATATAACTTGGGCCATTTACCTTTTTTATCACTTTTGTCTGTGGAAAAAATAAATAAATCCAGACTAGAGTATGTGAGTGGTGCAAAAGTACAAGCAGACATTTTTTTTCATATGCTTTAAAGGGATAGTTCACCACAAAAAAAAAAAAAAAAAACTATATATATATATATATATATATGTATGTCATCATTTACTCACCCTCCACTTTTCCAAACCTCTATGAGTTTCTTTCTTCTGTTGAACACAGTTGACAGTATCCATTTTTGACGTAAGTTTGTTTCCCAACATTCTTCAAAATAGATTATTTTGTGTTCAACAGAAGGAAGCTCATAATGGACTGGAACAATTTGAGTGTGAGTAAATGATGACAAACTTGTCGTTTTTGGAGTCAACTATACCTTTAATATGTCCAATGTACAATTTTAGTATATAGACGGTTAGCTAATGATTTATTTTTTTTATATAGTTTTCAACATACAGAAATAAATTAATTAATGTTGTTATTAAATATGAATCCAATTTGGGCTATGAGACACATTTAAGTGAAGCTGTTATCTCACGCAGTAATTAGGACACGGCTTCAATACAGCATATGTTACAGCCATGAACCATGATTTGATACTTACAAATGCTACTCAGTGGCAGGTGGTATTGAGGGGAAATAGTGCACATTTGATTGGACAAGAATACACATCTGAGTACAAGATGATGCAAAAATATCTCTGGACTCCTGCTAGTGAAATACTGTATGATTTACATGCTTATGATAAAAGTTTATTTTATCAACTTTTAGAAGGATAACAACATAGATGTTAACCTCAGAGCTAAAAGGTAAAATAGGTAAATTACAGTTTGATTAGGAATGTTCTAGGTTCCTCATTTTGTAAAACAAGCAACAATTGTCTTCCCTTTACAATGCTATAGGGTATAGGAATTAAAAAATCTGAATTGTGCAGTCTTGTCATATGAATAGAAAAGTTCTCTGCCATCGTAGTGAATGACTACCTTTCTAAGCTTACTTCTGGTTATATGTGCTACCAGTATGTAATTATGTTGAGTGGAATGTTCTTATAAACTCTCTTTCTGTTATCCTTGAACTTATAAGACAGCATCTATCAGTGCACAAGACAGCCTAAGCAAGTTATTGTTATCAGATTAGTCTGGTAACACATATAATGTCATTTTTCATTTTATCATTTATATCAGTCAATGCCTTATCTCACACACTTCCATTGGAAGTGCTTTACTGGAAAGGCTTGCCTGCATCCAAATATGCATACAAAACCTTTGTACTATATATTATATAAGTTATAAGTGTTACATATTATTTTAAACTTTATTGCTTAATGAATCAATTGTTTACAATGATTTAACAGTTATTTTTCATATGCTATCAGGTGTTTTTTTGTTTTTTCCCCAAAAGGTAATGGGATGGTTTATTCTCTTACAATATACATTTGATACGTCCATCCAGAATGACACAATCGCAGAATGAGATATACCTTACCACTCTTCTGCCACTGATATGGAAGAAATATCCCTGCCACTGGCATAACGTCTGTGAACGACTAGGTGGAAAAGATATGTCTCACTGACACCAAAACACAAAAAAACTGTTTTCCTATTCATTTTTAACTCCTCAACGGTTCCCAAGAGGTTCCTTTTTCAGTGAATTCAAGAATAGCCATTTTCAAATAATGAAAAATGGAAAGTACAAAGAAAGAAATCCCCTGCTCACAGGTAAAAACATGACAGTTCATATTTGTTTTGTTGAAGATGTTGCTGATGAAAGGAGAATAGATTTGCAGTATAGAGAAGCATTGGCTCAGACTCAAACAAATGTCACAAAACTCATTCAATGCCCATCTGCCATGCAGTCGGAGAGTGACCTAAAAAAACTGCTGAAGTGACCAAAGAGATTTCAAGGCTAAAGAGCAGAATGATCACCACAGGGCAATATAATCACTCTACTTCAGTTCGTTTGAGACAGAAAGTAAAAAGGTCCCGAAACAAATAGGAACTACGAATGACTGCAGTACAGTCTTGACAGAGCATTAGTCTTTAGGATAGGAGTCTCCAACAGGAGTTCTGTGGATGTACAACTACTGCAGTGTTTCATTTGTGTGTGTGTGTGTGTGTGTGTGTGTGTGTGCGCTCTCAATAATCTCAAACTTTTGCTATGACAGATTTTCATCAGTTGGATTGCAGAACGACCTTATATGAAATCAGCGCAGATCAGAGTCAGAAATTGACAGGGGATTGGGGCAAAACTTTAAAAAAAGGCATGCCGTGTTCATGATTAACAATTGTGTCAAGCATTGCAAAAAGTATCAGTTTTATTTCATAGATTGAAAACTGATTTGAAATTATGCAAATTGGCAATAGAAAATATGTTCGTGGGAAAAAAAAAAGGATATAAACAAGGCTATAAACTATTTAAATAATGTTACAGTTGTATGAATATGATGTAGGCTGAACAAAAAATGTGAAGAAGCTGTCTTTTTGATATAATAATCTCATTAGTTTTGCACATTAGTTTTTAAACAACATCTTTGCTTAAAATATCAATGCTGTTTAGATAACTTTGAGCTTGGAGAATGGTAAGTTACTGTTTGTGCTTGCTGGAGGTTAACCCAGGCATGAATGTGTTTTTTGGCAGACACTCTCAATGAACACCCCCTTTGATTGGGTTCACAGAGAGGGCTCCCACAGCCTCCCCTTGGAGAATGATCGATGTAGACCGCAGGAGACAGAATGAGGAGCCCCCTCTCTCCCCTCCTCTCAGCTGCACTGACAGCTGTGTCTGAGCTCCATAAAATACCAGAGCAACAGCTCACAAAAACAGCTTTAGGAGAATTTCCATTCAAGATCTCATTACTGAAGTAAGAGTTGAAGTAGAAGATGGAAAGAAAAATAATGAGGAGACTGAGAGTAGTTTAAGGTATCTGTTGTAGCCCTGTGTTTCTTTAAAGGGATAGTTCACCCCGAATTCATCATTTACTCACCCTTGAGTAGTTCCAAACAACTTAATGAATTTCTTTCAACTGTTGAACACAAAATAAAATATTTTGAAGAGTGTTGGTAACCAAACAGTCAACAGTAGCAATTCCGTCAAATGTTTGGTTACCAACATTCTTCGAAATATCTTCATTTGTGTTAAATGGAAGACAGAAACTCATACTAGTGTGAAGTAAATGATGACATAAGTTTCAGTTTTGTGTGAACTCTCCCTTTAATGGTCCTTTCATATATTGACTTAATAATTTATTTATGGTTTGCACGTCATTTTAATGTTATCTTTATTACAGTGTAATTATACAACTGGAAACTGAGTAATTTTAACTAACAATGTGTACTTACTATAGGGTTAGGTTATGATTAGGTTTTGGTTTAGGGTTAGTTTGCTTTTAATTATACATAATTTACTAGTAAAGTACATGTAAAATAAAGTGTTAGCTATTTGTGAAATTAACATATTGTATTAGTTTACCTGTTAATCTGTCTATCTCTAAAAATGGCCCTAACTAAAATTTGATTTACTATTCTGATAGTGCCATTGATACAAATCTCAAACAGAGGAGAGTAAAAAGAGCTGTGTCACTTTTTACTCAGGTTGCTCTCTAGGCAAGAGCAATGAGCTGAACAAAAATGAATTAGGATTATGCCTATATATTAAAATGTTTATAAATATTCAAGGAACGTGCTGTAATAGGGCTATTTAAAATGTGACATCAAAAAGTCTAGTGACTTCAAGGGATACATTGCATCATTTGAGAATACATGAACAACTTATATGTCCATACTAATAACATAAACAAGAAAACAAATTAAATGTACAATCCCAGACCCACATCTTATTTTATAGAATCATATTTTCTGTGCTCTTATTTTCATGAAATAGTAAGGAACAGGTTTAATATTCTGAATATTTAAATGCTGAGAAAAAAAAAAAAACTTTAAACATTTTGTTGTAGTACATGTGTTATATTTTTGTCGTAGTAATATTGTTTTTATTGTATTTCCAATATATCTGGAAACACGTTTTGATATCATATCTCTGTGTGACAACTCTTAAAAGTTTTTTTTTTTTTTTTTGCTCAAACAAGCATCAAGAGGAAATTATTGTTTAGCTTTTACCTTGAAACTACTCCTAAAATGACGAAGGAAGCTGGGGGATCAGGACAACATTACTCATGTGTCTTCGTTATTTATAGGCAAGCCTGCTGGTAGGGCATTGATCCGTAAGGAAAGATGCTCAAGAAGAGCAGCACCTTATAAGATGCTGTCACATACTGTGTGACTCCTGATATATTGTGACTTTTAACTGATTTAAAGTTAAAGGTGACTTAATTAATTAATTAACATGCAAGCACTGTTGATCATTCAACAGCTCTGGCAGAATTGCACCTTGTAGAATGAAAAAAAAAAAAGAATAAATAGGTGTGCTTACAAAGTAATCAGATAAACATTCCAAGGTTTAACATATTATTAGATATAACTCTAATGACATATTAGTGCTGTCTTCTTATGATTGTATATATATATATATATATATTTTTTTTTTTTTTATTTTTATTTTTTTCTTCTTCTAATTAAAATAATTAAATAACTAGTAATATGTATCACTGATTATATATCATGGTTCATCAAAGTGAAGCATCTGGGTTTGTATTAGGTGTTATTATAACAAAAATATTGTTTTAATCTATTTAAATTACTAACACAAACAATGACCATAATTTAAAAACAGGGTTAGGTTTAGAAATCTAATGGTACTGTATACACAAATACAAAAAATCAAAAATCAAAAATCAATGTAACAGACAACACTAAAAAAAAAATAATAATGTTCATTAATTTAACAACATATGCAACACAAAACCATAATGTGCACAACTTATTTTTAACTTTCTTATGATTAACCAATTAACAGGATTTATTTCCCTCCAAATTATTATTATTAATATTATTATTATTATTTTATTTATTTATTTTTTACATAACTATATCTAAAGGTGTACAATGGCTCTTCTTTGTCTCAGTGGTTTTGGACTCAGTGGTAGTGGTTTATTTTATTTTATTTCTGGGAGGCAACCCGAGTCAGACTTAAACTGGAGTCCTCATGAGCCAACAGCTCTTACAAGTCTTCAGCATGTCAACTCCAGCTCCGATATTTTTGGATTTTAAATTTACACCTATTGATGTTGATGTTTATTAGCCACAGCAGATTCACTGTGAATATTTACTGTGAGTATTCATTTATGTATGTATATACAGTGCCCTCCAAAAGTATTGGAACAGTAAAGACAAAATTGCTCTGTTGACTGTGGAGTCAAGACATTTACAAATATGATTAAAAGATGAATACGAGACAAAACTACTGAAAGTCATATTTAATTATTGGATGATTCAACACATAGATGTTTTACCAGTTAAGACGTTCAGCACTTTTAGAGTTTCATCCCTCTATCTGATGTGAGCACAAGTATTGGAACAGTTGCCTCACAGGTCTTTCTAAGTGATCAGCTGTGTCCTGTTGCATTAATTCTTCAGAAATTAAAAGCAGGGAATGTGTCGTATCAGTTATATCCATTACTTCTGCATTCTGAATCTTGCATTCGATGATGACACACAAACCAGGATGAAGATGAGGGAGCTGACTTTGAGAGAAAAGCAAGCAATTTGGATGCAAAAAGAAAAGAGGAAGTCAGTTAGAGCTCTAGCAAAAACAAAGGGCATGGAGAAATCAAGAGTTTGAAAACCACCAGCGACACCAGCAACCAACAACGACCTGATCGGCTGAGAAAACAACAGTAGTTGATGACAGACAAATCATAAAAGCTGTGAAAATGATCAGAATTACAGATGCTACACAGCAAGATGCAAACCTCTGACCAGCACCAAAAATAGAAAGGCAAGAGTAGAGTTTGCAAAAAAGCACAAAGGTGAGCCAGAAGAGTTTTGGAACTGTGTTTATGGACCGATGAGACAAAGATGAACCTTTATCTAAGTGATAGGAAAGCAAAAATGTGGAGAAAAAAGGGAATTGCAATAATCCCAAGCATACAGCCTCATCTGTAAAGCATGGTGGAGGTGGTGTCATGGCTTGGGCATGCATGGCTGTCTCTGGAACAGGCCCTCTTAACTTTACTGATGACTTAATGTATGATGACAGGAGCAGAATGAATTTGGAAGGGTACAAAACCATCTTGCCTACAAATATTAGTGTATGTATTTATATATATATATTTTTTTTTTCTTTCCATCTCATTCAACACAACACATCAATAAAATAAAATTACCATTTTTGGATAATATCCCTACAAATGTTTGCTCTTGTTGCATTTGTTCGTCACGTTTATCCTTGATCTGTGGCATGGCAGCTGCAAATCATCACTTTATTCATAATTTTAATCACATTTACGAAAGTAAATGTTTTGCTTAGTGAAAGGGTTATAAATTAGCCAGTGCTCTGGGAAACATGCCATTGAAAGTGACAAAAAAAAAATCTTCAAAATTTTCTTATAAATTTTTTTTTAAATACATATATACACACACACAAAAACCAATGGGTGGGGGGGGGTTATTGCGCATTCCAAGTCATATCAATAAAACTGCAGTTGGGTTGTTTTGATTAGGTAATAATAACTAAACAAATACAGGCAATTTACAAAATTAAAGTTCATTGAAAGTATGTTTTCTTACATATTAAAAGCAAAAGCAGATAATTCCACATTTCATGTTTTAGAGTTTTAAAAAAAAAACGCTCGTTTAATATTTGTAATCTCCTCAGATGACAATGTAGATGCCTGACAAACGTTGTTGTTGGGATCATAGATTTATGGATGTGATTACACACACAGTAAATGGAGCTTTTCCCTCATCATTGTAACGCGCTGCTTTTTCAAGGTTCCATGAAAACGTTTCAGCTTTTATTTTCCTTTTATGCCCTGAAGAGGATATCACAAGTTCATCAAGTTCGTCAAAATTATCCATCTTCGATCACGTTTAGTCAGCTTTGACGAAACTCCTCTCAGCTAGCACTAGGGATGGGTGGATCGATCCTAAAGTATCGATCATTTTGATACTGATGTTGTATCGAAAGGATCGATCCTCACATACAAACATAGATTCTAAAGTGCATTTTTTAACCACTAATTTTATTTATCAAGAAATTCGGTGCATAAAATAAGCTTTTCAGTGTTAGTCTAATTGTGTAAAGAGCTATTTCTGTTACGTAACTGCAGGGCACAGAGGTAAGTGATAACAATGTGCCTTTATTTACAGTGATTGTGCTGGAGATCGTGCTGAGAGGTGAATAGGTGAACTTGAGGTTGGATGACAGGGGATCTGACGACTGAACTGATATTGTCCTTGCTTCACAGGTATGACAGGACGAGACTTGAGAGGATAGCCGGAGCCAGACGAGATGAATCCCCAACAGTGGCGAGACTGCAGACAGGGGAGACAGACGGGACGGAGAACAACAGGTTAGACAAACAGGTAAGTTGAAGGAAGGTATACTCATCGGCTTCTGGAGACGTAGGAGAGGAGTCCACATTGAAACAACGAGATCGGACAGCTTCTGTGACTGGGGTGAGTGCTTATGTAATGTCCATGATGAGGGTGGTGACGAGGTACAGGTGCGCGTGATTAATGACTGAGGGAGACCGTGGCTGTATCCGAAATCGCCCCCTATACCCTCAAATAGTGCACTATTTGAGGGGACAGCCATTTTAAGTGGTGTTCGAAACCATAGTGGATGTTCTCGAGTGCACTCATTCAATCCCACAATGCACCGCAAAAACGAGTGTACAAGCGATGTACACTCAACGGCTAGAGAATCCCCAGAATGCACTGAGAGAGTCGCGCACCGAATGAATTCCCGCGTCTCACCAGAAGATGGCGCCCGCAGCTGAATCATCCATTCATTAATTTTAGAAGCGCTCGTCCACGGCGTAATACAACACAGGTACAAATTAATTGTAAATTGACTATTAGGGTTTATACATAATTTCCGTGACTGAGTTCTAGATAAATCCTCCAATCTTACTATTGGAGCTGCCCGTATCAAATTATTATTTAACAGGAAGCAAACTATGCAAAAGCGGCAGTCCTTCCGGTGCACTGAGTGTCCGAATTCACTCACTCGTTTTCATTCACTCCTTCAAGTGAACTATATGAGTGGACTAATGTAGGGAATAGTGAATAGGGTATAGGGGGCGATTTCGGATACAGCCCAGGTGAGGGCGTGCATCCGGATTGGAGAGAGGGAACGACAGGCAGACTCGTGACAATTTATCATGCTCATCAGAACACACGCAAATGCAGAAAGACAAAACCAATCAATCACAGACAGAGTTCGCTGCTGACGCATGGCTCAATCACAGTGTTTGTTCAAATAGAGCTGCGTTTCCCAAAAGCATCAGAAGCATAAGTAGATCTTGAGAAACCATTGCCACATTATTACATTACATTACATATCATTGTTAGGCTACTATGTATAAAATTAATTCTGAAAAATGCATCATGGTTTCCACACAAATGAAGCAGCAATAATAATCAGAAATGTTTCTTGAGCAGCAAATGATATTAGAATTATTTCTGAAGGATCATGCGACACTGAAGACTAGAGTAACGATGCTGAAAATTCAGCTTTGATCACAGATGCATTTTAAATTACATTTTAAAATATATTAAAATAGAAAATAGTTATTTTAATGGTTATATATCACAAAACCTTTTACAAAAATTAACCATGGTTTTATTACAGTAACCACAGTTTAGCACAGTATTTGTAGAAAACTGCAGTAACCACAAATTTACCATGGTAATAATAATAGTAATATCGATATCGGCGATACTGGGCTTGAAAATATCGGTATCGGATCAAAAAATAAAATAAGAGGTATCGCAAATCCCTAGTACATCTTTTCAAAGTGAAAGTAGCCTTGTCACCTGACCTGAATATGGCGCGCTAATTTGCTAAAATGGACTTATTGGCTTCTGTTAAAAAACAAAAAGGGTGCTTGTTGGCTTCTGCAGCAAAACGTGAACTCTCGATGCCTGGAAAGTGGACAATACTGGCTTTTTTGACAAAATGTGTTTAGGGTTCAGATCTCGCTATATGTAGAGAATAATGCACTGCATTTTTTTTAAAGTAGTGTTTATCGTTTTTTGCAAATGAACTCTTCATATATATATATATATATATATATATAATATACATATATTAGTGCTGTCAAAGTTAACACGTTAATAACAAAGACATTAATAACAAAGATATTAATAACAAAGACTACGCAAATTAATTTTAACTGCACTAATTTTTATTAACGCACGATTAACACGGCGCGCATTTTCTGTTTGACCCGTGGCCTAGCCCGTGGTTGGAGAAATGGAGAGGCACAGTTTTGCCAACTTAGCAACTTTGCAGACCCCTTTAGCAACTTTTTTTTCCCCCTCTTCACTAAAGTCCCTAGTGACAAATCTTTAGGGTTTGCCCAAACTTTATTTAGTTTCGCCAGTTCTGCCGCACGAAGTCTTGCTTTTCCAGCGCGCACAGATATTATGTTGCTTCTCTAATTTTACATGCAAGTAGAGCCAAAAAGATTTGTGTGCAGATTAACATCTTGGAAATGAGAGCTGGTTATGTAGCCTAGTCTTAATGGATTGTGTTTCAGTCACTATTTCATATTTATTTCAAAATATACCAATGAAAACAGTTTTAGTGAAAATGTAGTTGCATCAAAATACAATATGTGGCCACAGAGAGGCAAACAAATCTAATAATAAATTATAAATGTACATTTTGCATGTTCAGAAGAAGTGAGCTGCCTTGTTGTGCAAAAATGTAAACAGGTTTGTGTAAGTAAATTGCTCAGTGCAAAGAAAGAGAAGTAATGGGAACCTGGTATTTATTTTTTCATGTGTCTAATAGACATGAACAAGTTATTTGAAAAACATATATGACCTTTGAAACATATCTAGTCTTCATGCTCTATGTTTACTATGGTTTTGATAATAATAAACACATTTGCATAAAGCATCCATATTTGTCCATGCCCATGTTGATTAGAGTATTAAAAACTTGAAAAGTATTAATTTATAGTACATTTAGAACAAATGAAAATGTGTGATTAAGTTGTGATTAATCATGAGTTAACTCATGAAAATCATGTGATTAATCACGATTCAATATTTTAATCGATTGACAGCCCTAATATATATTTATATATATATTATATGGAAGTAGCCATCAGAAGATGGGAACACTGTTGTCATAAAGGGATGGACATGGTCAGCAACAATACTCAGGCTGTGGCATTGAAACGATGCTCAATTGGTACTAAGTGGCCCAAAGTGTGCCAAGAAAATATCCCCCACACCATTACACCACCACCAGCAGCCTGAACCGTTGAGACAAGGCAGGATGGATCCATGCTTTCATGTTCTTTATGCCAAATTCTGACCCTACCATCTGAATGTCGCAGCAGAAATTAAGACTCATCAGACCAGGCAACGTCAGTCTTCTTCTTTTGTCCAATTTTGGTGAGGCTGTGCGAATTGTAGCCTCCGTTTCCTGTTCTTAGCTGATAGGAGCGGCACCCGGTGTGGTCTTCTGCTGCTGTAGCCCATCTGCTTCAGGGTTTGACGTGTTGTGCATTCAGAGATGGTATTCTGCATACCTTGGTTGTAACGAGTGGTTATTTGAGTTACTGTTGCCTTTCTATCATCTCTAACCAGCCTGCCCATTCTCCTCTGACATCAACAAGGCATTTTTTATCCACACAACTTCAGCAAGTCATCTGCACCACATCTTGATGCCTAAATGCATTGAGTTGCTGCCATGTGATTGGCTGATTAGCAATTTGTGTTACCAAACAATTGAACAGGTATACCTAATAAAGTGGCCGGTGAGTGTATGTGTATGTGTATATGTATATATATATATATATGGTATTTCAGGTCACATTTAATTTGGTTGAAATGTAACATAATTTTGCTGGGTCTCTTATACTTGCAGTCTTCTCTTAGCTCATATGCTGCACACCCACAACTGTTGCTACGTTGCCTTTTTCTCCTATCCTGGTGTCTCAGAGATACCTTTCACTCAGAGATACCCGTCCTTCAGTCTTCACCCTGTTAACCTGGGAAAATATCCCACCCAACTTCCCTGGCCCGCCTCTTCTCATTGATCTGTTCCCCTTCTCCACTGGATCCCGTCAGCCTCTCTGCTCCCCATCTGTGGCATGGGGTCGCCGCGGGTCTACCCATCTCCAGCTCCACTGGAGGATCCCTCAACTCTGCCTCCAGCCTGCGAGGCCCAGACTCTGCCTCAGTTCTGCGACCCAGCTGCTCCACCGTGGCTTCCAGCTCCCTCATCTCCACTGGTGCCCATCAGTCCACCAGCTCCGCCGGGCTCCCTCGTCCCTCTGACTCCATCTTGGTCAGTCATCCCCCTACTGCACTCCTCCAGCTGCGATTTGTCCCTCCGGCTCCATTGAGCTCCTCCTTCCCTCCAGCTCCACCTCAGGGTTCGGCTTCGCCTTGGCCCTCCGGATCCTCGGCTTCACCCTGGGTCTTCGGCTCTCTGTCACTGCCTCGGGCTCCACCCTCACCTGCTCCGCTGCCATCGGTCAGCCCTTCCCTCACCATGGCCCCTCCCTCCGTCGGCTCCTCCGTGGGCCGCCATCGTGACTATGGCCTGGGTCCCGCCTGGCTCCTCCTGCTCCCGGCTGTCTTCTCCATGGCTCCTCCCTCCGTCTGATCCTCCCTGGCTCCTCCAGCCATCGTCCCCACCCTTGCCTGCCTTCCCGCAAGCCCTTTGCCATCCCCTATCACCCTCCCACATCCACTCCTTTTTTGTCCTCCTCCTAAGTCCCCCTCCGTCCCTCCCTTTGCCTCCACGGCGCGAGGACGTGATTTCCGGGAGGGGAGCAACTGTCACACCCCATGGACTGCTTGTTGTGTTTTCTCCCTCTGTGCCCATATTTTGTGTTCCTGTTCCTGTTCTCGTTTTGTCATTATTAGTTCATCCTCTGCACCTGTGTGTCATCAGTTTCCTGCCTTATTTAAACTCCCTCCTTTGTGCTAGTCAGGGTCCGTTATTACGTTTGGATTGTTGTGTGTCTACCACTCGTCTTTTTCGATGCTATTCTTCGAGGCTATCTTCTTCGATGCTATCTTCTTCGAGGCTTTCCTGTAGCTCAAATAGTAGAGCATGGCGTTAGCAACGCCAAGGTCATGGGTTCGATTCCCAGGGAAAGCAAGAGCTGATAAAAATGTAAAAACTGTAACTTGAATGCAATGTAATACAATTGAATACAATGCAAGTCGCTTAGGATAAAAGTGTCTGCTAAATGCATACATGTAAATGCTATTAAAAGAATTGTTGGATTTATCTTCGTCTTCATGTGCCTTCCTCGACACCAGCCTTACACCTTGAAGACAAACATCAACACAATTAATTCTATTTAATTTGGCTAAAATGTCAAATAATTTTGCTGTGTCTTTATAAATGCAGTATTCTGACTGTTAGCTTGTATGCTCTACACCCAGAATTGTTGCTACGTTCCCTTTTCTCCTATCCTGGAAGACAAATATCCAGAGGTGTCAAGTAACGAAGTACAAATACTTCGTTACCTTACTTAAGTAGAACGTTTGGGTATCTATACTTTACTGGAGTAATTATTTTTCAGCCGACTTTTTACTTCTACTCCTTACATTTTCACGCAATTATCCGTACTTTCTACTCCTTACATTTTTAAAATAGCCTCGTTACTCCTATTTCATTTCGGCTCGTTTTCATTCCGGCTTGTCATCGTCATGGGCGTTGCTAGGCCATTTTTAGGGGGGCTTTAGCACCCCTAAATTTCCCCCTAAAAATCTTGCAATTCTTCCCCTTTAAATTTCAAACGGCAGCAGACTTCGGCTCCTCCCCATCTTTCTGCGCGTTCTTCAATCCACAGACTGCGGTGGCGCAGAGGAGAGGACAAGGTGTGTGTTTATCGATAGATTGTTATAATATCTACATCTGTGCAGTTCTTTGTCTTAAATACAGTTTAAAAAAAGTAATGGGAAAGCAATTGGTTTCCAATCTTCTGTAAAGTTTTCACTGCATTCACCACTCATCACACCACAGCTGTTTCCTTCAGCGAAAGCCCTTAACACATTATACGCATACTTTATAAAACGATCACGTTATTGCTATTTTCATTTGAAAATGTAACTTTCAATATAGAACTTAATATTACAGTGCATGAGGCATTAACTACCATACAGTTATGCATTAAGTGATTAAAGACAGTGACAGACAGCACTCAGTCAGTGCACTCATTTTAATTGCATATCAGAGTGATTGACAGAGATTGAAACATTGTGTGTCCTTCTCACAGACTGCTTCAGTTTTGCGGGGTTTTTTTATTTTTTTACTTTTATAAGTTAATCACAGCACCCACATAGTTTAATCCATTGTCCAGCCTTGTAGCTGTGTTGTTTATATTGCTAATATGGATAGTCAGTGTAAGTTTAAAGTGATATGATGTTTTATGTTTACAATTTTCTGTTTGTACTTGAGCATAGAAAAAGATTTGTACTAGTAATGCAAACAGTAACATTTTTGGTTTGTACAGTAAACAGGTGTGTGTGTGTGTGAGATCAGGTAGACTTGTATTTGGCTTGTACTCGGATGTTATACCCATCTATGCAATACAGTGGAATACTGCAATAAGTTTAGTATACCATCCTACCCTATTAATACATTTTTTTGTAAATATTTATTTATTTTTTATTATTATACCATCATTGGGGGCTGAGCCCCCCTAAAATGAAAATCCTAGCATCGCCCTTGGTCATCGCTCAAAAAAAATAAAAATAAAAACCTATTCAAATAAATAGCGCCATCCGGATAGAGTGAATTGTGGTTGGATGAGAATATAAACCTATACCATTTCGACACCCTATTGGTTTGTACGCGATCCATCGCACCTGCACATGACACAAATCACGTCACACTCAAAAAAGATTATTTCTTAAAAGTTATTATTTCTCCACTACTGGCTCATTTATCAAACGGGTGCTTTCTCTTCGTCCGTTGCCCTCACAGATTCCTGCAGCTAAGCTTGGATGTACATTTACATTCCAATAAAGGTTATTGATGACATGCCTCTGAAGTTTGACTTTTTGCACCATTACAATACTTGCAGGCAACTAGTCATCATATCTTTGCTCCATGAAACACGTTAATGCTCAGTAGTACACATATATGTTTTTTTAATGTATTTGCATTGTACTAAAATGCGTTCATTTTCAGTGGGCACATATCCGGCTGAAACAGGTAGCCTAGTGCATCCCACATTTTTCAACATTAACATTTTAATATAACATTATAGTCATTATGGCCTTTAGAAAAATGTTTTTTTGAGGAGGTGGGGTAGTGCACAATAGGCCCCTGTGCCGCGGCCTAAGCTTTTGTCCTTAATGGCATTTTTTTTTTTTTTCATTACTTTTACTTTTATACTTTAAGTAGTTTTGAAACCAGTACTTTTACACTTTTACTTGAGTAAAAAACTTGAGTTGATACTTCAACTTCTACAGAAGTCTTTTTAAACCCTAGTATCTATACTTCTACTTGAGTAATGAATGTGAATACTTTTGACACCACTGCAAATATCAATACAGGGGACATTGTGTCAGATGCACACTTGCTGATTAAACGTGTGCAAGACACATACATGAAGGACATGACAAGTTGTTTCATTCAGGGTCGTACATCAACCCAACTGCAGTGTGATTCCTAAGGCATTCAGGGCACATAATATTTGACCTGAAATCTTACAGACAAAACAGAAGGATAGATTTATGTAAAGAAAACATAAATAAACTTGACACATTCATGTATTGCATTGTTTACATTCACATTACATGCATTCTGAAATGTTCTCTAAGGTCACCGGCAAGGAGCTTCAATGCTGTCTTAAAGACGCTCTTTTCCACTACAGTTAACAGTGCAGTAAACAGCTTGTTCATGGACTCCATTTCGCTGTGCCACCAAGTGTTACTAGAGTAGCTATTTAGCCTCTGTTCAACACTGCTCACAGCATTTTTGACCTTGGCCAAGTGCTTCATTGCTCTGAATGATTTATTAAAAATAACTGCATCTGCCTGAAGACTCAGTGAGATGTGCTGAAAGAGGATGACTGTAGAGCAAAATAATAATAAAAAAACTCTGCAGATAACTGAGAATCATGCACAAACAGAATTAAAAAAAATAAGATTCTAGCTTTTTCCTTTTTAACACCTTCATAAGCCCGATTCGCACGGTAATTTTTTCTCATATGGACGTCTGTAAAAATAAGTTTACAAATCACCTCAGTGATAAAACTCATGGATTTGGATGGCAATTTATTCACCGTGGAGGTGTGAGTTATGTGATCCTGCACACCCGGGAATGCACTGCTCATGTGGCCAGTCGCACATGACGAATGAATTTTATTTACAAATGTATTCTTATTATTGTGTAAAATGTATTTTAAAATACTTATATAAAATGTATTCTTATTATTCCAAGCATATTTTATAATATATAATCCTATTTATTATTTAATTATTTAAATCTCCTGTTTAAAAATAGGAAAATAGACAGGCTATAGTTGTATATAACTATACGCGATATATATCTGTTTATAATACACATTTTAAAATTGTATTGCATATCTGCTGCTGCCATAATAAAGACTCATTTCAAATTTGAACGGGCTTTTCTTCTCTTTCTGCTCCCAGTCGCTGTGGTGGAGCAGTTATGAAGTATTTTTCTTTTAAATACTTTCCAGCATTTCAGAAATAAATATGTATGCAAATTACACAGAGGTACAACTGTTACCTTACAGTGTTCAGGAGTGCTCAAAAAGGGTTTATACACTGAATTTTGAATCAATTTCTTCTTGTAAACTCAGAGATGTGTATTCGGATGGCAAATAAATTACCACACGACCTTGGTGTTTGTCAAAAAACAGTAGGTAATTTGGCCGGGAATTTTTACGGGGGTGGTGAGAGAAAAACACTGACATCCTGGATTCAGACAGGATTAAAATCAGCAACTACCCCCTGTATATGGTGAAAATCACTTACGTCCCCCTGAGAAACAATTACCGTCCGAATAGGGCTATAGTTTATTTTCTGGGATTTTTCAAATACATTGGTTACACTTTACAATAAGGTTAACTACACTATAGTTAAAAAAAGGGAAAGGGAAAGGGAAGTGGTGTGTGGCCAAGTATAGTGACCCATACTCAGAATTTGTGCTCTGCATTTAACCAATATTAACAACACTAACAATACATCTACAGTATTTATTAATCTTAGTGTTCTTTTAACATCTAATATGTTTTTAAAATCATAAGTTGTATCTGCTAACATTAATTAAGGGGAAGTCGTGGCCTAATGGTTCGAGGGTCGGACTCGTAATCTAAAGGTTGCGGGTTCGATTCTCGGGCCGGCAGGGATTGTAGGTGGGGGGGAGTGAATGTCTAGCGCTCTCTCCACTCTCAATACCATGACTGAGGTGCCCTTGAGCAAGGCACCGAACCCCCAACTGCTCCCCGGGCGCCGCAGCATAAATGGCTGCCCACTGCTCCGGGTGTGTGTTCACGGTGGGTGTATGTTCGTGGTGTGTGTGTTACAGGGTATCCTGTTGTACTGCTTAGGCAGCAGCTCCACCTTGTGGAAAACTTGGGTATGTTAACATGTAACAGGAAGTCAGCAGTTTTGTGCTATGGTTGCATGTGAGTTCTGCAATATATAAATACTCAGATCTTAACCCGCTGTATGTGTAGCGTCCTTATTCACCAACTTGCAACATGGTGTCGGATAGATTAGGACCCAAAAGTGAGCTTATGTAGCCTTCGCTAACGCGACGCGTTTTGTTTGTTTACTGGAAAGTTAAGTTCGCGGCAAACCAGTTAACATTAGCCATAACACTGTGACTGTAAGATGGCGTCGTCCATTCCGCCACCGGAGCCGATGAAGATGTCTGGTGACCTGAGCAGCAATTGGGCAAGTTTTCGAGCAGAGTTTGACGATTACTTGCTGGCGACCGGACCATGTGAGAAAGATGCGGACGTGCAAGCGGCAACACTGAGACGGCTAATGGGCAGTGAGTGCCGACACTTATACAAGCACAACCTGGGCCTCACACAAGACCAGCAGAAAGACGTAAAAGCCATACTGGAATCACTTGAAGACTACTTTACACCCACTAAAAATGTCATCTTCGAGAGGTACGTCTTTGGAAATCTTAGACAAGAGGAGGGTGAGACTATTGATGCATTTGTTACGAGACTGAGAGAAAAAGCGGCAACATGTGAATATGGTACCTTAAGAGACCAGCTCATAAGAGACAGGCTTGTTCTTGGAATAACTGATGAGGGCGCGAGACGCCGCCTGCTTAGAGAAAAAGACCTCACATTGGCAATGGCGGTTGAGATTTGCCGCGTTGCAGAGATTATGGACAGTAAGTTGAAAACTATGGCGCTGGACACCTCTAGGCCTGGGGAAAGCCTTAATGTGGCAGAGGGACAGCGACGGCGGCCTACCAGCAGGCCATTTGAGCAGACCATCAAACCGGCACAGAGCATGAGAGGGACAGGCGAGTGCAGGTACTGTGGAACTCAACACAGACGTGGGCGGGACCAGTGCCCCGCTTTTTGGAAAACATGCCGCTCGTGCGGCACCCCCAATCACTTCGCTAAAGTGTGCATGAAAAGAAGCCAAAACACACGCCAGTTGCACACTATGGACGCCCCCTCTGAAGAGGACCAAGATGATGATGGCGGCAATCTGGGCCAGATCTACACAGCAATGAGCATAGGAGCAGTGAACACACAGGGTAAGAAGTGGTTTGTCAACCTCCCACTGCAGAATGAGCCCCAGAGATGCCAGCTCGACTCTGGAGCAACCTGCAACATGATGAGCATCAAGGACAAAATGAGACTATCGCCCAGGACGGCTCTTCAGCCTAGTCTCACCAGACTGAAACTTTACAACAGTGCTTGGATGAACTCAATGGGCCTGTTCAGTACTCAGTGCGTCATTAGACGCAAGAGACACAAACTTGACTTTGAAATCGTGAAATCCGGCCAGAGGCCACTGCTTTCGGGCTCCACATGCGAGAATCTCGGTCTGATACGCTTCACTATTCCAGAGGAGCTGAATAGTGTAGAGCACATCAAGTTGAGCATGCCGACTAAAGAGAGCTTAATCAGCATGTACTATGATGTCTTCAACGGCCCCATTGACTCTCTGCCTGGCGACCTTCACTTTGAGCTGGACAGCACTGTGGCCCCTGTGCAGTGCGCTCCCAGAAACGTACCAGTGGCCCTCAAAGAAGCCGTTAAAGCGCAGTTGGACCAGTATGAAAGGGATGGGCACTTAGTCACAGTCACACAACCCACTGATTGGATAAGTAATCTGGTCATAGTGAAGAAGCCAGAGAAACTTAGGCTCTGTATTGACCCCAGACCCCTGAACCGAGCTCTCAAGCGGTCCCATTACCTTATGCCCACCTTAGATGATGTGCTGTACAAACTGCCAAAAGCACATATCTTCACGCTGGTGGACGCGTGGGATGCGTTTCTACAGTGCCGCCTGGATGAGGAGAGCAGCCTGATGACTACATTTTGGATGCCGTGGGGCAGGAAACGCTGGCTGAAACTCCCTTCCGGCGTGTCGGTTGCGCCAGAGCTGTACCAGTGGAAGCAGCACGAGCTCCTGGTGGACTTGAAAGGAATTGAGCCTATGGCTGATGACATCTTAATTGTGGGCTGTGGTGACACAGAGGACGCCATTCGAGACCATGATGCAAACCTCACCGCACTGATGGACAGATGCAGGGAAGTCAAATTGAGGCTGAGTCTGAAGAAGCTGCAATTTCGAGTTAAGGAAGTCCGCTTTCACGGCCACGTGCTCTCGGCCGAGGGCCTCAGAGCTGACCCTGACAAGGTCAGAGCAGTTCTGGACATGCCCAACCCCACAGACACTAAAGGTGTGCAGCGTTTTGTGGGGTTTGTTAACTATCTATCCAAGTTCATGCCACGCTTATCAGAGGTCTGTGAACCACTGAGGAGACTGTTGGATAAAGATGTACAATGGCACTGGCTGCCAAAGCACGACACGGTTATGAAGGAGATCAAGACGCTGATTACGGCTGTACCTGTTTTGAGGTACTATGACATTAACAGGCCGGTCACCATACAGAGCGACTCCAGCCAGACAGGCCTGGGCTGCTGCTTGCTGCAGGAAGGACAGCCAGTTGCATTTGCATCCCGTGCATTGTCCCAAACAGAGCAAAATTATGCTCAAATAGAAAAAGAATGCCTGAGCATTGTGTTTGCCTGTCAGCGATTCCACTACTATCTGTATGGGAGAGGTGATGTTACAGCAGAGAAAGATCACCGCCCACTGGTGTCCATCTTCACAAAGCCCCTCCTCAGTGCACCAAAGCGTCTCCAGAGCATGCTCCTTACGCTTCAGAATTACTGCCTCAAAGTGGTGTACAAGCCAGGCTCGGAAATGTACATCAGTGACACGCTCAGCAGAGCTGCTACCCCACCACAGAGCACAGACACACAGTACAGGCGGGAAATGGTCTGCAGCCTGCAGCAGGAACAGTACGACATCGCAGCAATTCAGCAGACAGACTATCTGAACGTCACCAGCCAACGCCTCACACAAATCCAACAACACACAGAGAAGGATGAGTGTCTTCAGATGCTCAAGACTGTCGTGCTTGAAGGATGGCCAGACTGCAGAGAGGAGACGCCCATAGTTATTAGAGGGTACTGGGCCATCAGGGACGAAATCAGTGTGCAAGACGGCGTACTCTTCAGAAGCCAGCGTGTTATCATTCCTAAAACTTTGCGACCGGAAATGCTGAGACGGATCCACTATAGCCACATAGGGGGAGAGGCTTGCTACAGGCAAGCTCGTGACACTCTATTCTGGCCCAACATGCAGGGGGAAATCAAAGACTTTGTGCAACAATGCTCTGTGTGCAATGAGTATGCACATGAACAACAGAAGGAGACCATGATGTCACACCCACTACCCACACGTCCCTGGCAGATAGTGAGCATGGACCTGTTCAACCATGCAGGAAAGGATTTCCTGCTCGTGGTGGACCATTACTCTGACTTCTGGGAGGTCGATTTGCTTCCTGACCTCTCAGCTGAAACTACGGTCCTGAGGTGCAAGGCTCAATTTGCACGCCATGGCATACCAGACCGGGTCATTTCTGACTGTGGATGTCAGTTTGCATGTGGAGCTTTCAGGACATTTGCAAAAGAGTGGTCCTTTGAGCATATTACATCATCGCCAAGACACCCAAAAGCCAATAGCAAAGCAGAGTCGGCAGTAAAGATTGTAAAAAACCTGTGCAGAAGAGCCGCGTTTGCTGGCGAGGACCCATGGAAAGCTATTCTTCATTGGAGAAACACACCCACCGAAGGACTGCACTGCAGTCCTGCACAGCGGCTGATGTCGCGGAGACTGAGGACGCACCTCCCTGTGGCAGACCAGCTCCTGGTGCCCCGGGTCATCAATGAGATACCGGACAAACTGTGTGTGAAACGCCAGGTGGCGAAACTGAGCTATGACAGATCAGCCAAAGATTTACCTGAGTTGAACATCGGCCAGCCCATCAGGATGAAACCACTCCCTGGGGACAGGACTGGCCGGTGGAGAAAAGGGGTGTGCCTGCAGCAGGCGGGCCCCAGGTCCTATGTTGTTAATGTGGAGGGGACAACATACCGTCGCAACAGGGTCGATCTTAGACCTGCGGAGAGAGTCCCCTCGTTGTCATCAGGGCATCTAGATCATTCCCCGGAGCATCCCGGGGATGCACATGCCACAGAGGATGGCTCTGCGAGCGAGGACAGCAGTGAAGAGACAAGCACCAGTCATGGGGGGGCAACCCATTCATCACAAACCAGTTGCACGCCACACCGAGCGGAGCAGGGCCAGGCATACTCCCGGAGTGGCAGGCTAATTAAGCCTCGGGATAGATTGAACCTGTAAGTGGGGCAAACTGAACAAGGAAAGTTAACACTGGAAAACAAGAACACTGCTAATAGCTGTCATATCGGTATTTGTGTTTCAACAGCTTGTGTTAGGTAAATTAGGTTTTGTTCTGTTCATGGTAATAGCCTGTTCATAAGTTGGGGTGTTCTTTGCAGAGTTAACAGGTAGAGTTTAATGAAGTTCAGGTTTGTGGGCAATGCCATTTAATGTTTGGATATCTTACTACAGGAACGGAGATGTTACAGGGTATCCTGTTGTACTGCTTAGGCAGCAGCTTCACCTTGTGGAAAACTTGGGTATGTTAACATGTAACAGTAAAGTAAAGTAAAGTCGTGACGTATTGTCAAGTATGGTGACCCATACTCGAAATTGGTGCTCTGCGTTTAACCCATCCAAGTGCACACACACAGCAGTGAGTAGTGAACAAATGCACACACACACACACACACACCGTGAACACACACCCGGAGCAGTGGGCAGCCATTTATGCTGCGGCGCCCGGGGAGCAGTTGGGGGTTCGGTGCCTTGCTCAAGGGCACCTCAGTCGTGGTATTGAGGGTGGAGAGAGCGCTGTACATTCACTCCCCCCACCTACAATTCCTGCCGGCCCGAGACTCGAACCCGCAACCTTTCGATTACGAGTCCGACTCTCTAACCATTAGGCCACGACTTCCCACAAGGAAGCCGTGCTGACTTCCGTGGCCATGAAGTCAGCAGTTTTGTGCTATGGGTGCATGTGAGTTCTGCAATATATAAATACTCAGATCTTAACCCGCTGTATGTGTAGCGTCCTTATTCACCAACTTGCAACAGTGTGTTCACTGCTGTGTGTGTGCACGTTGGATGGGTTAAATGCAGAGCACGAATTCCGAGTATGGGTCACCATACTTGGCAGTATGTCACTTCACTTAATGCACTATAAAGTGATATGAACAAACACTGAACAGCTGTATTTTTGTTTAGTTGAATAGTTGGGGGGGGGGGGGTAGAGATTAATAGTGCTAAAAATGAGCTAAAGCATTTAATAATGCCAACAAATGAGAAATTTCTGCAAATAGTATATATATGTGTATATATATATATTAGTGCTGACAATCACTAAAAAAAAATCACGTTAATCACAGTCATGGACTGTGATTAATCATGATTAATCGCAAATTTAAAATACTACGATTTAGGAATGTGTTGAAATAAAGAAATGCATGACAAACTATTAAGGAAACAGAACCTTTCAAACCTCCGACAGGTAAGATGCATAAACCGTATTATTCTTTTATCATTATTCTTTTGTTTTTATTCAGCCATTATATGCTTTTAAACTGGCAATAAAACTTTACCAAGCCACATCACTTCAATCCCAGCATACATTTACCCAACTATTATCAAAAGTATTTCTAAACAAATACAACAAAACATTTTCTTGTGACCTTACCGTATTATGACAAAATGCAAATGAAGAAGAATTGAACCTAGTCTGCAGCTACATTAGAGCTAAAATTAGCATAATTCTACATAAGACAATTTATGAGATTAATAGTACACTTTTACTCAGAACTCACTTTAAACCACCATCGAGTGTTTGTAATAACTCCATTTTGCGATCACATGTGGAATTTGGTCCTTTACTGTTGTTAAAATATGCTATTTATAGCCTTTTATATAGCTGCACAAATTAGCATTTCAGATGTACACTTTCATCTCAAGAAAATCACATACAAACCATATCCTATCATAATCGTTTGTTTATTATCTTATATAATCTATAGTGGCTGTTGTCATGACCCAGGGGACTTCGTGCATTTTTGCCATGGCCGCCTGAGACCCCTGACCTGCCACAGTCCCTCGAGTCTCCTGTTCTGCCCTGGAGGCCTCTCCAGTATCCTGCCCTGCACCGGCCTCCAGGGCGCCCCCTCCCTCCTCGGGTACAACTTTTACGGCGAGGCATGCGCCTACCGGGAGGGTGGCGATCTGTCACGTGTGTGTTCCCATTTAGTTCCGTTTTGCCCTCATTTAGTTTTTCCTGTCATTAGTTAATCATCGTTTATTCTTATCACCTGTTTTATATTAATCTTGTTTGCGCCTTGATTTCCTTGTCTTTATAAGTCCTGTGCTCTCCCTTATTCTTGGTCTGCTGTTAATTGTCTTCCTGTGTTGATTGTGTAATTAAAACATTTGTATTCTGAAGAACTCCCCGTCTCCTCGCTCCTTCGTCCCCCACGTAAACCTGACAGTTATCTTACGCAAATGTTTTATGGTTATAATTTTATTTATTTTTTTGCAGTAAATTGACAAGCAGAATCATACCAATTGCCAAAGGAAGCTGATTGAAAACAAGGTTAGTTTTGTAAGGCTTGCATATTCTACTTAAACGGATGATGTGATGTTATAGCTGTCACGTCTTTTCCAGAAATAACTTAATAATATTATTTTGATTTAGAATGTCCACCAAAGCTGGCTGGTTCTATTGATTGTGGGATCTTCATGTTCATGGTAAGAAAAAGAAAGGGAAAGTAAAAAAAAATAATAATAATAATAATAATAATATATATATATCAACTTTTCTTTTCATTAGAATGAAAAACATGAGGGCTTTTCACACATGAAATAGTTAACACTAGGTGAATGTAAACTGAATACTGGTTTGTCTAATTTTTCACACAGAATATAATTTACCTGGGGTTGACAATTAATCCTGGGTTTTCATATGCTGCTGTTTTACATTGTACATTACTAAACCCCAGGTAAACATCCTTATATACACATTTTCTGTATCAGTGTCACTGATTGGACAGACATTGCATGCGATGTGATACAAAAATGCCCAAGCACTGCACATCCTCATATTACATACAGCTGACTTTACAAGTTTTCAAGTTTTTCCTGAATGTACTTTTTAGATTATAAAATAAATATAGTCTTTTTTTTACCCTGACTGTTGTGTTTTCTGTCAGTATTTGACATTTTTTACATCCTGTCAAATGCTGAATTTAATTTACTGTTTTTATGCAGTGCTTATTTTTGCAGTGACTGTCCAAAACACTTGAATATGAGGCAGGCAATTGGCTGTCTGTCTATGGATAAAGGGTTAAAAACGTTAAAGCCATATAAACCCTTCTCTGGAGTAGGCTTTCATTACACCAAGTTAAAGTGGTGCTAAACCCCATTACAAGTGTGACATGTTCCTTTAAATGGGGTTAAAAGTGGTGTTTACACTGTACATATTTATTAATTTATTGGTGGCGGCATGTATGGACTTGGTTCCAATTGATGATCTGTTAACATTGTATGTTTCCCCTCCATGTGCATGTCACTTCATACAAATATGAACTATCCTGTTAGAGAATTTTGCAGTTAAAAGGTATCTCTTTATCCCTTTCTCTCTCTCCTGGTCATTTGACTATAAATTAACTTTATTTTTTCACAGGAAACATTTGTACACTTCTCTCAAGAAGAAGCCACAGATAACAGAAGGCCACTGTCTGCACTGCAGTCGGATGGCTTTGCAACAACCAAAAGTCTTCAAAGGTTTAGTGGAAGAGCCGTGCTTTATAAAATTGAAAGAGGAAGACCAGGAAAAAGGCCTTCTTCAGCTTTCACAGTCTGAAACGGATGATGATCGACAACTCGCCAAAAAGCTTTAGCCTTTAAGGAAGATATTTTTTATTTTTCCTCAAGGAGTATTTTTTTCTTTAGTATATTATTATGCCTTTGCTACTTAAATGGAAAATAATATTTTATTAAAACGCAATATATTTTGTTTTGATTTTTGGGTTTGATGGATCTGAATTTGCTTGCTTCAATCAATCCTGTGAAGAATTGTGTAATGTCTATGTAAAAATGGTTCATTCTGAAATGGTTGAGTAAAAACATATGTTTCAAATAAAGTGTTTTCATGCTTAAGCTTTGCTTTAATTTGTGTTTTATTATTTGTGTTCAGTATTAAGTTAAGACATAAGATAAACTTTTGACTTAAAAATAATTAACAAGGGGTGTGTGTAGGGGTGTAACGGTTCACAAAATTCACAGTTCAGTTTGATACGGTACAGTTCCGTGTGTTTTTGATACAGCAAAAAAAAAAAAAGAAATGCCAGAGAAATGTCCTTGATTTTTACAAATTCTTTATTTATTTAGACTATTTTTTTTTTACTTTGAACAATAATGGAGCTATACTTGACCCATCTTCTTGGGTGTCTTCTTGGCAGCGTAAAACAAAAATAGCTCTGGTTATTCCAGTTGATGTAGCCTATTGTCATGTAGCAGATTAATGTTTTCCAATAAGTTTAAATTCATTTAAATTGATTTTACCTTTAATGGGCTTTTTTTTGTTTTTTGCAGAGGAAACACAGAAGTTGCATCTGAATGGCATTTAGATGCTTTTATATACTGTTTAATGCAGCTCAGAGGGACATGTAATGCTTTAACCTGCAGTTACAATTGCATGAATAATATTTTGATATTTTAAACATAAAACGTGGACAACTGATGTTTGAAATTAATGTAAAAATTAAAAGATACTTTAAATGCGAAATTGAAACCACCAGCAGGTGGCAGCAAGTCACTGTTATTTCGATTCTTTGCGATTGAACCAAATCATTTAACGGTTGATTCAATCAGGACGAAACGCCATCATGTTTATCAGAGATGCAAAACAGTGCTGTGGCTGTGTTTGGAATTATTTTTGTTGGCAAAATTGAGCAAAATCAGGCTAAGATGTAAGTCTCTTAATTAACTTATTGCTTATTGAACTGTTGTAAAAAATCATTTGTAATCATGCTGAACAATGCGTATTAGGATAAAATAGCTCCGGCCACTTCTGGCCTCAGACTGCTGGCCTGGCGTTGCTGTCCTCAGACTGTTGTGATATCATAGGGTTCTGCAGTTAGACCCTTCTCTCTGTTTCGCGTTGAGTGGTTCTTTGCCTCCACCTCAAGGACTTTAATGCGTGGCTAGCCGTTGATTTTCCCTTACATATCCATCTGGCTGTGTTCGGATTCCTGTCACACTTGTGGTGTTCCCGGTCAAAAATGACCAGACTCTTCAACTTATTTTCTTTCATTTAGGACTGGTTTTGTGTTTCTATTTGCATCTGATTAATCGCCCGAATTATCTGAGTGTAGGTACCTTATTTTCACAATATTAAACAAATAAATTTTAAATTTGCATTGTTTATCACACTAGTGTGCTTTAATGTTTAATCTGGAAGTTTGCTTTTAAATGCTTTTTCTTAGGCCCCGTCCACACGAAGACGCGTTTCGCTGTATACGCATACATTTTTTACCGTATAGGCATTTCGTCCACACGAATCCGGCGTTTTCGAAGAGTGAAACCGATAATTTTTGAAACCGGGTCCCAGGGTGGATAAATTTGAAAACGCATTTTCACGTTTTCGTGTGGACGGCGAATCCGTATATTTTTTCTGAAACGATGACATCATCAGCCCACGTCTCGCCCCTAATCAGACACCGCTACATCACATAACAGCGACAACAACAATGTCAGACTACGTGCCTGTGTTCGTGCTACAGAACCTACTGAGCTCATTAGCTTTATTAAAGCAAAATCTTCTGCTTTGTGTGTTAGTTTGTATTCAGCGCGCAAGGTTTACGCACATGGTCCAAGTCTTCTTCTCTGTTTTTTTGTGTATCTCTGTGGCAGAATTACAGCGCCACATATTGGTCTGGCATGTGTACTACATCGTTTTCAGTCGGTTTCAGTGATTCCGTGTGTATGGATAATTTTCATTATCCATACACACGGCATATATATATATATATATATATATATATATATATATATATATATATTGCAATGCATCTTCACTGTAAGATTCACCTTCAGTTGTCTCTTCCTCGCTATTTTCTTGATCAGTAATATGATCAAGAATCTTTTGTATAGACAGCTTCTTCGCCATTGCGCTGACACTAGCCGGGTTTCCATCACCCTATTTTAATGCGCATTTTACTTTACTTACTTACTTACTTTTGTCATTTAGCAGACGCTTTTGTCCAAAGCGACTTACAAATAAGAAAAAGTAACTAAAACTAAAAAGTTACAACTCTATAAATACTATCTACCCACATATAGATAGTATACGCATTTTGAAGTATTGCATGAGAAACAAGTGATGGAAACACCAAATTTCGAGTAACAATCCCTTTATTCGCAAAAAGATTTTTACGCTCGCTTGAGGTGGTTTTTGACTTGTGTGAAAAAGGGTTGATGTGAATAATGGGAGATGGAAATGCATTTTGCAAATAAATTCCTCCAAGTGCATCAAAAAAGTCATGTGGGACAGCAAACCTGACTAACCAGCAGACCGATGTCCGATGGCATCTGAAATGTTGTTTTGGTCATTCTAAAATGCCCGAGTAAAGTCTGTCGTCAAAGTATTTCTCTAATTGCCTCCCAGAAATGTCTTACACGACTGCATTCCCAAACAGCAGCATCCACCTCCAAAAGCAAAGACCGCTTTCATTGTTGTTACGAACTTTTAGAGTCTAGGGAATGTGCCGTAACATTTATATATTAATATGCTGCTAGATGTGAAGAGGCATAGAAGAACATGACAGACAATCTTTGAAAGAGAAAAAATTACTGGATTTTTATTCACATAAAAGCCGAAGCCACTAGATCCAGTAAAAATACCAATGATATGCACTATGTACAATGTAAGAAAAATAAATAAATATTAATAATTGGGAAGAGAACAAAAGTGGCGCCAAAGTAAAAAACAAAATATAACAAAACAATCCTTAAGCTAACCCTAATCCTAACAAAAGTAAAATGTGAAAAAGAAACCAAAATCTTTGCGCACGCGGCGCTAACTAAGCTAAATACAGAACAAAAGTACAAGGAGTGGCGCTCACCTCTAACCTAGTGTGTATAACAGAGGAAAAAACATCCCTACAGGCAGAGTATACCGCGGCATACTAACCTACCGTTCATCTTCCCATAGATCATCGTAATGCCTCTGTATGATGGAAAGTAAACACACGATAACCAATCTTTCAGATACTGAAACATAACGGGTACTCATAATACATCTAAACAAAGCACATAGTACACAACTCAGTTTGCTGCAGAACCTCGGGTCATTACACAAAGCTCAACACGCTACAAGAGAGAGAGAGCATGAATGAACACGCCACCCTTTTAAACCAGCTGAACGGCCTTTGATTGTTTCTCGAACGTCGCCTCAATGATGACTGACGTCCGACTCGGCCAATCACAGCAATCCTGCGAGCAGAGATAGTGAGCTAGAAACAAAAGAGAGACAATGAGCATGGCCAACACGTGCGAATTACACCAACATATACAGATCAGTGAAAACAAAACACACGTGGAACGTAACATTGTGTTTCGTCTGCTCACTCTTAGTCGCAAATAATTTATTATATATGAAAAATATTATTTTCTCCTACATTTCTTAGTGGTTTATAGTGCAGGTTTATCAGGAAGTGACAATTTTGTTCTCTTTGACTCGTTGGATGGAAACGGTGCTTGTTCGCAAATGTTTTATGCAATATTCCAGTTTTGCGCATAAGTTAAATTTGCTACTTTGGATGGAAACCCGGGTTCAGACGGAATGACACGCAAGGCACTGTGTGGCATTTGTATGCTCTCTCTCTGTGCTAAAGCATTTATTTGTAAACTTTCGTCTACTCTGTGAGAACATGGAAGCCTCAAAACCTATTGTCATAATGTCATTGGTCCAAGGCCTTTACGTTTGCAAGCACAACATGCTCCTGAACACTAGTTGTTTCTCTTACTTTCATTCTTCCCAATTCACTTTCAATGGCCGACCATTTTTGACAAGTGTGACTTTGTGCAATTTTGTACAAAATAAAAGCTTTTCAAAACAAACTTCCTGATTAAACATTAAAGCAAACTAGTGTGATAAAGAGTGCATATTTTTTTTAATCTCGTATTGTGAAAATTATTAATAAAAAATGCTTTTTTTTCTCTCAAAAATGTGATTATATATTACATTGTGCTTTTAATAATGTAAATGCAATTTTAAAAATATGAATTTAATATATTTATTAAATGTATCAAAAGATTCTTTCAAATTTCAGTACACAATAGATAAAGACACCTAGGGCCACGTTCTTCGTACGTTGCTTATTAAATTTGAGATGATTTGAAAGATGCCAGATCTTCTAATCCTGATAACTGATCTCTGTCTAATTTGGTCCTTCAAATTCATTTGCATATTAGATTAAAATATCTGGATTAAGTTGTCTAAGATTACTGTGCGTTCTCGTGTTCCCCGAAAAGGGCAGATGTGTCAATACTCGAAACCGCGATCAGCAATGCAGCGATTGGCTGGTGGCAAGACAGCAACGTAATGACATCATATCATTTAAAAAGACACCTGACGAAAAAGTTGACAAATTTCTGGACCTTTATAAGGAAACAGCCAAACGAACAAAACTACATAAATGTTATAGGCTAGTAGACAAATGAAATGTGCACTGTTTTTTTTTTTTTTTTATATATTCATGATTTCTAGTATTTGTACAGGCTTTACATGTTTATTTCAATGTTGTAATTAGCAATTAATTGAATATGATCTTTGAAGCAGATTTATGTGACAGCATTAATTAAAGTTTCTTAGATATCAAGTTATCTGCATCTCCTGCGCTCCATCAAGCCACTGCTATAATAGCTGTCACCACTCAAATTAATGCACTACTCAGATTAACTGTAAAACGTGTGTACGACTCCAATACAATTATAAAGTAATTATTTCATCACTAATAAATCTTTCATTGAATAAAACTGGCTGTGTCTTTAGTATTATAGACTACACAACATTGTTATATTTTAAAATAAAATTTTTAATTATTATTATTTAAATAATTGTCCCTGGATCAGTAGGATACACTTGTAATGTCTCTTGACTCTATAGACCGGAGAACCCTCGACAAGGACAGGGGGAAGGGTGGGGAAAGAGTGGGCGAATAACGGGTTTAATACACGAGATGTGGAAAACCAGGTGTACCCGGTGTAAATAGGGAAAGGGAAAGGGAAGTGGTGTGTGGCCAAGTATATTGTTACGAAACGCTCCTCTAAGGAATTCAGGAACCAGCGGGTGAGTAGAAAACAGGCTTTTAATGAAACAAGAGTTTCAGAATACAAGAAATCAACCTCCAAACAATGTAAACATAACTTTAAGACTCGACCAAGACATAAGGAGAACTGAGGACTCATAAAGGGATAAACCAAACGAGGAAATTAGATAATTAACTAAACACAGGTGATGAGAATGAATGATTAACTGATGACTGGAAACTAGAACAGGAAATACCAAAAAAGGGCAAAAGGGAAACTAAACAGGAACCAAACCATGATAGATATCGCCCCCCTCCCTGAACGTGCGCCCCGCACCGTAACAGTCACATCGGGGAGTCGGGCGCCCTGGAGGCTGGAGTAGGGCCAGGACAGGGAGGAGACTTGGGAAGCCTCCAGGGCGGATCAGGAGACTCGGGAGGCCATGGCGGGACTGGAGACTCGGGAGACCATGGCGGATCAGGGAGCTTGGATGGCCATGGCGGATCAGGGAGCTTGGATGGCCATGCCGGATCAGGGAGCTTGGATGGCCATGCCGGATCAGGGAGCTCCGTGGCCTTGGCCCTAGGCCTGGCCACACAGGCCGTGACTATATGGCCCCCCAAAAAAAATTTATTGGGGAAGTTCCCCTCTTGGAGTCATTGAGGAGGAGCGGGCTCTGTGGGGTGCTCTGGAGGAGCAGGCACTTGAGGGCACTCTGGAGGAGCGGGCACTTGGGGGCGCTCGGACATCGTGGACTCTTGGGGGTGCTCGGACAGCGCGGATGCTTGGGGGTACTCAGACAGTGCGGACGCTTGGGGGCGCTCTTGATGCGCGGAGCTGGACGGGACCAGCGGAGACGCAGTAGAGCTGGATGGCACCAGCAGAGACGCAGGAGAGCTGACGGGACCAGCGGAGATGCAGGAGGGCACTTGCGACGAGCAGGCACTGGAGGGCGCTCAGGCAGTGCTTATTCCTGGGGGTGCTCATGAAGTTCTATTTCCTGGGGGGCGCTCTGTTAGCATAGACACAGGAGGGACTGGCCCTGGAGAATCGGGCACTGGAGAGACTTGCCCTGGAGAATCAGGCACTGGAGAGACTGGCCCTGGAGAAGCGGGCATTGGAGGGACTGGCTCTGGAGAAACGAGCACTGGGGAGGGCTTATTAAGAGCGGGCACAGGGAAGCGCTGGCGTGGAGCAGGCACAGGAGGGCGCTGTCGAGGAGCGGGCTCTGGGGAGAGGACAGGAGCCGAGAATTCAGGGGGTATCGCCAAATCCAGGACCGCTGGAGTAAGTGCCGGTGGGCCTGCCATACTCTTTGCCGACGGGCTTGTGTTGGCCCGCGAATGGCGGCGGGCTTGAATTCCCGACCTTCGGGTTACAAGTCCAACTGTCTATTCATTAGGAAACGACTGCCCTAATAGTGAGGCAGTTTAAGCCGCACCGCCATCGGACTAAGGACCTTGACTATGGAAAAGGGCCAATAAATTTAGGCGCTAACTTTCGCGACAGAGACTGAAGAGGTAGGTTATGAATGCACAGCCACACTTTCTGGCCACAAACATATCTAGGGGCTTTAGAGCGATGGAAATTAGCGGCCCGACAGGTACGTTTTCTAGTCTCACACAATGTCTTCCGCACCCTCTTCCAGGTAAGCTGGCAGCGCTTAATAAGGGCTTGGACAGAAGGGACAGAGATCTCTGATTCTTGCGCGGAGAATAGTGGCGGCTGGTAAACTAGACAACAGTGAAATGGAGATATCCCAGTGGATGACGATGGCAGCGAGTTATAGGCGTTTTCGGCCCAACCCAGCTGCTCACACCAGGAAGTGGGGTTATGAGCAGAAAGAGTACGGAACAAACGCCCGAGGATTTGATTGACGTGTTCGGCTTGTCCGTTAGTCTGTGGGTGAAATCCTGATGACAGACTAGCCGTAGCTCCGAACTGTCGACAGAATTCCCTCCAAAACTGAGAGACAAATTGAAGCCCTCTATCGGAGACAATGTCAGTGGGTAGCCCATGGATTTTAAAAACATGATCGAACACTGCTAGCGCCGGCTCCTTGGCTGCAGGGAGCTTGGGAAGAGGGATAAAACAGGCTGCCTTAGAGAAGCGATCAACGACAGAATTTCATGAGAAGGGAGGCAGCCCAGAGATGGAATGGAGAGAGGATGAAGCAGCCCAGCAGGGGGAGAATTACTAGACTTAGACTGGGCACAGACAGGACAAGAGATTACAAAACGGCGTACGTCACGGACTAAGTCCGGCCACCAAAACCGCTGACGGACGGTGGCTAGAGTGCCCCTAATTCCAGGATGCGCGACGAGCCTGGAGGCGTAACTCCAGCAGAGAACCGCGAGACGAATGGACCTGGGGACAAACAGTATACCTGTGGGACATTCTCGAGGAATCGTGACACGAGCAAGAGCCCTCTTTACCTGTCGTTCGATTCCCCAGACCACAGCCCCTACCACATGACCATCGGGCAGAATGGTCTCTGTGGCAGAGCCGTCCTCAGAGGAACAGAACTGACGAGAAAGCACATCAGGCTTAGTTTTCTTTGAGCCGGGTCTGTAAGAAATGGTAAAGTTGAACTGCCCAAAGAATAAAGCCCACCATGCCTGTCTAGAGTTTAATGTCTTAGCAGAACGAATGTACGCTAATTTTCGGTGATCAGTCCAAACAACGAATGGCTGGGCCGCCCCCTCTAACCAATGACGCCACTCGCTTAGTGCCAATCGAATGGCCAGGAGTTCACGGTTACCCACATTGTAGTTACGTTCTCTCAGAGCATCGCTCTGAGAGGCGATGAGAGAAAAAAGCGCACGAGTGAACCCGGTCGTCCTGTGATGAGCGCTGCGAAAGCACAGCTCGCACTCCTACATTAGATGCGTCAACCTCTACTATGAATTGTCTTGAAGTGTCAGGGCTAATCAGGATGGGTGAGGAAGTAAATAATTTCTTTAGACCATTGAAAGCCTCCTGAGCTGCGTTGGACCATGTGAAACGAGACTTGGTCGATGTGAGGGCCGTAAGAGGGGCGGCCACCTGACTGAAATTACGGATAAAGCGACGATAAAAATTAGCAAACCCCAGAAATCTTTGGAGAGCTGTACAAGAGTCGGGGGCAGGCCAGTCCATAACTGCGCGCACCTTATCTGGATCCATACTGATGCCATCGGCGGACACGACTGAACCCAAAATCGAAACCGAACTGGCATGAAAAACACACTTCTCAGCGTTAACAAAAAGACGATTCTCTAACAGACATTGTAGCACACGACGCACGTGCTGGACTTGTTCCTGGATTGAAGGCGAAAAAATTAGAATGTTAAGCATGTACCTAAGGACATCATTCACCAATGCTTGAAAAATGGCTGGGGCGTTGACGAGCCCGAAAGGCAGTACCCAGTATTCAAAGTGGCCTAAGGGAGTGTTGAAAGCTGTCTTCCATTCGTCTCCCTCTTTGATGCGCACTTAGTGGTACGCATTGCGGAGGTGTCGTTAAGCCTATGATAATCTGCAGGGACTCAAAGAGCCATCCTTCTTTTTCACGAAAAAGAACCCCGCCCTGGCGGGAGAGGTGGAAGGGACAATGGTACCGGCGGCAAAGAGAGTTGGCTAGGTATCTCTCGAGCGCCTCGCGTTCGGGAACGGACAAGGAATAAATTCTACCCCGAGGAGGCGTGATACCCGGGACCAGGTCAATGGGAAGGGAGAGAAGTGGCCCGTGAACGACTGAACACCGCTCGCAAATTGCAGTACTCCACCGGGACCCCTGAAAAATCACTGGGCTCCTCCTGAAACACAGAAACTGAAGACACAACAGGCATAGCCGAGACAAGACACTTAACATAAGACAAGATGGTCCCTTCTACCCAGTTAAACTGAAGGTTATGTTGAGTTAACCAGGGGTGCCCTAAAACGATAGGCGAAAGGGGGGAACAAAAAATAAGGAAATTGTCTCTTGGTGATTGTCGGAAATGGTGAGATTAATCGGAGCGGTGGCACAAAGAATCTTGGAAAGGATGCGACCATCCAGGGTATAGATAGTAGATGGGTCACTTAACTCATGAACAGGAATGCCGTGATCGAGTGCCCAGTTCTCATCCATAAAATTACTCTCGGCCCAGTCAACCAGGGCTACGCAGGAAAAGGTAGAACCACCACAGCGCAGGAGGGCAGCGAGGGAGGTATGAGCCTTATGAGATGGGGAAAAGGTAGTCGCGCTCGCCAGCACTCCCTGGTCTACTGGCGAGGCCTCTTTTTTACTGGACACATTGCAGCGAAATGCCCCTGTGCACCACAATACATGCAGAGTCCCCCCCGCGATGTGGTGCTGAAGTTCAGCAGCGGAGATATGAAGACCCCCCAGCTGCATGGGTTCTGGACCTGGTGAGGCCACCGCGGGAGAAGAGACAATGGGTGGGGCCGTCTGTTGCTCGGGCATGGAGTAGCATGCACGGCGGTGCAACTCAAAGCGTTTGTTGAGGCGAATGGCAAACTCGACCCAAACGGGTTGGCAGATCACGAGATAGAATCTCCTCCTTGATCTTCCCAGAGAGACCCTCCAAAAATCGAGCGGTGAGAGCTGCTAAGGTGCGGAACTCTATTTCATAATCGGCAGCTGACTGCTTCCCCTGGCAAAGTGTCACAAGCTGTCGAGAAGCCTCGTGTCCATAGACAGATTGGTCGAAAATCTTAATTATCTCCTCCTTAAAAGCAGAAAACCGTTCACAGCAGCTGTCCTCAGACTCCCACACAGCCGCTCCCCAGTCGCGTGCCCGCCCAGTCAGGAGAGAAAGCACAAAAGCTACCTTGGAGCGGTCCTCGGCATAGGTCGTGGGTCGGAGGGAAAAATTCACCTCACACTGTGTCAAGAAAGCTCGGCATTCAGCAGTCTGCCCAGAATAACAAAGAGGATTGTTGATTAGTGGTTCAGGTTCACTACACGGCTGCAGCATAGCAGATTGGGCGGGACGCAGATTCTGTAACTGACCGGTTAACTCCGTAACCTGGGCGGACAGGCTCTCCACAGCGTGCCTGATGGCAGTGAGCTCCACTTCATGTCAGCCCAGCATCACGCCCTGCAGTTTCACTGCAGAATGAATGGAAGTCTCCTTCGCCGTGTCCATGCTCTGGTCAGATCATTCTGTCACAACACAAAGGGAACCAGAGGCAAAGGCAAGTCAAACAGAGAATTTATTGTCCACAAAACAAACTCAGGCAGTCTGTTGTTCGCTAGCTGGATCAGGCATACGCAGAACTGGAAAATAATTCAGGAGAAAACTAGAACATAGAAGCAGACTTGACTTGTATGAGAGCGAGTGCGGTCCCGGCCAGAGTGGCGAGCGGCAACTTCCACAGAAGGCTGTATAGTCCGGAGGGTTGCACCCGGAGGAAAACGAACCACTGGCCGCAGGCAACTGGGAGACTGGGTAGAGATCAGGTCAGACACTCGACAGGACTCAACTTGACTAGACAGGACAGGACTGTTCTTGACAAAACACAACAGAGTAGCGGTAATCAATAGAAAGAGAGCTGGCAGAATGGCTGCGAAGCACAATAATCTGACAAAGAAGTCTAGTAACACAGAGAGCGAAATAGAGGAACAAATCAGCGTCAAAAGGAAACAGGTGCCGTCCCAATCAGTGCGAGTGCTGATTGTGAATGCGAACAGCTGAGTCTAGGAAGCAGAGCAAGAAATAGAAAGGAAAAGAAAACTGGAATCAAACCTGGCTCAAGACACCCGAGCAGGTTTAAGCTTACGGACATGTTGCTATGACAGCAAGTCTAGGATGAGCTTCAAAGAACCAAATGATCCAAGAACAAGCAAAATCATCAACAATCAAATCCTGAGTTAGCGGCGTACGAAGAACGGGCCCCTGGTATGAAGTGTGCAAAAATTATGACATAAACAACCTAGCATTTGTAAATAGCATTTACAACATTTGTTCTAGCATTTGTAAAACTGCATTTTACCATCTTAAAAATATATCTAAATTACGACCTGTGCTCTCAATGTCAAATGCAGAAACATTAATTCATGCGTTCATGACCTCGAGGCTAGATTATTGTAATGCTGTATTGGGTAGTTGCTCTGCATGTTTAATATAAAAACTCCAGCTGGTTCAAAATGCAGCAGCTAGAGTTCTTACTAGAACCAGGAAGTATGACCCCATTAGCCCGGTTCTGTCAACACTGCACTGGCTCACTATTAAACATCGTATACATTTTAAGATCTTGATAATTACCTATAAGGCCCCCAGTGGTTTGGCACCTCAGTATTTGAGTGAGCTCTTATCGCATTATAGTCCTTCACGTCCGCTGCGATCTCAAAACTCTGGCCATTTGATAATACCTAGAATATCAAATCAACTGCGGGTGGGAGATCGTTTTCCTATTTAGCGCCCAATCTCTGGAACAATCTACCTAACACTGTTCGGGAACCAGACACACTCTGTCAGTACAAATCTAGATTAAAGACCCATCTCTTTAACCTGGCTTACACATAATACACTATTGCATTTCTATATTCTTTTTTTGGGAAGTCGTGGCCTAATGGTTAGAGAGTCGGACTTGTAATCCAAAGGTTGCGGGTTCGAGTCTCTGGCCGGCAGGAATCGTAGGTGGGGGGAGTGAATGTCCAGCGCTCTCTCCACCCTCAATACCACGATTGAGGTGCCCTTGAGCAAGGCACCGAACCCCCAACTGCTCCCCGGGTGCTGCAGCATAAAATGGCTGCCCACTGCTCCGGGTGTATGCTCACTGCTGTGTGTGTGCACGTTGGATGGGTTAAATGCAGAGCACGAATTCCGAGTATGGGTCACCATACTTGGCTGAATGTCACTTCACTTCATAATTCAAATCCGTTAAAGGATTGTTAGGCTGCATTAATTAGGTCAACCGGAACTGGGAACACTTCCCAAAAACACCCAATGTACTTGTTACATCGTTAGAAGAATGGCATCTATGCTAATATTAGTATGTTTCTTTCTTATTCCGAGGTCACCGTAGCCACCCAGATCCAGACTGTATCCAGATCAGATAGTCATTGCAGCCACCTGGATCCAGTCCGTATCCAGATCAGATGGTGGATCAGCACCTAGAGATGACCTCTACAGCCCTGAACGTTAGCAGAGACCAGGACAACTAGATGAGACCCAGAGACTGATCCCCAGTGAAGACCCTGTCTCCTAGACGGCCATCGGGACAAGACCACAGGAACCAGATGAGTCATTTGCACAATCTGACTCTGTTTTAGCCTCGATTTAAACTGCTGATTTTGTCTGACCAGAGGAGAATGACACTATTTTTTTCACTATTACCTCATCTAAATACTGTAAAGCTGATATAAAGCCACCCAGCTTTATATCAAGCTGATGTAAAGCTGCTTTGACACAATTTTATTGTTAAAAGTGCTATATAAGTTATAGTGACTTGACTTGACAACCAGTTTATTTAAAAAAATTAAATTTTTTTTTTTTTGCGTGAAAATTATTAATATCTTACTACTACTACTACTACTACTAATAATAATAATCATAATAACCAAAAGTGCTCACACTTGAATTGATCAGTGTTTGTGCTCTTTTATGCATTCCCTAATATTAACTCAATTTCAAATGCCTTTTGCACATAAATAATCACACCTCTGAAGTTATTGACTGTCTAAAATTGGTTGTGCATTCTGATATACACTCACCTAAAGGATTATTAGGAACACCTGTTCAATTTCTCATTAATGCAATTATCTAATCAACCAATCACATGGCAGTTGCTTCAATGCATTTAGGGGTGTGGTCCTGGTCAGGACAATCTCCTGAACTCCAAACTGAATGTCAGAATGGGAAAGAAAGGTGATTTAAGCAATTTTGAGCGTGGCATGGTTGTTGGTGCCAGACGGGCCGGTCTGAGTATTTCACAATCTGCTCAGTTACTGGGATTTTCACGCACAACCATTTCTAGGGTTTACAAAGAATGGTGTGAAAAGGGAAAAACATCCAGTATGCGGCAGTCCTGTGGGCGAAAATGCCTTGTTGATGCTAGAGGTCAGAGGAGAATGGGCCGACTGATTCAAGCTGATAGAAGAGCAACTTTGACTGAAATAACCACTCGGTACAACCGAGGTATGCAGCAAAGCATTTGTGAAGCCACAACACGCACAACCTTGAGGCGGATGGGCTACAACAGCAGAAGACCCCACCGGGTACCACTCATCTCCACTACAAATAGGAAAAAGAGGCTACAATTTGCACGAGCTCACCAAAATTGGACGGTTGAAGACTGGAAAAATGTTGCCTTGTCTGATGAGTCTCGATTTCTGTTGAGACATTCAGATGGTAGAGTCAGAATTTGGCGTAAACAGAATGAGAACATGGATCCATCATGCCTTGTTACCACTGTGCAGGCTGGTGGTGGTGGTGTAATGGTGTGGGGGATGTTTTCTTGGCACACTTTAGGCCCCTTAGTGCCAATTGGGCATCGTTTAAATGCCATGGCCTACCTGAGCATTGTTTCTGACCATGTCCATACCTTTATGACCACCGTGTACCCATCCTCTGATGGCTACTTCCAGCAGGATAATGCACCATGTCACAAAGCTCGAATCATTTCAAATTGGTTTCTTGAACATGACAATGAGTTCACTGTACTAAAATGGCCCCCACAGTCACCAGATCTCAACCCAATAGAGCATCTTTGGGATGTGGTGGAACGGGAGCTTCGTGCCCTGGATGTGCATCCCACAAATCTCCATCAACTGCAAGATGCTATCCTATCAATATGGGCCAACATTTCTAAAGAATGCTTTCAGCACCTTGTTGAATCAATGCCACGTAGAATTAAGGCAGTTCTGAAGGCGAAAGGGGGTCAAATACAGTATTAGTATGGTGTTCCTAATAATCCTTTAGGTGAGTGTATTTGGATTTTACAGCACTTTTTTTTTTTTTTTTTTTTTTGCCACTTTATTGGAAAGACCATGGAGATGAGACAGAAAATTATTAGATAGTGGAAGAGATATGAGAACAGATCCAGGACAACTCATAGGTCAAACTCAAACCTGCATCACTTGCATGAGCTGAAAATTGCTGGTCTCAGTTAAAGAAGTACTAGAATAGTTCATGTGAGCTGGATTTCTGTTGTTCTGTGTATCACTGTGATTTGGCAGCAGGTAATCACAGTCATAACGATATTCAGTAAAATAGCATTATTGGAAATATTATGCCAACTTTATATTATACCACATAATTGCAACTAACTCATGTTTTGCACACAATTTGGGTCTCCCTGTAAAAACTGCCCCTGTTTCCACAGCATTAAAACATCACTTACTGTATCTGGGTGAGCAGTTACACATCTGTTTCAAGAGGATGGAATTTATTTATTTATTTTGTACTTAAGAGGCAGGTAGTACATCAGAGATGAGGTCGATAAGCCAATTAGTATCCCAGAGGGAGTTGAGGATCATGTTGTCCCCGTTTGTGAGTAGGTGAGTGATTGTGCCTTTGCTTGAAGCTGACCATTCCCGTTCTCCTGGGACATGTAGTGTTGGCTGGTAGCCTAAGGCCGCGTTCAATACTGTGGCCTGCTTATGCCAGTAAACGAGAGCAGTAAAAGGTTCTTCCGTGTTTTACACATGGCATTAGCACAGAGTAAGGCGAGTTAATTCAATTCCTTTCTGATTTATTTGTATATCACTTTTAGCAATTGGAACTGTCATAAAGCAGATTACTAAAATTGTGGCTTAGAGCTAGACAGAACAAGCTAAAGGTGACAAAGCAAGGGAAAATAGTTCAACCAAAAATTGGGAGCAACCAGGGTTCAACATGGGCTCAACAAAAACAAGAATGAAGCCTTGGTTCTTTTGGTATAGTTTAGTATGGTGAGACATAGCAATACTTGTATTGTTTCTTTTTTAATTAATTGCTTCTGCTTGTATTTTTCTCTTTTTCACATTTGGATGAATTAAACAAATTTAAATGTACAGTATGTAATTATTATACATCTTTCAGGAATATGTGATTCTGTCTGGTCAGTTGCAAGCATTTATTTATTATAAATATGAATTTTGATCAGGCTCCTTTGATAAAATCAGTTTATTTCAGCATTTAATATTCCCTGATCTATTAATGCACTGATCCATGAATATTCAAAATATGTTTATCAATGACCACAAATTTATATATATAAATCAGAGTCACGTCACGTCACAGCTGATCACCCAGAGTCACGTCACGTCACAGCTGATCACCCAGAGTCACGTCACATCTGATCATCTAGAGTCACGTCACGTCTTGTCTGCCACACCCAAATATTCAAGATCAGTCCTTCGGTTTCCTAGTCTGGTATCCAGTGTGAGGGATGCACTGCTGGTATCTGCACGCGCAGCTGGGATTCCCAAACCCACTCACTTTAGCCCTCCTGTTCCTGAACTGATTCCCCTGTCTGAAGTGTTTTATATGATGGGGATCGTTTTTTGGTGAGTTTGGGCTGTGTACACCACCACAGAGGTGGCAGTGTACACTATGGTGTCTCTAGAGGGGGCGGCTGATGCTGCAGAACATCTTGAGGTAGTCTGCCCTGTCATGGCTATGGAGGCCGCCTGTGAATCCTTGTTCTGCCCCGTCACGGCTATGGAGGCAGTCTGTGAACTCCTGCCTTGCTCTGAACCGGCCATGGAGGCCTGTTATGAACTATTGTCCTGCCCCGACCCAACCAAGGAGGCTACCTATGAACTCTCAGCTTTGTCTGTCACACCCAAGGATGCGGGCTGTGAAATTCCTGACTGTTTGTGAATCCTCATCCCTGCCTGTTACAGCCATGGAAGCTGTAAATAAGGTTCCTGTACGCCTTGTTAACCCTGTCATGAACCCCGGAACAAAAAGACCATTCAATGTCTGCCCCGTTAACCCTGTCACTGACAAGATAACCACTCATGAATTATCTGTCTGTTCTGTTTCTTCAAAGGTGTCTGATATTGAGCCATTGGTGTGTTCGATTTAAAGTAATGTGTCTGAACTTTCTGTCCGTCCAGTTTTAGTCATTGAGTCTATTGTTGTACCATCCGTCTGTCGAGCTTCTATTAATAGGTCTGAGTATGAATTGTCTGTCTTGCCAGTTTATGTCACAGAACTGCCTACTCCAGCCTCTGTCAATGCACCTGGTTATGAATTCTCTGTCTGCACGAAGGTAGCTTTTGAGTCTGATGTTGAACAGTCTGTCTGTTTTAAATCAACACCTGCATCTAATTGTGAACTGTCAACCCAATCAGCCTTTGCAAAAGAACCCAATGCTGAACGGTTTGTCTGTCTGACCACTCTCAATGAAATTAACACGGAACTTTCAGCCCTGTCTGTCACAGCTCAAAAACTCGCCTTTGCACCCTTAACCCTGCCTGTCTTGAGCCAGGAGACTATAAATGGATCCCATGTCTTTCATGTTAACTCTGTCACTGCCATAGAGACTATTCATGAACTGGCTGCTTGTTCTGTTCCTCCACGTGTGTCAGTTGAACCTTTTGCCTTACCAGTCCTAGTCTGTGGTCCTGTTTATGAAATGTAATTCTGTCCAGTTTCAGTCAGCGAACCTCTTGATGATTGTTTTGTGTTCCCTGCCACGGTTCCTGAGATCGTGTATGCACTGCCTGTGTTGTCTGTCTCTACTCTCCCTAGATCTTGGTCTATGCCATGCTCCGGCCTGGTGGTCTTCTGTCTCGCTCTGGTGGTCTTCTGTCCCTCTCTGGTGGTCTTCTGCTCCGCTGTGGTGGTCTTCTGCTCAGGTCTGGTGATCTTCTGCTCTGTTTGCTCCACCGTGGTGGTCTTATGATAAGGTCAGGTGGTCTTCTGCTCCATCTGCTCCGCCGTGGTGGTCTTCAGCTCTGGTCTGGTGGTCTTCTGCTCTGCTTCTGCTCTGTATGCACTGATTACACAGCTGATTCCCATCAGACATGTTCCTTAAACCATGGACTTCCTCTTCCTCTCTGCCGAGTATTGTTTAGCATTTATCACAGTCATAGCTGATAGCTACATTATGGAGCCACTCTTAGTTTCTTAGTCTTGCCTAGCCTGTTTACCTGTGTTTTGATTCTTGCTTTTGTATTTTTCGATAGCCCTGTCGTCTTGCCGTTTGGACTCAGTTTGCCCCTGCTTGGCCTATTTCTTGTGTACTCTGATTACACCTCTTGTCAAGCCCTTTGGATATTATTCGCCGATCGACGACCCACGCATGTTCTTGGAATACTGTTGTGTCTTGCCCTCAACATATCTGTTTGCTGATGTTTGACCATGCCTGTGTTTGACTATATTTCTAAGTAAAAGCTTGCACATGGATCCGTGCGCCTCACGTCTCGTCGGCTCCATTACAATAAAATATGCATATGCATAAATATATGCAAGTAACTCTAAGCCAAACCCTAATCCTAAACCTACCCATATAGTAAATGCATGTAGTTAATTAATATCACTCAGTACTTAAATGTATAATTACACTGTAACAAGGACACAAAATAAAGTGTAATCAGTTCTGACAATGTGGGGACATTTATTTATTTTAATTTGTATGTATTTATTTGTTTGTTTGTGCATTCATTCATTCATTCCCCATGAGGAAACCAGCTTAAAAATCATTAGAACAAATTTTTTTGAAAACTGAAAAATGCAGTTTTGTGTGAGGGGTTTAGGGGTAGGGTTTGTATAAGGGGATATAATACAGTTTGTACAGTATCAAAATCATTACGTCCATGGAATGTTCCCATAAAACATGGACCCAACGTGTGTGTGTGTGTGTGTGTGTGTGTATGTCTGTGTACTTGTATATACTACATTAGTGGGACATTTGGGATACTAAAACGTGATTTTTTTTTCATTTTTTTGAGGTCCCCACAATGGAATAAAAATGATAAAAAATAGTAAATAATGTTTATCTGAATGTGTAACAATGCAAACAGGTTTTCTGTAAGGGGTAGGTTTAGGGTTATGGTTGGGTTATGAGATATATGTATATATTAGGGGTGGCACAGTACACAGATGTCACAGTTCGGTACGTACCTCGGTTCGGGAGTCACGGTTCGATACGATTTCGGTACAACTGGAAAAAAATATCAAATCTACTGCTCGGTTTCTTTTCATTTATTTTGAACAGAGCATAGTACAGTAGTAATACTAAATATTATATTACATTATATATATAATCTGCAGTACATATATACGTAAAATGAATAAATTCTTGAAATATATTTGATTTAGTTAACAGATAAAAACAAGGGGAAAAAACAGTGCGACACGTAACATAGACTATATATGTTGAGTTTCAGTTCATTTTTGTGACAGACTTAATTTGTTCACAGAAAGGAAACTCAAATGGTTTTATTTTCATTTTGAGTGTACACAAATAAAAGCAGACCTTTATACAGTGATGCATTATTAAGACGATAAGTGTTTAAAGTTGATTCTGCTGGTATAAGGAAATTGAAGGGATCGTGTCGTGTCACGCGCACACACACACACACACACACATCAGTTCCAGCATTGCTAAAGTTGGTACTTTATCAAAATAAAATAGAAACATCAGCGTGCCCGTCTCTGTGTCACCGTTGGAATGTGACTGAAGTACAAAGCCTATAATTTAAATAAATAATAGTTTAGCATTCAGATACATTGCATCGCAAATATGGAAATATTATGGAATATTTGGATTTGTACCAAATGAGAGAGGTAGGATACACGAGAACAAAGCTCCATTTCGCAAACAGTTGAGTGCACAAACCTTTGTCAGTCTATGTGAGAGACACATTCAGAATCAGCACTGGTCACTGTTTAGTGGGCTTTGTTTTGAAACACGCAACTCACGGCATTCGCTGTTCTTCTGCTGGCGGTTTTCAAACAGTGTTGCATTACTGTGGGTGCCCTCTTCTGGATTGAGGGTGAATTGCCTGTATTCGTTGTAAGGCCTCATGCACCGAACCAAGATGCTCGTACCGTGACGGTTCGGTACAAATACATGTACCGTGCCACCCGTAGTATATATACACACACATCGTTTTGTCAGTATAAAAACAACAGAAGTCTATGGAAAGTCGCCACAATTCAGAAACAAATGTGTGTGTGTGTGTGTGTGTGTATACAGTGTACTGAGAGCTGAAGAAGCAAAATGGCCCCCATGGCCCTGGAATTCTGGTGATAAAAAAAAGATTCTATTAAGCAGCACCCTCTTTTCAAAAGCCGTTCTACTAGTAGCTGAATACAGTGCCAAAAGAAATCAGAGCGGACTGCTGAATTAATACAATTTACAGTTGCATATCCACTAAGGAGCTAGAACCAAGTGACCACACAAGGGAACTGTGAAAATGGCGACTGACCACAAAGACAATTGACTCCATGGCTACTTGCCAAGCAGTAAATGCTATGATTCATTGAAAGCACTAGGGGGCAGCTACATGCGATACCTCCCCCTACTGAGTTGAACTGCTTTAAAGTCTTTATTCCACTAAGAGGCATCTGCTTCAGACTAGTTGGCTGGCCTCTTGCCAAAAGTGTGGTGTCTACTGCTGGGCAAATATCACCAGAGTGTTGGGTCACTGCTGGTGACAGCAGAGTGGCTTCAACCATTTGCTGGAGCTGACAGTCGGCAAATTCTTCTGGTTATTTTTGTTTTATTTTTGGATGATTGCCATTTTATTGGATAGAGACAATGAAGAGTGTCTTCCGTTTATCACTGTTATTGGATAGAAACTCTGGCAATGCTTCACTGTTGGAAATGATTCCACGTTAATCTGTTTTAAGTAACTGCTAAAACTCATCTTTTGAACATGGCTTACAATGCTTGACTTTACTTATGATTTTTAATTGGTTGATGAGTTATTGAATGTATTAGTTTGTTTATTTTAAAAAAAATGTTGTATTTGTATTTTATTAGTATTCTTGTAGTGCTTTGGAAATGAACCAAAAGCCTATTTGAAAGAAAATGTATTAATATTGAGTAGATGCATCCCTAACCTGCTAAAATATGGCTCTGAAGGCACTTCCCAATTTAGCTTGCCATAGCTTTTGTCTAGTTATGGCAACATTTGTGCACACCAGAGATTCAGAATAAAATCTATTATTCATTCCTACAGCAGATCTAACTCCAAGCATGATATATATAGCTACAAAGCCAAAACAACATAATGCATAATAGTTATGTTTAAACCATTAGCTTTTCTCACAGACTACCATAGCCTAAAGCAAACTAACGGCTAAATTAATTTAATAATATAAACAGGAAGGACACATTAATTGTTGCCTGTGGTGTGTAAATAGCTTAATATTACACTTAGAAAGTGTTGCTGGAAGAGTCTGGATAATTCATTAAATATAAATTATTTCATAAAGCTCAGCTTGGTACTAAAAAGTATGCTTCAGAGAAAGATGGATTCAGAGTAATAGTCAATATTTTGTGAATATTTTGGTTTTAATTTGTATTCACTAAATCAGCTTAGGAACTGACCCCCAAATGCATTTTTTATAGTAATGCATATTTGTTAAAAAAAGAAAAGAAAAAAGAACTTGAGATAAAAGACATGAACTGAATGTAACAAGAACCAGCAGATCTGCTGAATGATACATAAATACTTTTTTGTGAGCATTTAGTTGACAGAGGCCTCTCTCCGCTTCCACTGCAGATTTATTGATCTCCAAAGCATTATCTCCTAAAAATAATACAGGTCTATTGCACATGAATCTCCATTTCAGCTCCATGTTTTCATTTCTCAAATAGACGCACCGTCCCTTAAGACCTCCCAAAAGCAGATCTGAATGTCATTGATGTCATGCGCTGGAAGAGATATGTCAATACAGATTTGAATTATGGGGTCTGATTCTCTCATTTTCACAGGCCATTTTGTGCCACATAAAGAAAATACTGTTGCCGACATTTAAACTCCAGGCAGATTAGACTTTGTTGTTGAAGTCAATCAATCAATCAATCAGTCTGCTTCAGCAATGATTGTATTTATTTTGAATGAAAGTTTTAAAAACTTTATTTTTAATTAAAGAACTATAAATGTTGCATTTATAAAACTCTAAATACGCCCTCAATCTCTACTTGATAAAATCCCCTTCAAAAAGCAGAGCCTTCAATGAGCCTTCATATTCAGTTCTTGTATCTCCAGAGTTTTGCTTAAATCTGTAAACTGTAAATTAAATGTAGTTGCAGCTGAAGACATGCATAAATGCACTGACAATCACCACTCAAGGATTGTTCATATAAACCACCATGGCAATGTTTTTTTTAGAGGTAAGGCAAATATTTAAAGTATTTTTATTTTACAAACCTCTATCACATTCTATACTTTATGGGTTACAAAAAATTAATTACATTAATTTCACTACTTCCAATGTTACAAAAGGGTTCAAAGAGGGTAAAAAGTATGCTGGAGACAAAGGGAAAATGTGTGTATTGCTACATCTAATGCCTTATTTTATGAACACTGACTGGGGGAAAAAAGTAGGTGTTATTGCATGGGGAAAAAAATTGGCAAATAAGCTTCTCAGATTAAAGAGAAAGAGAAAGAGGAAAAAAAAAATAATAAAAAAAAAAAATATATATATATATATATATATATGTGCAGAGGACATTTATATGCACCTATGCAAACACGGCCAGAAGCTAAATGGCAAGATTAATGCCATATTGTTTATTTTTGTGAAGCAACTAAACATAGCTAAAATGTAGTTATTGTTCTGCAATTGACATTCAAATTAAGCTAATCATTAAATCAATCATTTTATCTCTATAGGCCAAACAGGTGGGGTAAAAATGCTGCCTTCGACAAAATCCATGAAGCTCATACATTTAAGTTGGGCAATCGTTGTTAGGAAACACAAATACACTGTGATCAATGGAGCAATCTCTTCTTTGTGCTTTACCAGTGTATATGCATAACATTACTTTTATACAACATATAAGATTTATTTATGCATGATTTATTTATGAAATCTAGGCAATATAACTGATACGATCCACCAAGTCATTAGCTTGAATCAGTTCAAGTAGTGTTGTATAGAATAGCTTAATATTATACCAATACAGCACTGAATTAAATTAAATCAAAACCATCTGCTGTAGAGATACCTTTCACAATTTAATTTTTTCCCATTGGTAAATAAAATATTTGCTTTAACATTTATCATGTGTGTGTGTGTGCGCACTTAACTCATAATTACAGTATTTATAGCTCCACTTGGAGGCCACATTAAACATTATCTGTGCTCTTTTCATGCTAAAAAATAAAAAACTGACAAAACCAAGCAGAACATGAAGTTTGAACAATCAGCACAACTCTGCAACTGCATTACCTTTATTACAGGATGAACCTACAGAGACATTCACACCACCATTGCCCTGCAGCCTAGCCACACGCAGACAAAATGAACAAGTCAAGTCAAATATTATTCGTATGGTGCTTTTCACAATACACTTTGTTTCAAAACAACTTTACAGAAATGCATGATGTCAATGCTAATGAACACATATTAAATAATTAACACATATTACAGAAGCCAATTTCTCCTGCTTTTATGATTCATGCAGTCCCTTCTGGTAAGTATCACACTTTAAAAACATTTTTTTTTAAAGTTCTATATAAAGATTATTGCAGATTCAGTCTTTCTATATCACAATTCCATGTTTAATAAAATAGAATAAAATGGCATTTCCTTGTAATTCTTTGTGAAATTTTCTAGCAATTTCTCACTGAACATTGTTTTAAAATAAATCCTACACCTACTCCTCTAGACAGACCTTGTAAAATTCTAAATATTAAAAGTCTTTAAATTCCAGCCTCATGTTAATTATAGATAAAACAAGTGTTTGGAGAAAATTATGTTAATATGAGAGACAAATTAATTAATTTGCAGCAATTCAGGCATACAGTATACGCATGCCATAGAGTCATTTGACATTTGAACAAATACATAAATCATCAAATGTTACATAACACACAAAAAAATTTAAACAAAATTAAAAAATTATATCATATTTCCATTTGAAAGGTTGAGTGCATATAGGGCCACGTCCTCCTTCGCTGTTGGCAGGGTGGAAGGTGAGTAATGCAGTCTTATTGGCTGTCCCAGCAGAGGCTGCATCTGCAGTATCCAATCCTATTAGTATCACTGTGAAACTTAAAAGGCCACAAACTGACAAACATATTTAACACTATGTGACTGCTCCATAACCTTACAGCATTCACAGAAAGAAAGATTTTTCTAAGCCTTACAAGGATTTTAAGGAATAATGAGATTTTTAGATGGGGAGAGAAAGGGAACATGGAATAAAACATGGAGACACCACTCACTTTCTTGCATGATTGGTATTCGAATAATCCCCCATTGTATTAAAAAAAAATCTTATTTTTTTTTTTCGGGTTTACATTGCTATTGCAAACCTGTTCCCTTCCTTTCTTTTTTGTCCTCCTTCATGGAAGGAAAATCTTTGCTGCCAATTAATTGGCCAGTGAGGTTTGATCCCAACACACAATCATCTGGCTGCAAGATGCTGATTAATCAATACATCCACCCAAGAGGTACTATTACTGAGTCTGCACAAATCCTGCTTTCTTCAGGCCTGCTTCCTCACAAAGTGGAGGAAAGAGATGCCTCCTTACTCTAATTATCCAAAACCTGTAATCAGATCATGGAGATTCTCAGAGGAGCTAGGTAATGAAAACAAAATCAGAAAGGTCATCACTAGGTTTCATCATGGCTTGGAGGAAATCCCAAAGCTGGAGGCGTAGGTTGTAGGGGGGCTGATGAGCTGAGACAACCACTTCCTGCTCGCCCCCTTGACCACCCTCCAAACCTGTCCCCACATCGGCATGGATTACACACCTGGCCTTTGACAAATGCCGCAGATTTCAATCAATATATAATTACCAGCCATTTAATTGCCCATTTTAAGTGCAGATCGGCTTCCCGTAAAGTAGTAATCGATAAGCTGCCTTTATGTGCGTGTCGGCTTGAAAGGGCAATTTCAAAGCAAATTATAAGTGCATTAAATGTCATCAAGGATCTTATTCGTGGTGGGGGGAAATTAGTCTTTTGAAGCTGAATCATATGTCTCTAATTGCCAGGGATTACGGCGTTACCCACAAATCAGCATTGATTGCTTTGGTAACCACTTGTTCACTCTAGTAAAAATAAATAAAAATAAATGAAGCGGAGGTAGAAATAAGTATTCAACTGTGTTTTTAGGAATAGCATTACAGGAACTCACAGTGGATGAATGGTCACAGTGGTGCTGATGGTCGGATTTGGAGAGAGAAAGAGCTGTCAAATGAAACAACTGTCACTTCAAATGTTCGGCTAAGCCATCTTGCCTTTGTGACACCCGCCATATGTTGCGAATGCAAGACAGTCTTTTCTCATTTTTTCTTCTCTATCTGCTACTGTCTCCCTATTTTGTGTGAGCAACTCGTGCTTTGTATTCTTTCATTCTGCATAAACTGGCAGAAGCGATTTGCCAGAAATCCTCTAAGAATTACATTCCTCCATATGTTTGACAAAGAGCCTGAGCAGCTCAGAGCAACAGTGTGCTGCCGAGATTATGATCGAGACGTGAATGACATTTATTTTCCGACCTACCTGGCTCCTGTCTTTCTACATCCAAAGGCCAGGGACTGCTTTTTGAATGAATTCGGGCTGCAGGTATATTGCAGGTATATTGTTGGATGTTTTCCACGATGAGTCAAAATAAACAGACTAAAAACAATGAAAATGGTGTTGTTGCAATTTTTTATTTTTATTGCTTTTTTGCTTTCAAAAGACAAAAAGGCAAATGTCAGCACAGGGATATAACAATCTGCAAATAGTGAACAAAAGAATCTAAATTGGGGAGTTGCACAGCAGTTGTGGTCTTAATGCAGAAAAAGATTGAGCCAGAAAAAGAGGGATTCATATTGGGGCTATAATCCTGTGGATATGTAAAATATATTAACAGACTGTTCAGCTGGCTTTGATTTAAATCTCAGCTTTCAGGCCAGAGGAAATCTGGTTACCAGACTGAGCCTGGTTTCTCCTAAGATTTTTAGTCCATTTCAGTCACCTGTTGTCACCACTGTGCACCTTCGGCTTGCTTAGTTGAGGTTTAAAAGATAATTAATACTATCATCTGGACTGAAACTACTGGATGAGAACAAAACTTGAACTGAATTATGCTGGATGATACCACTGTTGTTTTCTGTACAGCTGCATGATAGCTGAATCCAATTTGTTTCATAATTGACAAATTTTGCAACATCAACCCTGTTATTTAACTGAACTGATTCAACATTGAGTCAACATTGTTACTGAGTCGAGCTGAAGCACAACACTTTTGTTTTTTTAGAGCTGCTTAGAGATCAAGTGAACTTGTTTCATAATAAATTTTACAATTACTGAACTTAACTATATTAACACTGAACTGACTTGAGCTCTTTTTAGTGCTGCTTTACAGCACAATTTGTCTTATACTTGAAGTTTGCATAATTGATTCTTTCTTTTTTCATCACTGTGAAGCTGTTTTGAAATAATCTGTATTGTATAAAATGTTATATAAATAAAGGTGACGACTTTCATGACTGTAAGACAATGTTGTAGGAAGTAAATCAGAAATCCAATAATGTCTTTCTTGCATACGCCAATGTCCTATTATCTGTTAATGTGTCGGTATTTTTAGGAGATCAGCATGTCTGTTTGCCCAATTTTTATTTTTTATTTTAGCAACTCTCAACTTGGATCACATGTACCTTGTAAGTTTATTCAATGGCCTTGATGTCAAATAAATAGTTTCAGGGCTTTATAACAGACATTATGCGAGATGGCCACAGAAAGTACTAGCCTACATCTTAATTTAAATATATCTTAATGGTTTCAAAAAATGTATTGTACCTTCTGAATATATTTATGTAATCCAAATCCAATCATAGGAATCCACGCAATTGGAAATGTTGTGTGAGGTTGAAAAATTACCCAAGGCAGACTTTGCATCAAGTTCAAGATGATTAGTAAAAATGTACCACTTAAACCACTGGAAAGCTTTTTGGTTTGAAAGTAACCTCTGTGAGAGATTTGTGCTTTGCTAAACTATTGACAACGGATCTTTTTGCATGCAGAATTTTGCTACTGTGGCCAAACATGTAATTTAGGGTATAAGCTATATTCAGTCAGCAATATGGTCACACTATAGCAATATTCTCCAAATTCTGATCATAAATATGCACTTTTTTCTAACTTTCAGTGCTGGGATATCATGAAAGTTTTTTTTTTTTTTTTGATCACTTAACCACTTCAAAGACCCTATGAAGTGGAAGCATCCTACAGTGTGTGTATCTCACACTTCAACATTTGATACTCATGACTAATGTTGACCATTGGAACACTGACAAAGCTCCCACAGCTTTTCTAATAAAACATTAGCCCAGGAAAGAGAGAGCATGTGCTGTATGGCCACCTGGGTTGAGCATCAGAGATTCCCCACAGACAACTGTGTCGTTTACTTACTTTCTGTCAAACTAGTGTACTGTGACAAGAGTTAACACGTTGTTACAGTACCCATTCAACCTCTTTTGTTGTAAAGCGTGCTTGCAAACAAATTAAATCAATCTCCCCAGTTTCTTTCTAGTGTTCTGACTACACAATACCAGAGATGTCCTAATCCAAACTCACCTTGTTTGTGGAGTCATGTTTGTCGTTGAAAGATTTGAGGGCTTCATGCTTAAAATGCAGTGGCCTAATGAGCTGCTGCTAGTAATAGTAGCAACATCTTGTGATTCTCCATCCGAATACCAAAGCTTCCAGAATAAGGGCCTTGCTCTGTTTCCGTGTGCATCCTGAACTGGCAACAGCATCATGGCTGCTTTTATCTATTTTTAACCTGTCGTGTTAATGTTAAAGACTGCACATTTTAAAAGAACTTCTGCCAGCAGGAAGACTTCAAAACACAATTCCTACGGGATTTTTTTACAAACCAATGTTTTTCCAGGGCCACCCTGTGCTTGACAAGATCATTAGCATAGTCCCATTAAAAAGTCTTGAATGTGTGTTTTACTTTGCTACAAAATACTTTTAACCTTTTAATCTAGTGGCAAACAGTAGAAAAGATGCAACTGCAAACAAGCTAGATAAATAGGCACACTGAAATAATGATACGACAGACCACAAAAACTCTCATTGCAGGCAAATTAGTTTTTTATTTTTCATGTATTTATTTTTTTCTCAAATTATGTTTATGATTTAGTTCAAGCTAAACTATTTCCCCCAAAAAACAGGCTCAGTATGATTATTATTATTTTTTTCTGCTCCTTATCAAAATGGCAGAAGAAATAATAAGGGCTCTTGGTTCATTATATCACAGATTCTGGGAACTTTTGAAGTGGATGTATTTATAGGTGATCACAAGTGGAACAAGGTGAGATGGACATGCCCATTAGGAAAGCTGCTGACTAGGTGTGTAACGGTACCTGTATTCGTACTGAACAGTTCACAGGGCAAATTCCAAATGGAAGTGATCATCCCTATGCCCTTGAAGTGGGGACTTTGTAGTGAGCAGGGCATGTTGCGTGTCATAATGTAGTTGTTTAGAATGCACTTGGCAAAAGGAGCAATGTAATTTCCTCATTATCTTCAGCTGGCATGTTCCCGTGACAACGCAGCATGGTGTCCGTCAGCTGATTCGTTGGCGGACACCAGCATGAGGAATGAGGAAATTACGTTGCTCCCTTTGCCAAATGCATTCCAAACCACTAGGGATGATCACTTCCATTTGGAATTTCCGTCGGGTACGAATACATGTATGGGGTGGTGATGGCGCAGTGGATAAGACACATGCCTTTGGTGTGAGAGACCCGGGTTCGAATCCACTGTGAGACACCAATGTGTCCCTGAGCAAGACACTTAACCCCTAGTTGCTCCAGAGGCGTGCGACCTCTGACATATATAGCAATTGTAAGTCGCTTTGGATAAAAGCGTCAGCTAAATGTAAATGTAAATGTACCGTAACAACCCTACTGCTGTCCATTTTTGTAATCATTCTTTGAGATATTTGATACACAAATATATATGCTTTACAATGTTTTTTGTAAATCATTGTTGTTATTATTTCATCAACTTAAAAAAAAAATCCTCAGGAACATTACTCTGGGAAATAGACTTCCAAAATAACCTTACAGCATCCCAGCAGGCTTCATAACAAGATGAGTTTCGACATTGCCTGCCTTTGAATGTTCTGAGATGTTCTGCACCATCATCTCCTAATGTTGAGTTTAAAGCGAAAGGAAACATCTGTTTCTTTAATGTTCGTGTGTGAACAGCTTGCAACCTCTTCAAAGAAGTGAAGTAACATGCAGTGTCTTCTGTCAGATTAATCTAATGCACACTTGTTTGCTTTCTCTCTGCCTTTGACAGTAACATCAAACTAGTGCACATTTTTCTGACTGCAATATAACCAGGATGAAATGGCAGCTCAATTTTTCACCCCTGCGTTTGTATCTAAACTGCCTTGTAACACTGTAAATTCAAATTGGCCTACACTACTAAGGTCTTTAATGTCATTACAGACACTCGGTCTTTAAAGTAGTCTCATTGGTACTGATTTCTAACTATAAAAAGTGACAAATCTAGACCGTAAAAATGTGAATAATGTTGCCCGATCCTATGGCAGTGCCTTGCATTTGCTAAAGAGTTCTGGATGATTGTTAGCACATTGCTATGTGGTTCATTTAGTGTTTTGGTGGTTTCTAGTTGGTTGCTAAAGTCAAGACCCCATCTACGTAGCCTTATTAAATTATGCATTATATTTTATGCCGAATTCTTACTTTTAAATAACATTTCAGTTAGAAAAATAAGGCACTATAGGCTGTTACCAATCAAATGAAATCAGTATTTTAAAAAAAATGCACTGCAGAAGTGTCACAGAATCTGCATTTATAATTTACACTTTAACTACTGTTGCATAAATCATTCCATGAGAATAATATCTTAACAACAATATCCTGAATATTGAAATATGAAATGATGATTTAAAAAACTGAAATTATACTTTAAATAAATTCCTGGATGAATGACCGGCCCAGCTCAATTGGAGCAGCTGTATCCTTAGCCATCTTCAAGAAATGGCTAAAAATGCATCTCTTCTATCTTTATTTAACCCTCTAACTCTAGCACTCTCTATTCTCATTCTGTTTTATCTATTTGTTTTATTTGATCTATTTGTTTTATTAAAAAATAAATAAAACTCTTGCTCCTTTAACACTTGAACTCTCTATTCATTTTCTAAATGCTTGTTTTCTTAAAAAAAATACCTCTAACACTAGCTTTATTATTTTTCTGTTCTATCTACTTGTTTTCTTTTTGTTTTGTATATGAATATATAAACCTTGCTATGTGTACTGTGTTAGGCTAACCGAGACTTGCCATGGCACTTGCATATTATTGCTCTTTTGTTGGTTTTGATTGCTTCTATTGTCCTCATTTGTAAGTCGCTTTTGATAAAAGTGTCTGCTAAATGACTAAATGTAAATGTAAATATGAAACTTCCTGTGGCACAGGTCACTGTCTTAATGAGTGAGTCATTAATAATTCATTCATTCAACTGATTCACTGAAACATCTAATTTGTTGAGGAATGAAATAAGTGAATTTACGAATGGATCATTTGATCATTGACTCACCCGATTCTTTACAATCACAGATTCATTTAAAAAAAAAAAACACATCTGTGTGTTGCTCAGAGTTGCACAGCAGTTCTGTTGTGGCTTTGTTTGTAACTGTTTTCACTAGTGTCATAGACATGCTGATATTTGGGGAAAAATCACACTTGCTCATGTGATATTGCTTAGCTATATCATATAGAAACACAAAACAAAAACTCATACAAGGGCATTTTTGACCTCATTATCTGAATTTTGGCAAAATTAAAATAACAATTATGATGGTATCATAGACAAATCATATTGTACACCTCCTTCAGTGTAAGCCTATAGGATTTATTTGCCTGATTTTTATGTCCGCCTGTTAAACCTTTGATCATTTATAAGAGTATAGCACACCTCTCTTCGACAAACCACAAAATCTGAGATATCATATAATTTCACTGATTATATGCTTGCAGATGAAACCTGGTAATCTCTGTGCAGTACATAGTAAAGCTTAGAATTATGACATTTACTGCCCTTGCACTCCTCCATAGAAGCGGAGGAATGTGTCTTAACCCTGGCAGGAGGAATGAATCACCCAGGCTGAATGCACAAGGTGTGACATGAACCGGGGAAACTGAATGCATTTGCATGCAGAATCACATCCATCAAGGGGGCCACATTGGTGCACTCCTTTTCATTCAGTCCTGGTCGCCTGGGTAATGGACAATAATTGTGTTGTGCCTTTTGTCACAATGCCATAAAGCTCTGCAGCCAGTCAGGCAGAGCAGCCTAACTGAGGTCCTATCAGCACAGGAAACCTGACAGCTGGGGAAGCAATTTTGTAGTGAAACCCAGTGGTAGAAAATGCTAATGTTACCTGAGCCTTCTGTTTCTTTGTCGTTCTCATTTCATTTATATTGTTTTACATATAAAAAAAAACTACTGCAAACCTTTGGGCAATTTGAACATCAGTCATGTTCATTTAACCTTCTCTGATGAGGCAGTTCGCATTAATTTGAATACATTGTATGTGGATCCACATGCTGTCAAAGCATTATTTCCCTAATTGCCCCTTCTCATGCTTAGCTCACCTGTGGGCATTCATTCGGAATGCCATCCAGACATTTTTTCTTAGACAGTCAATAGCGTCCAGCAGGTCCTTCTGAGTCTTCCGAAGATAAAGTTGTGTGCTCTGCCGTTGAAGAGAGCTGTCATTGTACCCAGCCACTGTACCATGAAATAGAACTTGTAGAGCAAAGAGAGAGCAGTGAAATTCAAGTGCAGCCAGAATGGCCCTGCAGGGGATCAAAATAGTTGGGTAGTAGATCAGTCTAACTTTACAGAATGAGTGGAATACTAACTCTGAAAGCTATCATTATTACCCAAAGTATATCATGAGCCAGAAAACATGCTCAGAATGAGGAATAAAAGAACTCGTGGGACACTGGGTTTCAAAATGTATTTCATACTTTTTTTTTAGGTTGCCAACAAGCAATGGCTGACAGCTGCACTTTCAGAGGAAATATATATATATATATAATATATTAAACATTGCTAAAACTGCCCGGTCCTGCAGATTTGCTTTATTCAACATCAAGAAGATCAGGCCCTTTTCATTCAGAACATGCTTCACAACTCCTTGTTCAAGCTCTTTTCCTGTCCAGGCTGGACTATTGCAATGCTCTCTTGGCAGGTCTTCCAGCCAGTTCTATCAAACCTCTACAATTAATCCAGAACACGGCAGCACGTCATACCTCTGTTTATCAATTTGCACTGGCTACCAATAGCTGCTCCCATAAAATTCAAGGCATTGATGTTTGCCTACAAAACCACCACTGGCTCTGCACCCCTTTACTTAAATTCATTACTTCAGACTAATGTGCCCTCTAGAAACCTGCGTTCTGCAAGTGAACATCGCTTTATTGTGCCATCCCAAAGAGGCACAAAATCACTTTCATGGACTTTTAAATTGTCCTCTCCTGGTGGAATTGTCATGGATCTGTCTGTTATCACGACGCACGCCCGTACCTGGTTTCACCTGAGCCTTGATTGAGCACACCTGCATGTCATTCAGACATCGTGACCACCTCTACTTAAATGTATACCTCACAGCACGTGAATTCTTGGCTCCTGTCCTCTCCCCAGAGTCCGCCCCTCCAGAGCACCCCCAAGAGTCTGCGCCTCCAGAATGCCCTCTAGTGCCCTCGTCTCCAGAACACCCTCAAGTGCCCGCTCCCCCAGAGCGCCCACCAGAGCCCGCTCCACCAGAGAGCCCACCAGAGCCTTCTCCTCCTGAGCGGCTCCCAGAGGGGAATGTCCCCAATATTTTTTTGGGGTGGAGCTATATACTCCTGGTCGGGATAACCATGGCCGTAGGGAAGGTCACTATGGGTCATAGGTCTAGGCCTCCCAAAAAAATACTCCCGCCATGGCTCCCCGAGTCACCGGTCCCGCCATGGTTCCCCGAACCTCCAGACTCGCCATGGCCTCCCGATTCACCAGTCCTGCCATGGTTCCCCGAACCTCCAGACTCGCCATGACCTCCTGAGTCGCCTGTCCCATCATGGCCTCCCGAAACTCCTGTCCCGCCATGGCCGCCGGAGTCCCCAGACTCGCCCTGGAGGCTTCCCCAGTGACCCTGCCTGTGTGAGGTGTGTGCTCGGATCCAAGTTCCAAGTTTTCCTGTCAAGAAAAAGATCTCATATCACTCCCTCATCGCACTCCAAGTGGGTCTATCAAAGTCTCTACTCACTTTATCCTGTCGGCTTTGCTTTATTATATTGTAAATAAATGTCTGTTATTGTACTAATTCCTCTTTTTGAGTCAATTTCCGTAACAGAAATGACCTGATCAATCCGAGCAGCTGAGTCCTTAGCCATTTTCAAGAATTGGCTAAAAACACATCTCTTCCATCTTTATTTGACCCTCTAACTCTAGCACTCGCTATTCTAATTCTATTCTATTTTTTTATTCTTAAAAAAAAATTGCTCTATAGAGCTTGCTCTATTCTTTTTCTATTCTATCTGTTTTCTTTCTATGTATTATATAATTAAAACAAAAACCTTTCTACGTGTACTGCGTTAAGATAATTGAGACTTGTTATATAGTACTTGTATATCACTGCTCGTTTGTTGATTTTGATTGCTTCAATTGTCCTCGTATATATATATAGGCACTCTTGGTAAATATGATCAAAGAAGGCTGTGAAAATGAATCTGCGTTGTTAATCCTTTTTATCTTTTGTAGGATATCAGAGACTGAATCAGACAAATTTAAGATGCGATCAGACCATTGAAACATGAGGAGCTGTAATTCCCAAGGAAACAGGACAATGTCATAAATTAGATTCTGGCACCACTAGTCTGAAGCAAGCAAACTAAACAACTCTTTCACAGAACAGCTTACAACCTTGAGACTAAATAACAGTTATTGATAATTCCAATTCAGTAAGGAGACCGTCAAGTTTGGGGGAAATAATCAAGACTGATTGTCAAAGAGATGGCCATCACGTGTTCCACGATTTAATTCACAAGCTTCCTTAGACTGACTTCTCCCCACACATAGAAGACAAAGAACCTGACTGAAATTCCTTGGTTCACAAAGACTGTCTACTTCCATATGCACCTAAAATCATCTTAAAAGACTTTCATTTTCAATTTTTAATGAAACTAATAATTTCTATGCATAACTGCATATTACTTTACTTTTACTTTTGTCATTTAGCAGACACTTTTGTCCAAAGCGACTTACAAATAAGAAAAAAGTAACTAAAACTAAAAGTTACAACTCTATAAATACTATATACCCACATATTTAAGAAAATAATTAAATAAAATTGACACATGCATATAACAACATTTCAATAATAAATATATAAATGAAAAAAATAAAATAAAAAGCGATACTTCTATCCCTTGCTGGTGTCCCTGCCCGGCGGAGTCGCACGGTAGAGTTGATGGTCTTTACACTCTTCGGTCTTCACACGACGACTGCCGCGACCGCTGCCGCGGTATAATAACCTTTTTTTATACCAATCCAACAAATCACCATTTCAATTCAGCTGGACCCACTTTCCTGTTTATCAACTAAAAATGGCCAAGCAAGTGCACACACTGACAAGATACGCGATACAGTACGAGACCAAACACGATTTCAGCACCTCTCAACACAGTAAACAAAATAAGCGTTTATATTATGCATGTAACCCACACATTTGACTATCCTTGTTTTAATCACCCATTGTGTATGTCTTGCTTTTAATAAGTATTGAATAGCTTAAGCCTTAAAGGGTAATATTCATGTATTAGTTTGAAAATGCATGCTTTAAATGTTTCTTCCAATCAATTCTTTGTCAAATGCATCATAGTCTTGTTATAGAAATCATGTTCAAAAGTATACTTTGCAAGAGCCTGTAAAGTTCGGACCGCTGACTGAACAGATAACATGTTGATTTATTAGTGGGGTGGAGAAACAAAGCAATACCTTGAGCAAGGACAGTATCTAATTGGTCTGAAAGCCGAGTTTAAAAACTCAGGACACCATCAAACTTTCTCTTGGTCACCCTTCTCCTTTTCTTCTCTTTTGATTCAAGATTTGTTTTTTTTATTCGTCACATACACAATTATACAGAGTATAACCAGCAGTGAAATGTAAGTCAGGTCCGCTCCAAGGACAGTGCAATTGTATAGTATACGAATATCAAGTAAAATAATAAAATAAAATAAAAGATAAAAAATATAAATATAAATGTGCAGGTCAGTATGTTGTTGACTTAAGTAGTAATATAAGAGGATGTGCAAAAGAATGTGCAAAAAAGTTGTACATTACATTGGTATTTAAATAGTAGCAATGAGGTAGAAAAAATTATGAATAGCTTATTGATATAGTGATATTTACATGGAGTCAAGTGATGTTATGACACAGAGTTAGAGTTTAGGAGCCTGATGGCCTGGGGAAAGAAGCTCCTCCTAAGTCTCTCAGTTTTTGCCATCAGGCCACGGAAGCGCTTACCAGATAGAAGAAAAGTGAATAGACGGTTCCCTTTATAGTCCGATTATAGTCCTTGATGATTTTGACAGCTCTATTTTTGCAGCGGTTGAGGTAGATGTCCTGCAGAGAGGCGAGAGCAGACCCTGTGATGCGCTCAGCTAAGCGCACAACTCTCTGCAGTGCTTTGCAGTCCTGATTGGAGCTGTTACCATACCACTCTGAGATGCCCTGAGTCAATACACTTCCTATGGTCCCTGAATAAAAAATTTTCAGGATTGCTGGTGAGACCCTGAATTTCCTCAGCTGTCGCAGATGGTACAGTCTTTGCCTGGCTTTCTTAACCTGTGTTTGGATGTGTGTAGTCCAAGTCAGGTTCTCTGAGATGTTTACATCAAGGTACTTGAAGCTACTCACCCTCTCCACAGGGGTCCCACTGATCATAAGAGGAGTGTAGGGCCACTGCTGTCTCTTCCTAAAGTCCATGATCAGCTCTTTAGTTTTGCCACCGCGTTTTGACGCTGCTCTTTGAGCGTCCTCTGGCCCACGTGCCAGCTGCTACCATAATGAGAAGAAAACCACCTAGTCTCGTTACATCCTTTTATTCTTATTCTTATTCTTTTACTTTAGTTTCTTTTCTTTCCGTGGAGTTTCGTGTTCTAATGTAAGTTTGCCGCAAAGTTCAGCTCCGACTGCACCCGCTTCAAACTTCAACCAGACCAACTCCGCATCCTCAGCCAATGCCCAAGACCTCACTTCAAAGACTATTGAACTTCCAGCCAATCAGACACTTCGGGGAACCCCCTTACTGCAACGATGACGACAAAAGGGATTCCCTTAGCAAAGCAAGCAAGTACCTCCAGGTTCTAACTGAATCGGTGCAGTTAATATAAATTTTAGCCTTCAGAAACTCAAAGCGAGGGTTGAATAAGCGATTGATGGTTGTTCAGGTCTATGCAATTGAACATATTGCTATAAACTTGGGATTTCACATTTCTATTATATTAAACTCATCCTTTCCTTACTTGCTCTCTCTCTGCAACGTGTGAATGTGTGAATGCTTGTGTTCATGTGTTAGATTAGTTTATGTCTTATTTATATTGAAAAGTTAATGTCACAAGTTAATGTCTTAATCTACCGATCTTGTTACTGTGCTATTTAATACTGTTTTCACTATATTTTGGATTTTAATATCCAGAGCAGAGTTTGTTATATGGCTCGTTCAGTGAATCGCCGTAACAGTGATTCTGTTCAAATCCCTATAAAATCATAAATGATTCCCTTTGAGGTAAATTAAACAATTTCTTTAAATTACATATTAAAATTACGTTTTTTTATAACGTTACACTTTTATTTAAAAAATTCACAAAAATCTAACCTTTCATTGGATAATAAGAATTTAAAATGGGGGGAAATATCATTATGAAATTATCATTATTTCTCAAATACATGTTAGACACAATTATTGGCACCCCTAGAAATTCTTATGAGTAATATATCTCTATGAGTAGTATATTCCCATTCATATTCACAGTTCTGAGCACTCCAGGGTGATTATGAACATGAAATTATCCAGCCATGGCTTCCCGTTTCACAGAAATATAAAAAGGAGGGAAAACAATGCCCAAATTCCCTTAATAATCCATCACAATGAGAAAAACCAAAGAATATACAGTATTTCTGATGTGCAGCAAAAGATAATTGAGCTTCAAAAATTAGTGAAGTGGCTTTAAGAAAAGAGCTTGAGCAGTGAAAATTCCCATTTCCACCATCAGGGCAATAATTAAGAATTTCCAATCAACAGAAAATGTTACGAAACTGCCTGGAAGAGGACATGTGTCTATATCGTCCTAATGCACGGTGAGAAAGAGAGTTTTAGTGGCTGAAGACTCTCCAAAGACCACAGCTGGAGAATTGCAGAAAATAGTTGAGTCTCGGGGTCAGAAAACCTTAAAGAAAATTATCAAACAGCAGCTACATCACTACATGTTATTTTCAAGGGTTTCAAGAAAAATTCTTCCAGCTCATCCAAAAACAAACTCCAGCATATTCAGTTATCAGACACAACAGGAACTTCAAATTGGACTGGCTTCTATGATCAGATGAAACTAAAAAATGAGCTTTTTAGCAGCAAACACTCAAGATGGGTTCGGTGAACGCTTGGATAAAAAGTACCCCATGTATATAATGAAATATACTGCTGTATTTTTGATGTTGTGGGCCTATATTTCTGCTGGAGGTTCTGAACATCTTGTTTAGACACATGGCATCATGGATTCTATCAAATACCAACAGATAAAAAATCAATAAGGGACTGATTCTGTTAGAAATCTTACAATGGGCCATGTTTGGATCTTCCAACCATACAATAATTCAAACACAAACCTCAAAAACAACAAATAATGGGTCACTGGGAACAAAACAAAGCTTCTGCTATGGCCATTCAAGTCCTCTGACCTGAACCCTGTAGAAAATGACTGAGGTGAACTGAAGAGAAGAAGCAGCAACATGGAGATGGGAATCTCAAATCTAAAGGCTCTGGAGTGATTATGGATGAAGGAATGGTCTCTGATCTCTTGTCAGGTGTTCTCATGATCGGCTGACTGTGTCTCTTGAGATTTTTAAAGAGTGTCTGGTTAAGTTTCAGAGCGCTGCTAAGTCAGCTAGATCAAAATATTTTTCAGATCTGATTTCTGCACACTGTCATAGACCTACGATTTTATTCTCCACGATAAATTCAGTTATTAATCCAAATTCCCAGTATTCTAGGGAACTGTCAGCAGGGCTCTGTGAGAAATTTTTGACATTTTTTGTTGATAAAGTGAGTAACATTCGCTTATCTTTTATTTCACAGCTCTCAGACCTGTCTTTAAATTTGCCTGCTAGTCCATTTTTATTTTGTCATTTTCAACTCTTTAATTGAACTCTCTGATCTCGTTAACAAAATGAAGACTACTAACTCCTCACTAGATGTTGTTCCTCCTGAGATCATAAAAGCAGCCTTTCCAGTAATTGGACCCAGTATCCAAGTGTTGGTTAACTCATCTTCGGATACTGGTGTGGTTCCTAATTGTTTTAAGCATGCAGTTGTTCAGCCGTTGCTTAAGAAGCAAGGTTTGGATGAAGGTTGAAGGTTGTCTCAAAATTATCCTTTGTGTCAAAACTTTTAGAAAAAGTTGTCCAATCACAGTTGATCACATTGCTTTGCTTAAAGTGTTCAATGATATTTTGGTTGCAGTAGATGCCGGTAAAAATGCAGTACTGATTCTACTTGATCTTACAGCTGCCTTTGATACCGTGGATCATAATGTTCTTATTGGGCGGTAAGAACATTTGATCGGTATCAGGGGTACAGCTTTACAATGGTTCAACTCTTATCTCAAAGACGGGTCTTTTACTGTAGAGCTAGGCAAGTTCTCCTTATCATCTGCCCCAATTATTAGTGGAGTACCTCAGGGCTCTATTTTGGGACCACTTCTTTTTAACCTATATATGCGCCCTCTGCGGGATATTATCAGGAAGCGCAATGTTTCTTTTCATCTGTATGCTAATGATACACAGTTGTACCTCCCACTAAAAGTTGGTGAGTCCATTCAACCACTGCTGGAATGTATCTCAGATATTAAAATATGGTTGTCGAATAACTTTCTCCAACTAAATGAGAACAAAACAGAAAATATTGTTTTTGGTCCCCGAAAAACGAGAATGAGTGTCTTATGACTGTATATATACACATACACGCACACACACACGAAAGAAAGAAAGAAAGAAAGAAAGAAAGAAAGAAAGAAAGAAAGAAAGAAAGAAAGAAAGAAAGAAAGAAAGAAAGAAAACTGTAATTATACAGGTGGTATAGATAACAAAGGTAAATTAATAAAGTAAGTTATACTAAAATGTTGAAGGTTCACAGTGTCATACATGCAAACACAAAACACCAAGACACATAAAGCAATAAGAGTAATAATAAAAAATTTAAAAAAATGTCAAACTAATGTACATAACTTATAGCCAAAACAAATAAGAAACAATTATTTACATGAAATATCATCAAATGTGAAGTGTCACACAAGACATTCTGGGAATACCAATTTAAACATTTTCACTGTAAATTATGACATGAATTATTCTTTTTACATATTATGGACACATAAAATAAATACACCAAACACCATATAAATACTGCTCCTCCATCTTCTCAAGACAATCTGTTATTAATAGAATAACAGAATTGGAAAAGACATTACAATGGCTTTCGTGACCACTCTGTGTGTGGAAAATGCATGAGGAAAACTGAAAATGAATAATCCATTAAATTATGTGTCTGCAGTAATTGGCTACAGTAGAGGTGGGTGAGGGGTGGGAGTTAGGGTTGGATTGTAGGGCATGCGCAGCTAATTTGCTGCCATTGGACACAAGCACTTATCTTGCTTCTCTTTGTGAGACGATAAGACCAGAACAAGGAGTTTGAAATAGGCTTGCTCCCTTCTTATTCTGTAATGCGGACATATGCTTATGGACATATGCATAATAATCCCGCTTCTAATAATAAGCTAAGCGTGTAATAGGTTATAACTTGCAGTATTAATGTTACATATTAATAGCAGACACATTGCGATACCAAACATCCTGCTTTCACATTGCCTTACCACCCCTTTTAATAAGAACACTAATATAATACGAGCATAAAAGATGCAAGTCAGGACAAAAGCTTTTTTTTTAGATGCCAGAATGAACAGCAGTGCTGACCAAGTGGTCTTTGCTGCTTTAAATCATCACTTAGCCCCTGCTGGGTAGGTACACTAACTGCACCACTGTGCTGACAAAATGCCTGTTTCTACAGTGGCCGTGAGAGCTCAACGCGCTGCAACTTCAGAAAACACATGCAAATAGACAAAACACCAGCAAATCAAGAAAACATCTTCATCATTTTGACAACACATGCGCTGCAAATGAGAAACGCTGCAAATCCTCACAACACATGCAAATTGAGAAACGCTGCAAATCCTCACAACACATGCAAATTGAGAAACGCTGCAAATGCTCACAACACATGCAAATTGAGAAACGCTGCAAATGCTCACAACACATGCAAATTGAGAAACGCTGCAAATGCTCACAACACATGCAAATTGAGAAACGCTGCAAATGCTCACAACACATGCAAATTGAGAAACGCTGCAAATCCTCACAACACATGCAAATTGAGAAACGCTGCAAATCCTCACAACACATGCAAATTGAGAAACGCTGCAAATCCTCACAACACATGCAAATTAAGAAACGCTGCAAATCCTCACAAAAACGTGCTGCATGGACCACAATGGAAATGTTTCAAGGGGACCCAAAAAAAGTGACGGACCAGCTGGGATTTGCTTATTGTGCAGTGGCTATTGGTTGAGTTGTTGGTGAACTGAAAGGTGAGTGTTTTTTTGTTGTTGTTGTTTATTTTAACACCCTGATTGCATGATTTATTTGTCTTTTGGATATTATTAGATTAATAATGACAAATAACATGATTAACGTTATTATGTAAGATGGCTAACTTATCCTCAACTAAATATAATTTCAAGGTTAATCAAAATAAATTTGCAATGCTTCATTAATTGTTAAAACCAGGTCAAAATAAAAATGTCAGTAAGAATAATATTTAAAAATTTATTCAGGCTCTTTTAGTAGGCTAATGAAAGAAAGGACATTTGCATGTGTTGTGAGGATTTGCAGTGTTTCTTAATTTGCATGTGTTGTGAGGATTTGCAGCGTTTCTCAATTTGCATGCGTTGTGAGGATTTGCAGCGTTTCTCAATTTGCATGCGTTGTGAGGATTTGCAGCGTTTCTCAATTTGCATGTGTTGTGAGCATTTGCAGCGTTTCTCAATTTGCATGCGTTGTGAGGATTTGCAGCGTTTCTCAATTTGCATGCGTTGTGAGCATTTGCAGCGTTTCTCAATTTGCATGTGTTGTGAGGATTTGCAGCGTTTCTCAATTTGCATGTGTTGTGAGCATTTGCAGCGTTTCTCAATTTGCATGTGTTGTGAGCATTTGCAGCGTTTCTCAATTTGCATGTGTTGTGAGCATTTGCAGCGTTTATTAATTTGCATGTGTTGTGAGCATTTGCAGCGCATGTGTTGTCAAAATGATGAAGATGTTTTCTTGATTTGCTGGTGTTTTGTCTATTTGCATGTGTTTTCTGAAGTTGCAGCGCGTTGAGCTCTCTCGGCCACCGTATGTTTCTCTATTGAAGATCTAGTCTGGTAAAATAAAACATTGGCAATTTAGTTTAAACACATAGCAGTTTTTAGTAGCACAGTGACACAGTTATGCAACCGGATCCTGGCTTGTGGTCCTTTTTTATCTCTGTCCGGCTTTGCTTTCTGTCCACTCTGTGCTATACTATACTAGACAAACACCCAGAGTGGTTCCCAACCAGGAGTACAGGTCCTTCTCAAAAAATTAGCATATTGTGATAAAGTTCATTATTTTCTGTAATGTACTGATAAACATTAGACTTTCATATATTTTAGATTCATTACAACACAACTGAAGTAGTTCAAGCCTTTTATTGTTTTAATATTGATGATTTTGGCATACAGCTCATGAAAACCCAAAATTCCTATCTCAAAAAATTTGCATATTTCATCCGACCAATAAAAGAAAAGTGTTTTTAATACAAAAAAAGTCAACCTTCAAATAATTATGTTCATTTATGCACTCAATACTTGGTCGGGAATCCTTTTGCAGAAATGACTGCTTCAGTGCGGCGTGGCATGGAGGCAATCAGCCTGTGGCACTGCTGAGGTGTTATGGAGGCCCAGGATGCTTCGATAGCGGCCTTAAGCTCATCCAGAGCGTTGGGTCTTGCGTCTCTCAACTTTCTCTTCACAATATCCCACAGATTCTCTATGGGGTTCAGGTCAGGAGAGTTGGCAGGCCAATTGAGCACAGTAATACCATGGTCAGTAAACCATTTACCAGTGGTTTTGGCACTGTGAGCAGGTGCCAGGTCGTGCTGAAAAATGAAATCTTCATCTCCATAAAGCTTTTCAGCAGATGGAAGCATGAAGTGCTCCAAAATCTCCTGATAGCTAGCTGCATTGACCCTGCCCTTGATAAAACACAGTGGACCAACACCAGCATCACTGACTGTGGGTACTTGACACTGGACTTCAGGCATTTTGGCATTTCCCTCTCCCCAGTCTTCCTCCAGACTCTGGCACCTTGATTTCCGAATGACATGTAAAATTTGCTTTCATCCGAAAAAAGTACTTTGGACCACTGAGCAACAGTCCAGTGCTGCTTTTCTGTAGCCCAGGTCAGGCGCTTCTGCCGCTGTTTCTGGTTCAAAAGTGGCTTGACCTGGGGAATGCGGCACCTGTAGCCCATTTCCTGCACACGCCTGTACACGGTGGCTCTGGATGTTTCTACTCCAGACTCAGTCCACTGCTTCCGCAGGTCCCCCAAGGTCTGGAATCGGTCCTTCTCCACAATCTTCCTCAGGGTCCGGTCAACTCTTCTCGTTGTGCTGCGTTTTCTGCCACACTTTTTCCTTCCCACAGACTTCCCACTGAGGTGCCTTGATACAGCACTCTGGGAACAGCCTATTCGTTCAGAAATTTCTTTCTGTGTCTTACCCTCTTGCTTGAGGGTGTCAATGATGGCCTTCTGGACAGCAGTCAGGTCGGCAGTCTTACCCATGATTGCGGTTTTGAGTAATGAACCAGGCTGGGAGTTTTTAAAAGCCTCAGGAATCGTTTGCAGGTGTTTAGAGTTAATTAGTTGATTCAGATGATTAGGTTAATAGCTCGTTTAGAGAACCTTTTCATGATATGCAAATTTTTTGAGATCGGAATTTTGGGTTTTCATGAGCTGTATGCCAAAATCATCAATATTAAAACAATAAAAGGTTTGAACTACTTCAGTTGTGTTGTAATGAATCTAAAATATATGAAAGTCTAATGTTTATCAGTACATTACAGAAAATAATGAACTTTATCACAATATGCTAATTTTTTGAGAAGGACCTGTATATAATGATTTTCATTTTGCTGTATCTTCTGATTAAATAGTCACATGGCATTCATGGCTGAAGTCATTAGCACAAAAATAATGGTTCTGGAAGTGAATGCTTGCCAGCAAAGATGGCAGTATGCAGGTTTTACATTTTCAGGGCTGCATGTATCACTTGGGCAACAAGCATTGAGATGAACTGGAATTGAATTCTAACAGTTTTCTCCAGATATTATAGACCTCCTTGGTGCTGACCAGTCTGAAACTTCTGAAGAGAGTAGTGAAGATGTGATTTAACCAGGCACAAGAAGCTGCTGACTTTGTCTTTGATCAGTCCCACTGCAATCATTACTCTACTGTGAGCTTGCTTGACTTATTCTGAAGTCAATCTCAAATAAAAACAAAAATAGCTGCCCCAATTTTGCCTGCTCCATTACCCCTTTCAACTTTCTTGGCTGAATTTTTGTAAAGTGGAAAATCCAAGGCAGAATGTCGATTCTCAGATTTAAAGCGTCAACATTTGTTAGAATATGTTTTACTTCATGTTACCACATATTTAATGTAAAAAGGGCGGGGTGGGGGGGGGTAGATGGGGAAGACAGCCTCCTTAAAACTAGTATACCCTACAAGTTTAGGATAATATACATGATAATGATAAGTCATAATGTTATGAAATAAAAATAAATGAACATTTGATAATTGTCATTATTGCCATTGTAATTATACAAATAATTAACTAAGCTTTAAAATTAACATAAAAAAAAATTGATTTAGTATTTTATATTAAACCTAACCTTTAAAAAATTGCCTTATAAGGGATCTGCTTCAGTAGTGGGACAATATATTCCTTTTTATGATTTTTTGGTAAATATATAAATGTATGAATTTTATGTTGAATAAACTACAATCTCAATCAAAGTGATACATCTGTATATGAACGTGTTAAAAAATAAATAATAATAATAAAATGTAGAAGGGGGAAGATACCCTCCTTGAACTAATTATTTACTGTTAAATCTAAGGTAATGATGAGTCTAGCATGTATAGGATAATGATAAATCATCTAATATATTATGAAAGAAATTAAATGATCATTTGATAATTGTCATTATTGCTATTGTCATAACACAAATAATTAACTGAAGGTTAAAATTAACACTGAACATTTGATTGAGTATTTTATATTAAACATAACATTTAAAAATTGTTCTAGGTAAGGGATCTACTTCAGTAGCAGGACAAGATATTCCCTTTTATGATTTTTTTTGTTAAATTATGTGTTATATGTTATAAACTACAGTACAATCTCAGTCAAAGTGATGCATCTATATATGAAGAGGTCTAAAATGTACATATAATTTCTGAAATGTCCAATAATAATTTCATGATTCATGAGTATTTATTTATTTGTGTCTGTTTGTTCGTTCATTCATTTGCACGTTCGTTTTATTTAAAAAAATAAATAAAACTTTAAATGTATCCAACACCTGTCACTCATATGGACAACTTACTGCCCTCTCAAACTTGCAATACAATTTTGGCACCTTTATCAGCAATAACTTCAACCAAACGCTTTTGATAACTGGACATCAGTCTTTCAGAGTGCTGTGGTGGAATTGTGGCCCACACGCTGCTTTAGTTCAGAAACATTGGCAGGTTTTCGAACATGAACTGCCCATTTAAATTCCTGCTACAGCATCTCAATTGGGTACATGTCCAGGAGTTTGACTAGAAACTTCACTTTTGCTTTTTTGAGCCTTTCAGAGGTGGACTGGATCATTGTCTTGATGCATAGTTGCACTCGAGCTTCAACTTACAGACTCAATTCTTCAGGATTTTCTTATAGAGAGCTATTCATATTTCCCTCAATTTTTGCAAGCTGCACAGGCCCTAAAGTGACAAAGCATCCCCAGATCAGCACACTGCCACCTTCATGCAGGTATGATGTTTTTATTTATTTTTTTTGTGGATTTCGATGTTTGGTTTACACTAGATATAATCACTTTCTTCCAAACAGTTCCATTTTTGACTCATCAGTCCATAAAATAAATAAATTAATTCTCCCAAATGATTGAGGATCATCAAGGTGTTTTTTTGTCAAATTTAAATTGAGCCTTAATGTTCTTCTGTTTTAGCGCTGCTTTTTGCCTTGCCACTCTTGCACGGATTGCATTTTTGCCCAGTGTCTTTGGAATAGTAGAGTCATGAACATTGACCTTTATTGATACAGGAGAGGCATTTGGTTCCTTTGATGTTGTCCTTGAGTCTTCTGTGACTTCCTGGATGAATCATAGCTGTACTATTGGAGAAATTTTGGAAGGTTGGTCACTTCAAGTAAAGTTCGCTACTGTGCCAAGTTTTTCCATTTAAAGATAATGATAATGGCTTTCACTATGGTTCCAAGAGCCTTTGAAATCACTTTGTAACCGTCCACAGGCCAATTATAGTTGTATTTCAATCGCCTTCTTCCTCATAATTTCTGGAAATTCTTTTACCTTTAACAAAGTGTGTTACTGGGTAAAAACTTAACTTCATGCTGTTGAAAATATTTTGAGTGTTCATTTAATTGAACAGGGTTGGCAGACAGTAACCAGGCTTGGTTGAATATAGTCCAGCTGAAACCCATTATGAATGCAGTTGCATAGATTTGTGAATTAGTACCTACAGGGGGTGACAGAATGCACACCGTAACTCATTCTATTTTCATCACCCGAACAAAAATGACAGGCCAGACAATCTATAAAAAACACATTCCTTCATGTCCACTGGCATGCTAACTTATTTAAAGTCTCTATCTGATAACTCTGTGACTCTAAATTTCTAGAAAAACAGAGTTAAGACAATATAGGAATTGCAACAGGGACCCTTGATGGCCTGACATCAAGGCTGTGTGCCATTCAGAATTAAACTGAGAAGCTTGAGGTTTTAAAATACCAGTTGAATTCCTGAATCTGAATTAAGATGGCAAACAGAGTGCAGAATTATAATGAGAATGTGATTTTAAGAAAGTAGAATTAAAATTCTGTGAACATCTAGGACATTTATATCTCTGCTGAAAGGTTTCTTAACCAGAATACAATTCAGCAATTTTGAAGATTAAAATAAAAAATTAAAAAATCTTCAAATTTCTCAGCTCTGCCTAATGCACACCTGACGTTATTACAGTGAAATTGAGATTCTCCTTTTGACACATTCAACTAAATAAGAAAGGATTTTCACCTCCTAATCTTGTGGGAGTAGATTTCCAATAAACCCACAAAAGTGAGAAAAAATATATATATATAAATACAATAAAAAAAAACTCCTGGAAGGAAATAAAAGAACATCTTTTGCCAATTGTATTTGTAGATTGGAAATAATGGTATATCACCTGCTGCAGTAGTTCAGTTAACTTTCATATGACAACCTCCATCTGTCTTGCTTTTCTTTCTTTCTCTGTGTGTATATATTTCATCCTTTTATTATATTTATTATTTTTCTTACTGATGCCTCTGGTAGGTCAGACAGCATTGTGTGAATGAACATTATGCAATTCACATTTACAGCGATATACAGTCATATGATGCTATTTTAAAGATAATTATTTTGTGTAAGAATATGTTGACATGCTTTAATGTTCAAAAAACACATTTTTCAAATACTGAACATTATTGTATTTCCTCTATGCCCCGCCTCCCTCAAACACGTGGGAAATGTAATGTCCCATACCATAATTGCGAGCTTCATCTTTCAAGTTAGTTTTATCAGTTCAAGCCTGAAAGGGGAACAGAGTCGCGTGACAGACACAGTGATGATGCTCGTATGTATTTGCAGTACACAAGCCACGGTTAAGACCGTGAAATTAAGACCAGAAATTAAGAGGATTTCTGACGGGCTGTACACTCTGCTATGATGTGATCCTGTTCCCCTTACACACACACACACATACTATGCGTTACACGCAAGTTACAAGCTCCGCTTGTGAACAGTCAATAGCAAATACTTGAACTAATAACAAAACATACTTACCGTCGCTGTTTTAGAAGGGCCAGATTGTCATAGCAAAGTCGGAATTTACCCTTTTTTTTTTTTTTTAGAAATAGCCTTCGTGCACAGCCAGCCTTGTACTCTACTATGTTCACGAAACTGTCGTCCATAAAATGCGTTGCACAAATTCGAACATTTGGGTTGTGCTGTTGTGTTGTAAACAAATCTTACCCAATGATTCCTAAATGCATCTACTTTCGGAAGGCCTAATAAAGTGCTTTTGCTTTCGTCTAGAAACACACAGTGTCTCCCTGACATGGCTGAATCAACACTACTGCGGTTACTGAAACCACGCCTTCTGTCTGCGTGAACATTTGGGCGGCATTACGCAAATATTTCCACATCGTGACGTAGACATGTGCGGGCGTGTTTGAATGAGCCGTTTTAGGGGGGCGTGGACGAGTTTTAACTTTTATAAAGAATATCTCTTTGGGTTTGAGACTTTAGTCTTTGCAACTTTAGGGATCTCCTCTATGCCCAAACAGCTTGTAGCACTCCAAAGAGAAAGGAAAACTTGAAATCGCATCATATGACCCCTTTAAAATATTTATGCTGGTTGTGTCAGAGATGGGCACAACTACATCAAAAAGTATTTAGTTAAAAATTACAAATACAAGCTCATCAAATGTATTTAACTAAAATACAAGTTATTTGTAATTTGAAAATACAAAAATGCAATCACTTTTTTCCAGCAATCAAGTGCAAGAGACCGTGCCATAGCATTTAGATACACACCTCCTTGAACAACTTATAAGCAACATATTTATAAACAACATGCTCTTTAACCCTAACACTACACAATATATTGATCCATATTTCTTATAATTTCTGTTTACTTGAATACCATCAAGCATTTCTCCACTTTATTTTTTCATGTTTCTTTAATCCTTCCTTTATCGTTTCTTTATAAGCATGTCAAAAATTAAGCAGTCCTGCGAAACTGTATTGTCATACCACCTAATCCTACTCAAGAGGATGGTTCAAGCTATTTCACTGTCAACAGTAAAGATTAACTTCAGAAAATGTTGATATTTAGCTGTTAAAGGACTCTAGGTAGAACACAGAAACCCTTGTTATAAGCGACACAGGTGGTGGCCGTTAAGTGAACTGAGGTCAGTAACTCATTGCTCATGCTCTTGCACACACTCCATAGTCATGCCAGTGAGCAACGGCCAATGAGATTCACCGACATCATGTCGACAGATGAGGTTCATTAAAATTACACTGCAATGACAGTTTCCCTTGTCATTTACATAATAATTAGTCTACAGGCTTTCATTTTTTTTATTTTTGTTACATGCTGTTCAGACATTAGCAATAATATTTATTTTAACTTAATACTTAAAAATTTAAGTTTGTCTATAGAAACAAGTAGCTAACTTTTGCCAAGCAAGCTAACGTCACTTGTCAGCTAGCAAATAAAGTTCTAGTGTAACATTTTCTTCTGTCCTGTAATAACATTCAGTGACCAATATCTGATCAGTATATATTTTAATACATATTTAGCCAGTTTGCACTGAGCACCAAAACAGCTTATTTCATTTTATTCCAGTTGGAACCATGCATGGACGAATGGAAATTCTATCGTTAATTACTCACCCTTATGTCATTTCACACCTGTAAGGCCTTCTTTCATCTTTCTGATGAAATCCGAGAGCTTTCCCTTCATAGGCACCAGCGCATCTTACTCATTCCACGCCCAGAATGATAGGAAAGACATCGCTTAAGTACTCCATGTGACTTCAGTGGTTTAACCTCCATTTTATTAAGCAACGTGAGTGCTTTGTTTGAACAATTAAACATAATTTACAACTTTATTTATGAAAATATTGATCCGCAATGCATTGTGTTCACAAAAGCATTTGTGTTGTGTTTTTGCAAAAAAAACACTCATGTGCTTAATAAAATGGATTACTTAATGATATACTTAATGACATGGATTACGTTGGGGCTGTTTACACCTGGTCACTTCATGCATTCCTCAGTGCTGGTGGGCAAGGGGTATGTGCCTAAAGAGCAGATGAGCGCGAGGCGATGAGCTCCGATGACATCACGGAGCTCAGGCGAACCGCTGATTTGGCTCTCTGCGCCACCAAAGAGACCGCCCGTGCTATTGTCCTGACTGCCGTGACGATCGACTCGATCCCAGTAGGGGACATACGTGCCTGCATCGTGGTCGAATTCCACACCACACCAAGATAAGTGGTTCTCTGTAATGGAGAAAGCACACTCTTCTTGGCGTTCAGTCTTAATTGAACTTACCCGGATCCAAGAGGACATGATTTGCTTGCATCTAGGCAAAAACTATGATAATTGGCAGTATTATTAACACAGTTGAATAAAGCTTAATTGCCAGGTATTTTTACTGGAATGTGTCATGGTGACAGAGGCTTCCACAGCACAAGCAGAATGTGACAAGACAAGACACAGATATTAAAACTAGAATAATAAAATAGGAAAAAAGAATATATAATTTTTTGACCACAATATACAAAATAAAAATTATATGGTATTTGTGTGTACAGGTGTGTTCTGCACAAATGCAATGAAATGAAAATAAGAAGCTTGGTATGTAAAATAAATGCATGTATAAATAATGTTTTTCATGTGTGTTTGAAGAAAGATATTGTATTATCTGAGAAAAAATAAAATAACTAGGCCTACTTGATTATGTACTTTGAGTATTTCAAATACAAAGTATTCTCTCAAAGTATTTAAATACACATTACTCTTGATTTTTTTTGTCCAGCAAGATACAAATTACAAAACGCGTTAGTAATTAATAACATATTTAAAATGCATTTAATTGAAATACTGCCCATCTTTGGTTGCCATTAGGGTGTGTGACACCGGTCAGCATGACAGTCCTTTTTTTAAACATGTAATTTTCATTGAATGGTGTACAGACATATTTTAATGTTTAAGGTCCTGGAGTGGCCTAGCCAGTCTCCAGACTTTAATCCCATAGAAAATCGGTGGAGGGAGCTGAAGTTTGAGTTGCCAACAAAACCTTAATGACTTGGAAAGGATCTGCAAAGAGGAGTGGGACAAAATCCCTCCTGAAATGTGTGCAAACCTGGTGGCTGCTTACTTCACTCATTAAAATGCAAATCAATTTATAACGCTTTTGAAATGCATTTTTCTGGATTATTTTGTTGTTATTCTGTCTCTATAAACCTACCATTAAAATTATAGACTGATAATTTCTTTGTCAGTGGGCAATTGTACAAAATCAGCAGGGGATCTTTTTTTTTTCCACTGTAGTTAAAAAAAAATGGTTAAATTTAAAACATTCAGCAATATTTAGCCAGCTGCATTTTGGTTTATGACCCGATATTTCTTGTAATCAGTTTGTTTAGAAGAAAACAAACTTCTGCTGCTCTCACAGCATGATATAAGACAGCAGAAAAATATAATTTTCGTTGAGAAATGGCTCTGCTGGAACCTCAGGAAAATTACTGATTAGAATTGATTTGTGCCAGTTCATTGACAATTAATCTTGAGGATATTATTTGAACAGCAGATTTGGAGCACATGGCTTTGTTTTGCCATGGCAGCTTACAGCAAGAATGTCATTGATATTTTAAACCAAGCTGAATGCAAGCAAGCAAAGGGGAAACAATTTTATACACACCCAGACACTGCATTAATGACAAAATTATTTTAACCAGAAGCAGGGGACTGGACAAAGGTTTTTGAAGGTGACTAAATGTATCGGTAACTAATACATGACACCTCAGACACACTTTCATGCAGAGAAATATATGCATTGATTTCAAGAAGAAAAATACACCTATTTTAAACAAACATTAAAAATATAAAATAAAAAAAGAAACCACCAATCACTCTTTGTTTTGTTTTTTGTTAACAAATGTTTGAGTTTTCTTTTGTGCAACAGTAGTACAAAACAAAAATCATCTGTACAAATTTAAAACACACCCCAACCCATCCCACCCCTTGGTAGACTTTAAGTAGACTTTGGTAGATCATAATTAATCAGTTACAAAGGTATCTGGTATAGGCATGTGTTGTTTGTATGTGTCCTTATTATATTAGCCTAGTGACCACTCGTTATTTGTAGTAAGCGCTAAACACTCATATTCAGGTGTATGACTGTATCTCTGGTTTAATTTCTTCTAGATGTCTCTTTCTTGATATCAAAATGATCTGCTCTTTATTTCTCAAACAATGATGTACACTGTGACGTCGTGAAATGCATCATACTATCCTTACGGTACTGTTGGTAGAATTACACCGATCGAGCACACAACACACACGCAGTCATAAAACATGCAAATGAGGTGTCAAGTGAGACAAAGGAAAACTTTCCCGCTGAAACTATGTGCCTTGTTATTGGTCAAACTAACCAAAAATGGGTGTTACAGGGTCAGATAAAACTTCACCCACACCCAAAAGGCGAGGTCTTCTCTTTACCCTCGGTGCCCTAGAAACGCACATCACCGTGGAAACCTCGTGACTCCCCTTTCGGGGGAATCCCAGCTTCAGGCAGTTTTGAGTTCAGTAACTTTTAACTTCGGACCAATCAACCCGTGGCTGGAATGACGAAGCTTTCAGTCCTAAAGGAATTCATCAAGAATCTACGCATTATACATGCAGCAGGACACTTTACTCAGCATCAACAAACCAGTGCAAGTAACCGCTTGTTAACTATTTAGATGCGCTTCTAGGCTTCAACCCCTTTTGATTAAGGTGATGTAATTCTTTGATGGTTCTAACAGGTTGTTTAGCTGATGTGCAAATCCTGCCATTATGCTCTCTCTCTCTCTCCATGCCTTCCTTGCGTTGGCATCTGTGTTTAATGTGTGTATGTTTGTGTTTAGTTCAATGTTACATGTACCCCTGTAGTGTAGTTTAATAAACATCCATATGTATTCACACTTGGTTGTCTGTGTCTGCAGCTCACAGAAACGAGGTCACTTTAACGTTCTGGTTTTGTTACATGCTAATGAGCGATGTATTAGTAAGGAAGTAATTTTCCTTAGAGTCAATAGACAAATAAAACTGTCCGTACTGCGGACGAACAAATCATTTTTATTGTACTATTGATGCTACAGTTAATTCCTGAAGATGAATAAATAATTGATAACAACCCGTTATGATTAATTATGTTAATCTCACTTTGAGCTAAATTGCTACAGTATATATATATAAAAATAAAATAACATAAATAATAATAATAAACACATTAATATTAATAGATAAACAAATAACAATAAGATAATTTTTACTAAGATTTTAGAAAAGAAGACAACATTAAAAGCTGAATGCCATGAATTAACAGTTTTCACGTTAGATCCATGTATACGAGAAGTAGAGCGCTCCATTGAGATAATGTCCAACAACTCCTGAAAAAACATGATGCTTCAATTCATACGGATAATCCATAGATTCCTCAATTGCTCTCCAAGACACAGAAGCGTCAGGATCAAACCAAACTGCTAAAGGGCGGAGAGAAAAGGCTTGAGCATACAGTCTAAAATTAGGGAAAGAAAGACCTCCATGTAATCTACATCGTTGTAAGGTAGTCAGTTTAATAGGAGGACGTTTCCCATCCCGTATGTACCGTGAAACACATGCATTTATGTTTTTCCAGTAGCCAACCGGTGGAGCGAGAGGAATCATGGAAGAAAAGAAATTAGTATACGTGGGAGAATATTAATTTTAATCACCGATATACGGGCCTGAAAAGAAGTAAGAAGACAAGACCAATTTTCCAAGTGTGAGGATACTTTGGCTAGAATACCATTATAGTTTTTTGAGACAATTTCCTGCAGGTAAGGAGAAACATCTATCCCCAAGTACTTAAAGTTTTGAACCAATGGAATAGATATAGAAAGGGACATGGAATCAATTTTAGAATTTAGGGAAAGTAAACATGACTTACTCCAATTAATTTTAAACCCTGAGAGAGATCCAAAATGGTCAAATAAATTCAACATGAGGAATAGAATGTGACGGCTTCTCCAAAAATAATAAGATATAATCACAAAGAAATATGATGTATTCCGTATATTTATGGGATAAATTGTTTCAGATTGTCGGACCGCTTGAGCTAAGGGTTCCAAGGATAGGGCAAACAACAGAGGAGATAGCGGGCAACCCTGACGAGTGCCTCGATGTATAAAGAATGGGTTTGAGTGAACAGCACCTATGAGAACAGTGGCTGCTGGATTGGCATTCAGAACTTTTATCATATTTATGAAATTCGATCCCAGACCCAGATGCTGTAGAACCACCCATAAATAGTTCCATTCTAGCTGGTCGAAAGCTTTCATCGCATCTAGAGATAATACTGCGCTAGCAGAGGACAAGCTATTATTTTAATTAATAATATGATATAACCTGCGTAAGTTATTCGAAGCTGAGCTAGATTTAATGAATCCTGTTTGGGCATGATGAACTAGCCTATTCATAAATTTCTCTAGACGACGAGATAGTACTTTAGCATATAATTTAACATCAGTCCCTATCAAAGAAAGTGGCCGGTAACTAGAACAGGAAGTCGGATCTTAATCTTTTTTTAACAAGAGAGAAATAACACCTATATTAATAGATGGGTGAAATGACCCTTGAGTAACTGAAAAATGTATCATATCTAACATGAGGGGGCCTAAATCCGACCAAAAAGCAAATCAAGAATTTCTTATTAAAAATTCAGTTCCCTATCAGTCAGTCACGTTCGACGTAATGTCAGTGTGACTGACTAATGGGAACTCGCTCGAGAGCCCAATCATCTTCGAGTGTTAACAAAACAAGCCAATGACAGTTGGCGTGCGTGTTTCGCACATCAAACGCACATCAGCTTTTCGCTTCGGAGCCGAGCCTTGCTGCGAATCTCCGAGAGTGTACAAGACAGCTTGACGAGTGTTGGTGTTACGGCGCGTCAGCGGAGGTTGCGGTCCAGTGCTGCTGCTTCATCTCGGCGTGCTGCAGCTCTCATTCTGCGGTCGCGCTGCGACCTCTCCTGGGCGCTTCAACACTTTTTCTAAAAGAGAATTTCTTTTCAAAAAAGAGCAAATTCTGAAAGAGCTCCACGAGCGACGGGCGTCTTTTTAAAGATGGCTTCCCGCTCGTGTGTTTCTGGATGTGGCCGTTTCCTGGCTTCATCTGATGGTCACGATCACTGTGTCTCGTGCTTGGGCTTTCAGCACGCTGAGGCAGCGCTCGTGGATGACTCATGTTCTCTGTGTGGGAACATGACCATCGCGATGCTGCGCTCCAGATACCTCCTCGTCAAGCGGGGGGGTATCCCCCTTGCCATGCCCCGTTCTAGTTCCTCCGGTTCTCGGAGGGCTACTTCGGCTCATGGTCAGGGTGACTTGAGGATCACAGTGAGAGCTTCCCCGTCGAGTGCGTCTCCGCGGGCCTCTCACTCCTCTAGCGCATCGCACCGTCTGGGGTTTCCGGACGAGTTTGTGGAGTCCTCGGACAGGGCGGGGCCCAGCATCTCGTTCGGAGCTCCAGCAGATGACAGGATGTCGGTCACTGCATCGGGGGATGAGCTAGGTTCTGGAGATGATGATTCGGCTGCGCTGCCTCCATCAGGAAGAGTGGCGTTGACCGAGTCAGATCCAGAACTGACTGCTATGCTTTCCCGGGCCGCTGAGAGCATCGGGCTGCACTGGAGGCCTCCTCCTTCTCCCGAACGCTCAAGGCTGGACGATTGGTTCCTGGGGGCGCAGGCCGATCGCAGGCAACCGCCTCCGGTTCCATTCTTCCTGGAAGTGCATGAGGAGGTGACTAGGTCTTGGAGGGCACCTTTTTCTGCCCGAAACAGACCTAGTGCTTCCTCCGTCCTCACCACCCTCGACGGTGGGGCGGCCCAAGGGTATGTGGAGATCCCCCCAGTTGAGCGCTGCCGCCTGGAGGGGTAATCCACGCCTTCCGTCCAGGGCCTGTAAGTTCTCGTCCGCTCTGACGGCCAAGGCTTACAGTGCTGCTGGACAGGCCGCTTCCGCCCTGCACGCCATGGCCCTACGGGCGACGAAAGTCACGGCGCGGGCCCTGGGTCAGACGATGTCCACGTTGGTGGTCCAGGAGCGCCACTTATGGCTGACCTTGGCGGATATGAGGGAGTCTGACAAACACCGTTTCTTAGACGCCCCGATCTCCCAGGCCGGCCTATTCGGCGAAGCGGTGGAGGGCTTTGCCCAACAGTTCTCCGCCGCACAGCAGCAGACAGAGGCGTTTCGACACATCCTGCCCCGGCGGTCCGCTGCTGTCTCCACCCCACCGCCGGCTGCAGCCCCTCCGTCTGCTCGTCGCCGAAGGCGCCCTCCTGCGGCCTCCACCTCCGCTCCAGCTCGGCCCCAGCAGCAGCCTTCACAACGGCCGCAGCGTGGAGCTGGCCGCAGGAAAGCGGCGCAGCCCGTCTCTGCCCCTGCCAAATCTGCGAAGCGCCAGGGCAAGCGGCGGCCCTGAGACGGGCGACCCGGAGTCTCTGGATCCTGCTCTTCAGGAGATGGTGACTGCACCACTCCTTCCCCCGGAGGAGGGCCGGGTGGAGAATCTTTTGTTCCCTTTTTATTCTGTTCCGCCACTGGCTCTCCAGCCAGTGGTACCCAAAACCTCAAAAAAAGAGCAGTTTCCTTTTTCTCCGGGTCCCAAGAGGGCGAGGATGGCAGTGCACGAGACCCCGTCTCCACACTCCCGTCCCCCTCTCCTTTCGCCTATGAGCAGCAGGGTCCGGTCCGAGGACGCGATGCCTTCTCCCGCGCCCCCTGCTCAGCCTTGGAGCCAGGTAAGTGTCGCACTGCACACTCAGACCCCACAAGAGGACTGCTACAGACCCCAGGCTAGCGCTCCCCAGGCCGTCTCGCTGGCTCATGAGAACCATCAGACTTGGCTACGCGATTCAGTTCGCCCGGCGTCCCCCCAAGTTCAGGGGCGTTCGGTTCACCTCTGTGTTGAGCAAGGATGCCCCTCTCTTGCGTGCGGAAGTCGCGGTCCTGCTGGCGAAGGACGCGATAGAGCCGGTCCCTCCAGCCGAGATGAAGTCGGGGTTTTACAGCCCGTACTTCATTGTACCCAAGAAAGGCGGTGGGTTACGACCAATCTTGGACCTGCGCGTCCTGAACCGGGCCCTTCACAAGCTCCCGTTCAGGATGTTGACGCAAAGACGCATTTTTCAATGCATCCGTCCGTTCGATTGGTTCGCAGCGATCGACCTGAAGGACGCGTACTTTCATGTCTCAATCCTGCCTCGACACAGACCGTTTCTCCGCTTTGCGTTCGAAGGACGAGCATATCAGTACAAAGTCCTCCCCTTCGGGCTATCCCTGTCGCCTCGTGTCTTCACCAAGGTCGTGGAGGCAGCCCTTGTTCCATTAAGGGAAGCAGGCATTCGCGTTCTCAACTACCTCGACGACTGGCTCATACTGGCCCAGTCTCGAGCACTGTTGTGCGATCACAGGGACACGGTGCTTGGCCACCTCAGCCGGTTGGGGCTTCGGGTCAACTGGGAAAAGAGCAAACTCTCCCCTGTGCAGAGGATCTCTTTTCTCGGTATGGAGTTGGACTCGGTCAACCTCACAGCACGTCTCTCAGTAGAGCGTGCTCAGTCGATGCTGAACTTTCCAGCGCAAGACAGCGGCTCCACTGAAACACTTTCAGAGGCTCCTGGGGCATATGGCATCCGCAGCCGCTGTCACGCCGCTCGGGTTGCTTCATATGAGACCGCTTCAGCATTGGCTTCACGACCGGGTCCCGAGATGGGCATGGCGACGCGGCACTTACCGGGTCTCAGTTTCCCCGTCCTGCCGTCAGACCTTCGGCCCGTGGTCGGATCTTGCTTTTCTTCGGGCAGGAGTTCCCCTAGTGCAAGTATCCAGGCACATTGTTGTCTCAACAGATGCCTCTGCCATGGGCTGGGGAGCCATGTGCAACGGTCGTGCAGCTGCAGGGCTCTGGACAGGGTCCCGGTTGCAGTGGCATGTCAATTGCCTCGAGTTGCTAGCAGTATGGCTTGCGCTGCGCCGCTTCAAAGGGCTGCTACACGACAAGCATGTACTGGTCCGTACGGACAACACTGCGACCGTTGCGTACATCAACCACCAGGGTGGTCTACGCTCCCGTCGCCTGTCGCAACTCGCTCGCCATCTCCTTTGGAGTCAGAAGCATCTGAGGTCGCTTCGCGCCGTTCATATCCCTGGCGAGCTCAATCGTGCAGCCGACGAGCTCTCACGTCAGCCCGCCCTTCCGGGAGAATGGCGACTCCACCCCGAGATAGTCCAGCTGATTTGGAGACACTTCGGGGACGCTCAGGTAGACCTGTTTGCCTCCCCGGACACGTCCCACTGCCAAATGTTTTACTCCCTGTCCGAGGGTACCCTCGGTACGGACGCGCTGGCACACAGCTGGCCTCGGGGCCTACGCAAATATGCGTTTCCCCCAGTGAGCCTTCTCGCGCAGACCCTGTGCAAAGTCAGGGAGGACGAGGAGCAGGTCCTCTTGGTGGCGCCGTACTGGCCCAGTCGGACTTGGTTCCCAGAACTCATGCTCCTCGCGACAGCCCCTCCTTGGCAAATTCCTCTGAGGAGGGATCTCCTTTCTCAGAGAGGGGGCACCCTCTGGCACCCGCGTCCAGACTTGTGGAATCTCCACGTATGGTCCTTGGACGGGACGCGGAGGTTCTAGGTGGGCTACCTCCATCGGTAGTAAACACCATCACTTCAGCTAGAGCCCCGTCTACAAGACACGCTTACAGGCTGAAGTGGAACCTGTTCGTCGATTGGTGTTCTTCCCGCCGGGAAGACCCCCGGGGATGCCCGATCGCGGTCGTGCTTTCTTTCCTGCAAGATGGGTTGGAGCGAAGGCTGTCTCCCTCCACCCTCAAAGTGTATGTCGCCGCTATTGCCGCACATCACGATGCAGTAGACGGTAAGTCTGTGGGGAAGCACGACTTGGTCGTCAGGTTCCTCAGAGGGGCGAGGAGGTTAAATCCTCCGCGCCCTCATCTGGTACCCTCTTGGGATCTCCCCTTGGTCCTGCTGGCCTTGAGGGAGGAGCCCTTTGAGCCTCTGCAGTTAGTAGAGCTTAAGTTTCTGTCGTTGAAGACAGCGCTCCTCACTGCATTGGCCTCGGTCAAGAGGGTAGGGGACCTGCAGGCATTTTCGGTCGACGATTCGTGCCTAGAATTCGGGCCGGATGACTCTCACGTTGTCCTGAGACCCCGGCCTGGTTATGTGCCCAAAGTTCCCACCACACCCTTCAGGGATCAGGTGGTGAACTTGCAAGCGTTGCCCGGGAGGAGGCAGACCCAGCCATTGCTCTGCTTTGTCCCGTCTGCTCTTTGCGCACTTACGTGGACCGCACGCAGAGCTTCAGGACCTCAGACCAGCTCTTCGTCTGCTTCGGGGGACAGCAGAAGGGGAAGGCTGTCTCCAAACAAAGACTTGCCCACTGGATAGTCGAGGCTATAGTCTTGGCCTATCAGGCCCGGCGCTTACCGTGCCCCCTCGGTGTGAGAGCACACTCTACAAGAGCCATTGCTTCCTCTTGGGCGTTGGCGCGGGGCGCCTCGATAGCAGACATTTGTAGAGCTGCCGGCTGGGCGGCACCTAACACGTTTGCGAGATTTTATAATCTCCGTGTAGAGCCCGTGTCCTCCCGTGTACTTGGCTCAGACGGCCAGTAGCACTGGGACACTGCTCGGTGTCAATCCCGCTTGCTGCGCCATTCCCCTCTACGGACCGGATACGTGCGCTTTGTTGCTTCTCAGTTCAGTTCCCCATGGCGAACCCTGTTGAAGTTCCTCCCGCACCCTCGGCAGTCAGGCGTGGCGGAACGCCAGACGCCAGGTCCAGCACTCGTGTGTTTGCCCAAGGTCAGCCCTTGTGCTGGGCTAGGTGCCCGTGTGTAGTGATTCCCCTTCGGGTGATCCCACATGTGTATTCTTCCACGGTACGGTTCCCCTCACGGTGAGCCCGTGTCTTTCCCTGGCAGAGACCTTCTGCCGTCTCTGCTGTGTTGTTATCTCACCCCAGGCTGGCTGAGTCTACCTCAGAGACTTCCATATGTAGTACTGCCCTTGGTCAGTCCATATGTGTAATTGCCACGTGGTACCTCCTTACGCAGGATGTGGCTTCCGTAGCGTTCCCCTACTTGTGGTACGCTTTCCCAGTGTTATCCATACCCACTGTACGGAACAGCAGTGGCTGTCATCTCTGCCTAAGCCCTGTCCTATCTTCCACCCCAACTGGTGTGGGGGGACTTGCCGGCTTCCGCAGGGCACTGGAGGGGGTCAGCAATAGTGGCGTTTTCCAAGGGATCCCATTAGTCAGTCACACTGACGTTACGTCGAACGTGACTGACTGATAGGGAACGTCTCGGTTACGTATGTAACCCTCGTTCCCTGAAGGAGGGAACGGAGACGTAACGTCCCGTCGCCATAGTTGCTGTACCACCGCTGTACGGCCGGGGCACACAGTCTCGGCTCCTCAGCGAAAAACTGATGTGCGTTTGCACGCGCTCTCCTTTTATACCCGCACTGCGGGGCGGGGTGCGCGTGGCGAAACACGCACGCCAACTGTCATTGGCTTGTTTTGTTAACACTCGAAGATGATTGGGCTCTCGAGCGAGTTCCCATTAGTCAGTCACACTGACGTTACGTCTCCGTTCCCTCCTTCAGGGAACGAGGGTTACAGACGTAACCGAGACGTTTCACCTGGAAATATGTCACAACAGATGTAATCCAAACTGTAATGCTTAGTTCCAAATTTTAAGATTAATTTTATTTTTATTTTATATACTGTGGTAACAAATTTGCTTTTATCACTGCAGACCAATTATATGTCTTGTCTGTATACGTTTTAAAATGAATTTGAATATATAATTCCATCAATTATAAAAGGTAATTTAAGTATAAATGGGTCAATATTATTATTTTTTTTTATTAATTCACATTATTACTGTGATGTAATTATTTGTAATAAAAAAAAACAACAACAACGTGAAGTCATTCTGAAAACAACTGCATGTCTTCTTTTACCGTTGACCAAATAGTTGTTTTTATTTTGTGTTTTGATGTTACGTGTGGTATGTAGACTGCAACTGACAGCAGATCTTCGGAAACCCATTGTGTAAGAAACTGACATAGAATCGATATTAAAGTATGTGATATATGAGGGACTAGCACAGCTCTAGACGAGCCAAGAAATAATAGACACATTCATTAATCACAAGACTGAGCTAATTGATTTTGTTGCGAACAAGTATGCTTAAGACAATCTCGTTTCCCAGAGGTCAAAATATTTGAACACTGTACTTCATTCAGTTCCTGTTGTCAACTCTGCAGCTGAATTAACAATATACATGTGGACACAAGAGGCCATACATTACATCTTTATTTAAATTAAACCTTACAAACACCGTGAAACTAATGCATCAACCACCGAGTGATTGCATTCATGATCATAAACTGTTAAATATATATAGCTGATGGAGATGATCATGGCATAACAACTTAATTTAGATATCTAATTGCTGACATTTAATCTATTCAAAAGAGCTGTGACATTTTTTCTTGTACCGAGTTGATTATTCAATCAATCCATGGCAAAGCTTATTTAGTGAAGGAAACACCCTGAATCTCATTAAACAACAAAAACATGGGGTACAGTCAATGTCATTCAGTGTTTTTATGCAACAGAAAATGGCTTGTGTTTAACCATCAGTTTTCATGTTGCATATCTTTCAGACTTCATTTATTTTATCTGAGATTGAAGAAATCTTGCCAAAGGCATTCTCTACACCAGGAGATCTAGAATCAGAAAACAAGCTATGGCATCAAAAGATGCCTTTGAATTTTCCATTCCTGACATTCTGCCAGTAAGGCTAGAGCAGTTTTCCTCCACTCATTACATACTCGTTTTATTGCTCATTAATACACTGTGCTGATAAGCAGACTAAATGCTGTGCCAAAAGCACATTTAATAAATGAGTATAAATCATGTGGGTGAGCCGGTGTAACCTTCATCCTGCAGAGCTGAAGTATGTTTAAAGACAAGATGAGGAAATGTACTCTTCATATGGTGACTAACTGCTACATGACTTTGTCAGGGTCATCACTGGAGAAACAAGAATCAGCAGAGTGATCCAACAGTATGGGCCAGTGCTCTATCTTCTTTCTTTCACACGCTTGACCCACATTTCTGCTCTGTTATCTGTGAATGCTTCTCAGTGGTCCTGAGGCTGATTACAATTTTTTTTTTGCTTTGCTTTGCTGCTGTGCTTGAACTGATAAAGATGGTTTGGCCAATTGACTTTCAAATGGAATAGAGAAAACTTTGTTTCTGTTTGGAAGCTGTGTGCCTATGGTACATTGAATCACCTATAAAATATAACATTCTATAATAAGAAAAGGATAAAAAGTCACTTTTTCCTATGAATACGGTACACTTTAGTAGGGATAGTAGCCAACCCAAACTCCCTCTCCCCTCATACACTTTTTTTTTTTTTGGTAAATATATAGGCTCATTGAATATTAATAGGAACTAAAACTGCTCATAAATACAGTTGGACCTGTCGAGAAAATGAAGGAAGGAGGTCCTTAAGGTTGAGGTTTAGTACATCTCTTCTTCCATTTATTGTAAAAAAAAAAAAAACCTTCAAAGGTTCAGTCACTAACTGTACCTATATTTCTTCAATAATAGTCTTTGTTTTCGCTTCCTGAAGGCTGTACAGCTCCAAACATATTCACATGCAACTCTTATGACACTTCTCAAATGTTCCAAATGCTTCATTAAGCTCCTGCTGTCATCATGCTATGCTATTTTAGTTAATTACCACTTATATTAGGACCCAGTGCTTGTTTTGGATAAGGTAATGCATAAGCTGATGAATCAATAACAAATTACCAAAGGGGATTCACAAGGCATGATTTGTTTCTGTTATTTAACAGATTTGAGTCTTGGATTAATTGCTTTATCTATATGTGTTATTATATTTCAAGGTGGAATCAGTGTGAAATATGGCAGCCTGTGAGAGGCAAATAATTTAGACGTGTGGCTGTGATATATATATATATATTTTTTTTTTTAATAAAATGAAAACTAAAAGACTTTCAAATCACATGAGCCAATATTTTATTCACAATAGAACATAGATATCATAACAAATGTTTAAACTGAGAAAGTTTGCACTTTTATACACTAAATTAGCTCATTTCAAATTGTGTGGTCTCAAAAAAAAGTTGGCACAAGGGCAACAAAGGGCTAAAAAAGCAAGACATTTTGAAAAGATTCAGCTGGGAGAACATCTAGGGACAAGGCCAAAGACCTTTGTTGGATGCTCGTAGTCTTCAGAACCTAAATGGGCCCTGGAATACTTCCAGAAACCACTGTCGGTAAACACAATCAGTCATGCGCTGATTTGTGACTGTGTGTTTTGAGTTTGAGCTCCGTCAAGTTGATTCTTTATCGTCTATTTTCTATCTTAAAAACAATTTTATACACTATCACTTTTGTTTCTATAACGTGTGAATATATCCACTATAGCATTCTACAACAAAACCAATCAGAGCGCCTTGTTATCACTAGTTTTATTTTGATTTCTCGTGTCTGCTATTAGCTTATAGCCCGTTAGCATCAGTAGAGTGGCTGCCGCTAATCTCGCTTACATTGCTAATAATCTATTCACACACATTACCATTGTTTCACTGTTACTTGCTTAAATGGCGGATTTGTATCTCCCTTTGAGTGCAGGTGAGGACACCTTCGAGCTACATTCGGTGCAGCTGGAACTGGAAGCCGTGGAGAAGCAGATCCACGACCTGGTGGAGAAGCAGGCCCAGCTGAGAGAGCGGAGAGCCGCGCTGGAAACATCCCAGGCTGACGCTCACAGGTCCAGGGTAAGTATACAGCACACTGCTAACACTCCCACCACCTCTACTCCGTGTGTTTCTCTGCACAGACCCTGTGCACCCAGGACGCGATCTTCCCAGATGTCCTTCACTCCGGCACTGGGATGCCACGGAACCTGGGTGTACCATCAGCGGAAGACGCGAGCCAAGCCCCGGGCGACGACCTCTCCCCCTCCGCCGCCTCCGGTCTTCGAGATCTCCACCCAGAACCGCTTTGCTCCCCTCTGCGAGACAGAACATGACGCTGTGATCGTCGGAGACTCCATCGTCCAGCACGTCCGTGCTACGTTAGCTGAAGGTAAAGTGCACACTCACTGTTTCCCCGGAGCTCGTGTTCTCGATGTTTCTGCGCAGATACCTGTGATCCTGAAGGGCGACGAGAGCATTGTCGTGCTGCATGCGGGGGTTAACGACACCAAGCTGCAGCAGACGGAGACACTGAAGAGGGACTTCAGGAGCCTGATCGAGACGGTATGCAGCACATCGCCCACGACGATGATCATCGTGTCAGTATCGACGAGGACACGAAAGGTTCAGTAGACTGTTTGCTTTAAACTAATGTTTATTGTCATGGTGTAAAGAACAGAAACTGCTCTTTGTTAACAATTGGAATCTTTTCTGGGAGCGTCCTAGACTTTTCCGTGCTGATGGCCTGCACCCCAGCAGAGTCGGAGCAGAACTCCTGTCGGACAAAATCTCCAGTATGCTACACTCCATCTGACTAGTAAGCCAATTCTCAAATAACTGCTATGATGACTTTTGTTCTACCCACTTAAAAGATAGCAGTACTAGCGTTGTCCAATCTATACAGACTGTGTCTGTTCCCTGAATAGTGAGGTGAAAATATAAATTTAATGCAGGATCTAGAAAAAATCTGATCATGATTAAACCAGAAAAACGCAAAATAAATGAACAAAAACAATTTTTAAAGCTTGGGCTCCTAAATATTAGATCACTCGCACCCAAAGCAGTTATTGTAAATGAAATGATCACAGATAATAATTTTGATGTACTCTGCCTGACTGAAACCTGGCTGAAACCAAATGAATATTTTGGTCTAAATGAGTCTACTCCACCAAGCTACTGTTATAAACATGAGCCCGTCAGACTGGTCGTGGCGGCGGTGTTGCAACAATATACAGTGATATTCTCAATGTTACTCAGAAAACAGGACACAGGAGGTTTAACTCATTCGAAATACTTCTGCTTAATGTTACACTGTTAGATATGCAAAATAAATCTCTCTTATCTCTTGCTCTGGCTACTGTGTATAGAACACCAGGGTCATATACAGATTTCCTAAAATAATTTGCAGATTTCCTCTCAGATCTATTGGTTAATGTTGATAAAGTGCTAATTGTCGGAGATTTTAACATTCATGTTGATAATACAAATGATGCGTTAGGACTTGCGTTTACTGACCTAATAAACCCTTTTGGAGTCAAGAAAAACGTCACCAGGGCCACTCATCGTTTTAATCATACGCTAGATTTAATTATATCGCATGGAATTGATGTAACCAATATAGATATCGTACCTCAAAGTGATGATGTTACTGATCATTTCCTTGTATCGTGCATGCTGCGTATTACTGATATTAATTATGTGGCTCCGCGTTATCATCCGGGCAGAACTATTGTTCCAGCCAAGACAGATTCACAAATAACCTGCCTGATTTATCTCAACTGCTCTGTGTACCCATAAATACACATGAACTAGACGAAATGACTAGCAACATGGGCACTATATTCTCTAATACATTAGAAGCTGTTGCCCCCCTCAAATTGAAAAAGGTTAGAGAAAAACGTACTGCGCCATGGTACAACAGTTATACACATTCTCTCAAGAAAGAAACTCGTAATCTTGAGCGCAAATGGAGAAAAACTAACTTGGAAGTTTTTAGAATTGCGTGGAAAAACAGTATGTCCAGCTATAGACAGCTGCCAGGGCAAAATCATAGATAATAACCAAAACAATCCAAGGTTCTTATTTAGCACAGTGGCTAGATTAACAAATAAACAGACTCCTCCCGATCTAAATATTCCCTCACAGTTTAATAGTAATGACTTTATGAATTTCTTTACTGATAAAATAGATAACATCAGAAATACAATAACAAATGTAGATTCTACTGCGTCTAGTATTTCAGCTTCATTCATCGCACCCAAAGAAAAACTGTAGTGCTTTAAAACTATAGGACAGCAAGAGCTAAATAAACTTATCAGTGCATTTAAACCAACAACGTGTTTATTAGATCCTGTACCCACTAAACTACTGAAAGAGTTGTTACCTGTAGCAGAAGAACCGCTTCTCAATATTATTAACTCATCGTTATCTTTAGGTCACGTCCCAAAACCATTCAAGCTGGCGGTTATTAAGCCTCTTATTAAGAAAGCACAACTAGATTCTAATGAACTGGCAAATTACAGACCCATTTCAAATCTTCCGTTTATGTCTAAAATTTTAGAAAAAGTTGTGTCTGCTCAATTGTGTTCCTTCTTGCAAAAAATTATCTCTATGAAGAATTTCAGTCAGTTTTCAGGCCTCACCATAGTACAGAAACTGCACTTGTTAAAATTACAAATGACTTACTTCTTGCTTCAGATCAAGGCTGCATCTCATTGCTAGTATTACTTGATCTTAGTCCTGCGTTCGACACTATAGACCATGACATACTCATAGATCGATTACAAAACTATACTGGTATTCAAGGGCAGGCTTTAAGATGGTTTAGATCCTACCTGTCCGATTGTTACCACCTTGTTCATTTAAATGGAGTGTCATCACAATTATCACCAATAAAGTATGGAGTACCACAAGGATCATTCCTAGGTCCTCTTCTATGTTCAATATACATGTTGCCTCTTCGTAATATTATTAGAAAATACGGGATTAGTTTTCATTGTTATGCTGATGATACTCAACTATATATCTCAACAAGACCAGAGTAAACTTCTAAACTAAGCTAATAGATTGTGTAAAAAATGTAAAAGATTGGATGACCAATAATTTCAATAAGACAGAGGTATTACTTATTGGACCAAAAGACAGTACACAGAATCTCTTGGATTACAATTTGCAACTAGACGGATGCACTGTCACGTCCTCTAAAGTCAAAAATCTGGGTGTTATATTAGACTGCAATTTATCCTTTCAAAATCAAATTTCCCATGTTACAAAAACCGCATTCTTCCATCTTAGAAACATTGCCAAGCTTCGAAACATGCTACCCGTTTCTGATGCAGAAAAACTAGTTCATGCATTCATGACCTCTAGACTGGACTATTGTAATGCACTGCTAGGTGGTTGTCCTGCATCTTCAATAAACAAGCTACAGATAGTCCAAAATGCAGCGGCTAGAGTTCTTACCAGGTCAAGAAAATATGATCATATTACCCCAATTTTACAGTCTCTGCACTGGCTACCTATTCAGTTCCGTATCATTTACAAAATATTATTACTTGCCCATAAGGCCCTAAATGGTTTAGCTCCTGTGTACCTACCTTGTCTTCTACCACGCTACAATCCAACCCACTCCCTAAGGTCACAAAACTCTGGACTTTTGGTAGTACCTAGGATAGCAAAGTCCACTAAAGGAGGTAGAGCTTTTTCACATTTGGCTCCCAAACTCTGGAACAGCCTTCCTGATAACGTTCGGGTTCAGACACACTCTCTCTGTTTAAATCTAGATTAAAGACACATCTCTTTAGCCAAGCATTCACATAATGCATCTTATAATCTTGTACTGCAGTTATATCTGATCAAATGTACATTATTATTATTTAGCTTGGGTTGAACAAATCATTTTTGCTTAGATGGAACAGCAGCTACACTAATTATGTCTCTATTTGTTTCTCTGTTTCTGAGGAATGGGAATGACAGAAGCTTCAGTCTGGATCCAACCCGTAAATGATCTGAGATGACCGAACACCTGAGGAAAGATAATGCCAACCCCTCAGAGGACTTCGGAGGATGCCAATGCTCAGACAACATGCAGAATTACCTAATTTTGCCATAAGTTAAACATATTAAGGTTCTGCAATATATAAATATATTGTGGAAACTTAAATTCCTGTAGAGCTGCTTTGCAAAGATTTGTATCGTAAAAAGCGCTATACAAATAAACTAGAATTGAATTGAATCTGCAGGTGTCAATTAAAGCTTTATCATGCAAAAAGGAAGCCATATGTGAACATGGTCCAGAAGTGCCGTCGTGTCCTGTGGGCCAAGGCTCATTTACAATTTTTTCTCAATTGATTTGACACTTTTCTTCAATGCAGTGTACTTGTTCTTAAAACAATTAGCACAGCCATCCAAACTAAAAAAATATCTTAACCAAACAGTTCAACTTTACTGCAAAATGAAGCACTGCAATTTTTTTTTTTTCTAGTAATGCATTTATTAAAGTAACTATTAACATCAAATCTATTTGTTTGTTCTCTAATGATTATAAAACATAGTCAGCTGTAGATGCACAAATACACTAATGAAAATACATGTTTATTGCAATTCTCCAACAGGGAGTTTTGTTTTAGATATATTGTGTATATCTAAACAAAACAAGCTGTAATGATGGCGCTGAGGCAGAGTTAGAATCCATTCGCAGAAGTTTATTAAAAGGGGTTTCAACAAGCAGAAACGTGAAGTCAGGTAAGACATCTATACCAGTATCATAGTTGAGTCCCTTGATACACACAGGGGCAATCCAGAAGGCGGAAATCAGTAAGCAGGCAAAGAGTTCGTACACAAACATCAGTCCAAACGAGCAAACAAGGCAGAGGGGCAAATCCAGGAAATCAGATTCAAGGTCAACAGGCAGAGTTATACACAGCAAGGCAATGAGAAGAACAATGGTAAACGCTTGGTAAGGCAGGTAAACTGACAATACTTCGCAGTTTGACATGTGCTCAGTCTCTGGCTTATAAAGCAACAAACAGGAAGTGGCAGTAGAGGAAGCAGAGGGAGTGGCAAGCAGTCAGTACTCTGGTGAGAGCTCCCTCTGCTGGTTTGGTGTTACACAAGCAAAGAAAATTGTTGTAAAAATGTAAATAATAGTTCTCCAACTCCTATCACCCATCTGAGAAACTAATTGCCCCTTTAAACTTAAAATCTGTTCTTGCCACCTTTAGTAGCAAGAACTGCAAACAAACTTTTCTGATAACTACAGATCAGTCTTTTACAGCACAGTGGTGGAGATATATGTGTGTATATATATATATATACACACATACACAGTGTTTACTGTATACAGTACATGAATTATCCTGAATTATTGATATTGCCTTTCATTTACATCTGGAAGATAATTTAATTGCATTTTCATATTTGCTGCAATTGCATGAAAAAAAGTGTAAGAAGGTTGAATTCATGCTTGAAAAGCTCCTGTCTCAACATCTCCACAGGCCTCTTCCTTTGTGATTGGTGATGTTGTTCTGGACCACCATGTCAACAATGCTCCTGTTCCATTTAAAACATGATTACATGATTGTAATCTTGATTGTCCACTTGAATGATCTCAAACTTAAATTCTGAAAAATGTTTGGACATTTACAGTAAATAAAAGAAGCTGCCCCAGGAGGACTAAAAATCTGTACTTTCAACAATCACAGTACAACCCTTTATAAGTCAACCCCAGCTTCTCTAAAGGAGGCCATGAATTGGTGACCATGAACATTGTCAATCAGGGTAGTTCTGATTTCATTTGAAATTCATCTGCACCTTCTACCGTTCCTTCCACTCCTTCCACCCTGTTGTACACTTCCTCTATGTCCATATCTTCTTGTAGTTTCTCCTCATGCTTTTTCCACTACACCAACGCCCTCCTCTCTACTCATCTCTTACTTTTCTCCCTATCCTTCCTCCTCTCCTCTTTTCTCACATCTTCCTCTCTGCTCATCTCTTTCTACCTGTTACATTTTTCATCTTCTCTCTCATTACACCCCTTTCTACCTACTCCACTACCTTATAGACTTACACCTCTTTCTTTAACGCCCACCCCCCTCTCCTTTTTATATTCATTTATTTATTTATTTATTTTGCTTACTTTACTTTTTACTTACTTTTAGTCACTTAGCTGACATTTTTATCCAAAGCGACTTACAAATAAGAAAAAGTAACTAAAACTAAAAGTTAAAACTCTGTAAATACTATCTACACACACATTTAAGAAAATACAGAAATTAAATAAAATAATAAGGCACTATCAGAAAACATTTCTGCCAAACAAATACAGAAATTTGAATGAATTATTACCCACTTGGTTATTTGGAGATAAAACAGTATCCCTGCATTGTACATGATTGTACATGTACATGTTTTCTTGTGCATTTTAAATATGTTTTAAATCTGAATGTGATTTCTAACTCATCAGCGAGTTTTGCTGAGGTACAAATTGACTAGAGGAAATAGGTTATTGGTTGGCAATATACCTAGTAGTAAATGATCACTTACAATGAAACGAAATACAACAACAAAAAGTAATCAGACTAACTAGACAGAAGATACTCAGCAGAATCCCCAGAACCCTGTCCAAAAGAGTAACTAATGCCTTTGCCCATTCTCAACTAAGGGTATAAAAAATTAATTCACATTTAAAGAATCCTTTGTACTTTCTAATAAGGTCTTCATCTATGTATGACTGCATTAAAAGTAATGACCATAAAGCCCATCCTTTTCATTTTTATTTTTTTTTACTCATTGCATTGTCAAAGTAAATCCCAATGGGGTTCATAATGATTTTTTTACTGGTGCAAAACCTTCCATATGTAGCCCTAATGGACATGAAAATGGGTTCTATTTAAGCAGAGCCAGGCTGTATTCCTGTGTCTTGCAAACCTTGTTTTATCTCAAACTAAACAGCACTGAGAGGCCATATGTCAAGACTGAACAGAAAAACTTGCACTTAATTCAAACATAGAAATGTTTAAATGGAGGGGTCAGCAACCTTAGACACACAGGCCAAATATAAATCTTTGAATATCAAACTACTATCAGTATTAATTTCTCCTTTATCATAATCAGTCTGTTTTATTCAGATATGAGGTGTATTTGAAGTTAAATGCTCCAGCTGAAATCACAGCTGTAATAATTTGAATAATTTATTCACATAATTGTGCATGCTGGGAAATAGAGTCCAGCTTTTAGCACCAGGTGGGCTGGGTGGATGTGCACAGTGATTAACAAGAAAAATGAAAATGGCACTTCATGTCAAAAAGGTTTCCGACCCCTGTTCTAGAGTGTGTAAACACGGTCAAAGGTCCTCTCATGGAGTTTAATGGTTATGCATTTCCCACAAGCGCTTTGCATTAATTGCTTGCAAAGTTGCAAATGAAAAAGAACTGACTGCCTGCGGACTACTAATTTCAACCTGCGTGGATGTAATTTTCCAATAATCTAGTTTCTAGTGATTTTGGATACACGATTAGCAGTTTTTAACATATTATTCTGAACTTTGAAATGAAATATTAAGTTTAAAGCTGTGGGCGTATAAATTCTATATGCTCTTTCATTTAAGACAAGCTAACAGAAAGGTGGATGGCCTGTGCCCTTAAGAATAATAGCAGAACACAATATTTGCCAGAATATTCTTCCATTTTTACAACACTTTCTGCATCACTAGCCAGAGAGTCAGTTAATGTTCCTTTAGAAAATAAACTGCTCAAGGCCTAGACTTGACTGCAGTGTCTTACAAAGGTGCCATATAAGTCCAATAAAGGTGCAGTCACGTTGGCTACAATAATAAAGAGTGCCAAAGGCAGAGAAGTTAACTAAAAATAAAGTGCTTATGTTTTGTAAACACCTTGAAATGGCATGTATGCATATGAGTAAAATATGCATCATTATCAGGCTAAAGCTGAGTGTGTTAACCATGGCACACTTTCTTCTAGCTCATTAATGAACCAAGATCTTGTCAGCTTCAGTATTTTGTCACAATCCGTCGCCTAGGCAGTTACCACTTCACAACAGCGGCAGAGAGAGTTTGCTGTCTCAGTGATAATCAAGTTTCACCTTTGACAGCCTAAATAAATGTTATTTATTTATTTTTCTTTACTATGCAAACTAAGTAGGTGCATTTCAAGCTTAGTGACAGGTCTGTGTCAGACTTTGGGTTCTAATTATAATCTTGTAAAAGCCCATTTATTTTGGTGTAATGGTAAACTCATAGACAAGCTATTGTTTCCATGCCCCAGGGATTAATAGTCACATATCAATTTATATTTCACAAAATTATAGAAAACTTTTTTTGTAATTAATTCTCCTATGAATTAAAGAGTTTTGCATATAGTAGAACTTTGATAAAAAGTAAAGAAAAGCATGGAAGAATTGGGTCATGGTACTGTTCCTATTACATACAGAGACTTGTGACTTTACATTTACAATTATTTGCAATTAGCAGATTCTGAGTACCAGACAAAGCATGCTTTCAAGGTTGCCAATAGTCAAGGGTGCACTGGTTGGCATGGGCCCTCTCAGACTGCATACTCTGAGTATAGTGAATAAGAATCAGAATCAGAATGAGCTTTATTGGCAAGGTATGTTTACACATACAAGGAATTTGTTATAGTGACAGAAGCACCACAGTGCAACAGAAAGACTGCAACAGGACAGGACACAGATAATAAAAGAATAATATACAAATAGGCATTGTACAAAATAGCAAAAAACACAATATATAATATAAACAATTATGTATGTACAGGTCTGATATGTGCAAATTTGAAATGAAAAAAAAGTATGTGTGGTGAATAAATAATGTATAATAGAGTTGTGTGTTCAACGTTTAGTGTCAAGTGTTCATGAGATGGATTGCCTAAGAGAAGAAATTGTTTCTGTGTCTGGTCGTTTTGGTTCTCAGAGTTCTGTAGCGTCGACCAGACGGTAACAGTTCAAAGAGTGAGTGTGCTGGATGTGAGGGGTCCAGAGTGATTTTGCCAGCCCTTTTGCTCACTCTGGATAAGTACAGAGGGAAGTACGGGGAAGTCGTGGCCTAATGGTTAGAGAGCTGGACTTGTAATCCAAAGGTTGCGGGTTCGAGTCTCCGGCTGGCAGGAATTGTAGGTGGGGGGAGTGAATGTACAGTGCTCTCTCCACCCTCAATACCACGACTGAGGTGCCCTTGAGCAAGGCACCGAACCCCCAACTGCTCCCCGGGCGCTGCAGCATAAAATGGCTGCCCACTGCTCCGGGTGTATGTTCACGGTGTGTGTGTGTTCACTGCTGTGTGTGTGCACGTTGGATGGGTTAAATGCAGAGCACGAATTCCGAGTATGGGTCACCATACTTGGCTGAATGTCACTTCACTTCACTTCACTACAGTTCTTGGAGAGTAGGGAGGGCTGTACCAATGATTCGCTCAGCAGTCTGGACTACCCTCCGTAGTCTTCTGAGGTCAGATTTGGTAGCTGAGCTGAACCAGACAGTTATTGAAGGGCAGAGGATGGATTAAATGATGGCGGAGTAGAACTGTTTCAGCAAGTCCTGTGGCAGATTGAACTTCCTCAGCTGGCGAAGGAAGTACAACCTCTGCTGGGCCTTTTTCACAGTGGACTCAATGTGATTGACCCACTTCAGGGGCCAGCTGGTCAGCACAGATTTTTAGGCAGGCTGGTGACACACCGTCTGGGCCTGGTGCGTTCCTTCTTTTTTTATTTCTGAAGACCTGGCACACATCATCTTCACTGATCTTAATTGTAGGTGTGAGGGAGAGGGGGGTTGCTGGAGGTGTGAATGGTTGTGTGGAGAGGTGTTCAGGGCGGGTGTGGGGTGTTGTTTCAAACCTGCAGTAGAACTCATTCAGGTCGTCTGCCAGTTGTTGATTTCCACAGTGCTGGGGGGATGGTGTCTTGTAACTGGTGATATATTTCATACATTTCCACACTGAAGCAGAATCACTGGAAGATAATTTGTTCCTTAGCTTGTCAGAATAATTCCTCTTTGCCACTCTGACCAGTGTGTATTTGGCCTGTTTATACAAGACTTTATCCCCTTTCGGTAAACATCTTCTTTGGCCTGATGGAGCTGTCTTTTGCAGTGCACCATGGTTTGTCGTTGTTGTAAGTTAGATGAGTCTTGGTAGGAATGCACATATCCTCACAGACACTGAAATATGATGTTACAGTCTCTGTGAGCTCGTCCAGATCGGTAGCAGCAGCTCCAAAAACAGTCCAATGAGAGAGAAACAGGCTTGTAAATCCCACTCTGTTTCATTAGTCCATCTTTTAACAATTCTTAATACAGGTTTTGCAGATTTAAGTTTCTGCCTGTATTTCGGTATGAGATGAACCAAACAGTGATCAGAGAGTCCTAAAGCTGCCCGTGGGACAGAGTGATATGCGTCCTTTATCGCTGTGTAACAGTGATTCAATATATTACTGTCTCTGGTGGGACATGTGATGGGCTATCTGTATTTTGGCAGTTCGCGGGAGAGATTTGCTTTATTAAAGTCCCTGAGAATGATTAAAACAGAGTCTGGGGGTTTTTGTTCTGTGTCTGTGATCATATCAGTGAGTTTCTGTAAAGCTGATCTCGCGTTTGCTTGCGGTGGAATGTAGACACTCACAAGAATGAACGAACAAATCTCCCACGGCGAATAGAACGGTTTGCAGTTAGTGTTTCTAGATCTGAACAGCACATCTTCTTTAACACAGTTACATCTGTACACCACCTCTCATTGATGTAAATGCACGTCCCGCCGCCACACAATTTCCCCGTTGATTCTGGGTCGCGATCTGCTTTGATCATTTTGAAGTTAGCCAGATGTAGCACGCTGTCCGGTATGTCGCCATTCAGCCAGGTTTCCGTGAAAGACAGAACAGCAGAGTTAGAAAAATCCCTATTTGTCCAGGAGAGCAGAAGGAGTTCGTTCGTTTTGTTGGGTAGAGAGAGAAGATTCGCCAGATGGATGCTAGGCAACGCCATTCTAAATCCGTGCTGACGAAGCTTCACAAGCGCGCCGGCTCGCTTCCCCCGTCTGCGCGTCCTGAAGCATTAGTGAGCAGTGGTACTGCATATTTAAAAAAAATATATATATATAACTTGGGAACTGTAAGTACTTGTAGTTGAACAGTTGTGAGTCATTGCAAATGTCAAGTCACTATTAGTCAAGTCCCTATTATTTGTATAGCGCTTTTAACAAAATGCTGGCCAGACAAAATCAGCAGTTTAAATCTAGGCTGCAGCAGAGTCAGATTGTGCAAAGGACTCATCTGGTTCCTGTGGTCTTCTCCCGATGGCTGTCTAGGAGACAGGGTCTTCACTGGGGATCACTCTCTGGCGCTCATCTAGTTGTCCTGGTCTCTGCTGACGTCAGGGCTGTAGAGGTCATCTCTAGGTGATCCACCGTCTGATCTGGATACAGACTGGATCCGGGTGGCTGCAGTGACCATCTGATCTGGATACAGTCTGGATCTGGGTGGCTACGGTGACCTTGGAATAAGAAAGAAACAGACTAATATTAGCATAGATGCCATTCTTCTAACGATGTAACAAGTACATTGGCTGTTTTGCGAAGTGTTCCCAGTTCCGGTTGACCTAATTAATGCAGCCTATGGAAATGCGATAGTGTATTATGTGTAAGCCAGGTTAGAGAGATGGGTCTTTAATATAGATTTAAACTGACAGAGTGTGTCTGCTTCCTGAACAGTGTTAGGGTTAGGGTAGGTAGACTGTTCCAGAGTTTGGGCGCTAAATAGGAAAACGATCTCCCACGCGCAGTTGATTTTGATATTTTAGGTATTATCAAATGGCCAGAGTTTTGAGATTGCGGCGGACGTGAAGGACTATAGTGTGATAAGAGCTCACTCAAATACTGAGGTGCCAAACCATTCAGGGCCTTATAGGTAATTGGCAAGATCTTAAAATGTATACAATGTTTAATAGGGAGCCAGTGCAGTGTTGACATAACCGGGCTAATGTGGTCATACTTCCTGGTTCTAGTAAGAACTCTAGCTGCTGCATTTTGAACCAGCTGGAGTTTGTTTATTAAATGCGCAGAGCAACCACCCAATAAAGCATTACGATAATCTAGCTTCGAGGTCGTGAACACATTAATTAATGTTTCTGCATTTGACATTGAGAGCATAGGGCATAATTTAGATATATTTTTAACATGGAAAAATGCAGTTTTACAAATGCTAGAAACATGTTTTCCGCAGGAAAGATTGCTATCAAAAAGTATACCTAGGTTCCTAACTGATGATGAAGAATTTACAGAGCAACCATCTAGGTTATTACATGAAAAAGGTTTTGGTCCAATAATTAACACCTCTGTTTTTGTTTTTCGTTTTTTTTTCCAGAATTTATCAGTAAGAAATTGCTAGTTTTTGCCCTTATATATCCAGTTTTTGATATCAACTATACATTCCGCAATTTGGTATCTTAACACCATGTTTCTTAATGATATCTCTCAAGGGAAACATGTAAAGCGTGAAAAGTAAGGGGCCTAGTACTGAGCCTTGAGGTACTCCATACTGCACTTGTGATTGGTATGATACCTCTTCCTTTACAGCCACGGACTGATGGTGGTAAGATAAGTATGATTTGAACCATGCCAGTGCTCTTCCAATAATGCCAACATAATTTTCTAGTCTATTTAAAAGAATGTTGTGGTCGATAGTCTCAAACGCAGCATTAAGATCCAGTAGCACTAATAGAGAGAGAGATACAACCACGATCAGATGATAAGAGCAGGTAATTTTTAACTCTAATGAGAGCAGTCTCAGTTCTACGATATGGTCTAAAACCTGACTGGAAATCCACACATATAGCATTTTTCTCTAAGAAGGAACATAGTTGTGATGATACTACCTTTTCTAATATATTTGACAGAAAAGGGAGATTCGAGATCAGTCTGTAATTAATTAATTCTTTGGGGTCAAGTTGTGGTGTTTTAATGGGACATATCCTCATGACAATGATGAGTCAATAATTTTCAGAAGAGGATCTATTACTTCTGGAAGCACCTCTTTTAGGAGCTTAGGCGGAACAGGGTCTAACATACAGGTTGTTGGTTTTGATCAGGGTTCCTCAATTAGATTCCGCTGAGGGCCGAATTCTGCCAACAATACCAAGCCAAAGGTCACTGACATATATATATATATATATATATATATATATATATATATATATATATATATATATATATATGATTAAAAGATGAATATGAGACAAAACTACAGAATGTCAAATTTTATTATTAGCCGTTTCAACACATATGTTTTACCAAATAAAAAGAACAGTACTTTTAGAGTTCATCCCACTCATTGATGTGAGCATAAGTATTGAGACAGTTGAACATGAGGCGGATATAAAAGATTAAAAGCTATTATTTAGTTGCAGATTACTTGCGCACAATCACTGCAGTGAGTCTGTGACCCATAGACATCACCAGACTCTTGGTCTCATCCTTTGAAATGCTTTTCCCAGCCTTTAATGCAGCCAATTCCAATTGCTGCTTGTTTTGGGGAGTGTCTGCCTTTACTCTCCTCTTCAGCTGGTGAAATTCATGCTCATTTGGATTTAAATCTGGAGATTGACTTGGGCAATCTAAGACTGTCCATTTCTTTGCCCTTATAAATTCCTTGACTGAACTGGCAGGGTGTTTTGGGTCATTGTCCTGATGCAATATGAAGCACTTTCCCAATGAATCTGGTGGCATTTTCTTGAATATTGTTAGGCAAGATGGTTTTGTACCCTTCCAAAATTCATTCTGCTACTGTCATCATACATTAAGTCATCAGTAAAGTTGAGAGGGCCTTTTCCAGAGGCAGCCATGCATGCCCAAGCCACGACACCACCTCCGCCATGCTTTACAGATGAGGCTGTATGCTTGGGATCATTGCAGTTCCCTTTTTTTCTCCACATTTTTGCTTTCCCATCACTTAGATAAAGGTTCATCTTTGTGTCATCGGTCCATAAACACAACTCTTCTGGCTCACCATTGTGCATTTTTGCAAACTCTAATCTTGCCTTTCTATTTTTGGTGCTGGTCAGAGGTTTGCATCTTGCTGTGTAGCATCTGTAATTCTGTGTCGAAGTCTCCAGAGGACAGTAAATTGTCAGAGCATCACCCCAGCTTTCTGGAAGTTGGTGATTTTACAGACATGTCTTTTAGGATTCATTTTCACAGCTTTTATGATTTGTCTGTCTTCAACTACTTTTGTTTTCTCAGCCGATCAGGTCATTGTTGGTTGCTGGTGGTTTCCAAACTCTTGATTTCTCCATGCCCTTTGTTTTTGCTAGAGCTCTAACTGATTTCCTCTTTTCTTTTAGCATCCAAATTGCTTGCTTTTCTCTCAAAGTCAGCTCCCTCGTCTTCATCCTGGTTTGTGTGTGTCATCATCGAATGCAAGATTCAGAATACAGAAGTAATGGATATAACTGATACGACACATTCCCTGCTTTTAATATCTGAAGAATTAATGCAACAGGACACAGCTGATCACTTAGAAAGACCTGTGAGGCAACTCTTCCAATACTTATGCTCACATCAGATAAAGGGATGAAACTCTAAAAGTGCTGAACTTCTTAGCTTGTAAAACATCTATGTGTTGAATCGCCCAATAATAAAATGTGATATTCTGTAGTTTTGTCTCATATTCATCTTAATCATATTTGTAAATGTCTTGACTCCACAGCCAACAAAGCAATTTTGTCTTTACTGTTCCAATACTTTTGGAGGGCACTGTATATATATATATATATATATATATATATATATATATATGTGTGTGTGTGTGTGTGTGTGTGTATATATATATATATACAGTCAATATCGGCACCCTTGGTAAATGTGATCAAAGAAGGCTGTGAAAATGAATCTGCATTGTTAATACTTTTGATCTTTTGTTTTTAAAAAACACAAAAATCTAACCTTTCATTGGATAATAAGAATTTAAAATGGGGGGAAATATCATGAAATAATGAAACATGTTGGACACAATTATTGGCTCCCTACAAATTCTTATGAGTAAAATATCTCTGAAGTATATTCCCATTCATATTCACAATTTTGAGAACTCCAAGGTGATTATGAACACTAAATTATCTAGCCATGGCTTCCTGTTTCACAGAAATATAAATAGGAGGCAAAACAAAGCCCAAATTCCTTTAATCACAATGAGAAAAAACAAATAATATATTTCTGATGGGCAGCAAAAGATAATTGAGCTTCACAAATTAGTGAAGTGGTTTTAAGAAAAGAGCTAGAGCAGTGAAAATTCCCATTTCCACCATCAGGGCAATATTTTTTTTTTGAGACAAACAATAGAGAGAGTCGGACTCGTAATCCAAAGGTTGCGGGTTCGAGTCTCGGGCCGGCAGGGATTGTAGGTGGGGGGAGTGAATGTCCAGCGCTCTCTCCACCCTCAATACCATGACTGAGGTGCCCTTGAGCAAGGCACTGAACCCCCAACTGCTCCCCGGGCACCGCAGCAAAAATTTTCTCCGGGTGTGTGTTCACGGTGTGTGTGTTCACTGCTGTGTGTGTGCACGTTGGATGGGTTAAATGCAGAGCACGAATTCCGAGTATGGGTCACCATACTTGGCAGTATGTCACTTCACTTCACTTCACTTCAAGTACATGAAAAGAAGCAAAAAATAATAATAATAACATACATGTATACAAAAACAACAATGGTCTGCATGATTGTACAAGGAGAAAAGAGCAAACAACTGAAGCAGAAACAACAGAATTATCAGTTAGGATCAGGGAGAATTAATTTTCACAAGGGATGTACAGGCAATTCTGTCAGCATTATCACCATTTCTGTCTAAAATGGAAATATTAAAATTTCTTTAAACAGTTATCAAAACACCTTTAGTTTTATTGTCAGTATCAGCAAAAGAGACCACCCATAATCTATGACTGCATCTATGAACATCATCCTTCCACAAATGAGCTTTCTGGATTAAAGCAACGTCAACCTTTTTTCATTGCAGTAGTTGTAAAAGCTTATACGTTTATGGGAGCCATTTAAACCATTTGCATTACAACTTATTATATTAATTTCAGTCATTAATATAAAAAAAAATAGGTGAACTGAACAAATGAGAGAAAGTTTTACCACTGAAAATGAATTAACTCAAGCATGCCTTTAAAAACCAAAATTAACATAAAGAAAACCCACCCCTTAAAACTTTTACAGACTGAGGTAAAAACCCCAGGCTGCCGCCCTCCCGTCTTAATCAGTGACAGTAACATGAGAGCCAGTACCATTCATTAGAACACTGCTATTAGCCCTATTATAAGAGAACAGAATAACTTTGAATTCACACAAGTGATATGTGTACTAGGGATGTGCCTGAAGCCGAATACCTTATTCGGAAAGGCACGGATAATGGCTTCAAAACGAATAACGAATTCATCCGAATAACAGAAAAAATATTCGGCAGACACAATCACATGTTTGCTGGAACAGCACATTAGTGAGGTCTGCGGTTGTTAAGATTTGTGCAATAATAATGGCTAGAACTTTGATAGCGTTTGACACAGTTTCATACAAATAATATCATGGTGATCATTGCGTTAAAGAATGTGGTCTCCTCAGCAATAAACTATCTGCGCGCTCCTTTTTTTATTTGCTGCCTGTCAGTGCCGGATTATTGCTACTAAAAACAAACACAACCAATCCCCTGAAAAATGCATAAAAATAAGTTTAAATCTTGTATTTTGCAAATAGGATACAGAATCTCTAATCTCAACCTTCAAATTCCCAGTTTATTAATGCCCTAATTACTTTATTAACTCTGTTACATTTAGTATTAAAACAAGTCCAGCGACGCTAATAACTAGATCTGGCAACATGGTGGAGCGGAGTGGAGACGGCATTTGCGCCAAGCTCGTTCACTCAGCTGCTGCGAGTCAGCCACATGAATTGATTCAGCGACATGATTTTAAATAATTTTTCATATGTTTTAAAATTTTATTTTTGAACATGAAACATTTACGGAGGTCTGGACCTCATAGCTGGCTATGGGCCTGGATGTATAAAGTGAATGAGTGTAAACTAGCCTATATTAATAAAATGAGCACAAATCAATAGCCGTGTTGGGGTCTATGCGCGTCTCTCAGAAATCAGAGCTTTGTCTGGAATTATAACTAACTCGCAAAAATATCCTAAAAACGGTCCTAACTTCAAACCTTTTCGAAATCCAACTGTAAAAACGCATTACATTAGCCTTTTTTGTGAATGGCATCACATTTAATTATACAAGACGAAGAAAAGCGAGGTTTGATCAAGGATTTTGGAGGGTCCAAATGATTTACTTCAAGTTCAAGCGAGCTTTATTGTCATTCTGCTATGAGTACTGAACACTTTCTTTCCATTTCTTTTTTTTTCTACTAGTGCTCTTATTTAAGATTGTGGATGCTTGTCTCTTGACAAATTTGTATACAGTTTCACTGGAAAACAAGGAGAATAAAGTTATTTTTCTTTTTTGATCAACATTTTCTGTAGTTTTAAACTGAAAATATTTGCAAAGTTATAATTATAATAAAAATAATAATTTCTTTAGTTATACAAGGCATATTTGTTAAATGAAAACTACAAATCAAACAGATTTGCATTTAAAATGGTATTTTCACGTAATTTGACGGCCTTCCAGTTTAAGCCACGCCCACTTCCGGATCCATCCGAATACAGATACAGATAGAAATAATTTTGAGATTGTCACAGATACAGATACAGATACAAATGATGGCTCCGCTGCACACCCCTAATGTGTACTTTCCATAACGAGGAAACAAACATAAATAATTGTATCATGTACATTGAAAACTGTACATTAGTGATACCAAGTTTCCTAGCTTACATGAAGAACGTAGCGATTGACACATGAAGTTCTAGATCAGTAAATAAGAATTTGAGTCACTCGGTAATATCAAACACTTATGCCACGTCCATCCCAGTAGAATGAGGAGCAGGAATGGAGTTCAGGAATTGACGTACCTCGTCCGGTGATTGCATTAGTTTGGTCTTGTCGTGTTTCATGTAGCTGGATATTGAAGAAAGGTCTGCAGACCTGCCTCTTTCAATTCCTTCTGTATTGTACTGAAGGAGCTCTGATTCTTTGCCGTCGTGGGAGAGAAGTCGGGGAAGAAGCTCAACATCGCACCGTCACCTGCTTTCACAAGACCATGGCGTCTTGCTTAATTCAGAATCAAATTTATGTCGTTGTAGTGTAAGAATTTGAAGAGAAACACTCGCGGTTTGGAGTGATCCGTTGAAGCTCTGGATTAAACTGGATGCGCGCGCTCGATCTTGATATATCCATTTCAGAAAGCCGATCGGGTCATCTTTCTTGGCCCCTTCAGGTAGTCCCAGCAGCCGGAGATTACTGTGTCTGCTGCGGTCTTGTAAATCAGTCACCTGCTGCTCGAGGGCATCCAGACGGCCAGTGTGTTCGCCCATCACTTTTTTTTGCTCTCTCTGTTCCCCAATTAAAAAGTCAACTTTAGAGCATATATTCTGGATTGTAGTCATGTGAGAGGCATCTATATATACATATATACACATCTAACTTCTCCTAGTTAGATGAAATAGATAATTTAATTCCTCAAAATTAAATGCAATCAGACAAGTAAACACGGTCTGATATGAAAAGGTATCATAGAATGAATGAGAATGAAGTAATGCACACGTTGCCTCACTCAAAGGGGTGGAGAACCCCACCGTGGGCTTCCAGCCCTGAGCGAGAGCGCTAGATCTGGGAAATGCAGGTGGATACCCGTCTCCAACCCATCCGCCAGATCCATGTTGCGATCCCCGCGATCTCACTTGCCGCTGTGCCTCAACAGCGGCGGGACCAGAACCGCGAGATCAACGGCGGGGAGACGCACAATCAGCCCCTTTTCTTTAGAGCTGACAGCTCGAACTCTGTTTCTAGGCAGGAACTCTGCTATAATGATATTGTCATTCATAATATGCTTGTGCAAACAATGCTTGTGCAAACACTGCAAATTTACAAAGCTTCACGTCCACCTCCTTGGAGGAAGACAGGCGGAGCCTCAAGCCCTCTCTCTCTGGGTGGAAGAAACTGTGGGGCGGGCTTCCGATCCCAGAGGGCGTGCGCTGGATCTGATGGGAAAGGAAGAAGATAGGGGCTCATCTGTCTTCATTGCCTCCACCTGATCCAATTGTGATTCCCACGAGCATAGCCGCCGCTCTGCCTCGGCGGAAGCGGGGCCGGCACCGCGAGGAACGCTGGTGAAAGCTCACTCCTCAAAGAGAGCCTTCCGAGAGCAAGCATACGCAGTGACAAACCCTCGAGAGCTGACTCTGCGTGCTCTACTCTCAAACAGACCACACACGGACTGTGTGCATCCCCAGCTTTTTTCAGGGAGGAACACACATAATTTTTGTCCTAACCACCTGCGACAGCGACAAAATTATTTTAGAATGTTTTTTTTTATTTTCTGCGAGGTCACGGCAGGAACAACGTACAAAATATGACAGTGATAATCTCAGGTAATGATAATGTGCTTTATTCAATGTTAAAAGTGTCTAATGTGAGTTTGAATATTATTTTGCATGAGGTTTATAGCCATAGTGAAAGCAACAATAGATATTTTACCTCAGATCTTTAAAATAAATTAAAGAAAACTTACTTTAAAACTGTGAACTCACTGCGAACCAACATCCATAACAAAGATATGGTATTACTCACTCACTCAAAACTGTTCAGTCCATTCACATTTGAATCATCTATTTTCCGTGTCCACTTTTCTTTACTTCACACTTGCCATGTTTTTGCTGTCACATAATATCTACACTGGACACAACAAAGCATTGGAAATCATTTTAACGTTGTGTCAGTACGTCATGAATAGAACGAGTAAGCAGTTTACTGAATTTTCATGCCACATTATCTGAAATTAGCGCGGGCCAAACAGTTTTCTCTCCGGGCCGCCTATTGAGGAATCCTGGTTTAGATGATGGAATTGTTCCTCAGGGGATATATAGTGCACTATCTGATGCAATACTGTGGCTGAAAGCTGCATGGTTACAATTTTATCTCTAATAGTTTCGATCTTGAAAGTAAAGTGTGCTGCTGGGTAATGTCTGCACCTGCTGATGTTATATATTTTTTTTGTTAATTTAGCCACTGTATTGAATAAATGCTTGGGGTTGTGTTTGTTTTCTTTTAAAAGAGACGTAAAGTAACCAGATCTAGCAGTTTATTAAGGCTTTCCTGTAGGAGAGAGTATTTTCCCGCCAAGCAATACGAAATACCTCTAATTTAGTTTTTCTCCAGCTGCGCTCCATTTTTCTGGCTGCTCTCTTTAGGGCCCGAGTGTACTCATTATACCATGGTGTTGGACTCTTTTCCTTAATCTCCCTTAAGCGTAAAGGAGCAACCATATCTAAAGTGCTAGAAAAGAGAGAGTCCATAGTTTCTGTTACATCATCAAGTTTTTCTGAGCTGCTGGATATGGTTCTACCATATTTGTACCAAGGAGTTGGCTTTACAGCTTTAGCTATATGGAATATACACAAAACTAGATAATGATCTGAGATATCATGAGATATCATATGAGTAGATCCTGACACGTGTTAGAGTTTAGAATGTCTATAAATGCTGATCCCAACAAATCTTTTTCATTATCAACGTGGATATTAAAATCACCAACAATTAGGACTTTATCTGCAGCCAGCACTAACTCAGATAGAAAATCAGCAAATTCTTTAATAAAGTCTGTATGGTGCCATGGTGGCCTGTATACAGTAGCCAGTACAAGCATCACAGGGGATTTATCATTAACACTTGTTTCTTTGGATAGCGTTATATGAAGCACCATTACTTCAAACGAATGATACTTGAAACCCGACCTAAAATATTGCTATAAATTGTAGTGTAGTAATTTTGAACTATTATTTTAATTTTCACTTTTAGGGAATCTATTCTTAAGATTTTATATTGATGTAACGTAATAAAAACTTAATATTAATATGTAATTTAAAGAAATAGTTTAATTTAGCTCAAAGGGAATCATTTATAATGTTATAGGGATTTGAACAGAATCACTGTTATGGTGAGCTGAACGAGCCATATAACAAACTCTGCACTGGATATTAAAATCCAATATATAGTGAAAACACTATTAAATAGCACAGTAACAAGATCGGCAGATTAATAAGACATTAACTTGTGAGCACAAAACACAAGATACTTCTCTTTTCAATATAAGTAAGATTTTATTTATATAAACCTAAGACATAAACTAATCTAACACTTGAACACAAGCATTCACACATTCACACGTTGCAGAAAGAGAGAAAGTAAGGAAAGGATGAGTTTAAGAGAATGGAAATGTGAAATCCCAAGCTTATAGCAATATGTTCAATTGCATAGACCTTAACAACCATCAATCACTTATTTAACCCTCGCTTTGAGTTTGAGTTTCTCAAATTTATATTAACTGCACCTGATTCAGTTAGAACCTGGAGGTACTTGCTTGCTTTGCTAAGGGAATCCCTTTTGTCATCGTCCTTGCAGGAAAGGGGGTTCCCCAAAGTGTCTGATTGGTTGAGAGTTCATTCTTGAGTCTTTGAAGTGAGGTCTTGGGTGTTGGCTGAGGATGCGGAGTTGGTCTGGTTGAAGTTTGAAGCGGGTGCAGTCGGAGCTGGACTTTGCAGCAAACTTACATTAGAACACGAAACTCCACGGAAAGAAAAGAAACTAAAGTAAAAGAATAAAAGGATGAACAAGACTAGGTTGGTTTTCTTCTCATTGCGGTAGCAGCTGGCACGTGGGACAGAGCACGCTCAAAGAGCAGCGTCAAAACGCGGTGGCAAAAGAGAAAAAAAGGAGAAGGGTGACCAAGAGAGCATTTTTAAGAAGAAGAGAGAGTTTGATGGTGTCCTGAGTTTTTAAATTGGCTTCTGCACACATACCCTCTGGTGTCTTGACCAATTAGATAGGCTATTATCTTAGCTAGGGGTGTTCCTTCCATCATGAATCAGCATGTTATCAGTCACATGGTCCAAATTTTACAGGCTTTAGCAAAGTATACATTTGGACATGATTTCTATAACAAGACTATGATGCGTTTGACAAATAATTGATTGGAAGAAACATTTAAAGCATGAATTTTCAAACTCATACATACCAAACATGAATATTACCCTTTAAGGCTTAAGCTATTCAATACTTATTAAAACCAAGACCTACATAATGAGTGATTAAAACATGGATAGTCAAATGTGTGGGTTACAAACATAATATTGGGTTCTGCATAGAAATGTCATTTTAGGATGATTTTATGTGCATATGAAAAATAAAGTCTTTGTATAGTTCTATGGAGAACGAAGGCATGATCTTTAGACAAAGGAATTGTGGTTTGGTCTGTCTTCTATGTGTGGGGGTAGCCAATCTAAGCAAGTCTGTAGATCGTGGTTTTCCAGCGTGGAACCCACGATCATCAGATTGTGCCTATAGGGCGGAGCCCCGCCCCGCACGGCTCAGTTTTCCGTGCGTAAATCCTTTGCTGAATTATTTCATAAAATGAAGAACATATCCTAGCAGACTGCTATAAGTGTAGCTTTCATTCAAAATCAAACACAAAGTATTTTGCATACCCAAAATACATATATCAATTTTATCTATTATGCAGTTAAGGCATAGATTAAACGATCCTAAATTCTAAATAATCGCACCAAGCATGTGAAACTAAACAATAGTGATTTGGAAAAATTTGACATGAAGCGATTATAACAATACCATAGATTCCAATAACACAGCAAGCTTATAAATGACATGAAATTCAACCTTAATATATATTGTCTATATATTGTATATATTGCTTTTAATAGCAGCAACAATTATTATTTGTCCTTTTTTAAATACTTTATAAAGGTCTGATTTTCTTTGTTCTGCCAAAGAAAAAAGGCACGTTTCTCTGCTGGAGGGAAACGGGAGGTCATGGGAATGTCACTCTCGTGGAGATCTGGTGTTTTTCTTAGCTCGGACGTTGGTTGTAAAACCGTCTCTCCTGGTTGATAACATCATTGAATAAACCGCTCATTAATAAACCAATGTTAAAGAATAAATCTTTTGAGTGAAGGAAGTGTGAAAGAAACAGTTAGACCTGCTTTGTTGTCATTTGCTGAAGGCTTAAATATTTATTCTTGTAGCTCAGACAGTAGAGCACGAATCTAGCAATGCTAAGGGCATGGGTTTAGTAATCAAGTAATGCACGAACTAATGAAATGTATAACTTGAACGGAATGCAAGTTGCTATACAGTACAGTAGGCTTTACAAGGTTAAACTGGGTTGGAAGAAGGTGTTTTAAGTTATAAATGTTTGCACACTTCACTTTTAAATAATTAATGTTCTTCAGAATAAATATAATGCTCAGCATGCAACAAAAGAGCTGTAATTTATTGCATACTATATTTGACCACAAAATGCCACATGCCCAGATGGCCACAATTTGAGTTGAAGCAGACATTTGGAGATGGATGCATTGCTTTATGGGAAACAGCTAGCAAGTTCTTGCTCTGTCAATGAGCAGGTGTCCCCATATTTGTAGTCATAAACAATTTATTCTTCAGCTCATGGTAAACAGAATATTGTTAAAGCTTCATTCTGGCTGTGGTTCCTTCCAAACTTTCCTTTCACAGAGGAGGAATTTGTTTGATATTTCCTATCATCTGTCTATTTTCTTCTGATGTGCGATGGTCAAGGAGTCCCATATCATGCTTGCATCTGAGGCTAGTGCTGAATCTCCACATGAGTGATGTCTGCTGTTTTCATCCCTTTCCCTGCCTTAAGCGACGTGGAAGAAACCTTTAAATGAGGCCTGCTTTCAAGTCGTCCCAGGGTGCTCAGCATTTTCTAACAGTCTGACGGCCGATTCACTCAATTCATTGCTCAGGCCGGGAGTCCTGCTTCGGAGCAGAGCACCTGTCTGGATGTCTGGCACTCTGTGCCCGAAGCTAACCACCTGGCATATGAGTATTTATTTTGGGGTAATTCAGAAGTGCTCAAGGCCTGATCTTTCCCGCAGCATCTTCTCAGGGGAAATCGCAGGCAAGGATGAATAGGAATCCAGGTGCTTCATTTGATAATTAGCAGCAAAGGAGCTAACAACAATAGCAGCACTTATGTGCTCTTCAAGGTTTCTCCAAAAAATGCTAATCATCTATCACCTACTTTTTCAGGCTAGCCTTGAAGAAAGCAGTATGAAATAAATCAAAAAGATCATAAGATGTAACAGAGTAGCAGTTATCGGAGAAGCGGTTATTATAGCCAATAGAAACGGTCTGAGATTATGGGGCACATGATAATTTGATATCATGAATAAATCAAATAATCATCAGCATACAGTAATTCTTCTTTCTGATCCTTTGAACAGTGCTAAAAATCTCATGAGAAATAGTTTAGATAAGACTTCAGAGAGTCATGCATTTCTTCAGAGGAGCTGATGCATGACATTGGGAAACCTCTCATTTTAAGCAAAAGTTATATTTTCTTATAAATGCTTGTACATTTCCATTTAAGGAAATAATTACTTTTAATAATACAGTAATAATAATAGCAATAATAATAATAATAAGTATTAAGCAGCACAACTGTTTCCACCATTTATAATAAAGCAGCATATTAGAATATATGTAGCCTTGGTGAGCACGAAAGACTTCTTTAAAAAAACATTACACATCTTATTCAAACTTTTGAACAGCAGTGTGTGTGTGTGTGTGTGTGTTAATTCAGACACATTCAAAATGATGAGTAATAATTAGCCATAATAAGTAATAAACTATATGGATTACTGACCTTGAGAAAATGTAGTCAATAAGGTTGTGGTAATAAAAGCTTTCCCCCTGTCTAGCCTATCCCTGCCCCATGATAGCCCATTTCCAGGTGCAGGGTTTGGAAAGAAGCCAAAGCATCTATTCTCAGCTCTCTAACGACTGGCAGCACACCGTGCAATAACATTCCTCGGCCAGGAACATGTGCTCCATTGATGTGCTGTTTGGCAGCCAGGGCACATCCCTTATCGCCTGTGAAATTTGTACTATTGCATCTCTGAGCATATTTACCCAGCATTTATTCTTTTTAGCATTGTGTAGTGAGTTGTTGTAGGTTTTCCATGTACTATCATACTATTGGGAGAATCACCTTGTAAGGTTAATTACATTATAATATTAATACGTAGTTTAAACAAATAGTTTAATTTAGCTCAAAGGGAATCATTTATGATTTTATAGGGATTTGAACAGAATCAGTGTTACGGCGATTCACTGAACGAGCCGTATGACAAACTCTGCACTGGATATTAAAATCCCAAATATAGTGAAAACACTATTAAATAGCACAGTAACGAAATCGACAGATTAAGGCATTAACTTGTGAGCAGAAAACACAAGATACTTCTCTTTTAAAATATAAATCAGATTTTATTTATATAAACCTAAGACATAAACTAATCTAACACATGAACACAAGCATTCACACATTCACACGTTGCAGAAAGAGAGAGAGTGAGGAAAGGATGAGTTTAAGAGAATGGAAACGTGAAATCCCAAGTTTACAGCAATATGTTCTATTGCATAGACCTGAACAACCATCAATCACTTATTTAACCCTCGCTTTGAGTTTCTCAATGAGGCTAAAATTTATATTAAATACACCAATTAGAACCTGTTAGAATCTGGAGGTGTGTTGCTGGTTTTGCCTGTGTAACGGGGTTGTGTCCTCGTTGCAGACAGGGGTGGTTCCCCGAAGTGTCTGATTAGCTGGAAGTTCAGTAGTCTTTGAAGTGATGTCTCTTGGCGTTGGCTTGCTGGACGTTTGAAGAAGTGCAGTCGACGCTGGACTTGTATCAACTTACATTAACACGAAACTCCACGGAAAGAAAATAAACTAAAGTAAAAGAATAAAATGATGTAATGAGACTAAGTTGTTTTCCTTCTCATTATGGCACGTGGGCCAGAGCATGCTCAAAGAGCAGCACGCACGCGGTGAGAGGGACGAGAGTTGGAGAGTAAAAGGCAAGAGAGATAAGAGAAGGATGTCCTGAGGTTTTAAACTCAGCTTCTGGACCGTCCCATCTGCACGTATTGACCAATTAGGTATTGTCCTTGCTTAGCTAGGGTGTGTTCTTCCAATCATAAATCAGCTTGTTATCAGTCACATGGTCCGAATTTTACAAGCTATGGCCAAGTATACCTTATTGAACATGATTTCATAATAAGACTATGATGCATTTGACAAAGAATTGACAGGAAGAAACATTTCAAGCGTGAATTCTCAAACTCATAGATACTAAACATGCAATAGGTCTCTTTAAGGCTCGAGCCATTCAATACTTATTAAAAGCAAGACATATTGAGTTATTAAAACAAGGATATTCAAATGGGTTACATACACAATATGCAGTTATGCATAGAAATTATTAGTTTCATTAAAATTGAAAATGAAAGTCTTTATGTGGTTCTATGGAGAACGAGGCATGTTCTTTAGACAGGAATGTTGGTTTGTCTTCTATGTGGGGGAGAAGTCAGTCTAAGGAAGCTTTTTGAATACAATCGTGGAACCCGTGATGGCCATCTCTTTGACCATCAGTCTTGATTATTTGCAACAAATTTGACAGTCTCCTTCTTGAATTGGAATTATCAATAAGTGTTCGTTTGTCTCAAGGTTGTAAGCTGTTTGATGAAAGAGGCTTTGCTAAGTTAGGAGTTGCTTCAGCTAGTTGGAGCTAGGACTCCGGACAGATTTATGATATCCTGTTTCTTGGAGCCTCTCTTTCTGGAATCTCAGCTTCTCAGGTTTCAGTGTCCTAATGCATCTTAAAATTGTCTGATTCAGTCTCTGATATCCTACATCTCCCCCTTTCGATCGGCGAGGTGTTTAGTTGAAGACGTCGTCGAGCGCTGGAAACACAAAGGCAGAAGAAGCAGACAAGAACACAGCAAACAACAAGACAACACCTCCATAACAGTTACTGTATTGGTGCAGGTCCTCAGGTTATTTGAGATACAGACGGTTATATTCAATTAGTCAATATAGTTTAGTAAATTGAACAATTCAATTTGGAAATTGTTGTTCTAATTTGGTTGAATACTTTGATTCTTCGATCAAGTTTTGAGATTAGATTTGTTTGTTCCTTCCAAGTTGTCTTAACTTATGAATGTTCACCTTTAGTTTCTGGTGGCATCATTTGTGGTAAAATGAATTGACCTATTGTGCATGGAGCTCTCTGGCTTCCATTCAGTTTAGAGTGGCTTGCGGATATTAGGTGTGACGAGTCAATCCTAATATCAGACCTTTGACCCTTGCAGGGTGTCTAGGTGTTTCACCTACTAAAGAAAGAGGGGAAGGAAAAGTATAGGTGAAAGAAGAACAAAACAAAACAAAGCTGCTGTGGGTTTTCCTAGCGTGGTTTGCAACTTATGTTGAGCTAGGATGTCACGTGCAGCTAGGGAGTCATGTACCTTAACTTAGTGTCAGGTGCTCTACCTATTGTGAGGATAGCTGCATGTTTCTTCATGGTGTTGTATGTAACTTCATGTTATGCTCTAATTTGTATATTCTACTTGTGAGAAGAATATGTTTGTGGAATGTGTTATCAGTAGATGTGGTTACCTCTGGGTGTAGGTAATGTTATGTGTGTTAGTGGTGTAGTGTAGGTGTGGTCAGATCTGTTTCAGTCTGTGTTGTCTCCCCCCTTTTCTGGTATGTCAGTGAAGACTGGCTCTCTGCATCCTTGGCGTGGATGAGGGCGTGTCCATGATCTCATTGGGGTCAGTCCAGCAAGGCAGGAAGTTCTTTAGCAGACAGTCGGAGGTAGTTTGGCATGGCTGTGTGAAGCTGGGATGCAAACTTCGTCTCCTATGTTGCATTCCTCTTGTGCTGCCTTCTGGATGTGGCAGACGTTCTGACCTTCTGTGCTTTGGTGGTTGCTGTTGCACAGACGTGAATGTGGTTCTTGAAGTTTGAGTTCATGTAGCAGTTTGCTAGTGAGTGATGGGTGACTGAGGTGATGTTCTCTGGTACCTCAGTTTTCGTCAGTGGTTGGCCGTGAGAGACTTGTTCATTCTGGGTGGTTGTTGAACAGGTGCTTGTCATCTCTGATATGGTGTTGTACCATGTGATCACCGGCCTTCCGTTCTGTCGCTGGTCACAGCGAGCATGACTCAATTTTGTAGTCATCCATGTTCAGCTTATCTTGAAGGAACTCGTTCAGTTGTTTCATGACTTGTTCCATGTCTTCTGATGGTAAGCTGTCTTGTTCTTGTGCATACTCAGCACTGTGCATGTCTGAGTGGTGCTGAGGTGGGTTTCGTTGTCGCTTACCCACACGAGTCGCTCTTGGATGAGTCAGGCGATTACCTTTGAATGTCTGGTTAGGTTTCCAGTTGTTGTGGTTTCTTGAGAAGCGTGGCTGGTCCCATGGATTTTTCCAGCGGTGGGGCTGATAGCTGTCGTGGACATGGGGGTCACGTTCTCTGTGCTCTTTATGGAGGACTCTGGTGTTGTGATGCAACTGGGTGTCGTCCAGTGCAAAGCTTGAGTCTTTGTTAACAGAGTTCAAGAGTGTGGAGGTTGTGTTACCTTTCTTTGAGGCCATCTTCTGCTTGTTGTAGGCCTTCTGTGTTAGGTCACGCAACTGTTGGATGGTCATGGAGCCTGGACAGGCCATGACGCCTAGATGGTGGCTGACTCCAGGGTGCAGATTTCTTAGGAAGAGGCTTTTGAAGTTCACATCCTCTTCAAGGTCAGGTTCGTTGTGTGCACCGAAGTAGGCTTGTCGGAGTCGGTTGTAGTAAGCTTGTGGAGCCTCTTGTCGACCTTGTTTGGTTTCTAAGGCAGTTAACAGTCCATGTTCAGATTCAGAGTCTGTAAATTCTTTAATCAGGACTTCACGAAGTAGCTGGTAGTCTGACTTCGTTCGACTGGGCTGTCGATCTAGAAAGTTTCGTACCTCGGTACTGGACGTGGCTCTAAGGAGGTACAACCTGTCTCTGTCAGTCACATGAGGTCTCATTTCCAGATAGAAGTCGATATCTTGAAGATGGGCCTGAATGGTGTGGCCCTCTGTGGAGTTCGGGTTGAACTTGCTGATGTTTTTAGACAGCTTGTCGAGGTCTTTGATGGTCATCCCATGTGCAGCTCCGAGGTCTGCTTGGATGGGAGGTTTTCTTTCGTGGACAGGAAAGAGTTCTGTGGCGAAGGCAGGTGAGGTTTTGGGTTGTGGCTCTTCGCTTCTTTCGCTGTATACCAGTTCTTGGATGTGGGACTCTGCTCTGCTCAGCAGAGGTGAGGCTGAGAGCTGTTTCTCTCGCCTTGGCTCTTGTTTCTGCTCATCAGCATGTTTAAGTTCTTTTCTGACCATGTAGAGCTGATCGTTGGTATCGTCTAGTTGTTGGGTCAGAGTGTCTATTTCAGAACTGTACCTTTCAAGGTGGTCTTTCAAGGCACTGATTTCAGCATTCTTGTCGCTGATGTCATGCTTGGCTTTCTCTAGGAGCTGTTCAGCATACTGGAGTCTGTTTACCAGGTCTTTCTGGGCAGCCTTTGCATGTTGTTGGTCGAGCTGAGCTGCTGTCAGGGCTGCTTGGAGCTCCTTAACTCGTTCCGTTGATTCCTGCTCCCTTTCGTTGGGTGCTTTGTGTTGATCTTGAACTTTCACTTCCAGCTTGTCTATGCGGCGTTGAACACGTGTCAGCTCCTCTTGAAGGTGAGTGACGTGCTTGTCGCTCAGTTTCAGCTGGGTCGTGAAGGCATAGCTTAGAGAGCTAGTGATTTTGACTAGCTCCTCGTGGTTGTTGTTCTGGCTTGAATCTTGTGTCAGGAATCTTCTCAGGATTAGGATTATTATTAGAAATAATAACAGTTCAAGGGTCTTGGGGGTGAGGCTGTCTGTCGTGCCTCTCAGCCAAGTGTTCCCATCTTCCCCTTGTGTAAAGGGGTTTGCAGTCTGCGGCATGTTGGCACGCTAGGGAGAAGAGAGACTGACACAGATCTGTGTGGAGTAAAAGCCTATGTGTGGGTGAGGCAACTAAGTGTTGTGTCAGTGATTTTGAACCACTAATGTAGTGTGGTGATGATGACTGTGTTGGTCGCAGTGTCTAGGTGGTAGACTAAAGATGTGAAGACTTCGTCACTCTAATGAGGAAGAGGGGAAAGAGAGAAACAGGTGAAAAGCAAATTCAATTAAAATAAACAATTCCCTTTTTTTTTTTTTTTAATGAGAAATTATTTATTAATTTTTTTCTTTCAATTAAATGTTATCAAGAGGCAAACAATATTATTAAATCTCTGTTCTCGACAGATGAATATAACAATAATTCTGATATCTCTTTTTAGTCTGACAGGATTGACAACGTACACCTTACAGTTGGACCGCTCACCAGGGAGGCTGCGAAGGCAACGGTTGCTCAAAACTTCTCTATTAAAATTGATCTCAGTGTTGTATGAGATGTTAAAATTTTGATTGCGTTTTTAATGTAGGGAGGTTAGGAAGAACGATTACAATCAAATTCGTAAAGATGATTAGTCCTTTTGACAAGCTTGTGTATCTCATTCACTTAGAATTGATTGATGGTTCTTACAGGTCCCCACAAATGTGAAAAGTGAAGATGAAAGAAAGCAGGAGAGAACAGGAGAGAAGAGAAAGAGACAGTAAATGCTAGTCCACTAGCAAGCAGTTATGCCGACTACGAGTAGAGCGTTGTTTTCAGTTGCTACACAACTTAACAAAAATAAATTTTGGTGAAAGAGATTTGTCTCTTAAATTGATTTGAACTCGTAGTGACGGATAACAATGTCTCCTATTAATGCTCAGGTGAGACAAAGTAAAATTGAAATTAAATAAAGGAGAAAATCAGTAAATAAAAATAGAAAATAGTGGCTAAGTCTATAACCAAAACAGGAAGAATGAGGGAATAAAACGCAATAAAGTAATGAGTGAGTATAAGTCTGAATAGAATCTATTAATATGGGTAATAAATCAATTAGATAGAATAAGTTTACTTAAACTTTCCAAGTTCAAGACTTATTTGTATCTAAAATGATTAGGCCCAGAAGAGAATAATAGAAGTATTGATCATATGAAATGATCTGAGGGAAATTTGAATGATTCCAAATAAATTTAATGTTTTAATTTAAATTTTGAATTTGGCACAATTAATAATTGTGAACTAGTATTTCCCTTTCTAGTAAAATGCAAATAAGTGGTAAGAAGTGAGAATTTAGAGAAATAAGAAATAGAAAGACCAACAAGTCTATTAGTTGAGAGGTGTTTAAAGGGTTAAATCACTTTAGCTTTCCAAACACACACTGTATTAAACCACTGGAGGTTAATGCTAACTGCTAACCTTTGAGGCTAATCTTTAGCATAGACTTGTACCAGGTAAACAACCGTTTCGTTAGCTTAGCAACAGCATCGAGTTTGTTTACATCAGCATCGATGTGCTGCGCGTGCGCAGTACAAAGTAGCTCCGGAAGTAGGTTAAGACTTCCGTGTCACGATTGTAACTGTGGAAACCAAAACAAACGTTGCTTTGCCAGTACAGTTAAGCATGTTACATGAAATGTCAGCGCATTTCAACACTGTACAAATAAACAACACCGCTTTTAGTTGTTCTGCGATGTGGCGCTTAAACTCTCAGTTCGTTCAGAGTTAAACTTATTAAAATAGCAGCTTGGTAACTTACTGCAGGGAAACAGTGCTGTATCAGAATATAACGCATAAACACAACAGGTTTTCTTCGCTGTTGGTTCAAAGTTAAACTTTACTTGATAAAGCTTTAGAAACTCCCATTAAAATCTCCCGGACACACGCAGTGTTGAGCGAGATTAACTTCACTTAGTGAACAGTTACACAAACATACGAGCGTTATTCTCTAATGTTTAACTGAGGGAGTCATAGATGATTTAACAATGGAACACGCACTGCTAATCAAACTATGAATAATAATGGCTCTGATAAATAGGATTGAGGGACACGCTCAAAACTATTCTTTATACACTGATTTATTTCCCGTTTAAATCACTGCAGTTTAGCTTCGTTCTGCTAACAGACTGAGATTCAGAATAGCTACTGACTGACCTGGAACCCGCAGGACATCACTTCAACTATAAATAAAAGGCATTACAGAAAGAGAGGAACACGCTCAATTTCGACCTTATTGTACGATCTCAGATGTTAACTTTAAGTTCACTTACTGCAGTTTGAGAAGCCCTTTTGCTGTCTTCATTCATTCAAGCGGGGCGCGCGCAGCTGACGTCACTCACGCGCACGCGCACACACACAAGTCTCGTCTCTCATCCGCGGCAATAGAAAAATATTAAATACTTGGTTTATGCTCACAATTTAGATTAATCTGCCCGCGCATTCTCCACCAATAAAAATGTAGGGGTTAATTACATTATAATATTAATACGTAGTTTAAACAAATAGTTTAATTTAGCTCAAAGGGAATCATTTATGATTTTATAGGGATTTGAACAGAATCAGTGTTACGGCGATTCACTGAACGAGCCGTATGACAAACTCTGCACTGGATATTAAAATCCCAAATATAGTGAAAACACTATTAAATAGCACAGTAACGAAATCGACAGATTAAGGCATTAACTTGTGAGCAGAAAACACAAGATACTTCTCTTTTAAAATATAAATCAGATTTTATTTATATAAACCTAAGACATAAACTAATCTAACACATGAACACAAGCATTCACACATTCACACGTTGCAGAAAGAGAGAGAGTGAGGAAAGGATGAGTTTAAGAGAATGGAAACGTGAAATCCCAAGTTTACAGCAATATGTTCTATTGCATAGACCTGAACAACCATCAATCACTTATTTAACCCTCGCTTTGAGTTTCTCAATGAGGCTAAAATTTATATTAAATACACCAATTAGAACCTGTTAGAATCTGGAGGTGTGTTGCTGGTTTTGCCTGTGTAACGGGGTTGTGTCCTCGTTGCAGACAGGGGTGGTTCCCCGAAGTGTCTGATTAGCTGGAAGTTCAGTAGTCTTTGAAGTGATGTCTCTTGGCGTTGGCTTGCTGGACGTTTGAAGAAGTGCAGTCGACGCTGGACTTGTATCAACTTACATTAACACGAAACTCCACGGAAAGAAAATAAACTAAAGTAAAAGAATAAAATGATGTAATGAGACTAAGTTGTTTTCCTTCTCATTATGGCACGTGGGCCAGAGCATGCTCAAAGAGCAGCACGCACGCGGTGAGAGGGACGAGAGTTGGAGAGTAAAAGGCAAGAGAGATAAGAGAAGGATGTCCTGAGGTTTTAAACTCAGCTTCTGGACCGTCCCATCTGCACGTATTGACCAATTAGGTATTGTCCTTGCTTAGCTAGGGTGTGTTCTTCCAATCATAAATCAGCTTGTTATCAGTCACATGGTCCGAATTTTACAAGCTATGGCCAAGTATACCTTATTGAACATGATTTCATAATAAGACTATGATGCATTTGACAAAGAATTGACAGGAAGAAACATTTCAAGCGTGAATTCTCAAACTCATAGATACTAAACATGCAATAGGTCTCTTTAAGGCTCGAGCCATTCAATACTTATTAAAAGCAAGACATATTGAGTTATTAAAACAAGGATATTCAAATGGGTTACATACACAATATGCAGTTATGCATAGAAATTATTAGTTTCATTAAAATTGAAAATGAAAGTCTTTATGTGGTTCTATGGAGAACGAGGCATGTTCTTTAGACAGGAATGTTGGTTTGTCTTCTATGTGGGGGAGAAGTCAGTCTAAGGAAGCTTTTTGAATACAATCGTGGAACCCGTGATGGCCATCTCTTTGACCATCAGTCTTGATTATTTGCAACAAATTTGACAGTCTCCTTCTTGAATTGGAATTATCAATAAGTGTTCGTTTGTCTCAAGGTTGTAAGCTGTTTGATGAAAGAGGCTTTGCTAAGTTAGGAGTTGCTTCAGCTAGTTGGAGCTAGGACTCCGGACAGATTTATGATATCCTGTTTCTTGGAGCCTCTCTTTCTGGAATCTCAGCTTCTCAGGTTTCAGTGTCCTAATGCATCTTAAAATTGTCTGATTCAGTCTCTGATATCCTACAACCTAATTTAACACACAATGTTTAAAACCTAAATTAATTGTTTAATTAATATATTTATAATGCATGGGATTAAAAGGATTATTCACCCAAAAAAAAAAAAATTGTGTTAATATCTACTAATTCTGATATTGTTCCAAACCCCGAATACTGTATTTCTGTAAAAAACAAAGCAGTGTGTTTCAATACTCATACAGCTCTTTTTCATATGATAGTTGAACAGGGACTGCTGTATATCCTTTTGAGGTTTATTTATTTATTTGGGGAATGATATGAGGGTATAGAAAAAGATTCATTTCATTTTTTGTGTAAACTATTCCTTTAATATGAATCTGGAGCTGGGGCTTGGGCTGGGGCTGATGAAGCCGAATTCCAGTATAATGTCGAAATTGTTTATACCATTTTCTCTTCAAAGGTCAGCAAGGTCCATGCAGAAGATGTGCAGCGAAGTTCATTTGTGATTGAAGCCTTCCATTTACCCAGATGATTGTGCCAGGACACAGGCAGTGAGAAAGCCAGAGGTGCCAATAGTAATAGCAGTATGTGATGAATACTGTAGGGGCAATAATTGGGCTGGTGTGTTCTTGCACCACCTCGGTATGACCCATAGTCCCAACTCTTAATTGAGTCGGTGATAAGTTTTCTCTCATTTTGCCACTGAGGGCCAGCTGGGACAGAGTCAATTAAACCTACTGTGGTGTGGGAGTCAAAGCCCATAATTATCTCCATCTACTCCTGAAAGGATCATCACATTTACAGATGAAGAGGAAGCAGATCCAACTGTACTCTTCATTTGGAAATGGTATGTCACATTTTTGAATGCATAAATACACACGTGGCTCCACTGAAGATTTAAACGCAGTTGTTAAATAGATGCCATCTGCGTATCTGATAATTAAATATCAGATTACTAATGTCTTATACCATACTATAACTTCACCAATGAGCTGTATTGTAGTCCAAAAAAAAAAAAAAAAAAGCAGCCGCAGGAAAATAAATTGCATCTCTTCCAATGAAAGCACAAATTTAATTAAAGAGAAAATGACTCATGCAAACAAACTTTTACATGGTCAAATTGTAAAGAATTAAACATAAGCAACTGAAGGCAACATTTTTGTAACAATTAAAGAGGTCATATGATACATTTTTTATGATTTTGTTTTTTTTCCCCTTAGGTCTATTTCAAATTATTAAAGTGTTTTTGTCAAAAACAGTACAAAACTTTTTGTCACCATTTACACCCACTTTCTGACCCATAGAATTAAAAAAATAAAAGGGCCATGTTTTAACTGCTATGGAATTAATGAACACAACTTTTATGCATTTTGAAGTCTAAACGCAATTGCCAGAAGTAAATTGCTAAATTCAAGCCATAAACAAACTACACCACTTTTATATAAACTCAATGAGACTTTAAAAGTGGACTAGTGAGTAGATGAGTTTACCGGTAACACTTTAGTATAGGGACCAATTTTCACTAATAACTAGTTGCTTATTAGTATGCCTATTATTAACATATTGGCTGATTATCAGTAAGAACATATTCTGCATGATCATATTCTACTGTACATCCCTAATCCAATACCAATGCACCCAATACCTAAACTTAACAACTACCTTACTAACTATTAATAAGCAGCAAATTAGGAGTTTATTGAAGCAAAAGTCATAGTTAATGGTTTGTTAATAGCGTTCAACCTTAAAATAAAATGTGACTAGTTTGCCTATTCAGCTTGTTTCTTTAGGTTACCACCTTTTGAAGACAAGTGAAGGTTTAAAAAGAAAATCTCAAGAGGGCAATCTCAACCTTACTTCAGACATTTAACCATTCACTAAACTGATTAACTTCATGAGGATGGAACCAGAAGTGCTAAAATGCTAACTTGTTTCCAGGTTTTGACCTACAAAAGCACTCTATATCAGCAAATGCAAATATGGCATTAATTGCAGAACAACATGTATATAGACAACAAGTATGCTGTATCAAACATCTAATTGTATAATGTAAGTGCATAGTAGTTAAAGACATCTAATATAAAGTGGAACACTAAAATTGCATGTGATTAATATTCAGATAATAGTCCAAGATAATGGTAAGTACTTAAATGTCATATAAGGGTTTGAAACATGACAATGAGTTTTCTGGCCAAGATCACCAATAATGTCACTCATCTTTTCCAGCCAGTCTTGACAATCCAGTTTTAATAGGCTTTGTCCAACCGTAGTCCTTTCCTTTATGTTATTCACCACCTTTGTATGCTTCTCCTTCACTCTGCCAGGCTGCCACATGGAAAACAGCTCCTGTGCATCTGCGGCTCAAGATGTTCTGAAGAATTGACCTTTCCTTTTGAGGAGGACTGCCACTGGCCACACTCCTCTAGAGAAGGCCCATCAGGAATGAAAGGCTCTTGGAAATCACATTTGAAAAGGTCAGGGCACACCCAGAATGAGCTGGACCTGCTAGTATGACAAACAACATGCTGTTTCTTTATACCTCCATCTCGTCTGACAGGGAAAAAGAAACAGCAAGCTCTGTTGAAACCGGAGTGCGTAAAAATACTTTTATATTTTTTCCCCCTTTTAGATTATCAAGGCTTGCATGCTGATGTATTTCAGGCCTCGTCCTAAAATAGTTTGAATGATATTTCTGACTAAATCTAAAAAATAAAAATAAAAAAGACCTGAACTTTCAAAAAACAACTAATTTGCAGCTTGTGTTAATGATGCAATGGATCTGCATAATGCAGTTATATTAATGTGACTCCACAAAAAATAGCACAAGGTCACGACTCCCATCAGCAAAAATCAAGGCAATCCCAGGTTAAGCAAGACCAAACAGCTAAAGCTATGCAGACTATACTGACAGCTAATAATGCATTTCTAAATCTAAACCAGCTAATGCTTGGAAATCTGATGTTTAATTGGGTATATATTTTAGTGTATTTTTGGTTTGAAGGTTGAGGGCCATTTACACACACACACACACACACACACACACACCAAGCTAAAATCAAAGAGCTCTTTAGGACAACAATATCACACATGCATGAATATTATTCTTAATGCAAAACTATGACGTTACTACATGGATGTGCTGGATGCAACTAGATAAGTGCCCTTTTATATTGGCAATGCTTTCACACAATCCCTCCTTTCTTGGTACCTAATTCCGTTGCAGGCTTTATTTTTGTGGTATACTAAAAACAATATAACATTGTTACAATGAAACACTTTACCGTGCATTTGTATGACTTTAAATGGTGTATGAACAAAAGATAACCTTCAATGTCTATAGATGTTGTTGCTTTTGTTCATTTACTGATTTCCAGCTAAAGACTCTATATTATAGACTAAATCATAATATTACTATTGGTTTTTAAGCTGACTTGGAGTTGTGGGTGTTTTTTTTTTTTTTAAATCATGGTATTCTGCAAACATACCCATGGATAGTTAGAGCAATCGATTGTTAAATGTAGTTTTTAATGGATAAATGATTTGGCAATGTCTTTGTGCACCAGCAGCACTACTAAACAACAAAAATAATCCACAAACTTATCTACAATTATATGCTTCTACATTTTTTTTCCTGTTTATTATTCTTGTGCATCATTTTAGTGTTTTTAAATAATTAGGTTTTAATGGATCTTTTTTTTTTTAAATGTATATTATTTCTATAACACAATGTGTCACATTATTATTATCTGGTTTGCTGAACACAGTGCCAAGGTATTGTATAAGCAATCAATGCTTATTTTCCGTAATGCTATTTGTAAGGTATTTGATACTTTTTACAGAACATAATATTTGGTGCTCTCTGCAAACATTGTATTGCAGTCTTTCAATAATACAATCAAACATTCTTTTGGGAGAAACTAGAGAACAATATCACGCTTGAAACTCCATTCTGCACAGACACCCAAACCTGTTTACCCTTTTCCTCATTTCTCATTATAGATTTAATGAAGGTGTGAACTTGTGAAATTAAGTTACAAACTTCTGCAGTTGTATAAGCGAGACTAGGACTAGTTGTCACACTTTTTACTCCAGTACATGTTTCTCAGGGTGCATTTATTTCTGAAAGTGACTTTCTGTAAATACTTGAAGTCCTGGATACAAAAAAAAAATTCAAGAAAACAAACATTTCTGACTTTTGATTCAAAACCTTATAATTACTGAGATATTGTGACAATTGTCAAAGGTCTCCTTATAAAATTCTGCTGATCACATTTCTTAAACATGCCTCCATCTCTTTAAAATTCTTGAGGCATCCAGCCTCTTCTCCTTTAGTTTCATAATTAGGTTTCGTAGGGTATCTTTGAGATGCATGGAGTTGAGTGTCACACTTGAGTTCCTAAGTTGCAGACAGCAAGCCAAAACAGTTTAGCCTTTTCCACATCCCTCATATATATTATACGAACATGAGAACTGAGACAGCTCCAGGTTATGACACGTATTGTAAACCACAAAGCCCTGGTGGAGCAGGAAGCTGAACTCGACACGGTGCCAGCACCACTTCAGTGACAAATTGTTAGGTGCCTTGTTACGTGCCTTGAGTGGACAAAAACACATGTACACACTGTCTGTTCCATTACGGGTACTTTGACCAATACAAGGCTCTGCAGTCAGGCTATATAATCAGTTTCCAGAGAAAGGCTTTGCAGCTATTTAAAAGCTGATTGAAAATTTGCAAATAGATTTTTTTTTTATTTTGACCTCGAACTTTACTTGACACCTGAAAACATTGCTGTATGTATTACTAAATACTTGAAAACCTTTGGCTATAGCTCTTTACTTTAGGGTTTTATACATGGTCTATTAGGGGTGTAACGGTACACGTATTAATACCAAAAATGTTCGGTACAGATGTTTTGGTTCAGTATGCATGTGTACTGAACAAATCGTTCCATTTTTTTTCTCAGGAAATGAAGACAATAAATGCCGTTTTGACACTCTTTGACATGGTGCGACAGATTGCTGTAAAAGCACCTCAGTTCTTATGGCAGCACGGAGCGCAATTATCCCTTCCTCTTTATTACTAGTTTTAGTGTGAAATATACATGAATAAACATCTCACCCCTAATGTAATCGCACAATTAGTGTTTCAACTGTAGAAAGACATTAAAACAGCATGTCAGGTAGCATTTTATTTACCTCAGGCAAGTTATCAGTCTCTACAGCTCGTTATTCGCTAGAGAAATCAAGTCTTGAGAAGAGCATTTTTAGAAATATTAGACTATAAACTCATATTTACTTTACCTGTTAGTGATGTCTTAATTGTTTAATGTATGTTTAAATAAATATTTTATGAAACTAGCTATGACAGACAGCCACTCTGTAAATTATTATATTTCAACAACAAAAGAAATTGTATAATTTAGAAGTTAATTTAAAAACAATTTACATGTTTGCATACTTTTTTTTATGTGTTGATAATTTAGTAAAAAATAAATAATAACTGAATTTAAGTTTGTTAATTGTAACCTTATAGTAACGTAAAAGGGACTCCTATAGTTTAGAGCATAAGCTGATTTTTATTCAATTATAATTGAATTTATTTAAAGAAAGAGCAATTTGTTCAGTGAACCATTGTTTAATTAAAAAAAAAAAAAAAAGCTATTTGTTTTTTTTTGTTGTTTTTTTCCTCCTGCTGTACCAAAGCCATACCGAACCGTGATATCTAAATCGAGGTACATACCAAAACATCTTGTTTGTGTACCGTTACACCCCTATTCCAGAGGGCCTCCAGAGGGTGCGCAGCTGGTTGCATCAAACCCCTTAAATTAAGAAAATCCTTGGTGAACATTTCCTTACAGCAACAGCAATTTTATTTGTATCACAATTACCCATGCCTTGTAGCCTATGTGACACACTGATGATAATATATATATGGCGGTCGGAAGGACAACTGGGTGGCCTACTGGAATGATATGGCTCTCATAATTCAAAGCATAAGTATGGCCACAAGTGACACAAACATGGCTGTCAATGTCTTTGGGTGATGAAAGTTAACTAACGCTAAGAGCTGCCCTAGTGGCATTTAATTGTTTGTTCTGATATGCTTTCAGAACATGAGTGTGCAAGATTGTTGTTCTAGCTCAAACAAACCAGAACAAGGAAAAGTATTGAGGCAAATGGCAAGCATGAGAGAAAAATCGAAATGATGTTTGAGACCTGAAGAAAAGGACATGTTTGCTTTCTTCTCTGTTTATACAATACATACACAGATATGTAATCAAGAAAACCAAGATTTCATCTGCCATAAGTTGCATGACAGCCTAAGGTCAAATAATATTGATTGATTGATTGATTGATTGATTGATTGATTGATTGATTGATTGACTGACATCAGTAACATGCATAATGTTTTGATTCTTTTTTCCTCCTAAGTACTGGTCCCAATTTTCCCTAGAAAGAAAACAGAGAACTAGTTCACTACAGAGATTACATATATAATAGGTCATTGGTAATTTGTATAGTAAATTAGCTAATAATTTGTACTTATTTGTTTGTATTTTTTTAATGCACAGCATAATTGGGATGATTAAAGGTGCTTTTACAGGAAAGTTGCAAAAGCTTTAGCAGAAATTTTATTCATACAGGCTCATTTGTTTATATGATGTACATAGTACCGAGTTCACTACAAAATGTTCCTTTAATTTCCAGCAAATCTCTGCCACGGCAAACATATAATGCAGATGATCAGTTTAATTGTTGGAAACAAGATGTGAATCCATTTGCATTGAGTCAACATTTAGCTAGGTCTATTTACACTGAAAGTGCAGACCGTCTCTCACAGAAAACATAAAACCAGATCTGCATCACAAAGCATGATATTACTTTTTTGTATCCTGGTGGTCATTTGGCCAAGTGACAGATGGACAATAGCTTTTTTTTGTCACTGAAGGCTGAAAGACTTGTTGCACTTTGAAGATTTAACATTTTTATAAAAAAAAAAACGTTCTTTTATCCACTCTGAGGCATGCACAGCCTAGAGGACAATTGCCTACCTCGATTCTCACTTCCAACATGAATCTTAAAATCATTTACAATGCATTTCAATAAAACACTTGTTTCCATCACTGTGTCTCCACTGAACATTGATATATCTTCAGAAGCCTTAGTTAATGTGTTTTATTTATTTGTTTGTTTCTGATAGAACTGGGCATGAAAAGACTGGATGATGATAATAATAATAATAATAACAATAATACATGTAAGAATAAACTGTAGATTCTTTAATATTTATCTTACAGGAAGAGAAATAAAGTCTGTTTTATATTTTATTTTATTTATTAGTTCTGTTTTATCTTTCTATGCATCCCTCTTCTCTGGTGCTCAATGTTTTATTCTTGTAGCCAAGTGTATCTTTATACATGCTCTATATTAATTAATTAATGATTTACTGCACACACTTCCATTTTAGCTTATGTAACATCATAGGCAACATGCTCTAACAGGCAAGCTTGCTAAATAATAAGTGTGCTGAGTGTCATATAGTCAGATGATCTTTGTATGCTTTGAAAGTCAGAGAATGTTGACTCAATATTAAAGGATTACTTTCCCAAAATGAATAATCTACTATTATTTACTTTACTCCCAATCTGTTCCAATCTGGGACTAAGGCTTTACAGTTTTATGGGAGTCACGTGACGTGCTCATGAACCTAGTCGCACTTGAGTAGAGCGCCGTACGTTTGGCCTCTATTTGCTGATTTTTTTCGTTTTGTTTTAAGTGTTATTCATTGGTTGTGCTTTACCTGATGGCATGCAGTCGTAAACATCAGGAGTTGTCTCCGTCGGCTTATCTGATTAAGAAGAAATCCAAGTCACCAAACTCAAGCGATATGATGGACAAGATGGCGAGCACTGTTACACACTTTGAGGACATTCTAAGAACCGAGTAGACGGCGATGGGGAACGAATTCGTTCTCACATGTCAGTTGTTCAGTCGCTATGCTCTAAACTGGATCTTCTTACAGGGGAGATGAGAGAACAAAATAATTTTGTCACAGATCATGATAGGCGCGTTGCCGCACTCGAGCAACAGGTTGTGGATTTACAGAATCGCAATAGGTGCAGCAATCTGCATCTGATTGGATTGCCTGAAGGTTCCCAAAAGGACGACCCTATGGGCTTTTTGAAAAGATCGCTACCGACGTGGCTCCCGCCTCTGGCGGGCAAAGAGATTGAAGTGGTGCGAGCAACACAGTTTATTGAGTAGTAGCAGAGGGGAATGAGCAGAATGTCCAGGTAAGCAGGCAGGGAATGGGAATGCCCATAGGCTTATCTGAGTGGGAATATCCTTTTTCCTTTTCCAGGGGATCCGGAGGTAACGGTGGAGAACTGGACTAGTGGAGAACAGGGATAGGAACACTGGAGCAACTGGTAAGTAGACAAAAGGTAAGTGGGTCAGGTTAATCAACATGGAAAGTTTGAGACCAGACAGTGAGTGAACGGGAGGAGTGCAGGGATATAGTGCTGCTGATTAGTGCTGGCAGGTGGCGGTGATCAAAAATCAGGAGATTGGCATCTGATTGGCATCTGTCGTTGGTGGAGACTGCGGTGACTGTGGTGACTCTTTGACACTAGACACTTTAATAAATATTTTTCCTTTCCTTATTTAATGATCAAACAAATTAGTATCCATAATAAATGTAACATGCATAACTTAACACCACTATTATAATGATTAAGGATGGGAATCACACATAAGATAATTATGTAGTAATCAGAGAAGAAGGATGTGGTGGGTATTTTATTATTGGTGACACTTTTATGATCTTTCAAACCACCTTATACTGCACTAAAACATATGAACAGTGCTATGAGACAAGATATTGTAAAATGGTCACACCTATGGGATCTTTGTTTTTTTCTTCTTCGCTTTCCTTTGAGTCTGTGATAGAAATGACAAGCATGGATGCAGCCTTGGTCCAGAGTCTCAGTGTGCGCGCACCTTCTCAGATATACAGAGGTAGGCCACAGAGAATTGTATCCACAGAATTGCTAATAGACGTCAAAAAAGTAGAAGGTTGAAATGTTGGCTGTCTGTACACATGATGCTGTACATAATTTATTCTTCTAAATTATTACATGATTGAATTGACCCATCGGTAAGCCCCTCCCCTCGAACGCAGATGAGCCAATGGCAGTTGAGTATCAGCTGCAAGGGGAGTGTAACGCAGACATCTTTAGGTATCAGCGCCATAGAAAAACATTGGAAGATCCGAAGCTCGCATCGGTTTGTTGGTGTTTATGCCACTAAAAATGCAAAAACAATGTGCCTGTGGTACATTGATTCCAGGTATCCTGAGAGGATAGGCAATATAATTTATTACATTTCCTGAATGCAAACAAAACAGAGCAAAATGTCCCTAAGCATTCAACCCCAATCCAAATGAAGACAAAAACTTTCATTTTCTGGTTGTCATACACTCATTGAGTTACAATTTCCATCTTCTCAAGCAGAACGTTAATGCTATCTTGTGCTTCAGCAAGGTATCTATGACTAAAACTAGCTAACGCTAAAGTTATTGAGTCCATGCTAACGTACAAACCTTAATATAGGGGACTGTTCTCACATCTTGTACAGTGCAGGTCAAAAACATTTAAACGAAAGTCTACATTTCTGTGCCTCTCCATATTAAACTGGTTAAATGTACATTAATATAATCGTACCCTGCGATACATGAACAGTGTCGATCCTGCATATTATCATCCGCGATCGTGATGGCCGACCGTAATATGAGACTTGTCCCGCTTGCATTGTGATCTTTAAACCCTCCTTTCGAGTTACCCACCGTATTTATTTTCAAATATTTTATAAATCCCTCCATGGAATATTTAATTCCCATTTGGTGGCCTTCTGTGTCCAAAATTGTGCAAAAACATCGTTGGACAAGGTTTTCACGCTGCAGCTGTCACTGTAAGACAGTGAGCAACTCCATTTGTTTGTCCGAGGGAGCAACGGTAGTTAAGGGGGGCGGGGCTTACCGATAGGTCAATTGTCAATTCAACTGGCATCTGAAGTGCACCTTTTGAGAAAACGTGATTCATCACACCAGGCAACCTTGAGGTCCAGACCTCACACTCACAAGCCCATTACATGTGCTTTACTGTAGTTGGTGGACAGGGGTCATCATGAGCACTCTTACACAGCAAACAGCTATGCACTATGTGTTCTTACACATTTCCATCCTGCCTAGTCTTAAGTTTTTGTTACCAATTTGAGCTACAGTAGCTCTTCTGTGTGATAGTCCAGGTAGTCTTTGCTCAACAGATACATCAATGAGCATTGGGTGCCCATTACTCTGATGTCGGTTCACTGGTTGTCCTTCCTTACAATACTTGTGTTAGATACTAACCACAGTAAATCGGGAACACCACCCAAAACTTATAATTTTGGAAATGCTCTGACTCAGTTGTCTAGCTTTCACTATTTGGCCCTTGTCAAAGTCACTCAGATCTTTTTGCTTTCCCATTTTTTCTGCTTCGAACTAATTAAATGAACTAATGTATCCCACCCATTGACAGGTGCCATTGTAACAATATAAATGTTATTCACTTCACCTGTCAGTGTATTTAATATTGCATATTAATGTATATATTTAATTCCATATGATTTAACATAAGCCCTAATTACAGGATTTACAAAAAGGTCAGATATGCATCAGTTGTACTAAATTCACGTTAATTTGACAGCCCTAATAATGTCACTAAAGTATTGTTTCAGGCCTGATTTAATCGCATTGTTAAAGTGACTTATTAAACCGTGTAATTGACAACAAATGATCCAGAGATCTCCGTCTCCTATCCGATTCCACTATTGCACAATGTGCAGATGTAATCTCCCATTAATTTAAAATACATTGAGCTATTTAAAATAATGACTCATAAAGTCATTTTTGGGACTTCCCATGCCAAATTTACAAATGGGAATAATGTATCAACCTTACTCAACTGGGAGCCGTGAAATAGAACTGAGTATCCTGGGATTCCTTAGATGCATATTAATGTGTTTCCAGCCTCATAAATGTATTATTCATTTAGGATTATGGGAAGAGTAATGAAAATTCTCTGCCTAGTATAAATCTAGATAAAACATTCCCTCGAGACATTTCCCTGCCTAATGAATTAATAACAGTAACACTTTGTGAACTTGAATTTCTTAATTACCTTGAAATATGTTAGACGTACAACCCCTTTTATAGTTGGTTTTCTCTCAATCACTCTTACATATATATTTTATTGTGTTTTTATATCACCACCGTTAATTGTCATTTCTAATGGGAGATTTAGTTGTTTATTCATTCCATGTATTATTTACCAATTACCTGAAATGTGTAGTGTTTGGCTACATGAGGCTGCAGTCGATTTCATTGGATGATAGAGCAGAAAAAAGCGAATAAAAAAATCTTCAATAAACTCTTAATTTCTTTGAACTCATTATATTGGCTGTTCCTGTCAGTCCATATAGTTCTTGAGTTGAAATCAAAGAGATTTCAGAAAATGTCATCAAATGGAATGTCTGAGAAGCAAAGGAAGATCATCATGCTCAAGAGACTAATGATGGAGAGGTTCAGTGTCTTTTTAAAGAACTTTGCGGTTTCTCAAACATTGCATCACTCATCAATCTAAATCATCACAGAGTTGCATGAGGTGATTACATAAGGGAGGTTCTGAGAAAAGACAAAAGTCATCTGACATCCTACATCACTCAACACACATCTCTGTCTTTTTCTTTTCAGTGGGAAAAAAATGAGCCTTTCCTTGCCCTGCAAACATTGTGATTTACACGGCAGAGCAGTGGCTCTTATTTTATATGTCTGAAGATTTTTCAGCAGCTAAGCAATTTTAATAAATACATTTTATTGAATAAGATGCGATAAAAAATGTGTGCCTAAACTGTGCTGTTTCACGCTTGGGAAACTAGTGTAGTTGCATGGCCAGAAAAAAAGCTTAAACATGTCTGCTCTGATTCAATTGGACTGTGTTCTGCAAATATAGATCATTGTCGTCAAAATCTGTAAGAGAGCTGGAAAAAATGAAAAAAATGAGGAATTATCGTAAATACGAGTTTCCCAATCGGAAATTGGACATGAACAGCCTCGTATTTACTATTGAGAAATTCGGAAATTCAGAATTGTTGCTAAAGTAGTGTATTTATAGGCTAAGTATGAACGACCATTCGAAGCATATAGTATGTTTTAAAAGCAGTGAAATAACCATGTATTTGACTGAAATTCCAGAATTGTCAGCAAACTGCATGTATAATGTGGCGAATGTATTAAAGTGCTTTAATGTCAGAAAGAATAAAATGTATCATCCCATAAATGACAAACTCGTAATCACGACTTCATAAGTGGGAAATAGGACATTTCCGATAGCACTTGAAGGAAGCATACCTGTAAATATTAGTTAAGAAGTGTTTTGTAATTAATGCCAGAAATATACTGTGTAAAGCCACACTTTAATTGGTACATTGATGAACACAGACATCAACCTCATTCAAAAAAACCTTTAAAGCAAAATATGCCTTTGTTTCTATTTGGTACTACTTTTTCAAAGTTTTAAAAGTTAGAAATGTTCTTGTTTTATAAAAAAAGGCACAAGCCACATCTTCATTAAACATATAGGACCGTGTTATCAGGTTTTCGGAATTTCCCAGAAAACAGGCAATGTGCTGATAGGAATGCGGTAGATTAGCCAGACTTCTCCCATTTTGTTTGAGATTAGTTTTGCGCTTCCATTCATCTTGTGGTTAATATAAATTATAAATGAGCAACCTTCAGCCCTCACTAAGGCAGATTAAGTATATTTCAATGAAACACATGTCACCTTCAGCTCTGTCCATGACCTGCAGCACAATGCAGATCATTAGTATGTAAATATTGATCTAATTCCAACTGTGGTTGTTGATTAAAGTTATTGAGTGATTTTAGCTTCAGATCATTTGTAGCTGTCGTCTGAGCTCATCGGAGTTATATTAAACACCTATTTGTAATTATCCGTGATAAGAAAGAATAATGATACTTTCGCATAATAGCAGTATGCGTCTTCATTTTCTGTAGAACAGAGAATGTGCTTATGTGTTTGTTACTGTCATTATTTTTCTTGTTTTATTTTTATTCTGAATGATCTTTGGATTGGGATCTCAAATTAATGTTGCCTTATAACAAAATCATTAAACATGATGCATTCAAAATAATATAGCAAATTACTTGCGAGATATTTTCAGTGCAACACTGAAAAGTATGATTTTGTTTCTTTAAATATAGATTTATTTTAAACTGTGGTTATTTTATTTATATTTATCTGTGAAAGTTACACTGATTGGCCTTCTTTGTTACACTGCATTTAAATGGCCCGCATGCTGGGCTGAAAATCTGGCATGAAATGTCTGTGAATTGGCAGTCACTGTCAGTCCCAGTAAAGGATGCGAAGGAAGAATTCTCAGCCTGACTGCACAGTGTGGCCTTTGCAGTTTTCTGAAGCCAGGGTAACCTAGTGTTGCCAAGCAAAACACGATTAGTTGTGCTCGATGGTGCCTGTAAACTAGGCCTTCATTACGCCTCCTCATTATGCAGGGGGTAAACCCTACAGAATACCCTGGCTTGGGCTCACAGTCAGTTTTGAGGTAGACTTCAGCTCAGGTATCCAACTGGGTTCTGCTGATTTAGTAGGATTCTATTAGAAAGTCCATCACAGAGGTGTTAGACGTAAATCACCTTGAACTGTGGGATGGAAAGAGGGTGGTTTCCTGATTTTGAAAAACAGACAGAGACAGAGAGAAAAGTGAGAGAGAAACAGATTAAAGATAGCACGGAGATAAAAAAAAAAAAAAAAACAGGAAAGGAAAGGAAAGGAAAAGAGTGCAATATCAGGAGAGAGAAGCGAGGGCTAAACCAGGGCCAAGACCATTTTTCTCTGTCTCTCTGCCTTTCTTTGCACACTGGAGCAGAATGCTTTATGAGGTTGTGTAAAATTACATTTTCTGAGCTGTGTAAGAGAAATTTCTGCAGGTCCGTACGCCCACAGAACCAATAGTTTTGAAGGGACATACTTATGTCTAGTAACAGGGCAATAAATCAACATTTGCCTTTAATTTATTACAATTTTAAATAAATTATTATAGTATGAACTAGTTTATTGTGTCAAGCTTACTAGCCTTTCGTTATTTCAATGGTTCATCAGAGTTCATTGTTTTTTATTTATCATATACACACTTGTACTTGCATTGAAATTGTTTGTCTACCACCAGGTCGCCATGAGTATTAAAAAATGAAAATAAATAAATAAATAATAACTTTATTGTGAAGTGTTACCACACACACACACACACACACAAAAACATACTATACAGTTTAGTTAGTACTCTTAATTCTTGTATTGGGGTTAGGGTGAAATGCAAGACAGTCCCGAAATTAGGACTTTCTCCCATGTCCTGCAAGTCATAAGCAATGTCCCATATTTCAGTTATGTCTGTATTAGTGTCATGAATCTGGTCTATGAACTTCCGTTAACTCACCACCAGAGGTCACTCGCTCACCACGTGGACTCTTGCAGCAGACTAACTGTTTCACGCCACCTCAGACTACAATTCCCATCATCCATTGCACTGACGACACACAGCTGATTACACTGATCACACACCCTACATAAACCATGGACTTCCTCTTCCTCTCTGCCAAGTATTGTATTGCGTTTATCACTCCCCTAGTGTTAGCTGCCTTACCAAGCCATTCTGTGTTTTTCTGTTTAGTTCCAGTATTGTATTGCGTTTATAACTCTCCTAGATTCTTGCCCGCGTTTCCTGGATTTACCCCCTTTGCCTTGCCGTTTGGACTCTGTTTGCACTTCTCTTGGACTACTGCTCGTATACCTGGATTATCTCTCTGCCTTGCCCTGTTGGATATTGTTCGCCGATCGTCGACTCTCGCTAGCCCTAGGATTGCTCTGTGTCTTGCCCGTGCCATACCTGTTTGCCGTTATTTGACCCTGCCTGTTTTTTGACTGTTTATTAATAAAAGCTTGCTCTTGGATCCACACGTCTCACATCTCGTTCGCCCCATTACAATTAGTGCTGTCAAACAATTAATCGTGATTAATCACATCCAAAGTAAATGTGTGTGTGTGTACACATGCATGTATAAGTTTCAGAAAAATATGTAATATTTATATATTAAATATATTTATATACAATTTAAATTATATGAATATATTCATGTAAATATTTACAAAATATATACTGTATGTGTGTGCATTTATATATACATTATACATTCATATTGTACACACACATATATTATGTAAACAAAAATGTTTATTTTGGATGCGATTAATCTTTGACAGCACTATTTTTTCTTCCCTGAAATTTATTTGACTTTAAAAAAAAATAAATGTTAATGTAATTTAAAAATATATTTATGCAGCCGTCATGATCAGGTAAAACAACCAACCACAAGCAATAGCAGAGAGGTATTATACTGCTGGCAGCTGGAAGGAGCAAAGTAATCAGTGTGAACCTCATCAAAGTCAGTAAACACAGCTACACCCTTTATCTAGATACATACTGGATAAGAACACCCTGATCAAACCTGCCAGATGAAACAAATATTGCAAGTTCAAAACACATTTAATGTTTGCATAGTCTAAAAAGGAAAAGGTGGTGATGGCGCAGTGGATAAGACACATGCCTTTGGTGTGAGAGACCCGGGTTCGAATCCACTGTGAGACACCAATGTGTCCCTGAGCAAGACACTTAACCCCTAGTTGCTCCAGAGGCGTGCGACCTCTGATATATATAGCAATTGTAAGTCGCTTTGGATAAAAGCGTCAGCTAAATGAATAAATGTAAATGTAAAATGTAAAATAAACTAGTCCCTACTTAAGGAAATTAATTTAAATACATGTTGTTATATTTGGCAAACTGAATAGGTTAAGTGCCAGACACAAACATGGTCACAATTAACTAAGGTTATTGGGGATTTAAAACATGTCATCAATGTAATGGCAAATAGGCTTAGCATAAAAATTGGCATAAAAATAGGCTTAGCATAAAAATTAAAGTATAAATCAATATTTACATAGTAAACATCCTCTACATCTACATCATGCAACAGAGCAATAACCAGGTAGTCTCGGCCTCAGATGTCATGCCCATGGACCGTTTGCTTAATGCCTGATGCATACGGCACACAAAAGTGGAAACAATTCATGAGTTTAACCCCCTCACGAAAGAAGAAAGCCGTCATGTTTACAGCTGTGATGACGAGCGCTTATCAGGATCAACTAAACGCTGGATTTTCAAAAGTATGTGAAATATTCAAAGTTTGCGGCATAGAATCTTTAAAGTATGTCCGAGAGTTTTGCACACCATTCTGTTATTGTGGCGACATTTCCACACCCCGAAACGTGATGCTGAACAAAAAGAACTGTGATTGGTCGTTTGACATGTCGGTCAAACAGCATCATGGGCGTGGCTTGGCCAATGAAATCTGCCATGCATTCCAGACCTTCAGCCGTCAGTCTGGCTACGCGAGACTAATAACCAGGTGGTCACCCTAATTGTGGTGTTGTCTATTGTTTACTCAAATTAGTTTAATTTTGGCATTACTAGTGCCATAGAAACCTAAATTTGAGTCCAGTGTTGTGAACGATTCCAAGTTTGTCATTTAGTAATTAGGAGTTATGACATGGAATTATGACATGACATTACACTATTAGAAAGCATGGGCATTAGTTTAAATTGTATACATGAATTTATTGTTAACCTAAATAATTGTTATACCAAGACCCATGAACCTCTTTCCTTTAACTATACCTGTACTAAAAGGGAACCTATTACAGCAACTTATATTCAGTAAATGTATGGTTGCAAGTTAAAAATTCATATTTTGGAATAATAATGCATCAAATTAATTTTGGTGATTCAGGTTATTTATTTACGTGTCTGTGATGAATCTTGATCGAGATGTCAGAGTGTGCACCCTGTGTGTTTTCATTATTTTACAAAAGCACACTGTTTTGTTGTAAGTATGACTATACAGAAATAAAAGTAGACCCTTTGCCGTTTCAAACAATACTTTATTCCTATCTGTATGATCAATGTATGGGTTAAACTGAAGAATATATATATTTTTTTTAATTAGGTCTATTAACTTAATGAAACTGCATGGTCGAGAGTGTCTTTCGAAATATCTTTCCAACTGTGTGCTTCTGGGTGCAGCAGCTTCCTTACCTCTGAAGATGGGCACAATCATTGTCTCACGTGTCTGGGCCACAAGCCACAACTTGAGGATCACTGTCAGGAATGTCATACCGAGGCAGCCCCAACTAAAGTCCTGCTCCTCACAGCATAGCACCGTTGCTCCCGGATAACGTTTCTGCTCCATCCCACTGTGGACTCAATGTCTCATTCGAAGCTCCTGAGGAGGATAAGATGTGTATTGCAACATCAGAGGAGGTGCTCTCTTCTTCGGATGCTGAAGACTTTGCTGAGCATGCCTTGGCAGTGGTAGCAGCTCAGCTGGAGTCAGAAGCTGAGTTAACGGCCATGCTCCTCCAGGCCCAAACACACCTCCTTCCCCAGAGTGCTCGAGGCTGGATGACTGGTATCTGGGCTCTGGACATGATTCTCACGCTCCACCCAAGTTCCCAGAACTTCACAAAGAGCTTACTAAACCATGGAAGGCCCCTTACACCACCCAGTTACATTTAAGCTCCTCCGTCCTCACTACCCTCAATGGTATGGCAGCCAGGGTGTATGTGCTAATCATCCACGAATCCCATCCAAAGCATATAAGCTGATGTCAGCTCTGGCTGCCAAGGCTTACAGCGCTGCGGGCCAGGCTGTCTCCTGGCTGAGTCTCTGAAAAGGCTAAGTCACTGAAAAACTTTGCCCTCTGGGCGATGAAGGTCATGTTGCTTATTTCATTGTACAGCCCTTATTTCATTGTACCCAAGAAGACCGGTGGGTTTACCACCAATCCTGGATCTATGGGTCTTGAATTGGTCCCTTCACAGGCCTCTGTTCAAGATGCTGACACAGAAGCGAAATCTTTTGAGAGTTCAGCATCAGGATTGGTTTGCAGCAATCAACATGAAGGACGCATACTTTCATGTCTCGATTCTGCTTCGACACAGGCCATTTATTCAGTTTGCTTTTAAGAGTTGGGTGTATCAGCACAAGGTCCTCACGAAGTTTGTGGAAGGTGCCCTGTCTCCACTACGAGTGAAGAGAATCTCTCAAGAGAATCCCTCATCTTGATGATTGGCTTATATTAGTTCACTCATGAGATCTGTTGTGCAAACACAGGGACTTGGTGCTTCAGCATCTCAGACAGTTGGGGCTTCGGGTCAACTGGGAAAAGGGCAAGCACTCCCCTGTGCAGAGAATCTCATTTCTCAGTGTGGAGCTGGACTAGGTCAACATGATAGCATGCCTTAAGAACAAGCGTAGATCAGTTGGTGCTGAACTGCCCGAATTTATTCAGGGGGAAAACAGCAGTCCCTCTAAAACAATTGCAGAGCCTGCTGGGGCATATGGCATCTGCAGTCACGCTGCTCAGATTGTTACAAATGAGACCTTTAGCACTGTCTCCACAACCGCCTTTTTAGGCCGTGGTCGGACCTTGCTTTTCTACGGGCAGGAGTGCCTCACAGCAATTGTCATGGCATGTTGTTGTCACAACAGATGCTTCCAGGACGGGCTGGGGTGCTGTATGCAATGGGCATGCAGCTTTGGGCTCCTGGATGGGAGCTTGACTTCAATGGGAAATCAATTGCCTGGAGTTGCTGGCAGTACTGATTGCCCAGTTCCATCTGCTGATGCTAGGCGAGCATGTGCTTGTCCACACAGACAACACTGCGATGGTTGGGTACATCAACCATCAAAGGCGGGGGAGGGGGATGGTACGTTCTTGTCACATGACGCAACTCACAATTTAGCCAGCTAATTAATCTACTATGAAGGGCTTACTAAGGAAGATGAAAAAGGTGTCCCGACATTCTCATTCTGATCTGATCTAGTGAATGTTATCTCTTTACGTGCCAGACACTAGGTGAGCTGTGCCTCCTGGGAGTGAGAGCTCACTCCACTCAGAGTGTTGGCCCCTCATGAGCATTGGTACATGGTGCCTCTCTAGCAGGTTTCCCTTTGTAAACTTGTGTCTTTCCCTGGACGGCTCTCCTGGTATGTCCCCTTGAACTGGGGGCCAGGACAGTGATCAAGAGCCCTGTTTCTCAGGGGCACGTAAGTGATTTTCACCATATACAGGGGATAATTGCCGTCCGAATCCAAGACGTCTGTGTTTTTCTCTCACCACCTCCGTAAAAATCCCCGGCCGAATTACCTACTGTTTTTTGACAAACACCAAGGTCGTGTGGTAATTTAATTGCCGTCCGAATCCACATCTCTGAGTTTAGGAGAATAAATCGATTCAAAATTCAGCGTTTAACCCCTTTTTGAGCACTCCTGAACACTGTACGGTAACTGTTGTACTTCGGTGTAATTTGCATACATATTTATTTCTGAAATACTGGAAAGTATTTAAAAGAATAATACTTCATAACTGCTCCAGCACAGCGAGTGAGAGCAGAAAGAGAAGAAAAGCACATAAACATTCGAAGTGGGTCTTCATTATGGCAGCAGCAGGTATGCTAAACAATTTTAAAATGTGTATTATAAACGGATATATATCGCGTATAATTTTATACAACTATAGCGCGTATTTTCCTATTTTTAAACAGGAGATTTAAATAATCAAATAATAAATAGGATTATACAATATAAAATATGTTTGGAATAATAAGAATATATTTTACATAATAAGTATTTTAAAATACATTTTACACAATAATAAGAATAAATTTGTAAATAAAATTAATTTTATTTACAGCACACAATCATGTGACTGGTCACGTGAGCAGCGCGCGTTCTCCGTTTCGCAGGTTCACAGAACTCAATCCTCCACTGTGAATAAATCGCCGTCCGAATCCATGAGTTTTATCACTGAGGTGATATTTAAATTAATTCTTACAGACGTCCATATGAGAAACAATTACCGTCCGAATCGGGCTTAAGACTGCACTGTGATCAGTCTTGTGATTTTCACATTCTTGCCTGGATGTGTCTCCGGACCCCAACAATTGCTGAAGCAAATATTGTGAGAATGTCGGGACAAATTTTTCAGCTTCCTTAGTAAGCCCTTCATAGTAGATTGATTATCTGGCTTACAGAGCATTGGGCAGTATACGGATTGAGGTGCATCTGTCTTGGCGCGCTTGCTTGCCAGCACTTGCCCCATCAATTATTGTAACACAGTTCTGGTTGTGGTGCTTTTCATAGGGACCCCTAACGTCAGTGTTGACGTAAGGTCGAACACGACTGACTGAAAGGGAACATCTCTGTTACGTTATGTAACCCTCGTGCTTTAGATGCTTGACTTAGGACTGATAAGAACAGATGGGGGTTCTCAGCACTAATGTCTTAAGCTTGGTTTCGGCCTGGTGGGAATTATTGTAAATGCTGAACTGTAATGAAAAAAACAAACAAACAAATGAACAAAAAACATCCTTTCATTATTTCCCAGAGTAATGTTTGACTAGCCTCTCAAATCATTCTTGATCATAGGGGTGAATGGTACAAGGCAGAAATCATCCAGGTTTGCTGATTTTGTTGTCTTGGGGATCTGTATAATAATGGATCTCTTAAAGCACGAGGGCATGACAGTTCATCTCAGGATTAGTCCTTTTCACACCACATACTTAAGTACAGTGTATAAGCATAAAAGTAGCATTATAGCTCACGATTAATAGTGCGGGCCCTGTGTGGGCATAGTGAGGGCTTCCTGGGGGCTAAGTGAGGGCTGCCCGTGCAGCACTAAGGGGCCAACGTTTTGCCAATGAGCAAATTCTCAGAGGCCCTGCGCTTGCAGCTCGCTGGGGTTCCTGCAGGCTTGTTTGCAGAGCTACGTTTAAATTATGCCACAGTCATTTAAACCATTTTTCAACTTAATGCTACTAATCACAACTCATAATTTTAAATGTGATGGAAATCTTCATGATGTTTCAGAGAAAATAATTAAAAAAAAAAAAAACTGTGAAACATGTCACACAAACAATAATGTAGACATCATTAACCACTTAAACTCTGCAGGAAAAATGACATTAACTACTGAGAGTGAGAAAATGTACTTGAAAAGGCTAGTTTCTGAAAGTCCACAAGACCTTACATGCTACAGTGTTAATATACATGAATGTATGCAACAGAAATAGAAGGCTTAATATATCGGTATGCAAGAACTAAATTACATAAGGGCAAATACAAGTAAAATGTAGTGTTTATATGCCTGGACCTCCATAATTATGATCCAACATATCAATTTCCTCCTGTGTGAAATGACATGAAAATTCTGAGATGACTGTAACTGAGTCATTAAGACAGAAGGAAAATTATATTGGTTTGTTGTTATTATTATTGAGGATATGATAATCAACCTAGTATTATTACCTACCCACTGTCAGTCTGTACATCTCACTCTACAGTGTTATCTATCCATGGTTTCTGGCTTGGATATTTCCTGATTATTCAAATGAATATTTCTGTTTTCTAGGGATCTTGGGCAATGAAAGGATATTATGGTGCTAACAGCTCTGCTTGAAGCTATGTAGGCACATTATTTTATTGGAAACACTTAATGATATCGACTGGCAGACTTGCTGTCATCTCAGACTCTCATTTCAAGAGACCCTTACCAAAAAGTAGTATACTTTAAATTTATTTTATTAAGTATACTTAAGTAAGGTTCAAGTATATTTTTTGAGTATACTTTATGTAGTAATTATACAAATATCAGTGTACTAGTAGTATACTTGTATGTAATATTACGATGCGACACATGAGCTCTCAACCAATGATGCACTGAAGCTACACAAGGACCACCTTCCTCATTTCCATGTTACACACGGAAAAGTAAAAATAAATGAATAAATAAATAAAAAAATAAATACATGTGGGAATAAATAATAAAAAAAAAGAATGCATAAATATATAAATAAATCTCTATATAAATGTATAAATAATAAAAATACATTACAAAAGAATTAGTGAAAAAATACAAAGTTAATTTTTTTAAATGTATAAAAGCAGAAAATAAATTAAGGGGGGAAAAATTAATTATATTACAAATTAATCATATTTATTTTATCAAGTAATTTATTCATTTTCCTATTATCACATTTATTTATCTATTTATTCATTAATATATGTATTTATTCATTTATTCATATTTAATTTATGCAGGTTTGGTCCTCCATATTACTCAAGTAAAAATCTCTCTTTACGACTTTTACTTGTAATGGAGTAATATTTCACCAGCCGTATCTGTACTTTCTCTCAAGTAATGGAGTTGTGTACTTTGTCCACCTCTGACTAGCCTGTATAGTTGTGTATTATGCAATTTACCCATAGGTGTCCTGAATTTCCTCATTTCATGAAATGAAATGAGGTGTCCTGATGTCAACAGCTGGCTCAGACACAACAGCTTTCACCCGTCTAGAAATATATGTCATTAAACTTTGACTGATACAACTGATGCAATGTGTTATCTGCTATTTATCTGCAATGTAGGCTATGTGTACTTTCTACTTTCCAAGTAGTACATTTCAAGGAAAATGACGAGCAGTTATTGGCAGAAGTTAAGTATTATATTATTAATCCTGTGAACAGCATCCACCAGTTGCAGCAAGCATTGATACATCCATTAGCTTTCCTAAGCTATCTGATGAATATATAACAAACTAAGCCCTTAATCCTTTTATAAAGGACAAACTAATTAGACTGAAAGGTCTCTTTTGCTTTGATTTATTTAAGAAGAGCCTCACTTCCTTTCATACTAACATGCACATTTACGTCTTGCAAGTTTTATGTCATCTAATGACAATTCCTCAAATCTCGATATGAAATCATTGATCCTGATATTTTGGTGCTGAAGTCCTTTTTTGACATTTATTATCTGATATATCCATTATGTGTAAATGTGCCTCCATTATAGCTGTTAGCTTGACAAAGAACGGCCTGTATTACTGACACTGAGTACTTGTAATGTAGGCTTTCATCAGAGCTGAATGAATAGAGGTTACAAAGACCTTGTGAGGAAAATATGCCGTACAGCACTGCCGCAAGTGAGGGTTTTTGATTGCGTGTGAACGTAAAATGTATGAGCGAGGTGGGGTGCAGTCCTCTCTGTTATGATTAATCTGTTTAGGGGTCAAACAGATACTCATCTGTGTCACAGCGGAAAGTGACCCTGTCCTGACCTTGTCCATCTCTGGTCAAAATTGTCAGCATTTTCTCACAAGCTTGCGTCTCTCTGCTTAAAAGAGACTTGTAAAGTAGGTTTTATTAATGAACACCCCCTTAAATTATTTATGTAATTCTGCGCACTATTTACCATATCAGACACTTCTCTTAGACAACTCTCCGTGGGCCTGCTGAGAAATAGGATCAAAATTTCTCCCTGCAGAAATCCCTGCAGTGCGCCAGGGTAAACATAGCTACTGCAAAGACTGAAGACTAGAGACATTCACCAGGATGTGTAGCAAAATGTCCCATTACTTCAAAAATAAATGGGGGGGGGAAATGGACATCTGAATTATTTTTATTTCTGTAAAGTTCAGTATTTACTGAGAGCACCTGGATGGTTCAACAAGTTGGTTTAACCAACAAGCCTGTATTGCAGAATGCTATCAATTAGCTCTGTTTTGCACATTTACGTTTGCAATAAATAAATCACTGTTTGGTTGTATTATTTTTCTTAATGGCATTTGAGGTGACTTTCACCAAACTGTATGCACAGTCATGATTTTCTCAAGAAATCAGGTTGCTAGGATTAACTCTACTAATTAGCCCATACTGAAGATGCTAACTACGCAACTGAGCATGCTATAAGCTTGGCTCTTCATTGATAGTTATTTAAAAGTTACCATATAATCTGACAAAACTAGTGGTGTCTAAATGTGGCTTTAAACAAGAAACTTTTCAGATTACTATGATATACTGTATATAATTAATCAGAGGTTAAAAAAATAATAATTATAATAAAATCCAGTTATTTTAGTTAGATGACAGCTTGCCCTCCCACATCTCTTAGTGCATCAATTACTATGCCAGAGGCTATAACTTTTAGAACTAAATGATTTTATACTTTTCCGCACAAACTGAGGAAGGCCCATGATCAGAAAAAGACTGTAAAACATTCATAAGTGATCTATGAGTGAGCATATATAACTGCATGTGAAAAATAAATAAATAAATAAATAAATATTTCATTTCTGTTGCTTGGTCTTTGAGGTTTGAAAGATTATAAATGGCTTTGCAATCAAACTCTCATTCCCGATAAACTTGAATCCAAATAAAATACAACCTAAAATGACACTTTACAGAAACAGTAGCTAGCTCCGGGAAGACAGTCAAGGTTTTGGCATTTTGGCAGGGTTATTTGAATATGACACGCACTGAAATCCTGAAATAGTCTGGCTGATCAGCTGCATCACATCACTGAGAAGTCATCTAAGGTTTGGTTAGTTCCTGTTATTCTCTGTAGTTGAGCATGAAGCTAGGAACACCGAGGTTTAATTCTCATGGGTTCAATTCCAAGGAAACATACAAACACAAATGTATACCATACTAATAATGTGCTTCAAGTCTCTGTGGGAAAAAAAAAAACTAAATAAAGCAAACAAACAAACAAAAAACCTCTGCTTTATGTAAGATAGATCACTTAGGGAGAGCAGAGGACAACCTAACATGGGGCTAGTTGTGATGCACATTGTTTAAGTTTCTACACATGCTAGGATGACAAAACTATATTATTCGATGGTGTTAGCAATGTATTTCACTTGTATAAATTGCATTAGTTTTATTAATAAACCATGAGAAACAGGTGAGACTGAGTTTTTTTTTTTTTTTTTCTTGATTAGATCACATAATATTTTTAGCTGCTAGATGGTCATGTTACAACGTACCCCTCAAATTACAATGTGGCCCACCTCTATGGGGCATGTTGTTACATTTCACTTCTATTCTTTCAGGGTAAATAAAAAAGAAAACCCAGAACACCAAGTGCATTTACTCCACCTGATAAAGTCAAAAAGTGTTAGGTTGTGCCCCGCTCTCCCCCACATGTAAACTTTAATTGCTGGTAAAATGTTACAAACTCAAGAAAGAGGATTCATTGCCTCAGTTCATTGATTCAAACTATAGACAAACAGTTATTGTAGTACTCCATGTCGAACTTTTTTATTCTTCTTCCATGGTCTTCCAATCACAACAATAACAAATCATTCTTGTTGATGTGGCTTTGAAATTGGTCAATTCAGACAAGTCTACAACTGCAATTTGTTGCCTGAAATAACTGAAAACAACATCTGGTTTCATAGATTTGCTTATTTCTCAGATGTCACGGTAACACGCAAGCATAGAAAAAAAATAGAGGAAGGAATTATTTTATTTTATTTTATTTATTTTTCAGTAAATGCATAAACACTTCCACAAGGATCAATTGTGCAGACTGTAGCAGTTATTTTGGTATCATTTATTCTGTATTTGCAAGAGACATGCAGGACAGATAATTTAAAGGGAAGATAATTCTGTGCACAGAAACATCAGCATAAAAAGCAGTCACTCTGTCAAGAATCTGTTGAACATCAACAGGGTTTACAATCGGTTTAGCATTTTGTACTTGTAAACCACAATCAGTTCACAGCAAATTGAAAGGTTTTTGTTTTTTTTCTGTGCTTCTGTGCATCTAAGCCCAGCATGGCACATTATATTTTCTGAGTTTCTTCTCAGCATTTTGATTTTGTAATCAAAACAACAATTGGTAAACAATCATTGCTTTCTGAGGCCTTAAAGGCAATGTAGTTTCAGTGTAACTATACAGTAGCAAAATATAATGACCATTTAAAAAACAGTATCTTTTTTTTTTCATCCATTTAGAATTTTAATGCAATCCATTTATATGCCATCTACTATATAATTCTCACCAGCCTCAGTGGGTCGGACCACTATCATTCAATCAAAACCATCTGGCTCTCCTTAGTCGGTCCTGTGATATTTGCATTCTACATAGATGACTACTGGGCCAACTGAGCTGAGACAACCTGTATTATGTGCTCTGATGACTCAGATTACGAGCACATCTGAGGAAATTCTCTGATCTCTTCTAAACCAGGTCAGGAAAGGTATAATAGGTAACAATATAAGAACTGAATGCAGACAGAAGAAATTACCATGGACTGCAGGCACAGTTTCTCCCCCTGAGATTATTTATCATCAATCAGATCCATGGCAACAGGAGCAACAGAGAAATAAACACATATGACCAAAGCTGAGCTGTGAGGCATATGCATACCAAATGTCAAGCCATACTGCTCTTTATCCACAAAATGCAGAGACTGATCATTAGCATTTCAACAAGCTTCACCGTGTCCACCTAATAGCTTAATTCATCTCTCAAACTCTGTTCAGACCGTCAGCATGTAGCAAGTCACTGTCCTTCTGGTGGCGGAAAAAAAGGTTGCATATAAATTCTACAAATGCATAATGAAAGAGAATCAGCACATGTTTACATTTATCAGTAATAAGTTTTTTTTATTTTTAAAAAAAAGGCTTTTTTTCAGGTTTTCTAGTTTCACACTTAAACACGCACACCCACAAACACACAATTAATTTCCATGCATTACCGTATAAATACGTGCGTGTGTGTATATATATATATATATATATATATATGTGTGTGTGTGTGTGTGTGTGTGTGTGTGTGTGTGTGTGTGTGTGTGTGTGTTTTAGTTTGCCACTATTAAAACAGACTGTCTAAACTACTGGCATATGTTCAGAGATCAATCTAGCCACAGCCCAAAGTAAAACACACCTCTATAATAACTGAGTAGAGGCAGATCACAGATGCTGCATCAGTTCACAATACAATATGCAGCTTTACTGAATGATGGTCACATCCTGTTTTGTCAATGGTTGCTCATTTTGCTGGAAATTACCTGCTCTGAGGGCATGAGTTCATGTCATTTTCTCACTGAAGGTTGGAAGAAATACTGTACAGTGTCAAAATAAGATATCCTCGAGAAATATGCTTGAACACATCTGGAGTCCTCGGTGTTTCCTACTGTATTAACTCCCACAGCAGCATGAGTTTTAACTTATCATACTCATAACTATGACTTAAGTAGGAAGTAGGACAGCTCTGATAGCATGATGGCAGCATAAGCATCTTCCCCTCCAGATAAGGGAAGCGTCCAAAATTTGTATGCTAACTTTTGATGCAATTTGAATGACACAGCAGAACAATTTTTTCACATTTTCTGAACAAAATAGAAGTGGTTCTTGTCAATGTAAAACTCACCAACACAGTGCAGTAGATGGTTGCTACTGTATGACTTACAGTATGTTTAAGAGGGTATTCTGGATGGTTACTAAGTGATTGCTCAATATAGTAGCAGCAGTAAACTAAGTAGTTTATATTTAATATAAATATTGTACATTACGGACCAGCTTTATCATCCTCCAAACAGAAGTTATGAGTCTGATTGCTGAGAAAAAGAGAAAAAAATAAAAAATTGTACACTTGTGCAGAGAACACATTTGAATATGTATATGCAACTGCTACATTGGCAAAATTATCTATTTGTGAATCAAGGCTTCAGCATCCCTATGATTCTAGATAGGATAGTGTAAATGGTAAACATTTGTATCTTTAGAAGTAAAATAGCTTATTACTTGAGCAGTATTGCTTGTCCAAAAAAAAATTATAATAATAATTTGTAGGGGAGAGCGGGGTATGTTGTCACACTTTTCACACTGTCTAACATTTACTGAGCACCATACATCACAATGGTATAAATGTCATACCAAATGAAACAAGGAAGTCTTGGGCACAATCATTACATTTTCATATCTTATCTCATTACGGAGTTGTAGACCGTTGAATAGAGAATGTTCACTTGTGACAATTTGCCCCATCGGCGGGTAAGTTGTCACACTATATTATCTAAAAATAACTACTTAATTGTGAATATTGATTTAAATTTTTATATTCAAACCAGAACTGGAAATTTGCGAATTTGGAAAAACAATTATTTCAATCCAAACAATACACATTTCAATCAAAACACATTAAGTGGCAAGACCACTTTACTTTGAACTTTAAGCTCAAACGTTCTCTGGCTTGCACATAGATCCATGATAACTGAATGGAATGCTGCAGATAACTCGCTTAACTTAACATGTTTAACATCTGAACAAAACAGATGCCCTGTATCTGACTAATCAGACTCATCTTCAGAGTCACAATTCTGGCACACATAAATTGCCTGGCCTGAGGTGCAAGCATCATGGGCCCATTTGTTGCATTTTACACATTTTACCCAGGTCTCTTTTGGACGACTGTTTGAAAATGGCTCCACACAGACGAGGCAGAGGCACTCTTCATCACTCTTTGTCTTGGGCTACTCGCCCCAAGACCAAACAATCACAATCTTATCTTCTTTCGGCTCCCCTCAACCAGCACTGGCCTCGGCCAAGGCCGCTGTTGGAAAAAACAACCCCGGGAAGAGCTCTGCAGTGAGACGCTCTCGCGTTCTTCCCCCCTTCCACATGAACTCACATACAGACACACACACACGAACATATACAGATATGCATTCACCTCCCCACCCCCGATCCCTCGCCTTCGCCGCTTTGTACCGCCAGTCTGACAAGCGGGTCTGTGACCAGCGCCGAGAATGGCTGCAGGACCGGATGGCTTAACGTTGCAAACAACAATAAAATCACAGAAGGACTTTAACTGTAAGAAACAAGTATACGGAATACAAAGGTATTGTTTCCTATTATTTGTTATTATTTCAAATTTTATATACATTTTTACAAACTTTTTTTATTATTATTATTTACTACTTAGGCATGTTGGTAATAACGTCTTCAACATCGTCTATGACCAGATTTGTTTTTAGTGGGCTTTCAAAATTTACTTTGTTTGAGAAAGCATGAAAATATACAGTTCTGATTTTTTTTGTTTTTTTTTTTCATATGATTTCGTCGGGATAGTTTTGCATCAAACACAATCTAATTTTCGGCAGTCGAGATCTGGCAGCAACAGTGCATTTTCCCGCTTGGGCGAGCACTTCGCGCACAGCTTACCTTGCCTCTCTCATGAAATCAGCTGTCTACCAGCTAAACACTAGCTGCGTTTACATGGACCCTAATAATCCGATCGTATTAGAACTAGAAGCACAACCGGAATAAAAGAGCCATGTCAATCACGTCAATTGGATTGAATTGGCCAGATCTGATTAAAATTTATCAGATTGTAAGGGGTGGTTTATTCCTTTTGTAATCTGTACGAGAGGACATGTAAACACTTGATCGGATTGAAAACCAAAACTGGAAAGTACTGTGCATGTGCAGTGACATTAAAATAGCGTAATGACGTATGACGCACGGAATGAGCTGTTCTTCCCGGTGAATAAAAGTGTCATAAATGAGTGTCCAGTCATTCTAAAACTCTGCTTTCACTCAGCGTATGTGACGTGGAGCAGGACAACATCCCACCAGTCCTTTTTCAAGACTCCCATCTTTTTGGGTGCGGGAAGGGGCAATTTTACTGCTTTCTAAAGTAAGCAGCACTGCACAATATTTAATGTGCTAGTCGTCGACTAATTATGTAAGTAAAGAAATGGAAGTAAATAAATTTCAAGTGTGCTTTTTAAAACAATACGCGACAACAACGGGAAACTATTCATGCAGTGTGCCCATGTCAAAAGATTAAATCCGATCGGAGGCTTGTGACATAAACGCTCACATCAACCCGATCACTTTATTTAGCGTTCATGTAAACACTACGTTCGGATTCGTCAATCAGAATGAATTCATTCCAATGGAAGCAAAAAGTGTCCATGTAAACGTAGCTACTGAGAACGTGCAACAATCCTGAGGAGTCATAGCAACAGAGCGGAGATGCCAAAACTGCGGAGAATCCGCTCGCCCGGAAGCTTCCGTCACTGACGTAGATTAACAGAAAATTACCTCTGTTTTTCATAAATAATTTTACGTACTTATTCCCAACGCTTTAAGTCACATCTCAAATGATAAGGTATCAACTTATAATCATGTTTATATTAATTAGCCCGTGAACTCATTCTCTCATATGGCCTGGGTATGCGGCGCATTCGCAGCTAAACATTTTTGTGGTAAATAAGGTATAAAGCTGTCCCTTTGAGGGTACTGCCCCAGTTCCAATTTCTCAAATTTTTTTGGGATGGATCACCAAAAGGAACTTGAATCAAGCCAGAAACAACAGGTAAGTGATCAACAGACAGGTTTATCAAGAAGAGCACTGGCAGAAGAGTATTGAACACTGAAACCAGTTCTTGAGAGCTTAGCTGAATGCTGACAGTCTGTATCTTTGCTGGTGCTGAGGTGTTCAGGAACGTGAGGGATCAACGTGGGAGTATCGCTGGAGAATCGTCTGGAGATCTGAAGGTAAGTACATACAGGTTCGTAATGGACTGGAGTCAGGCACAGTTCAGGGTAATGAACAGCAGACCAGACAGTGAAAGACTGAGTGCAGCGTGCTCTTGAAGGTGACTTGATTGAGATCGGCAGGAGCAGGTGTTCAGAACACAGGTGAGTGAGATCTGGTGAAAGTGGTGGCTGATGACTGTGGTGACGGTGGAGGCTGTGACTGCGTGACTTCTCTGACATTTACATATATATATATATATATATATATAACAAATATTGTTTATTATTATTATTTAGTCATTTCGCAGATGCTTTTATCCAAAGCGACTTACTAATGAGGACAACAGAAGCAATCAATTGTAGTATTAAAACAACTAAAATCAGATCCAAAACTAAAAGCTAAACTTTATAAATACTACCTATACACATTTTAAAAATAAAGAAATTAAATAAAAATGGCAAATGTATACAACAAAATTTCAAAACTTAACATTTAAATGAAAAACAAAAACATTAAGCTAAAAACAATTCAAAATATTAAAGGACAAAAGGTATAAGAGTATAATAATGATTCCAACATAACACTAAACCAAACACCAAAAAATAACAACTATATATATGTATATGCACAACCACACACACATACATATATACATACATATATATATATATACATACACATTTATAAATTCAATATATATATATATATATATATATATAATTTAAATTCCATTTAGTTTGTTGAAGTATTAAAATAACTCAAATTAAATAAAACGAAAACGTAATTAAAAAACTATACAGACATAATAAATTCAGACATTATTTAACTAAAATTAAAATAGATAACAAATACAAATCATGACAGTATAGTTTATCTGTAATCCTAAGAAATAACACTGCCAAACACACATGCTAAAAACAGCAACTCACACATAGTAAGAAATAGTTATAAAAACTGAAACAGAAGTGAAACAAGTAGTAAGAAAGAGGAGAAATAAAAAGTGATACTTGTATCCTTTGCCGGTGTCCCTGCCCGGTGGAGTCGCATGGTAGAGTCAATGGTCTTTACACTCTTCGGTCATCACACAAGGAGGCCTTCACACGACAACTGCCGCGACCGCTGCCGCGGTAAACTAAGCTTTTTTATACTAATATAACAAAATACTAATTGAATTTAGCTGTACACACTTTCCTTATTTTTCCACAACAAATGGCCAAGCAAGCGCAGACACTGACAAGATACGCGAGACAGAATGAGACCAAACGCAATATCAGCACGTCTCCACACAATAAACAAAACAAGCGTTTCCTAGCAATGAAAACTGCGCTAAACACTAATAAGACAAGTAAACACTTACACTTACGAGCAACTTTTAACTTCCGCTGATAAAGACTGCTTCTCTCAAAGAGTATTTCTTTACACTGTTTTCTGCTGGCGCTTGAACACACTTTCCTTAATTTTCACAACAAATGGCCAAGCAAGCACAGTTCCTGTTCGAGATGGCGCACGTGAGCTCAGCTTTACAGAAACTTGCTGATATGATCACAGAGAGTGAGCAACAACACCCGGACCCTGTTTAATCATTCTCGGGAACTTTAATAAAGCAAATCTCTCCCACGAACTGCCAAAATACAGACAGCACATCACATGTCCCACCAGAGACAGTAATATATTGGATCACTGTTACACAGCGATAAAGGACACGTATCACTCGGTTCCAAGAGCAGTTGGGTTCATCTTATTCCGTCCTACAGGCAGAAACTTAAATCTGCAAAACCTGTATTAAGAACTGTTAAAGATGGACTAATGAAACAGAGCGGGATTTACAAGCCTGTTTCTCTCTCACTGATTGGACTGTTTTTGAAGCTGCTGCCACTGATCTGGATGAGCTCACAGAGACTGTAACATCTTATATCAGTTTCTCTGAGGATATGTGTATTCCTACCAGGACTCATTTAACATACAATAATGACAAACCATGGTTCACTGCAAAACTCAGACAGCTACTTCAGGCCAAAGAAGATGCTTACAGAAAGGGGGATAAAGTCTTGTATAACCAGGCCAAATACATACTCTTCCAGTGATCCTGCTTCAGTGTGGAAAGGCATGAAGGATATCACCAGTTACAAGACACCATCCCCCAGCACTCTGGAGAATCAACAACTGGCAGATGATTTGAATGACTTTTACTGTAGGTTTTAAAAAACAACCCACACCCGCCCTCAACACCTCTCCACACAACCATTAACACCTCCAGCAACCCCCCTCTCCCCCACACCTACAATTCAAATCAGTGAAGATGATGTGTGCCAGGTCTTCAGAAAGAACAAAAGAAGGAAAGCACCAGGCCCCGACGGTGTGTCATCAGCCTGCCTAAAAACCTGTGCTGATCAGCTGGCCCCCATCTTAACACAGATCTTCAACAGATCACTGGAGCTGTGTGAAGTCCCCTCATGCTTCAAACGCTCCACCATCATCCCCGTCCCAAAGAAACCCAAGATAACAGGACTTAATAACTACAGACCTGTGGCTCTAATGTCTGTGGCCATGAAATCATTTGACAGACTGGTTTTAGCTTATCTGAAGAACATCACTGGACCCTTACTGGACCCCCTGCAGCTTGCCTACAGAGCAAACAGATCTGTGGATGATGCTGTCAATATGGGATTGCACTTCATCCTGCAGCATCTGGACAGACCAGGGACTTATGTCTGGATCCTGTTTGTGGACTTCAGCTCCGCTTTTAACACCATCATCACGGACACCCTTCAGAATAAACTGTCTCAGTTCTCCGTCCCCACCTCCGTCTGTCAGTGGATCACCAACTTCCTGACAGGCAGACAGCAGTTAGTAAAGCTTGGTAAATCCACATCCAGTACTCATACCATCAGCACTGGAGCTCCTCTGGGCTGCATCCTCTCCCCACTGCTCTTCTCCCTCTACACCAACGACTGCACATCTAAAGTCCCCTCTGTCAAGCTCCTGAAGTTTGCAGACGACACCCCACTGATCGGCCTCATTCAGGATGGTGACGAGTCTGCTTACAGACAGGAGGTTAAGGAGCTGGCTGTATGGTGCAGTCTTAACAACCTGGAGCTGAACACGCTCAAAACTGTGGAGATGATCGTGGACTTCATGAGAAACCCCCCTGCACTCCCCCCACTCACCATCATGAACAGCACTGTGACTGCAGTGGACTCCTGGGCACCACCATCTCTCAGGACCTGAAGTGGGACAATCACATTGACTCTATTGTCAGAAAGGCCCAGCAGAGGTTGTACTTCCTTCGACGGCTGAGGAAGTTCAACCTGCCACAGGAGCTGCTGAAACAATTCTACTCTGCCATCATTGAATCCGTCCTCTGCACTTCAATAACTGTCTGGTTCAGCTCAGCTACCAAATCTGACCTCAGAAGACTACGGAGAGTAGTCCGGACTGCTGAGCGAATCATTGGTACAACCCTCCCCAATCTCCAAGAACTGTACTTATCCAGAGGGAGCAAAAGGGCTGGTAAAATCACTCTGGACCCCTCACATCCAGCACACTCCCTCTTTGAACTGTTACCATCTGGTCGACGCTACAGAGCTCTGAGAACCAGAACGACCAGACACATGAACAGTTTCTTCCCTCAGGCAATCCATCTCATGAACACTTGACAATAAAATGTATTCACCACACTTGCTTACTTTTTTATTTATCTAATGTTTTTCATTTCAAATTTGCACATATCAGACCTGTACACGTAGTTGTCTATATTATATATTGTGTTTTTGCTGATTTGTACATTGCCTATTTGTATATTTGTATTATTCTTTATTATCTGTGTCCTGTCCTGTCCTGTTGCTGTCTCTCTGTTGCACTGTGGAGCTTCTGTCACTATAACAAATTCCTCGTATGTGTAAACATACTTGGCCAATAAAGCTCATTCTGATTCTGATTCTGATTCTAACACTGACAAGATTCGCAAGACAGAACGAAACCAAACGCTATATCAGCACGTCTCCACACAGTAAACGATATACTGTGTTTTATATACCACAAAAAGGTCCAAAGTAGTACCTTAAGGGTACATATTACTATTTTTGGACAAGGTACAAACTTGTCCTTTCACAGGGTACTGCCCAAGTAATAAGCTATTGTACCAAGTAATAAGCTAATGACACAGAGACGCGAGTGTGCATGGCACTGTGACGAATATAAAATACTCAACGTCTGCAACAGTGTCTCAGTCTCCACCGAGCTAGAGTAAAATAACACATTCACATTTCAAACCACTTTAATAAATAACTTGCGACCAATCTGCATTAACCTGATTTTCAGTCTGCATACATGTGTGACTTTACTTTCACTCTTTTTCCCCATTAAAGCTCCAAGTGTGGGGATTGCCAATTATCACAAAAAAGTAACCTTGTGTAATATATACAGTGACCCCAGTTTGTCCTCTGAAGGGTCGAGCCTGTCCCACCATCTCCGGCCACAAGCAGGGGAAACAACCAGGATGGATGGCCAGTTCATCACAGGGCTAACACACAAACCCAGAGAGGAAACCCACACATACCCTTACATCAATTTCTGTGGTCCCCCTTTTTGGGTTTTTAATTGGTTATGGGTGGGACTCATATGTACCAGAAGACGATTATAATATCCCTGTATCCTTGTGGTTTTTGAATGGTCTAACTTAATCTAACAAATATGTTTTCCAATTATTCTGCAGATTTCATTCATTCAATTCAAGTAATTATTTGTGCTTTTATAAGTTAAATAAGGTATTTGGCTTGACCTTTACTCAACAAGCTGCACAATTTGAGGTATCATTCTTTTATAAGGTAATATGATACCGGTATAGTGTTTGAAGATTAATCTAAACGTTGTGACCAGCCTAGCACATCTAGTGATTGCTACATCTATCCTGCTGGAATGTTTATTTAGTTTATATAATTTGTATACAGTAATTGTATGAGAAATAAAAAAATAAAAACATAAAAGTAAATATTACAATAACTGTGAAAATGGACCACAAAACCCAACAAAAGGCATGGAAATGTGGGATTCTAAAGATGCTTTTTTCTGCCTTCTCTGCTGTCAAAGAACTTTGTGGTGCTTTTTAGAGAACGGTTCCCATGAATCTCTTATAAACAGGGCATAAAATTGAAGGGGACATCTCAGTAAAAGACAGCCTCTCATCAGAATATTCATTAAAAAACAGGGGCAAGGAAGAGGATCTCTTCTGCATGATGAATGCGACCACATCTCCTGAAATGCAAATTACAAATCATCCACTCCTTGACAATACGACTGTCTTTGAACTAAAATTGCATGACTGAGATGGTGGACTCTGAGATAAAATTCAGAGATGTTATCCAGAATATGAGAGGAAGAGGCAGCAAATTATTTTCTGCCTGCTCACTCTGAAGACATCTATCATATTTTTCATAAACACGGAACAAAGGGTTTCGGAAAATCCACAGGCATGCCTTCAAAAAGTAACACAATTTGCATGCTGGCGTATGGTAATTTAAAGTACTTTCTTTTAAAGTATTTAAACATTGATTTCTGCCTTCAGAACTGAAACGTTACATTAGCATATTCTAGACACTATTTACAAAACAGGGCAAATTAGTGTGAGACTGCAATCCCATAAAAGCATTAATGGGAGTGGAAAGTTCTGCAGCTGATCTACTGACAATACGCAAATTAAAGAACACAGAAGCAGCCAGCTCATTTATATAATGACCAACACAATCTACTAAGAGCAGCACAAATTAGCAAGGGTCACAAACAAGCAGAGATTATAATAATCAGGTGTGGGTAATCTACCAACAACAGTTGCCCAAATTGGGTTGAGACATATTTTTGAGCATTGAATAATGGCACGAATACAAGTAAACTGATTAACGCAAACCTTAGTAAATATCCTTGCATAATTTATTTAAATACTCTCATCCCATAATTATTGTCTCTGAAAGGGAAACTCCTTCAAATGCATATGCAAAAAGGTTAGCCTCAAAAATAACTGTGTCCATGCCTTCTCATTGCTAATGTTTCTCTACGTGTAAGAGGGTTTGCACTGGCACAAGCTGTTTGGAAATCTGTCCCTAAATATATTGTCTATTCAAAATATACCTATGCCCTTCCCTGCAGTTCTGTTATCTTAGGGAATACATTTTATGTTAACTAAATCATTAGCAAACATTAAACAATACACTACAGAATTTCAGATCATGTTCTTTCATTTTAATTGCATGTACTGAGATATTGTAAGCATAAGCATTTTATAATGCAGGAAACACTTTACACATCCAACACAACTGCTGTTGGACTGAAATGCCCCTATACTGTGCATACAAGTCAATGACATTGATGGTTCAGATGGTTCAGTGAAATTGGTTTCAAAACCCTGTATGGACTGCATGTGTACTTATTAACCCATTAACAATTTCTGTGACATACAATGTATTGCAGTGAAAAAAGGTACTACAGAACATCCTTACAGCTCACTCAGTGAGGGGCACCTTTAATTTGCACCTTTTAATATGTCTTCCCATTCAGTCAAACAGTCATGGTTATCCCAGCTGTTCAGTAGGGCTGTGTGGAGCATATTTTTCACAGATTTGTCATCGTTTTATTCTAGTGCTTCATTGACGTCTGAGCCTTTCCTGCTCAATAGAGGTTATGTGAGCAATCAAACCAGCAACACCGCTCAAGATGAAGATGTGCTTGATTTAATCGTGTCATTAGCATGCTGTCGTTTAGTTCAGCTTCCATAAGCATGGTGCTATTAAATGCAGTCTCCGTTTAAATACACGGTGACATTAAAAGCTATTTAAAATATTTAATTGCATTATAAACATAATATTAAACCGCTCCCTAAAAAATAAAATGAATAATAATAAAATAAAATAAAAGTAACTTAAAATGTGCTTTAAATGGCAACACCTAAATGAACTGGACCCAAATATAATTTAATATTACTAAATCAAATAGAGTTTAACAGGTTATACCAACAAAATTAATTAAGGAACTGTTACATGTTGGGTTTTTTGTGACTGTTCCATGTCGGGTTTTCTGTTTTCCCCTGTGTCCTAGTTCAGTTTAATTAGTCATTGTGTACACCTGTCCTTCCCAATTATCTGCCCCTTTATAAGTTCCTGTCTTTGTTAGTCTCACCGTCGGTTATTGTTGCTATTATTGATGTGTGTGCACTCCCCTGTTTGTATCTGCTCCTGGAATCCTGATTAAAGGAAGGACAATTGTATATCCTCGTCGTGCGCTCCTTGCTCCGCACCACACCCGTAACAGGAACAAGCAAAAAATAACTGCGCAGATTTGTTTTTAAAGTGCAAGTGGCATTTATCAGTGCACTTACAGCGAAAACATGTTTTTTTTTTTTTTTTTAAGTAAAACATTTCACAGAAAGGGTGTTTGTTTTAATTCTTGTATTACAGACATTTTATAGTTTTATAGTAACAGACATTTAGCATTAATACTTCTCACAGCAAAATAGTTAACATGAGATCATGATCATGATTAACATGTTTTTGTTTTTTTATTTGTTTTTTTTTGTTTGTTTTTTCAATTTTTATTATACAACTTTATTTTAAATTATTATTATTGTTGTTGTTGTTGTTAGCATTATTATTATTATTATTATTAGTGCTCTCCTGAAACTCACACACTAAAGCATCAAGATCTTGGGCTTGATTCTGAACACAATTCTCATACACTCACACACACACACACACACAGAGAGAGAGAGAGAGCGAGAGTATAGTCTGTTATCCAGTTTTTGGCCTAGAAAAGGCTATTAGAAGATAGCTAAATACAAGCAAGAGACTGATGCCACCGTGTTCTCCATGTTCTCCAGCCAATTCATTAACTTCATCTTGGCTGCTCACAGGTCCAAACGTCACCTGTGGATGACCACAGGTGGTAACAAGGCCTGTCTATCCTGTCTAAAAAGAATAAAGCCATGCTCAACAGCTGTGCATTTGAAAAGCCAGTGTAGTGTTGTGTAACAAAATTTTCCACCCACATACAGTATTACAGGATTACTAGGACATATTGTGCCACCTGGACAAGGAACACAGAGAACTGAATGTTTACAGTGGTAAATGCAGTTTTCTGCCTCCCTTGCATAAAATTTTATGTAAACTGCTATTCTGCCGAGACTCTAGTACATACTGGATACACTCAACAGCAATTAGCTATAGACATTAATAAGGTGCCTGCTACACAAGCATCCTGCGTTGGACATTAGGGCATGTTTTTGTGAAATGAGATACATTCCTCTCTTAAAAGGAAATGAGGTTTGTAACATTGCAGATCCTTGTCAGCAGTTTCTTGCATCAAATAAACTTCCTTCAAAGAGCACTTTGGATGTAATCAGGCCAAGATAGTTGAGGGCATAAGCACTTTTGTGATCCGTTATTCACAAGAAAAGACTGAGGACTTTGTGATCTAACACTATCCCAACTGGGGCTGGCTAATCTTTATACTTTTATGTATGTGCATAATAACAGAGAAGTCTAGGAACTTGTGATTTATTCTTAAACTAGGTTAAACAAAATGTCTAATGATTTTGCAATTATGTGTCATTACAGTATATGCTGTTCTAAGGACAGCTATACACACTGAATTTAAATATTGGTAACACTTTAGAATAGGGAACACTTATTCACTATTAACTACAACTTTTGCCTCAATAAATTCCTAATTTGCTGCTTATTAATAGTTAGTAAGGTAGTTGTTAAGTTTAGGTATTGGGTAGGATTAGGGATATAGAATAAGGCATTGTAGAATGAGGCATTAATATGTGCTTAATTAGTACTAATAAATGGCTAATATTCTAGTAATATGCATGCTAATAAGCAACTAGTTTAGAGACCCTAAAATAAAGTGTTACTGAAATGTTCTGTCTGTGTAATACCCATTCAAAGCAATAACACGTGCACACTCAGAGCCCAGTATATTTTGAATGCATGATGTCCTTGTGTACAATGAAACGGCTTCACACTACCAATTTTTCCCTCATTAAATATGCATTTTCAACAAGCTATTCCAGCTTTAAGTTGCCTAATCGTATCTCATATATCAGCATACCAGTTGGCCTTTGCCTTCCAAAATGTCAAATTCTTATCTTCAGCAATATGTGCATTAACCTATTTAGGATCATTATCATGCTGCATGAATTCAGTATTTCCTTAGTGACTGCAAGGAATCTGAACCGCAGAGCTGCAAAACAACCCAAAACCACATGAATGATTGTTTTGTTGGGATGTTTCTCATTTGATATATCATACTGTCTCAGATGTCTGTGATACTTTCTTTCATCTGGCTCATTTACATTACATTTGACATCAATGTTTTCCATGTTGCAAATAGGCAAATATATGTATGTGATGTACAGTAAAGGTCCCTTCATTTCAATTTTAGGGCCCTTCATTTTAATCTCTCACTAAAGTCTAATTAGCTGATTTTACCTACAAAAACCTACTAAACCAGTAGCAGTAAAAACAAACATATTTGGCTCTAAAGTTTGGCAAGGAATTGCTTATCTGACATATAGGATGTGTCATGTTCAAATGTGGTCTTTTCAAACAAAAATGATAATAATTAAATTTGTTGCAAGCAAACATAACTCAGAGGCTCTATGTAACTTATTTTAGTTTTAAGTTAAATAAACATCACTGCCAGTCTATACATAATGTATATACAACTGTAAAAAAAATAATAGCCAGCACTTTCCAGATAATGAATTTTGCAGATGCATTCAATTAATACTTTTTTCTTTTTTTAATCAACCGTTTTTTGTAAAGTTGTGCATTCCCTGGCATTCACATGAACACATGACCTTGCACCATGCCCTATGCTTGCACCATGCACTTATGTTTGGCTTGAATGGATGTGCTAAGATGCATATCATGTTCCTTGCATGGAAAATTGTGACATGGTATAATCTGTACAATTCATATTTTGACTCTCATAAGACTAGCACTAGGCCTTGCAATTCAGCAAATCTCAATGCTTGCATTTACAATTGTATATTTATGAGGTTAGTCAATCATTAACTGCAGCTTTTTGAAATTAACATACTAGGTTTTCAGTTAACAGAAAGCTGTGAGGTATTCTTTGAAACTTACATGATTGTAATGCCCTCCTGTCTGAACATAACACAGAGGAAGGCAGTCAGCTAACAGCTAAGCCAAAGACAGCAGGACCAAATGCATTTTAGCATATCAGCTTCAGCTAATAAAATACAGGTTAAAGTTGAACAGCGTGGAAATCAACTTGATATGTAATATAGATAAAGGGGAACACTGTATGCATTTTGAGTTGCATTTGTATGTTTACCTTGTTTGGGAAACTCAATATTCTATTTATGCTGCAAGACAGGTAAAAAGAAACAAGGTTAAAATTTACTCCATAAATATCTCTCCCCATTTTATAGAAACAAAAGGTCATTTTGGTAAATAACTTAGGCACTGATTCTCATCCAGGGTTTGTGTGCACCAGGAAGTACAGGAAAGTCTAGACAAGTTTTAAAGGGAACATGAACTGCATTTATATTATTTTATAATATTCTTCCATCCATCCATCCATCCATCCATCTTCTTCCGCTTATCCGGGACCGGGTCGCGGGGGCAGCAGTCTAAGCAGAGATGCCCAGACTTCCCTCTCCCTAGACACTTCCTCCATCTCTTCCGGGGGGACACCGAGGCGTTCCCAGGCCAGCCGGGAGACATAGTCTCTCCAGCGTGTCCTAGGTCTTCCCCGGGGTCTCCTCCCAGTGGGACGCGCCCGGAACACCTTCCCGGGAAGGCGTCCAGGAGGCATCCGGAACAGATGCCTGAGCCACCTCAGCTGACCCCTCTCGATGTGAAGGAGCAGCGGCTCTACTCTGAGCTCCTCCCAAGTGACCGAGCTTCTCACCCTATCTCTAAGGGATCGCCCAGCCACCCTGCGGAGAAAGCTAATTTCAGCCGCCTGTACCCGGGATCTTGTCCTTTCGGTCATGACCCAAAGCTCATGACCATAGGTGAGAGTAGGAATGTAGATTGACCGGTAAATCGAGAGCTTCGCCTTGCGGCTCAGCTCTTTCTTCACCACGACAGACCGGTACATCGACCGCATTGCTGCAGAAGCTGCACTGATCCGTCTGTCAATCTCCCGTTCCATCCTTCCCTCACTCGTGAACAAAACCCCAAGATACTTAAACTCCTCCACTTGAGGCAGGAACTCTCCACCAACCTGAAGTGGGCAAACCACCCTTTTCCGACTGAGTACCATGGCCTCGGATTTGGAGGTGCTGATTCTCATCCCAGCCGCTTCACACTCGGCTGCAAACCGTCCCAGTGCATGCTGAAGGTCCTGGCTTGATGAAGCCAACACGACAACGTCATCTGCAAAGAGCAGAGACGAAATCGTGTGGTCACCAAACCTGACACCCTCCGGCCCCTGGCTGCGCCTAGAAATTCTGTCCATAAAAATTATGAACAGAACCGGCGACAAAGGGCAGCCCTGCCGGAGTCCAACATGCACCGGAAACAAGTCTGACTTACTGCCGGCAATGCGAACCAAGCTCCTGCTTCGGTCATACAGGGACCGGACAGCCCTTAGTAAAGGACCCCGGACCCCATACTCCCGGAGCACCCTCCACAGGCCGCCGCGAGGGACACAGACGAATGCCTTCTCCAAATCCACAAAACACATGTGGACTGGTTGGGCAAACTCCCATGAACCCTCCAGCACCCTGTAGAGGGTATAGAGCTGGTCCAGTGTTCCACGGCCCGGACGAAAACCACACTGTTCCTCCTGAATCCGAGGTAGGCTGAGAAGTGTGATCCCCCTGTAGTTGGAACACACCCTCCGGTCCCCCTTCTTAAAAAGAGGGACCACCACCCCGGTCTGCCACCCCAGAGGCACTGTCCCCGACCGCCACGCGATGCTGCAGAGGCGTGTCAGCCAAGACAGCCCCACAACATCCAGAGACTTGAGGTACTCAGGGCGGATCTCATCCACCCCCGGTGCCCTGCCACCGAGGAGTTTCTTGACTACCTCGGTGACTTCAGCTTGGGTAATGGACGAGTCCACCTCTGAGACCTCAGCCTCTGCTTCCTCAATGGAAGACGTGACGCCGGGATTGAGGAGATCCTTGAAGTATTCCTTCCACCGTCCAACGATATCCCCAGTCGAGGTCAGCAGCTCCCCACCTCTACTGTAAACAGCGTTGGTAGGGCACTGCTTCCCTCTCCTGAGGCGCCGGACGGTTTGCCAGAATCTCTTCGAGGCCAGCCGATAGTCCTTCTACATGGCCTCACCAAACTCCTCTCAGGCCCGAGTTTTTGCCTCCACAACCACCCGGGCTGCAGTTCGCTTGGCCTGTCGGTACCCGTCAGCTGCCTCAGGAGTCCCACAAGCCAGCCAGGCCCGATAGGACTCCTTCAGCTTGACGGCATCCCTTACTTCCAGTGTCCACCACCTGGTTCGGGGATTGCCGCCTCGACAGGCACCGGAGACCTTACGACCACAGCTCCGAGCGGCCGCTTCGACAATGGAGGTGGAGAACATGGTCCACTCGGACTCAATATCTCCAGCCTCCCTCGGGATCCGGTTGAAGCTCCGCCGGAGGTGGGAGTTGAAGATCTCTCTGACAGGAGTCTCGGCCAAACGTTCCCAGCAGACCCTCACAGTACGCTTGGGTCTGCCGAGTCTGTTCAGCTTCCTCCCCCGCCATCGGATCCAACTCACCACCAGGTGGTGATCAGTTGACAGCTCCGCCCCTCTCTTTACCCGAGTGTCCAAGACATACGGCCGCAGGTCAGATGAAACAACCACAAAGTCGATCATCGACCAACGGCCTAGGGTGTCCTGGTGCCACGTGCACTGATGGACACCCTTATGCTTGAACATGGTGTTCATTATGGACAAACTGTAACTAGCACAGAAGTCCAATAACTGAACACCACTCGGGTTCAGATCAGGGGGGCCGTTCCTCCCAATCACGCCCCTCCAGGTGTCACTGTCGCTACCCACGTGGGCATTGAAGTCCCCCAGTAGAACGACGGAGTCCCTGGTTGGAGCACTTTCCAGCACCTCTCCCAGAGACCCCAAGAAGGCCGGGTACTCTGCACTGCCGTTTGGCCCTTAGGCACACACGACAGTGAGAGACCTATCCCCTACCCATAGGCGCAGGGAAACGACCCTCTCGTTCACCGGGGTGAACTCCAACGCATGGCGGCTGAGCTGGGGGGCTATAAGCAAACCCACACAAGCCCGCCGCCTCTCATCATGGGCAACTCCAGAGTGGTGAAGAGTCCATCCGCTCTCGAGGAGTGTGGTTCCAGAGCCCAAGCCGTGCGTAGAGGTGATCCCGACTATCTCTAGTCGGAACCGCTCAACCTCACGCACAATCTCAGGCTCCTTCCCCGCCAGCGAGGTGACATTCCACGTCCCTAGAGCTAGCTTCTGTGTCCAGGGATCGGGTTGTCGAGGCCCCCGCCTTCGACTGCCGTCCGATCCTCTTAGCACCGGCCCCTTACGGTCCCTCCTGCAGATGGTGAGCCCACGGGAAGGCGGCCCCACGTCGCTCCTTCGGGCTGAGCCTGGCCGGGCCCCGTGGGGAGAGGCCCGGCCACCAGGCTCTCGCATACGAGCCCCAACCCCGGGCCTGGCTCCAGGGTGGGGCCCCGGCTGCGCCATACCGGGCGACGTCACAGTCCTCTGTTTAATTTTCTTCATAAGGGGTTTTTGAACCGCTCTTAGTCTGACCCGTTGCCTAGGACCTGTTTGCCTTGGGAGACCCTACCAGGGGCATATAGCCCCGGACAACATAGCTCCTAGGTTCATTCGGGTACTCAAACCCCTCCACCACGTTAAGGTGGCAGTTCAAGGAGGAGTTATTTTATAATATTCTCTGAAGTCAAATTAGCTTACATTTATATTACATTTTCACATCAAAAGCAGTCATAATTTGGAAATAAATGTACATTGTCGGCCCTGTGTTTGACTCTGTTTTAAAAAGGGTGTGTCTATTTTAAGACTACAATGTAAACATTTACTGTTATGTTTGGGTAAAATCTAATCATAATTAACTAATCATGCAAAGTGTGGATTATAGCGTTATGTTTACAGTACATTTTAGATTAGATTAGATTCAACTTTATTGTCATTGCACATGTAAGGTACAGGGCAACGAAATGCAGTTCTATCTGCAGTTCACATCTATGCCATAAAAGGTTCCTTTTAACAAATCGTTTTTTTTTACAGCAAGCATTAGCCAGTGTTGAACACATGAATGAAATGAACAGTTTCGCTCAGCATGAGCTCAAATATTGTCTTGAATGTTCTCATCATAACCATATTTGTAATGCAGTGTAGATAGTTTAGATGATTTTAACAGGAGGACTGGTGAGTGAACTCATGCAAAACTGATTGACAGCTCCAGCAATTATAACATGATCGTTCTATGACCACTTTCTGTATATAATGTAATCACAATTTGAATGTCAGCTGTTTTTCTACTAGAAAGACAAATGTGCCTATGGCTGTTCAATTGATGGCTTGGTTTTGCCATTGCATAAGCAGAAATGATTTTATCACAGATCAGGCTTAAGAATTAACATAGTTAGCTACTTAGATGGATGCGGAATGATGCCGCAACATGTTTCATTGAAAGTGTGTTTGCAAAGCCTGTGTCCAATTCTGACATAATAATTCTGATCACAGATATTTATCTGCTAGCTAAAAAAAGACAAAATATAGGCCATATAGTAATGCAATACTAACAAACAACTAAATAAATAAATAGACATGGTCACACTTTATTTTCAGGCCCAATTCTCGCTATTAACAAACCGTTAACTACAACATTTGCTGCAATAAACTCCTAATTTGCTGCTTAGTAATATTGAGTAAGGTATTTGTTAAGTTTAGGTACTGGGTAGAATTAGGGATGGAAAATATGGACATGCAGAATATGTTCTTTGTAAGTACTAATAAACAGCTAATATGTTATTAATTTATTAATAAATTAATAGTAGGAATTGGTCCCTATTCTAAAATGTTAAAGACACTATAATATGCAAAACACAAACAATAATGTACTATAAAATAATAATAATAATTAATAATTCCAAAAAAACTATGGATTCCTTGCCAAAACTGAGGTAGCACGGATGGTAAAAAAAGAACTTACCTGCGACCTGTAAGCTCTGTTTATGTACCTCAACAGGCAGAGCATGTTGCTGTAGTGAACAACAAATTCCAGGGCCCAGTTTATGGTGGTGCCCCTCTCTGACCACAACTGTAGACAAAGGTTTGCTACATTTTGATTGGACCTGATGTGTTCGTAGCATTGCCAACATTGGCTGTGGTTCTCGAAGTGAGTAATGTTAATTAAGGTTTAGCTCTATGTAATGTTGTTTTAGCTTGAAACATTTTGTTTGAATTTGCATTATTTTGATTAGTGCCCCAGTTGATTAGTGACTTGGGCCTTGCATAATTATAATAAAGCCTCTTTCAGCTATTGTGTTTCAAGTGAACAATTTGCATACCATGTTTGCAGAATAAAATAAAGGTAACACTTTAGTATAGGGATCAATTCTCACTATTAACTAGTTGCTTATTAGCATGCCTATTATTATTAACATATTAGCTGTTTATTAGTACTTATAAAGCACATATTCTGCATGACCATATTCTACATCCCTAATCCTACCAAATTCCTAAATTTAACAATTACCTTATAAGCAGCAAATTAGGAGTTTATTGAGGCAACATATGTAGCTAATGTTTTGTTAATAGCGAGAATTGGATTTTAAAATAAAGTGTGACCAAAATAAATTGATTGACTGACACCTAGTCAGTCAGTAACAATGGCAATTTAGCAACTTGTTAAAGCAAGAATACACTCTTAATATATTTCTTTCCTTATGGATACATAATATAATCACCTCAAAATATCATGACTTCAATCAAATATGACTTTCACGAGTACTGGAAAGCATTTTTGTCAAACTGGGGATGTTCATGCATAATCTTGTTAAATAATTTCACATATTTCATTAAATTCTATGCTTATTTAGGATGCCAGATACATTAAATTAAGTAAAGAAACACTTATTTTGATTTGCACTGTTGGAATTTTGTTGCATTTATATTGCAGTACTATAATAGGTGTGTCTGCATTGTCAAGGTGATTCTCATTTCTATCTATCTATCTAGAGGGATAAATGCTTCAAAACAGTACAAGCTCATAAAATAGGAAAATAAAAGAAAGAAATACCATTGAATCAAACATGAACAAGACCACCTGTGACAAAAATGTAAATTATTGAAATATGGTTATAAATGGTTAGCAGATAGTATGGACTTCACTGAGCAAAAAAAGGTACAAATATACTAACACCCGCCGGTCTCAGCCTTCATGCCTGGAGAGGCTTCATTCTCATCCTGCTCACTGAACTTTGACAATAGTGAAAGGTGCTCTGTCTTGTATCTAACTGGGCTCCAGGAGTTGAATGAGCTCTGAATGTTTGATTGACAATTCCAAATTGTGTATTTGACTTGGTTTAGAATTTCTTGGTCATTCTGCTCTGTAATTGTACATGGCTAATCCTTTTTGTTTAGGTTGTTTATACTAAAATTAAATATTTGGACTTGTTAAATAGCATCAGCTGTATTTATTTATTTGTTTGTTTGTTTGTTTTCCTGTTGTAGTTTGTATTGTTTTCCTGCATGTTTAATAGAGGTAACAGTTCTAGGAATTTAATTTTAGAACATCAGCTGATGTAACTCTTGTATTTCTTGTCATATGTGGCTTACTTCTGTAAGAAAATCTGTCAGTATGTCAGAATCAGAATCAGAATTAGCTTTATTGCCAGGTATGTTTACACATACGAGGAATTTGTTTTGGTGACAGAAGCTCCACAGTGTGACAGAATGACAGTGACAGGACAGGACACAGATAATAAAAAAAATTATGTACAAATATACAAAATAGACACTGTGCAAAATAGCACAAACACAATATACAAAATAGACAATTTAGTATGTACAGGTATGTTAGGTACAAATTTAAAATGTAATAAGTGTGTTAAAAAAAATTATAAAAAAAAAAAATTATGATGGTGTTGTGTTTCATGTTTATTGTTTAAGAGTTCAACTGTTCATGAGATGGATTGCCTAAGGGAAGAAACTGTTCCTGTGCCTGGCCGTTCTGGTCCTCAGAGCTCTGTAGAGTCGACCAGATGGCAACAGTTCAAAGAGGGAGTGTGCTCGATGTGAGGTGTCCAGAGTGATTCCCCGTTGAACCAGACAGTTATTGAAGTGCAGAGGATGGATTCAATGATGGCGGAGTAGAACTGTTTCAGCAGCTCCTGTGGCAGGTTGAACTTCCTCAGCTGGCAAAGAAAGTACAACCTCTGCTTGGCCTTTTTGACAATAGAGTCTATGTATTCAATTCACTGTGGAGTGCTGAGGGATGGTGTCTTGTAATTGGTGATGTCTTTCAGACTTTTCCACATTGAATCCGTGTCACTGGAAGAGAATTGGATCCTTAGTTTATCGGAATAATTCCTCTTTGCCACTCTGATCTCCTTTTCCAGTGTGTATTTGGCCTGTTTATACAAGACTCTGTTCTCATTCCTGCAAGTATCTTCTTTGGCCTGACGGAGCCGTCTGAGTTTTGCAGTGAACCATGGTTTGTCGTTGTTACAAGTTATATGAGTCCTGGTAGGACACATATCCTCACAGAAACTGATATAAGATGTTACAGTCTCTGTGAGCTCATCCACATCGTTTGCTTCAAAAACACTCCAATCAGTAATGTCGAGACAGGCTTGTAAAACCCTCTCTGTTTCATTAGTTCATCTCTTTACGGTCCTTAATACAGTTTTAGCTGATTTCGGTTTCTGCCTGTAGGTTGGAATAAGATGAACCAAACAGTGATCAGAGAGTCCTGAAGCTGCCCGTGGGACCAAGTGATATGCATCTTTTACATGTAATATGCTGTCTGTATTTTGGCAGCTCACAGGAGAGATTTGCTTTATTAAAGTCCCCTAGAATGATTAAAACAGAGTCTAGGTGTTGTTGTTCTGTGTCTGTGATCTGATCAGCGAGTTTCTGTAAAGCTTACATTTTTACATTTACATTTATTCATTTAGCTGACGCTTTTATCCAAAGCGACTTACAATTGCTATATATGTCAGAGGTCGCACGCCTCTGGAGCAACTAGGGGGTTAAGTGTCTTGCTCAGGGACACATTGGTGTCTCACAGTGGTCTCTCACACCAAAGGCATGTGTCTTATCCACTGCGCCATCACCACCACCCCTAAAGCTGAGCTCACGTGCGCTTGTGGTGGAATGTAAACACTCACAAGAATGAATGAGCAAAACTCCTGCGGCGAGTAGAAAGGATTACAGTTAATGAAGAAGGTTTCTAGATCTGGACAGCACATCTTCTTTAACACTGTTACATCTGTACACCACCTCTCATTGATGTAAAAGCACATCCCTCCGCCGCACGATTTCCCTGTTGATTCCGTGTCGCGATACGCTCTTAACAGCTAAAAGCTAGGCAGATGGAGCGTGCTGTCCGGAATTCCGTCATTCAGCCAGGTTTCGGTGAAACGCAGAGCAGCAGAGTTTGAAAAGTCCTTTTTTAACCAGGAAAGCAGAAGGAGTTTGTCCGTTTTGTTGGGTAGAGAGTGGAGATTGGCCAGATCGATGCTAGGAAACGGCATTCGAAATCCACGCTGTCTGAGCTTCACGAGCGCGCCAGCTCGCTTCCTCCGTCTACACGTCCTGAAGCGTCTAAACAGCGCCGCAGCTCCGCCGACTACTATGTTCAGCAAAACATCAGAATAATCGAAAACCGGTAGGAGATTTTGTGGTGTGTTCTGCTAAATGTTCAGCAGTTCATCCCTGGTGAAACTGATCATGTTTGACAAACAAAAAACAGGAAAAACCTAACAAAAACACTAAAACAGGAGAGCCAAGCACCATGGCTGCCATGCACGGTGCCATCTTACTTCCATATATATATAATCTGTTTGTCAGATGTGATCATTTCAAATCATTAGAATTGTCATATTGGTTGCGTTTTATTTTGGGTTTTCACTTAAAAGGAAAGCATTCATATGAAGATATGAAGCACATGTCAGTGGTAGCTATGTGCATCAAAGAATGTGTCGAACATTACACCTTTGTTGCTCTCATATGACATATTGCTTAATTTATTTTGGTTTTCAATTAGCCAGTGTCCAGCAGGTTAATATAAAAGAAACCTTCAGGACATCTATGGCTTTGTTTGGATGGGTTTCTATCAAACAAAGTTTGGGAATAGATGCTGGTCAGCATGGGAAGAATCAGCACTAAATTTAATAGCCCCATTCACAGTTCTATAGGTCTGCAATGTGCAGTGAGGAATGGAAGATGATATCTAAACACTTTTTTAGCACACTTGTTAATGAACAGTATAAAAATTTTATGCACTTTGTGGTACTGGTGCATAAACTTATTGAAGGTGTAATCACACCTATGGCTTTGCAGAAGTGAATGAATCATGCAATGTCACACTTCTACAGATGTGTCATTTAGGCTACATTTTTATTTTTAGATGTTAACATCATATTGGCATATAATAAAGCATACTTAGTTAACATTATAGTACACACTGCATTCTAAGCCATGCCTCAATAGGCATAGTAACAGTGTGTGGTGCTATTAATGTAAGTAGCAAACTAGATAAACAGCACATATAACTTTGCATTAACTAACAAGGAATAATCTTTGAATGGGTAACACAACACATGGCTATGGCAGTTATTTTGAGTCATTTTCATGTCTAATATTTGCATTGCCATCAGTTTCAGACTCTCCATTTATTGGACTTCATTAATGGACCATTAATATTATTCAGAATGTTGCACTGAAGTAAAAGCAAGTACTGTAAAATGTCATCTTTGCATGCACGGACATGCACTTATATTCACACCGAGGATATTGGATCAATAGGTACATCCAGTTCCATTAATGCTGTTAGACACTTCTTTTTAAGCCAGCAGATCCAGATTGGTCCAGAGCACTCAAACAAAAGAATGACTTCCTGAGGAAAGTAGTATTTTTCCACATCGAGGCTGCTGAGTACGATTGGTGTGTCATTCTCATCAAAACATTTTTGTCAAAAAGCTCTTTGTTTATTAGCAAATTAGAGAAAAGGAGCTTTGTTACTGTAAAGTCTATATACTTAAGTTTTAATTCTAACTTGTTACTTGTTAACATATTGGCTGTTTGTTAGTACTTATAAAGCACATATTAACATCTTATTCTGCATGACCATATTTTAGATCCCTAAATCATACCCCATACCTAAACTTAACAACTAGCCTACCTTACTTTTTTATTAATAGGCAGCAAACTATAGGAGTAAAGGTAACGCTTTATTGTACGTCTCTTAACTAGTTGCTTATTAGCATGCATATTACAAGAATATTAGCCATTTATTAGTAGTAATGAAGCACATATTAATGCCTTATTCTACATGACCTTATTCACCATTCCTAATCCTACCCAATACCTAAACTTAACAACTACCTTACTAACTATTAATAAGCAGCAAACTAGGATTTTTTTGAGGGAAAAGTCATGGTTAATGGTTAGTTAATAGTGAGAATTGGTCCCCGACTAAACAGTGACTTTTATATACAGTATATATACATATCTTTTCAGCTTTTCAAGTATTTGTTGTAAAATGTAATGATCAAGCCTTTAAAAATAATTAAATATCACCAAGTCAAAATACACCTTTGACAATGTCCAATAGAAGACTACAGCTGGATCAATATAATAACTTTGTTGTATATATAATGTGTTTTCTTTTCTTTAAAAGATCAACCAAATACAAAGTGCAACAATGAAGTAGGGAAGAATAGGCTTGTATAGTTTGCAAACTTTTAGGTATATGACATTTACCAATTAAATTGAGTAAATTGAGAACATATTCAAATACACTATATGGTCAAACGTTTTCTAATTAAGGGTTTGACTATTCCAGTAATTGCTGTGAAAACAATACTTTATGGTATGAAATAACATTCAAGAGAAATGTGTGCTTCTAACTTTGTTGCAGAAGTTTCAGGTAGGTCCTTTTCTTTTCTAGCATGACAGTGCCCCTAGGCGCAAAACAAGGTCCACAAAGAAATGGTTTACTGAGCGTGTTGTGGAAAGACTTGACTGGTCTGCACAATCCCTAGAGCAAAACCCCAACACCTCTGATATGAGCTGGAACAGTGAGCCCGGCCCCATCACTCAGTGTCAGTGCCTGACCTCACTGGTGCTCTGGTGTCTTGTTGAACATTTAATTTCAAAACCATGACAAAAAATCATGAATCCTTCCTTTTGCTACAACAACTTCCACTCCTCTGCAAATCTTTTCACAACATTTCAGAACATGGATGCGGAGATTTGCTCCCATTTAGGCCCAGAGCATCAATGGGGTCAGACACCGACAGTGGTCAATGGGACCTGGCTCTCGCGCAGCTTGCTCAAATTCTAAATGTGTTTGATGGGGTTCATGTCTGGCATTTGTGCAGGCCAATCAATTTCTTCCCCACCAGAAATTGTAAATATTTTTAAGTGGACCTCGCTGTGCGCACAAAGAAAGTGCCATGCTAGAATATAAGCATTTTCTAAAATGGAATTTTACGGGGCAAAAATTTGTCCAAGTGCACTATTACATTACATTACAGAGAAAAATGGTGGTGCTTCCAATACTAAAATGTAATGACTTTTGCCAATGTAGATGTCTTCTAGGTAATGTGAACATAAATGAAAGACATGTAGCATAGAGTTAGATATCTAGGCTATCCATGTAATAAAAACCTAAAGAAATAATTATAAAGTGCAATAATAAAGCATTTGCATAGCAACTGTTACTTATGTTTTGTATTACAGCTGCCAGTAACATTCTTTCACGCAGGTTCACTGACTTGACTGTCGCTACAGAAATGGATAATCCCCAGTCCAAGGACCTGAACAGGAATTACTGTAATTGCTGTTCGCAAAGAGCTTGATTGACAGGCGATCTGACCAGTCATAATGACGAATCTGCCATCTTGCCCGACAAACAAATCAGACAGGAGAGTAGATTAAATTTGGTGGAAAAAATATGTGTGTATTGACGTCTTTCTGCGGTTGAAATAAAATACTCTGTGATGTTGATTCATGTTTATTTTGTGCTTTAAGTAAATATGAAAAGACGATCGGTTCACGTGTGCCGCTTGAACGGAGGCAATTCAGCGATCTGTCACAACACATCCACAGCCACAAAACAGTATTTATTGTTTGACTTTGTAAAAAAAAAAACAGCGAGGGCGGATTTTTGTGAAGAATTAGCCTTACACATTACTGTACCAGGTGTGTAATCTTTCATTTTAATGTGCAACATTATACAAGCGAGGCAACTGTCAGTGTTGTCGTTGTCGTCAGAGCCATAAGATAAATAGGTTCTGCACACTACTCAAGTTACTGCCAGAAGACTAATCTGAATACTTGTTTTTTATTTTATTTTTAATGTTATTATTTTTACTGTTGCGGCATTATTATTATGATTAATCTCCAATCTGTCTACAATATATTGCTACACAATCATCGTACACAAACCCCGAAGATATGACTCATTTTTGTCTCAAATAAAGTCTAAAAAGTATATAAATTCCTCTACGGTACAGTCCTTAAAGGATTGGTTCACTTTTAAAAAACCTTTTGCTGATAATTTACTCACCCCCATGTCATCCAAGATGTCCATGTCTTTCTTTCTTCAGTCGAAAAGAAATTAAGGTTTTTGATGAAAACATTTCTCCATATGATGGACTTAAATGGGACCCAAACGGTTCAAGGTCCAAATGACAGTTTCAGTGCAGCTTCAAAGGGCTTTAAACGATACCAGACGATGAATAAGGGTCTTATCTAGCGAAACGATCGGTCATTTCAAAAATAAATAAAAAAGTTTAAGTTTTATAAGCACAAATGCTCGCCTTACTCTGTTCTGTGATGCGCGTTCATGACGTCACGTAATACGCAATTACGTTCCCAATACTGTATCTCCTTTCAGACAAGAAAATGCTGCTAGAAAGAAGACAACAGAACTACTGTCAGCAGACAATGAAAGTAGAATGAGGTCTAACCAGTTTAGTTTAATGACATTTCTCAGGTTTCCCAGTGGCAATAACCTGGTGACCCTATAGGAAATGAAGAATAGGGTCTTTTTACTAAAAGAACTAAGAGGCTCAGAATCACTTCAATGATCATCGGCCGTGGATTACCTCATTAATTCTGTGTCAGTAACAGAGCATTACCCGAATTCATTGAACAGCTGATTCACAAAAAAGAATTATGCAAATAAAGTGATCTTGCAATTAGGCCAAATATGGCAATAATTAGTGTTAATTGTAGCATGTAAATAATTCCACTCAACAGCAAGGCAAGCTAAAGCATGTCATGAAAGCGCAGACCTGTACAACAGGAGTAGACCATGTTCAGAATTACTCTGAGAAAAAAAAAAAGAAAAAGTACATTTAACACTGCTCAGGATAATTGGCAGTGGGAGTGGGGGTAATAATAAGCAAACTAATTGCTTTATCCAGGTACAACAGGACTTCACCCCTAAACTCTCTAAACTTTTGTACCTTTTAGGTAACATGTACACTTTAAGTATTAATTTGTACTGTACCTTTAAGGTACCAATATGGACCGTTTAGTTGCAAAGATATATCTTTTGAAAAGGTACTGCTCCAGTACAATAGCAAACCCTGGCCACTTGGAAATATGTAAATCTACGTTTCTGCAAAACCTGAAATATGTTGCTAAAAATGTGTATTTGTTGTGTGAATGTCCACATTCAGGCGCTATAAGTGATTTTTTATTTTATTCTTTTCTCCATTAGAGATCCAGGGTCATTAAACAGTCCAGTCCATGAAAAAAAATGTCCTTGTAAGTTCAAAATGGTTGTAAATGGCAGTTTTAAAATTAAATGTTCGGTGCTTGGCACTAAAAAGCATGTTAAATTTTCGCTAAAACAGTTGTGACTGTTGTAAATGTTTTATTACATTGGTTATGTACAGATCATATCACAGCTATTTGGAAATGAAATGTCGTGGGAGTGGCACTAAAGGTTTATTGCTCAATTTCCTTTGAAATTACCCTAACAAAAAAAAAAAAAAATTAAGCTAATGTGAAATAAAGATGCATTTGTTGCAACTATGCAATTTTAGCATTCTTCTACAAGGTTTGGACTGTGATCCAAATCTTTGGATTGTGGCTGTTACACTGGATTATTTTCTGAACGCTCAGCATTGCAAATGCACCACTGTACCATGAACTACCGAGCAAGTTTGCTCCATCAGAAAAGCCATATATGTGTCAGGATTGTGGACTGTTTTGTGTGTGTTTTGCTCCCCATGTGTTCCCGGTGACCCAGTTTTTCCCTCATGTTGATTGTGTTTATTTGATTCCAGGTGTGTCTCGTCGTCTTCCCCAATTATCCTGTGTTTAAAAGCCCCAGTTCTTCTGTTAGCGTTTGTCGGTTCTGAACGTCTTTCCTGTGTCTCCTACATGTGTGGACTATTAAAGACCGTGTTTTAAAGTACTCCTCGCTCCCTCGTTCCTTGCTCCCTGGTAAGGTGTGACAATATGGAGCAGGTTATGTAATGCAAACATTGAAATCTAGTTTACACATCATTCATGGTAAAAGTTTACTGAGGGCATTGTATTTTGAAGCGAGCATGGGCTGACAAAAGCATTTGTATACATACTATATACATTACACGTATACAAAGCTAATATACATTAAGTAAAAAACACAAAATTACAGTTGTATAGGGTCTTTAACAAAATCTGATACATTTGTGTTGCCACTATTACATACAAAACCCGGATCTTAGACAATACTTCGCCTCAGCTCACCCCTAAGTAGTGCTTCAGAAAATGGAGAGGATCACACGTCCTCTGAAAGTGATTTAAATGTTAATGAAAGTTGAAAAGGGTACATACTGCAAGCCATTACAATCCATTTAGGTCTTCAAACCGAACAATCAGGATATTGCTCCAAATGACGATGGCCTACTTAAAAAGGCTCTAGAGAAATGAACAATAAGGAGGCTCTTCAAAGAAACAGCTGAAGGTGAATGTGTGCATGAGATTTAAAGCATATGCGAGATTAAATGAAAACTATATTAACTCTCATCTAAAGTCTTGGAAAATTAATTTATGATTTGAAGTGTGAAATTGCAACATTCTGGAGGAGAGATATACTGTAATGTGAGGATACCTCTTACTTTATTTCTAACTGTCCATTACAAACTTTAGGAATCTCTTGCCACAGAATATGGATGTGATCAAGAAATAGCAGGTTACTATCTTTACTTTGATCCCTTTTGAATTGAAGCAAAGTTATTGCATGCAATCAAAAAAAAAATAAAAAAAATAAAAATTATAATACGAATGATAATGTTGTGCTCTCGTCTGTATCATTTGTTCATCAGTGTTCGTAGAGGCGTGAACAGAAGCACACAACAAAGATAATCCGTTGCACGAACTTTTCTTAGTAAAGCATTACTTTACAACAGCGGGGTTTATGCTATTGCCCAGTGCTGATGGGTTTGACTACAACCATCCACACCGGAGCCTGCGAGCATACTAACGCTAAACATAAACAACTAGTGAACTAGTCCCCGTGTAATGACGTAACAGCATCTAATTGGACAATATAGAACTCATTATTAGAATACATGAAATAACTGTAACTCAACTTATATTTAATTAACTAACACTATAACAATAATTAATTAATTAAAAAGGCTGTTGACTGTTACCTCCACTGGTGCTTATTGTTTAATTTAATGAAGGATATGTATATATTGTAATGCAACGGGTCTGACACAGATGGTAAGTGGAGTAACAAGGTGTTTATTTACAGCGTGCAATTGTGAATAGCAAACGTGAGGAGTCTTCGGATGTGGTGAGTGTCTCTTCGTGAGGTTTCAGGTGAGCGGGATGTCAATAGTAATCAGTCTTTCTGATCTTACAGATCCTGCGGGGTTCGCCGCGGCTGAGCGGCTGAGAGATGCGGGGATCCGATCGAGCCAACGGAACAGACGAGGAAGAGGACTGGAATGGAGAAGACAGAAGGTAAGTAATCGCAGGTAGTAATACTCAGCTTCGTAAGGTAGCAGAGATGGTCCATGTGGTAATCCGGAGATCGGACAACTGGTGACTTTGGTGACTGTGGTTATATGTGGTTGGTGATAATGAGGTGCAGGTGCCGGTGATTAAAATTCAGGTGAGGTGGATCGGGGTAACTGGCTCTGGGAGGAGCCTGGTCCTTCTGTTACAGTACCCCCCCCTCCACGGCCCACTCCTGGGGGCCGACCTCGGCGTCGTGGTGGTCTGCCTCGGCCTCGAGGTGCAGGACGATCCGGATGGGAGGCGTGGAAATCATCCAGAAGGCTGGGATCGAGAACATCATCTCTGGGGATCCAGGAGCGCTCCTCAGGCCCGTACCCCTCCCAGTCCACGAGGTATTCTAGTCTCCCACCACGACGCCGGGAGTTTAGGATGTCTCGGACCTTGTAGATGGCTCCATCTTCAATGATGAGTGGGAGAGGGGGTTCCTCGGTTGGACCAGGCTCTGGGGAAACAGAAGGGTAATATGGTTTGAGTAATGATACGTGAAAAGTGGGGTGAATCTTGTATTGTGCAGGGAGCTGAAGCTTGAAAGTGACCGGGTTGACCTGTTCCAGAATGGTAAAGGGGCCAACGAACCTGGGACTCAGCTTACGGCTGGGAAGGCGTAGCCGAATGTCTCGTGTGGAGAGCCATACCTTCTGTCCAGGCAGATAGGTGGGTGTTGCTGAACGACGAGCATCGGCGGCGATCTTCTGCCTGCGTACTGCCCGTTGCAGGTGGTGATGTGCTGAGTCCCAGACTCCCTCGCTTTCTCGGAACCAGTGGTCGACCGCAGGCACGTCGGAAGGTTCTCCGGACCAGGGAAATAATGGAGGCTGGAAACCGAGTACGCACTGGAAGGGAGAGAGTCCAGTAGAAGATTGACGGAGTGAGTTCTGGGCGTACTCGGCCCAGCCTAGGAACTGGTTCCAAGAATTCTGGCGGCGATGGCAGAAGGTTCTCAGGAAGCGCCCAATTTCCTGGATTTTGCGTTCAGTCTGCCCATTAGATTGAGGGTGATAACCGGAAGTCAAACTGATGGTCACACCTAGGAGAGCGAAGAAGGCCTTCCAAACACGGGAGATGAATTGTGGACCTCTGTCCGAGACTATATCTTCAGGGAGGCCGTAGTAACGGAATACATGATTAAATAATAGTTCTGCTGTTTGCATGGCAGTGGGGAGTCCAGGTAGAGGAACGAGACGGGTGAATTTAGAAAATCTGTCGATGATGACGAGAATGCAGGTATTATGGTCGGAGGGTGGAAGATCCGTGATGAAGTCCACTCCTAGGTGTGACCACGGGCGGTTGGGAATGGGTAATGGCACCAGCTTGCCGGAAGGGAGATGACGGGAACTCTTGGATATGGCGCAGTCTGGGCAGCCCTGAACGAACCTTCTCACATCCCTGGCCATGTTCGGCCACCAGAAGCGATCGCTTAGCAGCGAGAGAGTAGCGTTGGCCCCTGGGTGACCAGTACCAAGTGAAGTGTGAGAGGAGTGGATGAGGGAAGTGCGTTGTGTCCTGGGAACATACTGACGATCAGGTGGGCAGCCCGGCGGATTGGCAGGAGGAGTATCGGAGGCCACTGGCGGAGAGGACCAAGCAATGGGACTTACGATAATGTTGGAGGGCAAGATACCTTCGGGCTCCTCGAGAGAATCCTCCTTGGTGTGAAGACGAGATAAAGCGTCCGCCTTGGCGTTACGGGAACCTGGACGATAGGAGATTTGGAAATTGAAACAGGTGAAAAACAATGCCCATCTTGCTTGGCGTGGATTTAATCTTTTGGCGTCTCGTAGATATTCGAGGTTCTTGTGATCGGTAAGCACGAGAAATGGTTGAGCTGCCCCCTCCAACCAGTGTCTCCACTCCTCCAGGGCAAGCTTGATGGCCAGAAGCTCCCTGTTGCCGATGTCGTAGTTCTTCTCCGCCGGGCTGAGCTTCTTGGAGAAGAAGGCACATGGATGGAGCTTGGGAGGCTTCCCCTGCTGCTGCGATAATACCGCACCTACTCCAGTTGTTGATGCGTCCACCTCTACGACGAAGGGCAGTTCTGGATCGGGGTGGACGAGGAGTGGTGCGGTAGTGAAGGCTTCCTTGAGACGGTTGAAGGCATTGGTGGCATTCACATCCCAGGCAAGGGACTTCTTACCTCCTCGTAGGAGGTCAGTGAGGGGGCTTGTGATAGAACTATAGTTGGCAACGAATCTTCTGTAAAAGTTTGAGAAACCCAGGAAGCGCTGCAATTCCTTGATCGTGGTGGGTCGAGGCCAGGATGTAATTGCTTCCACCTTCCCCTTGTCCATGCGGATGCCACCGTGACTAATGATGTATCCAAGGAAGTGGACGGATGGTTGGTGGAATAGACATTTTTCTGCCTTGAGGTAGAGCTGGTGTTTCCGTAACTGTTGAAGGACCTCCGCAACGTGGTGGCGATGTTCGGCCAGGCTCCGGGAGTAGATCAAAATGTCATCAATGTAGACTATTACAGAGCGATGAAGAAACTCCCGGAGCACCTCATGCATGAAGCTTTGGAAGACAGAGGGGGCGTTGACAAGCCCATAGGGCATGACCCGGTACTCATAGTGCCCTGTAGGGGTTACAAAGGCGGTCTTCCACTCGTCCCCCTCTCTGATGCGGATGAGGTTGTACGCGCTGCGGAGGTCCAGTTTGGTGAATATGGTGGCACCGCGAAGCTGTTCCAACGCTGCAGGGACAAGAGGAAGTGGATAGCGATATTTAACCGTGATGAGGTTTAATTTACGATAGTCTATACATGGACGGAGTCCTCCGTCCTTCTTGGCCACGAAGAAGAAACTTGAAGCAGCAGGGGAGATGGAAGGGACGATGTAATCCTGTTTGAGTGCCTCCTCAATATACTCCTCCATCGCCTTCTGCTCGGGAAGAGAGAGGGGATAAATCTTTCCCTGTGGTACTGGTTCACCCGGAACGAGGTCGATCGCGCAGTCCCATGGCCGATGAGGTGGTAACCGCGATGCCCTCTTGGGGCAGAACACGTCCCTGAAAGCCTCGTAGTCCGGTGGAACCTCCACTGATTGTTTCTCCACAGGGCTCTCCACGGACGTGGCCTGCACAGACAAATTAACCACTGGACGTGGAGATGGTTTAGGCATATGTGGGAAACAGTGCGGGAAACAGTTAGTACCCCACTTCAGCACTTCTCCAGAGGCCCAGGACAAAACTGGATTGTGCTGAACCAGCCAGGGTCGACCCAAAACAATGTCTACTGTAGATTCTTCTAAAATTAGTAAATGAATACTTTCTTGATGGAGCTGCCCCATTCTCAGCACTAGGGGACCGACACAATATTTGACTAACCGACGAGTGAGTGGAGTACCTGTTATGGCTTGGATCTGGTAAGTGGTTTCGGTGGTAATGGGTGTGAGGTGGAGTTGCCGGCTGAGTTTCCCCGAGATGAAGTTCCCCGCTGATCCGGAGTCCAAGAGGACTGTGACTGGCATCAGGTGGTTTACAAGAACAATATTAGCACAAGTGGTTAAGGGGTTCAATTTAGGGATGTGAGGGTGCATACCACTCACCCAAAGCCTGGACGGACGAAGGGTGCAGGATTGAATTCGGTGGTCAGAACTCCCACAATACAGGCATAAACCATTGTTAATTCGCCTCTGTCGTTCTGTTGGTGATAGATGGAAGGTGTCAGTTTGCATCGGTTCGGAGATGGGTCTAACCTCTGGCTGGTGGCTTGGAGGAGTGTCAATGGCGGTAACGGTTGTGGTTTCTAATGTACAGGCCCGCATCCGGTTGGAGCAACGAATGGCAAGTTGAATGAACTTCTCTAGCCCAAAGGTGTCATCGTAGGCTGCCAGCTGAATTTTCAGGCGGGTATTCAAGCCTTGCCGGAAAGCAGTTATCAATGATGGTTCGTTCCATCCACTCGCGGCCGCGAGGGTGCGAAACTTCAGGGCATATTGATGAATGGTCTGATTCCCCTGACGAAGTTTATATAACTGTTCCCCCACTGAAGAATCACCTGGAGAGCTGCTAAATACCTCCTTAAAGTGAGCGAGAAATTGGGCAAACGAATGCGTGGCAGGTCCAGCTTGATTTAAAATTGTCTCCGCCCATCTTAATGCGGGTCCTGTGAGTGACGTGATCACAAAGGCGATCTTCGCCTGATCGGTCAGGAACATCTGAGGATGTAAATCAATAGTTAGGGTACATTGGAGAAGAAAGCCATTGCACTCCTCTGGATCACCTGAGTAGGGCGCTGGTCGGGCCATGGGACTGGCGTACATTATCGCCGAAGAAATGGTTGAGGCGGAAGTGACGGGTGTGGTAACAGAGGCCGGTGGTGATGGTGAAGCCGGACGGGCTAATACCCGTTTCAAGGTGTCGACCAGTTCCTGGAATGGGTCGTTTACACTCATGGTGTAGCCGTCTTGGTCCGATCTTCTGTAATGGAACGGGTCTGACACAGATGGTAAGTGGAGTAACAAGGTGTTTATTTACAGCGTGCAATTGTGAATAGCAAACGTGAGGAGTCTTCGGATGTGGTGAGTGTCTCTTCGTGAGGTTTCAGGTGAGCGGGATGTCAATAGTAATCAGTCTTTCTGATCTTACAGATCCTGGGGGTTCGCCGCGGCTGAGCGGCTGAGAGATGCGGGGATCCGATCGAGCCAACGGAACAGACGAGGAAGAGGACTGGAATGGAGAAGACAGAAGGTAAGTAGGGACAGGTAAGTAATCGCAGGTAGTAATACTCAGCTTCGTAAGGTAGCAGAGATGGTCCATGTGGTAATCCGGAGATCGGACAACTGGTGACTTTGGTGACTGTGGTTATATGTGGTTGGTGATAATGAGGTGCAGGTGCCGGTGATTAAAATTCAGGTGAGGTGGATCGGGGTAACTGGCTCTGGGAGGAGCCTGGTCCTTCTGTTACATATATATATATATATACTGTATATATAAAAGGTTTTTGCCCCCTTCCTGATTTTTTTTTTTTTTTAGTTTTTGCATATTTGTCACACTTAAAAGATTCAGATCATCAAACTAATTTTAATATTGCACAAAGATAACCCAAGCAAATAATGATTAATAAATTAATGATTATTAAATTATGATTTCATTTATTAAGGGAAAAAAGCAGGCACTACGTGAAAAAGTAATTTCCCCCTAAATCTAATAACTGGTTGTGCCACCCTTTGCAGCAACAACTGCAATCAACTGTTTGTGATAACTGGCAATGCGTCTTTCACATCGCTGTGGAGGAATTTTGGCCCACTCTTCTTTGCAGAATTGTTTTAATTCAGCCACATTGGAGGGTTTTCGAGCATTAATGGACTGTTTAAGGTCAAGCCACAGCATCTCAATCGGATTTAAGCCTGGACTTTGACTTGGCCACTCCAAAACCTTAATTTTGTTTTTCCTGAGCCATTCAGAGGTGGACTTGCTGGTGTGTTTGGGATCATTGTCCTGCTGCATAACACAAGTGCGCTTGAGCTTAAGGTCACAAACTGATGGCCGGAAATTTTCCTTCAGGATTTTCTGATAGAGTGCAGAATTCATGTTTCCATCAATTATGGCAAGTCATCCAGGTCCGGAAGCTGCAAAGCAGCCCCAGACCATCACACTACCACCACCATGTTTGACTGTTGGTATGATGTTCTTTTTATGAAATGCTGTGTTGGTTTTACGCCAGATGTAACAGGACACACACCTTCCAAAAAGTTCAACTTTTGTCGCATCAGTCCACAGAATATTTGCCCAAAAGTCTTGGGGATAATCAAGATATTTTTGGCAAATGTGAGATGAGCCTTTGTGTTCTTTTTGGTCAGCAGTGGCTTTTGCCTTGGAACTTGCTGGCCACTACTGGGAAGGTTCACCACTGTTCCAAGTTTTATCCATTTGTGGATAATTTGCTGGAGTCCCAAAGCCTTAGAAATGGCTTTATAACCCTTTTCAGACAAATACGTCAACTATTTTGTTTCTCATCTGTTCTTGAATTCTTTAGATCGTGGCATGGTGTGTTGCTCTTTAACCTGTTAGCCTGCACCAGAGCGACCTCGCACTGAACGCTCTTTGTTTGCATGTGTCATTGTTTTCTAATAGAATAAATGAAACGGGACAAAGTTAATCTTGTCAAACTCTATATCATTCTGAGGGTCTAAGCCTCAAGCATCGACGACAGATCGCTGTTTTTCGATGGAAAGCTTATAAGGAATGAGTGGCACAAATTTGCTACATTTGTGTAAGCAGTACACATCCAAACACGCAGAGTAAAAAAGCCGTACGTACCTTTATCATTGTAATAACGAGCCACAAACGCGTCCACTGCTGAAATCCCAGTTTAGTTAGAGAGGTAAGGGTCCACAGAAAAACATCCCAGCGAGCACTTTTAGTCCAGCGAAACAATAACGTTGTAATAAGGATGAATATTCCTTTGTTTACGTTTCATTTCTTCAGAGAGTTATTGTTCGCGTCCGTTATGGAATAAATTACGCTCAAAAACAGCGTCTTGGTGGTAAAAAAACAAAACGATTTTGTAGAATACGGTCTTACAAACATAATGAGACCGTCTACGGAAAAAAAAGTCTCAGAAAAGCGGAATATAGATTATTTGAATTTGGCGCTCCCTCCTGCCGGCAGTGACGCTTCTGTGACGCACGCTGTCATCTGAGCGGGGCATAACTTAGCGATCTGCTTTATCCATAAAAAACTGTTTTTTTTTTCTTCTACATTTTTTATATGTGTGTGTGTGTATTGTGTGGGGAATGTGGCCGTGTCTGCATGATTATAATCTGTATGGACGCACATCAGCGTGTTTATTAGCGACTCTATGACGGCTATCATTGTGATTCATTGATCAGCTATTATTGATTATATGGCCCATCTGTTTGATTATAATCTGAATGGAAGCACATCAGCGTGTGTTTACTGACTCTATGACCATGTCTGGCAATATCACTTCACGTCTGGCAGTGATATTTATCATTGTAATAACGAATAACGAAGAATACTTCAGTATACATACTATATACAAAGCATTTTTTTCTATTTTTTTTCCTTTTTTATTACTCAAATAATTATTTTTGTATTTTTTAGTGCTCAAATAAATCTGTCTATTATTTTATAATTGAAAAACTATGCAGGAACATGTATAATGACTAAAATAGCTTGTATAATTCTGCAATCCATTTGGTGGTTATTTTTCCTCAAACAGGGGGGTGGGGGGACTATAAATAGTTTCAGAAAAAATATTGCAGGAATCTCATTTTTCATGGTATCTTCTTCAAATTTGAAATATGAACTGATGAGACACATGGCTTTCGATCCATTACTTTTCTGGATTGCTCCAGGACTTATTTCATGTATTTGTATATGAAATAAAAAAACATTCAGTGTGGAAAAATATTTTTCAAGGCACGTCAGTGTCTATAACTTTTTATCTTTTTGAGCATTATCAACTCTGGATGATAGATAGTAAAGCCCAGAGTCTCTTCTTTCCAAAGATACCTAATTTGTTTGTGTAAGCACACTTTGTCACAAACTGTTACCATTTTAATTCAGGTAGGTTATTTTCACCTGCGAGGCCCTAAATGGGGTTGAAGGTTAAAGTGTTAAGCATGCTTCACTTTGTCAGACAGGTTCTATTTAAGGGATTTCTTGATTCAACAGGTCTGGCAGTAATCAGGCCTGGGTTTGACTAATGAAGTTTAACTCAGCTTTCTAAAATAATGTGGTTAATCATAGTTCTTTCATGATTTAACAGGAAGGGGCAATTAATTTTTCACATAGGGCCAGGTAGGTTTGGACAGCTTTTTTCACTTAATAAATGAAATCATCATTTAAAAACTGCATTTTTTATTTACTTCCATTATCTTTGTGTAATATTAAAAAATAAAAATAAAAAACAGGAAGGAGGCAAAAACCTTTTCACGGCACTGTATTCTGTTAGTACATTGTCATTGTTTATTAATTATACTGATGGTATATTTAACATAGCTTACCTTTCTTTACTTGCTGTTCAAGTAAAATATGTTAATGCTAAGTTGCTCCATTGTTGGGGAACATTAAGTAATGCATTACAAATGTAACTGATTATTTTGTTACTTTTTATTTAAAGTAGTGTTACATCATTTGCATTGCTTTTTCTCACCTCAGCTCACACCTCTTAGACCTTTATTAGAAGTTTATTCATTTATTTTTTCAAATGTTTAACCTGTTAACTGTCGGTTCCACTTTTTGAGTGCAGGCCTGAAAATGACATTTCCAACTTAAATTGTTATAAATTTTGAATGGTTTGGAGCAGATACTTAAGATTGGTCTCTTTTTAAAGAAGACACTTAGCAGATTATCGTAGAGGTGAAAGTTATAAAAAGTATATTACAAAAAAGTTATGGAAATTTTAGTTTATGGAAAAATAAAATGTAAAAATTAAAATATTTATATTTTATATAAAATATATATTTTACAAAACATGTTTTACTCTAAAACTGCTAGAAAAAAATCAAAATCTGAAGAAGTTGTGTTCCAAATTTGAGGTTGATGCCTCAAAAAATGAGCTTTCAGTGAAATTTTGTTTGGGCGTAATACCATGCTTTTCCATTAGATGACCATCAAACCCCATTAGTAACCATATAAGGGCGGCTCTATTGCCATATATGGTTCGAGTGATCTGAAACATGTTTTTCCTTACTTTTCTCAATATTCATGACATAGACATCACATTCAGAAGTATTAAGGGTAGTATGGCAGTATTTGATTTCAATTCAACCTCTAAAAAACACATAAAAGACATGCAACGAGAACCCTGGACGTACGTTATAGTTCATGCTGCATCAAAAATTGAGAACCTATTGTTTTTTCTTTATATTCGAAACAATTTTAGACCTTTTTTTTCTCAAAAAATAGAATGAAAGTTATCTTTAACTGCCTGCTCGACCAAATGGTTGAGCACATTTTGAATCACTATATTTTATTGAGAGGAGTACCTATCTTAACTCAAGCTGATTGAGCCATCTCTACCATCTGGTTGAGGTATGTTATGCCAAAAAAATCAACTAGATGTCGCAAGGTCAATCAACAGCACTTGTCACAACACTTCTTCTAACTTGGATGTCAGAAACCAAAAAATCACTCTTGCCATGTGAACTGTTCTTGGTGAAGTTTTGCAAGGTAAGCATATTTGTTTGACATATTACACTGTAAGAACCCTAACTTTACAAAATTATGTTACTTGGTGCCATGAAAAAACTTTAGTATGTTTTTACAGTATTTCTGAATTGCTAAAACACTAAAATCCATTTGCAAAACCAAAGTTGCAAGTGTACAAACCACTTTATTGATTGAATCACACAGTTTGCAGAACTTTAAACTCTTCTCATGTGGTTAGACACAACTAGCAAATCGGAATCAGTCTTTGTGCAAAACTGTAAACACATTGTCATTGTACATGTAGCATTGTGGTGCACTTCAACTCAGAATGGCACAGCCCCAAAAGTGAAACACAAGCAACAAACTGTTGTCATCGGTAACACACAAGCACTCAAAATTTAACACACCTGTTTCAAATCAGTAAAGTGTTGCACCTAATCAATAATCAGGATATAAAGCCATGTCAAATCCAAATGGCATGTGTGATTTTCACAATGGAGGGCAGGAGAGAAGGAGGAAGTGGAAGTGGAAGAGGACGAGGACGACGAGGAGGAGGAAGAGATGGAGGAGGAGGAGGAGGAGGAGGAGGAGGAGGAGGAGGAGGAGGAGACAGAGGAGGAGGAAGAAGAAGAGCCATCATTTCCAATGAAATTAGAGCAACAATCATACACCATGTTCTGGTTCATGGAATGAGTATGAGGGAAGCAGGACTACGTGTTCAACCAAATATAAGCAGGTTCTCTGTGGCCTCCATTGTCAGGACATTCAGAGAAGAGAACAGGTAAGTGTACTATCATTTGTTGTCCCTCAAACTTACAGTACAGTATGTACAGTTGTGGAACGTATCAGTAAATTACCGTAACATATCTCTAAAAATTGGCCCTTTTCTAGCAGTATTACAGTAAAACTAATAGTAGTACTAAAAGTAATAGTATTTTATGTATTGTACATATTTGGTGACATTTCAATGCATTAGGCCTGTCTGTACAATTCTAACAAGAGGTTTTATTTGCTAGAATTGAAAGACTGCCACATGCCGGTGGAAGGAGGGGTATGTTCTCACAACAGCAGGAGACCATTATTGTCAATATGGTTATATCCTGCAAAATCTCATTCGTCTGCGTGAAATACAACAGCGAGTTGAGGAAGACAACGTGAACTTTGAAGGAATCAACCGTGTGAGTCTCTCCACAATTGACCGTGTCCTGAAACGCAACCTGATAAGTCTCAAACAAGCCTACAGAGTACCATTTGAGAGAAATTCTGAAAGGGTAAAAGAGCTACGATATCAATATGTACAAGTAAGTAATCATGTCCAGAGATTAGACGGCACCATTGAGTTACTGTACATCTTTACTGTGTTGAATGTAATTCAGCACATGTATATAGAGGCATGAAGCCTGGAATGCTATGTAATTTACGTTACTTCAAAAATAAATTTTTGTTCTTTTGGATTCCATGGAGAGGCCTCATGAGTGCATCTTCTTGGATGAAGCTGGCTTCAATCTCACCAAGAGGAGAAGGAGAGGCCGCAACATTATTGGTCAACGTGCCATTGTAGAGTTGCCAGGGCAGCGTGGTGGCAACGTGACCATATGTGCTGCCATCAGCAGCTAAGGGGTTATTCACCGCCATGTGACTTTAGGGCCTTAAAACACTGCCCATTTTATAACGTTTCTGTATGCTCTACAGGAAGCATTACTGAGACGTGGAGAGAGGTGATGAGCAGGCAGAGCATCCCATGTATGTGGTAATCTGGGACAATGTGAACTTTCACCGTGGTCCTAGAATCCGTGAGTGGTTTGAAAATAGCCCACGTTTTATAAATGTGTGCCTCCCACCATACTCGCCCTTCCTTAATCCCATTGAAGAATTTTTTTCTGCATGGAGGTGGAAGGTCTATGACAGAAATCCTTATGCACAGGAAAATCTCATTCCGTCAATGGATGCAGCATGTGACAACATTGGAGTGGAAGCGATTCAAGGTTGGATTCGGCATGCTAAAGGATTCTTTCCCCGTTGTTTAGCAAGGGACAGGATTGCCTGTGACGTTGATGAGGTCCTGTGGCCTGACCATGCCCAGAGGCATGATGCTGAGGCAGAATGATTCCAAGACATTGCTTGCTATCGATCTGCTGCATTTTTTGTTTGTGACTACATTTATATGTGTGCAGGATTGTGCAAATACTTCATAATAAATACATTTTTTTCCCCTGCTCTGCCCTGAGTGCAGTGTTTTGCATTTATCTCTGTAGTGTGTAATGACTGCTGTGTAGTGTTTATGCATTAGCTGGATGTGTGTGTTATCTGAAAACAGTGTTTGATTTTGGGTAAAGATAACATCGTTCTGAATCAATTGTTTGATATAGCAAGACAAGTCAAAGGTTTTGACAGTGTAGCTTAAGTTTGGTGATTTGTGTTTAAGGTTTTGAGAACGTGAGAGAAACATTCAAAAAAATGTGTTTTAGCAATTCAGAAATACTGTAATTTTTCAAAAACGATAAAAATATCGTTATTGAAAATATAGACTTCTGGTTATTCATAGCTATGGATATGACACAGCTATTGTTATTTCTTCATGAATATACTGAGTTAATTTCTTAAGTATGCATTTTTTGCCACTTTTGTATATTTTTTGAAGTAACTATAATGAATTCCTAGAATTAATGTGTGGAAATCATAATTGTCAGTGGCATTTACTTCTTAAATGACAAATGCTGGTTTACTAAAATTAATAAAATTGGAGGTGATTGTTATTTATTTCTTTGTTGTTGTTTTTTACAATTACTAGATGGATGTCAACAGTTTCTATGGTAAAAGAATGCGCACTCTTCAGGCCCTTGTTCCAGAAAACCCCCAAGACGCTGATGCTGATCTCAGTGATCTAGATGATCCAATAGAGGATCCTGATTATCACCCCATCTGAGAAGAGTTAGCTGGTGACAGTTCTTTTGAGTCCCTGGATGAAGATGATGCTCCCTCAACAAGCACATCCTCGACAAAGCTTCCACGTAAAAAAAGAAGAAAAGGAAAACACACTCTAAAAACAGTTTCCTTGAAGGAGCCAGAGGATACTCCTGGCTCAAGTTCGCCCTCAGGCCCACACAATGGCACAAGAAGAATCTGGAAGCATGAAGACATTGAGGAATTCCAGGTCACAGAATCAAGATTTGAACCCCCTGTGGATGTACAGTCACCTTTCCTATACTTCAAAATGCTCTTCACTGATGAGATGATTCAGCATGTTGCTCATCATACCAACCTGTACTCTGCCCAGGAGCTGGGGGATCCAATCAAGACCAGCCCAAAAGAGATTGAAGATTTTCTTACCATGCTTCTCTTTATGGGTGTTTTCAAATTTCCATCGCTGGAGGATTACTGGCACCATGAGTCACATATATTACAATTACTATATTTTGCTTTTTTTTTTTTTTTTTTTTTTTTTTTTGAATCCAGAAAGAATGGAATGTTTTTGGTTTTGTTACTTTTAGTTATTTATGTGTTATTTATTTTTGTTTATTGTAAAAAAAAAAACAAGAAAAACATAATTTCCTGTGTTAAAATGAAAACCTGAAATATTTTATGACATACTTCAATAAATAAAGAAGATTCAATACACAAAAATATTTTATTTTGATTGTTTTTAAATAAATTAGTATTATAGTTCATATTTTCTGATTTTCATAGTATATGTATGAATTCTGGAACTTTTACCGTAAAGTGACATATCAACCATTTGGTAGAGGCCGATATTTTAAAAATTATGGGATGTGTTGAAAAAAAATACATTGAGTGTGGTAACTAGTGACATAAGAAGATCAGAAATGCAAACAAAAAAAATTTCAATTGCCTTTTTCTTGGTGGGGCAGCTAAAGGGTTAACACTTGACATGAACAAGAATGGCTGATTTTTCATGATTTTATATATGTATCAATATTTCAAAGTAAAGGTCAGTTCTTGCTCTCTGAGTCTGGTGAGTACTCTTCTTACAAATTAATAAATTACGGTTGCTCTGTAAAATATTTCAAAAATCAGTCACCAAATATGAAAACTAGAGTCTTTAAGCTTTCAAACAATATATAGTTTGTCAAGATTGCTTTAGGGTCAGACTAAGATATTACTGTTTAAAACAGTTAACAGGTGACAGTGACAGTTAACAGGTTTTAACATAATGCATCCAAGAGCAAAGCCTACTTTAAACTCAACTGTGTCAAAAAGATATGCACACAAAACAAGACAAACCACTGATTCAAGGTTCTTTCCCACCAAACGTAATGCCCATACCATGTATGTATTGTATTATTTTATATATTTTGTTATTTCAGGTTGACGTGATATTCAGTGTTTGCGTTTCACTGCACATTATTATTATTTTCAAGGAATATGGAAAAAAGTTCAAGTTTGATGATCTGCAAATATGTATCGTGATGTAGTCATGTGACCCACAGAATATTGATACAGTGCATAAACATAGTCACTGTGATAAGTCTGTGCCTTCACTAGTTTACTAGTTAAGCAGTAACTAGTTTGACCAACTAGCAGTTTGGCAAGCTAATCAGTCTTTTCAGATTCAAATCTTCAGATGTGTAACTGACTTTAAAAACTTATACAAAATATATGACTAACTTTTTAAGACTAGTCTTAACAGTTTATGCAACTGGCCACCTGGTGTATCTGTGAAATGCACATTAATTACATTAAACTTAAACAATAAAATGAATCACTATTAGTTTACTCTTTTCACAAACTCTGGCTGTATTGAATAAAAATGTATACAAATTAATTAAAAATGAATGCAAAGAGAATAAGACAGACATAACCACTGTAGCTTAAAGAGTAGATTAAGGCGCTAACAATGCAAGGATATGGGTTCAATTCCCAGGGAATGAACATCATAAAATGTAAACCTTAAATACAATTTAAAGCACTTTGGAGAAGTGTATGCCAAATGCATTACTTAAATGTAAAGGTAACAATGTTTTACTCTCTGTGGTCTTATTTTTATTATTTATTTATTTTTATTTTTTATTTTGTACTGACTGTCTTGACAACAGAAAAGTTTATGGAAGCTGCACTGAGAGCTCCAGGGCAGAACAAATCCACCGCTGCAAATGAGTACAACTGGATTCCAAGGAAGCATTCTGCTTTATTTTCTTTACCCAGGATTTGCCTTTTTAAAAATAAAATTTGTGCTGGGCTGTAAGAAATCAGGCTCTGTGTATCACTGATAGGCCTGACACACTCTAGAACTATGAAGATCTCACATGCTCACACTCTAGAATTACAATACCCATCATGCCTGAATAATCCCATCTCAGTTTGTGTCATCATGGGTACTAGCCCAGTCAATAAATGGAAAATAAGAGTGATTTAATTTACTTATTTGGAAAAGTAAATCATATATTTTGTTGTAAAATTAAAAAGCTATTTATTGCTAGTTAGTTGGAAATAATCTGATAATGTAATATGCTACCCCCAACAGTGGCTGCTACATTTCATGAAAGCAGGAAAGGTTAACTGTCAGCCAACGATGGATTTATCTGTTTTACATGGAGACTCTAGTGACTGTAGTGGTTAGTGTTCAACAGAGTGTGGGATGAACATTCACTAGGAACAGGAAAAAACTGTTTCATGTCAGGTACCAGTACATTTCTCTGGGGCACACATTCAACAGGCACATGCACAAAGCCATAGAAAAGAAAATAAGTATTTAATATCTAAATAACATCAAGACAGTTATTTAGATATAAAACAGTTATATTAAATTGAGAGCATACTGGTACAATGCTTGGGTCTCTTGTTTTTCTATGTATTTTTTTAAGGCCACAGTAATCTTAAATTAATTCAAACATCTCTCACCAAATTCTTCCAAAATCAAATTAATGTGCAATTGGATTAAAACCTAAAACAGTTTTTTGTATGTGACCAATCCCTTTTATCCCCCTATTGTACTTGTTAGAAGAAACACTTAAAGTTCACACTTAAAAAGATAACAGACTCTATTAAGTCTCCTGAGCTATGAAATAGCAATTTCTCAGCTATAAAATTTAACTCTCTGGCTCGGCAGCTACTGGCTATATTCCCTTGAGTGTGTCTCTAACACTTTTACCCAAAGGAACTGAGCAATGTATCCACTGTTTAGTTCCCATGGAATGCAAATACACTTTGCTGAAGCAATTTAAGTTCCACAGAGGAAATATTCAAGGTTATAGTCAAGTAGAGAACCTCTATGTTCACATTCTGCATTCATTTGATTGTTGCATTGTGCTCCCATGCGATAAGCACCCAAATGGTCAATATGCTAATGCTTAAAGTAAGGATCTCCCACAGTAATACACCTCCCACTGACCGCATCCAGACAGCCATTAGCAGGTCATTCACTCACAGACAATGTCCCACAGTTTATGAAGCACAGAGAATTGTGTGTGATGTGATTGCACCTGAATGTGCTGGAGCTAAAGTGTCTGGCAGCACATTTTTATGCAGTGTTCAGCTTTTTCAGGTCATTCTTCCTGTTGAAACACATTTACTCTTAAATAATTCAACTACATTTTCACATTTTAAAAGATGACCATTCATATAGAAATGAGGCAGCAATAGGTTAGAATAGATTAGCCAGAGAAATATTACTTAAATCACCCACCCATATACATTCTGGTTTAGCACGAAACAATGATGTTTTGCTATATTAAAAGATCTGCTCAGTATTTATGAAGCGGGATATTGTTGAACAGGGATAAATGATCTGCTGTCAAACAGAGAACTGCACTGCATTGTGGGTGTAATTAAGAGAGGCCCATCTCTCATCATCTCTCATCCTGCCTTAAAAAAACCCAGCTCAGTTTGAAATGAAAGATTATAAGTACCAACTGAGTGTAATCATCATAATCCTCGATTATATGCAAAATTGTGTTTATAGAATTGTTGCGTAACATTTGTTAATTTGTACTGTGATGTCATCCTGGAGAAGCAAAGATTATTAATGGACTTGAGTCACCTCATTACTGTATGAACAATGCTGTTCTTAATTGAAACTACTCAGTCTGATTAATGATAGCAAGCTACAGAGAACACCTAAGTATATGAGTGTGATTGAAGACTGATGGATATTGTGAAATATACTAACGAGTGTAAAATACTGTTTTTGTCCCTCTTTAAGATAACTCGTCACCTGGGGAACAAAGCACATGCTCCCTTTGTTCTCCACGACACTTTCAGCCTAGAGCTCTAGAAATATTAGAGAGAGGATGCTTACTGGACAGGATCCTCATTTATTCATGCCACTGCATAATTATCCTCAGTATATATCATGATGAGGAAATGAAGCTGTATTTTCTGTATTGTGACATTTTTTGTGAAAAAAAAAAAAATAATGTAACAACTGTACAATCCACTGCATGCCTAAGGTCTGTTGTTTATACAGGTAAGTTTTTTGAAGTTCTTCAAAAATGCAGGCAGAGACATTTTGTTTTTCCCCGAAGAAAATAGGCCATATTTTTTAACGGGAATAATTACTTAATTTTTTGTTTTATTTTAGAGTGAAATATGGCCAAATATGTAGCAGGTTTTGTAAAAATAACATAAACATAAATGTTCAGCTTAGATCTACTCGGTTTGTAAAGCCATGCTGTACATTTGAATGCCTCTGCTGTAAATGAATGCTCATCACGTTAATCTAATATGTGGCCCCCAAAGGGGTGGGGGGCCAGTCTACCAGCGCAGCTGTCTATCCTGACCTTAACATCCATTAAAATGTCCACTGACTAAGAGGAACAGCATGACATTGAAACGGTGTTGAAAGAATGGATGAAACGCATTTGTCCATGTTTCGCGCTCGTGGAAAACGCTCGAGAGACAGTATCTCTTCCGCGGCTCGGTACGCTTTCAACTTTTTTTTTTTTCCTCAAGCCTTTGTCAAGAGACTGTATGACGTTACATAATTTGACAGATTTTTACGTAGATTTTTACTCAATTGCTAGTGTATGGACAGCGCACCGCATTAAAAATAAATGATCATTCATGTTTTCATAACCGCTTGCCAAACTCAAAAACAAAACTAAAATTAAAACATCTTTGAGAGCAAGGGGGCCCCCTGGTGTTTCGGGGGCCCTACGCATCTTGTGTATTCTGCGTATAGGGAGGATCGGCTCTGCATTTAAAAATGAAAGCACCGTTAACCTTACTTTACTTAGATGGTACAGATGGTTATCTAACGTACCAACCATTCGGAGCATGTGGTACATCAGTCAGTCAGTCTCTCTTTAGAATGGAATCTAGCAAAAATTCAAGGGTCTGGTAAAGGGATTCATAGGAACTATACTGTAGTTCTATGCAGTTTCAACACCGTGAAGTTAAAATATGCAAAGAAATACAAGGAAATTATGTTTTTATCTCATTATCAGACTCTCCAAACTTAAGAAAAAAATAAATAAAAATGCAAAAGAACTGCCTGGCATCAACAATTACCCCATCAATTTCGGTAAGAAATCTTGGTGTAATCTTTGATGAACAGCTGACTTTCAAAGACCACACTATAAAAACTGCTCGAACTTGCAGGGTTGCATTGCACAACATCAGAAAGATCAGGTCCTTCCTAACGGAGCATGCTGCACAGCTTCTTGTCTAGGCCCTTGTCATTTATAGACTGGACTACTGCAATGCTCTTCTGGCTGGAATTTCATCATACACAATAAAACCTCTACAAATGATTCAGAATGCAGCGGCATGACTGGTCTTCAATGAGACCAAAAGGGCCCATGTCACACCTCTCTTTGTCTCCCTGCATTGGCTCCCGGTTGCAGCTTGCAGTTCAAGTTCAATACATTGATGCTTGCATATAGAACAGCCACAGACTCAACACCCTCCTACTTCCACTCACTTTTGAGAATCTACATACCCTCAAAAAGTCTGAGATCTATGAGTGAGGGACACCTCGTGGAACCATCACAAAATCACTTTCCAGAACATTTTTGTTCACCGTTCCTGACTGGTGGAATGAACTTCCCACCCCTATCTGGAATGCTGTTTCCCTGACATTTTTTTTTTATGTGTGACACCTGAAAACTCATCTCTTTCATCACCATTTGACTTCATCATAAAAAAAAATAATAATAATAAAAATGTGCTTTCTCTTTCCTTAATCTCTCCCTGACTAGCTTGTACTAATGTGAGCAATGCCTGAAACGTATTGCAAGCACTTCCTGTGTTTAGTTGCCTATTTATGATTAATCACTTATTGCATTCCTCAATTTTGAATAAAAGGGTCTGATAAATGAATAAATGTAAATGTAAATGTAACCATTTTTATCTCCAAGATGATCACTGAATATATTTAGCATGTAATGTCAATAAGTCATGTGACAACAATTTAGTATACTACTGTTTAGGACTGGAATAATGTCTGCTCAATTTCTAGTGTATGGTACTTAGTAAGCAAATATTCCATCCAAAAATAACCTTAGTGTACAATTACCTGACAGTGGCGAGGCTACATAAGGGCCAGGGTGGCTCTGGCCCACTCACAATTTGTCCACCCAGTTAAATGTTAGTTTGTTTGTTTGTTTGTGAGAAAGAAGAAAAACAATAATCATTATGACAATAATCATTAAAATACATGAACATACAACCTAACTCCAAAAAAAAAAAAAAAGTAATAAGATATTTTATTTTATTTTCTTTGGAGTATGGTAAATGCAAGAGCTGTCAATCTAAGTAATCAATCAATCAAAAAACGTCCCCAACTGGTCTTTACCATATATATATATATATATGTTTTTTTTTTTTAAATCACATAATACTAAACTGAACATAATGGAAACCACTGGGAAACCTCAGACAGTTGTCTTTAAATGTATCATATGTGTTTAATATAAATTATTCTTCAAATTATAATTTTAATAGTATTTTCTACTGGTTGAATTCCCGGTAACACTTTATTTCGATAGTCCACTTTAGACATTCTACTAACAGTAAGTAACTTTGCAACTACATGTCAACTAGCAGTCATTAGAGTATTAGTAGACTGTCTGCTTAATATCTTCTAACACTTTATTTTAATGGGTACACAACATACAACATACTGAGTATTAGAAACTTTGCAAGTATATGTCAACTTATTCTACTAACCCTAAACCTACCCTACTGAGAGTTGGTAGACATGTAGTTGCAAATGAATGAGAATTAGTTTACATGTAGTTGACACGTAGTTACAAAGTTACTTATAGTTAGTAGAATGTCTAAAGTGGACTATCGAAATAAAGTGTAACCGAATTCCCTGACATTTTCAAATGGTGGTGGAGAACACCTGCTCTAAAAAATAAAATAAAAATAAATACGTCATTTTCTACAAGTTAATAATGTTTGTTGTCCCTACACACCAAAATGTGTCCTGAATGCTGCATGTGTATACTGTTTACGCATACCTGTACTTGCCTTTTTTTTTTTTTGGTCAGTAGCTAAAACAATTATGCTTATTATATTCTGCTGGTTGAGACTTTTGCAACAATATATGACACAAAACTATCTGTTTGGCATGATGCTTAACAGATCACATTTTCATTTAAAGTCATATATTTAATTTTTTATTTAGGCATATATTTTTGGCTTTTTTAACCTTTTTCTTTTTCAGACAAAATCTGCTTTTTTAGCTTTTTTATTGCACTCAGTACTTTGTCAGGGCTCCTTTAGCACAAACTCCACCATCAGTGAGGAATGGCATGGAAACAATCAGCCTGTGGCTCTACTGAGGCATTATTGAGCCTTCAGCTTGTCGGGATTTTTGGATTGACTGTTTCTCATCTTTCTCTTGAAAATATACCATAGATTCCATATGGGGTTTAGGTCAGGCATGCTGGCTGGCCAATCAAGCACAGTAATATCATGGTCAGCAAACCACTTGGAAGTGGTTTTGGCAGTGTGGGCAGGTGCTAAATTCATGCTGGAAAAGGAAATCAGCATCTTCATAAAGCTTATCAGCAGATGGAAGCATAAAGTGCTCTGGTGCTCCTGGTAGACGACTGCATTGACTTTGGACTTGATAAAACACAATTGACCAACACCAGCAAACATCACGGCACCCCAAATCATCACTGATTTCGGAAACTTCACACTGGACTTCAAGCAGCTTTGATTCTATGCCTCTCCAGTCTTCCTCCAAACTCCAGACCTTGATTTCCAAATGAAATGCAAAATTTACTTTTATCTGAAAAGAGGACTTTGGACCACTGAGCAACAGTCCAGTTCTTTTCCTCCTTAGCCCAGGTAAGATGCTTCTGACGATATTTCTCCATTGCCAAGTCAGCAGTGTTCCCCATTATTGTGGTTTCAAAGAACAAGAGATACCCGGAATTTATACTGTATGAATGGTCATTTATTGAAACTCAAATGTAAATATTCTAATATTTTGAGATACTGATTTTTGACTTTCATGAGCTGTAAGCTCTAATCCTCAAAATTAAAACAAAAGCAAAACAACTTTTGAAGTGTTTTACTTTACATGTAATGAATCTAAAATGTATGAAAGTTTCACTTTTTGGAATGTTACAAGAAAAAAATGAACTTTTTAACCATATTCTAATTTTCTGAGATGTACCTGTATGTTAAATTCAACATTTAAACTGCATTTCCAGTAGGCTATAAATTCCAGTCAGCAAAACCAAAGCTTTATGTCGAACATTTAGAGTAGGCTTATTTACAAAACTGGTCAGAACGTTATGTAAATAGATCAAAATGAAGGAAAAAAACGGATATAATAATATAATAATAGGCTAATAATGATGATGATGATAATAATAATAGCTAAAAACAATATACAAATATTACAGAAAAAGACGTCCAGTTAATGGACACACACAGCTAGCAAGACTGTGGGATGGATAAAAAATTTATTCTTGTCTATTTTATTTTATGTACTTTAAGTAACATTTATAGCCTATTTGTGATAAACTCAATTCGAATGCTGGTTACATCATGTGCAATTGCCTACAGTCCGGTAGCCTATGGTCAATATAATAATTTAATTATGTAATAATTTCTATAATAATTAATATAATAATTTCTTAATTCAAAATAAAATATTAATGAATCCAACCCTGATAATCCCGGGTTGCTATGGTCACATAGGTCTGTTTACGCATTAAACTCGTGGCCACGAGAAATGGATGTCGTTCCCTCAACGTAACATCTCGAGGCCACGACTTAAGGATGTCGTTACCTCGACAAAATGATTTTGTGGCCATGACATAATATCATGTTCCCACAAGTTAATATGTCGTTTACATATTAACTCATGGCCACGACAAAACTTAGTGAACCGAAGACGGCCCCTCCCGGGCACCGTTGCATCCCTATTTTTAACCTTTTTCTTTTTCAGCCAAAACCTGCTGTTTTTAGCTGTCAAAATCTGCATCCCTATTTTTATCTCATATATTGTAAAATGAAGTACTTTAGCTTGAGAGTAGGCACTCCACCCTATTTCACCAAGGCCCACTCACGTTAAAATTTCTGGCCTCACCACTGTTACATGCTGTAACATAATTGCCATTTGAAATTCATTTGCCTGCCATGGGATTGTATAAGCAATTTTCATACATAAAAAAAATAAATAAAAATGACTAAAAAACACTGAAGTTTGTGTTGCATAACTGTTAAAACTGTTTTAGTGCTGTGTAATGTTGATTCAAGCACACTATATGAATTGCAAGCTGAAAGTTTATTGTTCATTGTATGAGCTAAACAATTTCAGATAAACGGCGCTGCAAATAGTGAATTGGACATTGATTGAAGTGCACAGTTTAAGTGCTAAAGCCTAGTATCAGCACTTCTGTGAAGTGTAAATAAATCATGCTGAAAAGATAAACGTAATTAAAACAGTTGCCTTGTTAATTTGTACCAGAGATTTGGCTGTTAATTTTAATCAAACAGTTAATTCAATGTTTGGAGAAACTATTCCGTTATCTTACCATTAGATTGTGTTATTATTATATATGTTGTTTTGTTTTATTCATATTAATGACTGAAATAGGCATCATCCATATTTATGGAAAATATGGATTCACAGTGAAAAGATGCATTCACTTACTCACCTCATCTCAGCATATGCACTTATTAACTGAACACTCATTTTCTTACTAACATGTTTTGTCAAATTCATGATGTAGTCCTGCTGCCACAGTTGTTTTTCTTCAGAGCACTGGGTTTTTTTCTCACTCCTTTCCAACCTTCCTCAGCCGCCCCTATTAGACCACACAGTTGCCATGGAGATGGCACAGTCTGCCCACTTTCACTTTGCGTCTTGGATGGCTTGCTGCATCAGTAATCCAGTTACAGCACATGACAGCATTCTGTCTGAACCAAGCCAAAGACATTCAGTAAAGTGTCATTGCACTAATGAATAGCTCATGGCTCGGATCAGGATGTAAGGAATGCTCAAAACTTGCATAAAACAGCTGTTCTCATCCCTTAATTCCCCCCTTGCTGTCCCTCAGGCCCATATGGCTTGGATCACAATAAGGACATCCGAAGTTGTGTTTCAAATCTAAACAGACATTGCATTGTACAGGATCATTCATTCCTATGGGGTTTTATACATTTTTGATGCACAAAACAGGGACACAGACATACAAGGATACAGGTATCTAGAGGACATCAATGCTTTCTACTGAAAATGGAGCGATTCTTGTACATAGAAAATGGTAATAAGTGACAAAAGACTGCTTCAAAGTTTCCAGAGGTTTTCTGGATTACAATCAGAAGACAGTGAAAGAACACAATGAAGTCAACCGAAATCCATTATTTGTCATTTGTAATGGAAGAGAGATGCCTACATGTGTAAATAAGTAAAAGATTGTAAAAAGAAACTTTTTATATTCTTTGTCTTCATGTTTAGATGCTTACCAGGCCATGGCACCAGCCTGATAGTACTTTTATTCAGTAAATAATTGGTTTGTGTTATTGTAAAATTAACTTTTTTGTATATTCTAGGTGTTTTATCACTCATTCTAGTTGCTTCATCAGTTCTCTGGTGATGGGGAACCTCTAATTCCCAATGTTCTATGTCAAGGGACATGATGTCCAATGTAGAAAAAGTTCAGTACTGACTAAAGCATATTAATTAATCTCAAGACAGCCCTTGGAAGGGTAAATATGTAGCCAATGTCATTTTACACTCTGACTGACCTGAGAACTGCTGATTAATGCTGTTGAGCCATAGAGGTCAATTCTGCTGCTTGGATCTCTAAGGTAATAGATGCTAACCCTGTCTCACTAATCCTCTGCTATTACAGAGAATATTGAATATGGATCTGCATAATGAAATTACTTTGCCTTCTTTTTAATTTTAAGAAAAACCTAGCAGTGGCTATTGTAAGAAACATTTAAAATGCAGGAGATATTCCCTCAAGTGCCAAAGGACACTAATGAACGTTAAGCCTCTCAAATTGTTTTTCCTCCCCGTACTGCAGAACTGATAAGCTGGTCACTGGATAATAGGGGCCTTTAGGTAAGAATTGTGTAGAAACCATCAAGAGAGCTCTCACCTATATTCCAAAGCCTCTTATTTTTGTTTTGAGGGTAATTAATTATGTCACATAATCTAATATCTTAAAATTTCTAGTACTGTAACGGGGCTGACGAGACGTGAGACATGCGGATCCATATGCAAAGCTTTATTATACAACATGGTCATACAGGCAGGGTCAGGAGACAGCAAACAGGTATGGCAGAGGCAAGACAGAGCAATCCGAGGAGCAAGCGTGGGTCGACGAACGGCGAACAGTATCCAAAGGGGCAAGGCAGAGAGATAATCCAGAAACGAAAGCAATAATCCAAACGGGGAGCGAACACAGTCCAAACGGCAAGGAAAAGGGGTAAATCCAGTAAACACGGGCAGGGTCAGACACGGCAGGAAAACAAGGCAAGACTAAGACTAGAACAATGGCTCTGTAAAGTTGCTATCTCTGGGTTAGTGATAAACGCTAACAATACTCGGCCCTGAGCAAGAGCAAGTCCCAGGCTTATATGGTGTGTGGTGGTCATTGGAAAATGGTGATCAGGTGTGTGTGATGTGTGAATGGTGACAGCTGTGATCTGTGCAGTGGATTGTGGGAAATGGAGTCCAATGTGCTGTGAGTGTAAAAGTCACTGTGGTGAACGGGTGACCTCTAGTGGTGGTTGACAGGGAGAGCATGGACCGGATTCGTGACATAGCCCCCCCCCAAGGAGCGGCTTCCAGACGCTCCTACACAATCCAGGAGGGCGGTGGAGCGGAGGCGGAATAGGGGGAGGGACGGAGGGCCAGGTCCTTGAGGAAGTGGGAAGACCGGGGACAGAGTCAGAACCGGCAGAGCAGGAAACCAGGGCGGAGCCAGAGGCCAGTTCAGGACCGACAGAGCAGAGGCCCACCAGGGCGGAGCAGACAGCACAGGACCCCACCAGGGCGAAGTAGACGGGACCGGAGCCCACCAGGGCGGAGCAGACGGGACCGGAGCCCACCAGGGTGGAGCAGACGGGACCGGAGCCCACCAGGGTGGAGCAGAAGACCACCAGACTCGAGCAGAAGACCACCACGGCGGGGCAGATAACCACCAGACCAGAGCAGAGGACCACCACGGCGGAGCAGATGACCACCAGACCCGAGCAGAAGACCACCACGGTGGGGCAGACGACCACCAGACCCGGGCAGAAGACCCCCATGGCAGAGCAGACGACCACCAGACCCGAGCAGAAGACCACCACAGGGAGGCAGACAGGGCAGGAACCCATGACAGAGACTGGGATCTGGGGAGAACAAGGACAGACAACACAGAGAGAGCAGAGACAGACAACACTGGGAGAGTCTTCGTTGCAGGGCAGGACGGGACCAGAGCCCACCTGGGCGGAGCAGGAGACCCCCAGAGCCAGACAACTGACCACCACGGCGGAGTAGACGGAGCCGGAGCCCACCAGTGTGGCGTAGATAGGGCAGAGTATCTCCACGGCAGAGCGGACTGGTCAGGAAGCCATGACAGGATCAGGGATCTGGGGAGAACAGAGACAGACACCACAGAGAGAGTCCCCATGGTCACAGGAGCCGTGACCGAGCAGGTCGAGAGTTCATGGACGGTCTCTATGGCTGTAGCAGGACAGGGCGAGAGCTCACAGACGGCCTCTTTAGCCGTGACAGGACAGGGCGAGAGCTCACAGACGGCCTCTTTAGCCGTGACAGGACAGGGCGAGAGCTCACAGACGGCCTCTTTAGCCGTGACAGGACAGGGCGAGAGCTCACAGACGGCCTCTTTAGCCGTGACAGGACAGGGCGTGAGCTCACAGACGGCCTCTTTAGCCATGAAAGGACAGGGCGTGAGCTCACAGACGGCCTCTTTAGCCGTGACAGGACAGGGCGAGAGCTCACAGACGGCCTCTTGAGCGGTGACAGGACAGGGCGTGAGCTCACAGACGGCCTCTTTAGCCGTGACAGAACAGGGCGTGAGCTCACAGACGGCCTCTTTAGCCGTGACAGGACAGGGCGTGAGCTCACAGACGGCCTCTTTGGCCGTGACAGGACAGGGTGTGAGTTCAGGGGCGGCCTTCATGACCGTGACAGGGCAGACAGTGAGTTCAGAAACGGCCTCCATGGCCGTGACAGGGCAGACAGTGAGTTCAGGAACGGCCTCCATGGCCGTGACAGGGCAGACAGTGAGTTCAGGAACGGCCTCCATGGCCGTGACAGGGCAGACAGTGAGTTCAGGGACGGGTGCCACCACTTCGGGAGGTTCTGCAGCGGAAGCCGCCACCTCTGGAGGCACTGGAGCAGACTCGTGGACAGGAGAGGCCTCAGGAGCACAGTGTGCAGCCCACACACTCAAAATGGCAACCGCCATAACGGGAAGTACTGAGGTCAGGGGAACAGTCTCTGTAACAGACAGGGTTGAGGCCCTGGGAATGCCAGCTACTCGCACTGACATCAGTGGTGGGTCCATCACACTGGATATCAGACAGGGAACTTGAAGGACTGACCTTAAATCCTTGGGTGTGACAGACTCTGGCTGGAGCACTGTGACGTGGTGTGACTCTGGCTTGGCAGCGGAGACGTGGTGTGACTCTGGCTTGGCAGCGACGACGTGAGCAGACTCTGGCTTGGCAGCGACGACGTGAGCAGACTCTGGCTTGGCAGCGACGACGTGAGCAGACTCTGGCTTGGCAGCGACGACGTGAGCAGACTCTGGCTTGGCAGCGACGACGTGAGCAGACTCTGGCTTGGCAGCGACGACGTGAGCAGACTCTGGCTTGGCAGGCATGACGTGAGCAGACTCTGGCTTGGCAGCGACGACGTGAAGGGGTGTTGTTGTTGCCGCCATTTTGTGAGTGAGTGCGGTGTTGCATTCCTCCGCGACACCCACAGTGAACGGAGAGCCCACACACAGCAAGGCATAGTCCATAAATTGACTGAGAGATGAACGGGGACCCTCGCGGATTAACTGAGTCTTGAGCGGCTGATTAATGCCCTCACAGAAAAAGTCTATGAGTGCGTAGTCCGGCAGATCAGAAAAATAGGCAAGGTCTAAATACTCCTGAATATAATCCTCGAGCGGTCGCAAGCCCTGCTCGAGGGTTAATAACAGCCGTGCAGAGTCCATACCTGGCCAATGTTCTCTTGAAAAGCCGCTGGATCCTTGTGAGGCCGAGTATTCTGTAACGGGGCTGACGAGACGTGAGACATGCGGATCCATATGCAAAGCTTTATTATACAACATGGTCATACAGGCAGGGTCAGGAGACAGCAAACAGGTATGGCAGAGGCAAGACAGAGCAATCCGAGGAGCAAGCGTGGGTCGACGAACGGCGAACAGTATACAAAGGGGCAAGGCAGAGAGATAATCCAGAAACGAAAGCAATAATCCAAACGGGGAGCGAACACAGTCCAAACGGCAAGGAAAAGGGGTAAATCCAGTAAACACGGGCAGGGTCAGACACGGCAGGAAAACAAGGCAAGACTAGAACAATGGCTCTGTAAAGTTGCTATCGCTGGGTTAGTGATAAATGCTAACAATACTCGGCCCTGAGCAAGAGCAAGTCCCAGGCTTATATGGTGTGTGGTGGTGATTGGAAAATGGTGATCAGGTGTGTGTGATGTGTGAATGGTGACAGCTGTGATCTGTGCAATGGATTGTGGGAAATGGAGTCCAATGTGCTGTGAGTGTAAAAGTCACTGTGGTGAACGGGTGACCTCTAGTGGTGGTTGACAGGGAGAGCATGGACCGGATTCGTGACAAGTACTCTCAAACTCTAGCAAGTGGTTCGGTAAGTTCAGTCACTGTAGGGTTGTTTAACCTCTACCAAAAAAACATGCAGCCATGCTGATATGCTGAAGTAACAAAACTCATGCTTGTGCGGTGTTGTTTAAATTATATTTTTTTTATTTATATGTATATAATTAATATTCATTCAATGCAAAAAAATAATAATAAATAAATTGTCAAAATGGAACCAAATGGCATAATTAAGGTTTCTACCAGCAGGGGCTAACTGCTCTATTCTAATCATTTAAAAGGGTCATTCTATTGATTGATTGATTGATTGATTGATTTGATTTGATTGATTTTGTTCATTATTTTAATGTATTAAATTATCTTGAAGTTCACTTACACCAATTAGCCAAAACATTATGACCACAGCAGGCCTTCTGTTGGCTCGGACCAGACAAGACTTCATTGCCTCCATTGCATCAATAATCTTTGGGTGCCCAACACCCTGTCACCAGTTTGTGGTTTGTCCCTCGGACCACTGTTGGGAAATTCTCACCATTGCTGACTAGGGGTAAACCACAAGCCTTACCGTTTCAGAGTTGACCCAGTCACCTTGCAATAAAATTGTGGCCCTTGTCAAAAGTTGCTCAGACACGCTGATCACTGAGAACTAATTGGTTGCTTACCATCTAATCTGCTCAGACCTTAATATTTGTTAGGAGATGATCAACAGTTTTCTCTTCACCTGTTACTGGTCATAATATTTTGGTGTTACAGTGTGTAATGTTTGTAAAAAGATTTGTTGATGTCTTGCTCTAGAGGTGTCCAATCTCAGTCCTGGAGGACCACTGTCCTGCAGAGTTTAGCTCCAACCCCAATTAAACACACCTGGTCCAGCTAATCAAGGTCTCACTAGACATAGGGCCTGTATACACCTGGTTCATGCATTTTCTCTGATCGGATATCTATCTGATTTGTTAAAATGTTTCCATTTACACTCGGCCACATAAATGTGTCTTCATAAAACGGATATATATCCATTCTTCAATTCCCGCGCTATATGCAAATTTAACTGAGTTCACATCAATGAAAGCAATAGATATACTGTACACTGCATTTTATTCATTATCAGCTTTCAATATCAGAGACCGCAACAGGAGAGAGTGTGGCATCAGCACTGGAAAGATAGGTTAGTCTCACTACTTTTAATGAAGATGAGTGTGTGTTGAGCGTCTACGACTTACTTTCAGTTTCATTCGCGGCAGTTTCCATGCCAACTTGCTGAAGAGATACTCAGCTACTCGTCCACGGTGATGCTTGTTGCATTATCACTGTCATATCTGACTATAACATGCCATATAGCCTATAAAACGCTCTCACACCTTTATTATTTTAATGTTTTGGGAGGAGTAAAATTAGCAAAATTATCATCTGGAATGCAGCCCAGACCACCTCCTGAAGTGGTTTGAGCGATCGGATTTAAACGCATTTCGAAAGAGTTTCGGATGGCATTTACACCTGCTCTTTTCAGGATAGCTATCTGATCAGAAAAACGCATGAAGTGACCAGGTGTAAATAGCCCCATATAAACATCCAGGCAGGTCTATTGAGGCTAGTTGGAGCTAAAATTGGAACTAAATTTCATGCTCTAGAGGCTGTCATATGCAAATGTATTTGTGGCATCACAAAGCTTGCTGTAGGATTTGTGATACTATTACTATCTTATAGTCTTATTCTTATTACTTATTACTGATCTTATTACTATTTAAGTCAACAACATACTGACCTGCACATTTATATTTATATTTTTTATCTTTTATTTTATTTTATTCTCTTATTTTTTCTACTTTTCTTTTTCTTAATATCTGTATACTTTATAATTGCACTGTCCTTGGAGCGGACCTGACCTACATTTCACTGCTGGTTATACCCTGTATAATTGTGTATGTGACAAATAAAAAATCTTGAATCTTGCTTAAACACGTGCTTTTTTGTATTGAAGAGGCCACTTTATTTTTATATCTTATATGCCAAAAGAGCAAGGAAAATCTGGGACCTTTAAATCACTTGAAGTGGCTTGTCAGAGACCTAACAGGGCACGGTTCTCCAATGCACAATACTGTATGAATTATATAAAGTACATTAGTCTGATCACTGCATACTAGGCACATAAGAATATAGTATGCTAACATAATGCACCAACTTTTTACTACATGATTACAAATGTTAAACCGCCCCAGAAAAATATTTGAAAAAATGCCAGGCAGATTAAAACAATCACAACAATCTAATCTAAAAATTTTAGAGCAGCATTCATTAATAAGAGCTTCATGGGTTTAGTTGTGGTTCGAATTACTTGCCTTGCTGCGGTTAACAATCCGTGCTGCGGTTAACACATGCACTGCCGCTTACAATTACGCTCTTCTGACTGGGAATATGAGCGAGTACAAAGCATCGTGCTATACTCTCCGACGCGCAGTAAGAGCCGCCAAACACCGATACAAAAAGGGAATTGAGTCTCATTTCCAGCTCAATTACTCTCGACGCATGTGGCAGGGACTGAGGACCATCTGTGCCTTTGGAAACAAATCCTCCACGGAGGTGAGAGCAGATCTGTTGCTGGCCGACGAGTTAAACATCTTCTATGGCCGCTTCAATTGCAACAGCGGCGGCGCGTCTCTGCCGACCAGTGCATCAGGAAGCAGCAGGCAGAGCAGCGCTGATCCTGTAATCACCGTGTCGGAGGATGAGGTTCGGAGGGCGCTAAAGAAAGTGAATGTCAGGAAAGCAGCTGGACCTGATGGGATAACCGGCCGTGTTCTGAGGTCCTGTGCCGATCAGCTTGCTGGTTTGTTCACGTCTATCTTTAATGAGTCCCTTGCTACCTCCGTGGTTCCCACCTCATTCAAAAAATCTGTCATTATCCCTGTGCCTAAGAACAATAAACCCTCTTGCCTGAATGACTATCGCCCAGTTGCCCTCACATCTATAGTCATGAAGGTTTTTGAGAGACTTGTAAAGAGCCACATCTGCTCCTCCATCCCTGATACTTTGGACCCTCTTCAGTTTGCCTATCGCCCAAACAGATCTACGGACGATGCCATCTCTCACGTCCTCCACTCTTCCCTCACACACTTGGACAGCAACAATGGGAATTATGTAAGGCTGCTATTCATTGACTATAGCTCAGCTTTCAACACTATAGTCCCCATCAAGCTGGCCTCTAAACTCACAGACCTCGGACTAAACTCCTCACTCTGTGACTGGATTCAAGACTCCCTCACCGGCAGACCTCAAGTGGTGAAAGATGGCCAGTTCACCGCAAACTCCATCACCCTGAACGTAGGAGCCCCACAGGGCTGTGTCCTGAGTCCCCTGCTCTTCTCTCTCTACACGCATGACCGCGTGTCCTCTCACAGCTCCACATCTATTGTCAAATTCACTGATGATACTGTGGTTCTGGGCCTCATCTCCAACAACGAGACCGCATACTTGGATGAGGTAGAGAGACTCACGTCATGGTGCCAGGACAACTGTCTCTCTCTGAATGTGAGCAAAACTAAAGAGCTGATCATGGACTTTAGGAAGAGACAGCAGCAGCCCTACACTCCTCTTATGATCAGTGGGACCCCTGTGTAGAGGGTGAGTAACTTCAAGTACCTCGGTGTAAACATCTCCGAGAACCTGACTTGGACTACACACATCCAAACACAGGTTAAGAAACCCAGGCAAAGACTGTACCATCTGCGACAGCTGAGGAAATTCAGGGTCTCACCAGCAATCCTGAAAACTTTCTATTCAGGGACCATAGAAAGTGTATTGACTCAGTATGGAAACAGCTCCAATCAGGACTGCAAAGCACTACAGAGAGTTGTGCGCTTAGCTGAGCACATCTCAGGGTCTGCTCTCCCCTCTCTGCAGGACATCTACCTCAAACGCTGCAAAAATAGCAGCTGTTAAAATCATCAAGGACTCAAATCACCCTGGTAACCATCTATTCACTTTGCTTCCATCTGGTAAGCGCTTCCGTAGCCTGATGGCAAAGACTGAGAGACTTAGGAGGAGCTTCTTCCCCAGGCCATCAGGCTCCTAAACTCTAAATCTGTGTCATAACATCACATGACTCCATGTAAATATCACCATATCAATAAGCTATTCATAATTTGTTCTACCTCATATTGCTGCTATTTAAATACCCTGTACAACTTTTTGCACATTCTTTTTGCACATTCCTCTTTATTACTAAGTCAACAACATACTGACCTGCACATTTATATTTATATTTTTTATCTTTTATTTTATTTTATTATTTTATTTTTTCTACTTTTCTTTTTCTTAATATCTGTATACTTTAGAATTTCACTGTCCTTGGAGCTTACCTGGCCTACATTTCACTGCTGGTTATACTCTGTATAATTGTGTATGTGACAAATAAAAATCTTGAATCTTGAATCTTGAATGACACGAATGAATCCAGTCTCAAAAATGTTTTCTGAGACACTCAGGAGCAGATATGTGGTGTGACAGGCATCCAAATCACTGCTTACATCTGTGAAGGCCAAGCATGTGATTGAATCTAAAAGGTACGCCTGAGTCTCTGTCACAGGTTTTGGCTTTGGTTTGGGACAGTGATGCTACTGAATGATTCTATCAAATGTTCTCAGCCAGGTCATTATAGCTGCAATTTTTGAACTCTAATAATCACACAACATGTACAGTTTTCTATAAATCTTTTGTTCAAAACCCTTTTGTTCAAGTACAAATGCATAAATCCTTATCAAGTACAAATAAGTTGTGACGTATATAAATAACACTAACTACATTTTAAATTACCTCACAGGCACAATACTCTTTAACCCTATTGAGCTAAGACTTGGCAACAGCCTTCACAAGTGTCTCTTGGGATTACAATTCAAGAATTGCCCCCATGGTTCTGTTGAGTGATTACACAACGAAAGAGATTGACCAAAAAAAAAGTAGATAGGGTCAGTTGTTGGCTCTTTTGAGATCAAATGGTGGGATATGCTTTTGGTGTTAAAGGGTGACTCCCTCACATGGCTCAGACTTTCTAATGCTGCTATAAGCCCTCAAAGCATAGTCTTAATCTTCTTAGCTCTTCATGTGAGACGCTCAAACACAGAGCCAGCCAGGGTGTTGAGAAGATACAGTACAAGCACAGAGAAATGACAGCCAGAGGCTAACACATTCTCAATGAGAGCCAAGCAGAAAACTTAAAGCAGTTAAAAAAAAAAAAAAAAAAACCTATCACATTTAGCCTCTTTCTAACTTTATCACTGCTAGTAGAAGACATTCAGTTTGTCTTTATTTTGCCATAACTTACCATTTAAGTGCTGTACAATGATGCACTGTGGATCGTCAGAGCATATTAGATTAATTTTGTTAATTTATTCCATATTTAAGTTCTTCAGACATTTTTGTTTTTATTAATAAGGTCTGTTTACTGTTAACTGTTCTTACTCTCAAGGCATCAAAACCTGAAGCATGATCAAGCGCCTTTAAAATCACTATTAAGATGCTAATCTGGTGTCATTATATTAGTGAACTGAGAGCTATCGATGAAATGCGTATGATTTGAACAGTCACAAGTAAAAAATATTTCTAAGTCTTTTGAGGTTAAACTATTGCTTTCCCTGTTGAAGAATCCAGCATATGCTGCTTATGTATGTTTTGAAGCATGGCTGCTGGTTTGAGCTGGTTTAAGATGGTTCTTAGCTGGTTGTGAGCTGGTTTAAGCTGGTAATGTGCTGGTCTGGTCCTGAGAAGGAGCTAGTTGCTTAGGACCAGCTAAGGTCCAGCACATGACCAGCTTAAACCATCTCATGACCAGCTAAGGACCAGCTTAAACCAGCTGAAACCAGCAGCCATGTTTCAAAACATACCTAGCCAGCATATGCTGGATTTTTCAACAGGTCTGTGTGCATCCATGTGAATCAAGCAGTTTATTCCAAAGATACGATTGCTTTATATAATGCTTTAACAGACTTCATTCAGATTTTTATTCACATGTATAGCAAATCATATATGGTTAACACAAGAGCTTGAACATGCATCACATGGGTTACCTTTAGTGTCTTAATAATGGTTCAGTTTTTGATGCCTTGGGAGTAAGAATGGATTGTTTATATCCCAAACCATGTGTGGTTTTGTGCATTTTTGATGTAACATGCATATCTTGGCTTGGCATGGTTCTTCAGTCATTCCACTGAGGACTCTTTTGAATCAGAAAGAAGTTCTGAATGTGCCTGCATGCCTGTGTACAGAAACTTAAAGAGCATGCAAGTAACCTTGAAGAGCTGTCACAGTCTGACAACTATAAATATGAACCCAGGATAAAAAGCGACCAGGAATAGGAGCACACAAGGCTGATATTTTTTGGGGGGTATGCCTGTCTTTGTACCACCTTCATCAGGTGTCCCTTCTTGCAGTGATTCAAAACTTCTCAGTTAAACACTGCTCAGCATTTTGGTCTTGAATAGGTAAACACTGTTTCATAACAATGACAGTCTGCACTGGCTCTGGACAAAATAAAATCATGATTTTTCTCCAATACATCATATGCCACATCATCCTTGTGCTCGGCATGACAAGTGTTATGGAACTGCATGTCATTTGCATAAAAGTTTTATTACTTTTCTCTCTCTTTTGAGTACGCATATGAGGCTGTTTCATACGGAACTCCTTAAGTAAATGCTTCATTCAACAAAGGATAGAAGTGACTTTGATGTCCCATTTCTTTTTAAGTATGCTTCCACATAACGCAACTCACAGTGCCACACTTGCCACTTTTCTGGGAGAAATGCTGTTTTAGGCATCCAAGTGTAAAGAAACAAGAAAAGAATGAGGAAGGCGAGTCACCCTCCTTTTTAGAATAGCAATGATATGGGCTCCTTTGTTCACCATTCCACACAAGTACTTTTTCAAATCTCATTTTGGACTGCAATGATAGATGAGAGCAGCAGTCAAGCAAAAACACCTTCTCCCCTGGGATACTGGATCGCTATCAAAAACGTCAAAGCCACTATCATGTTAATCTCGTTTTAAGCATGTGCATTTGCCTAATTTCTTTGTCAATGACTGACAACAGCGATTTCTTGTTGGTGAAGATTTAGGGGTGCGTTCATTAAACAGTTTGTCACTTTAGTCACTCTTATTGTTGTGTCCTTTCTATGCAAAAAAAATATAGAATATTTTTATTCACAAATGTGAACATTACTTGGCTGACGCAAGAAAGCAGATGATACACAATATTGTGTAATTTTTTTTAATCCATCAAATGATAATCAAATGATCATTAGAACCATGGCCATGCAGGGTTGGGGTGTTAGGACAACAAATGCAGCTCATTATAGGTCTATACACTACATTTGAAAAAAATAAGTTTTCTCTGTTTGTTTGTTTGTTGTTGTTTTTTTTTTTTTTTGGTGTGGGGGGGGGTTAAATTAGACTGTATTAACTGCATCAAAATTTATTAGTGCTTTATTATCAATTAGGGGTGAATAATTTTATTATTTGTTTATTATTCATGCAACAACACTTTGTAATAATTTTCATTAATAAGCATTGCTATGTGACTGTGACTAGTGCTCTTATGAATGTCTTAGCAAGTATTTGTAAAACTTCAAATACTAAAATGGAATGAAATAGCATAGCCTTCTTCATAGACAGTGTCTGCATATTTGGCATATTTCATTCTGTAACCTACTTGTTCTAGAGATCTCTGATCTTGTGTTATTATGCTATTGTCTTTAATAGCGTCGATACTGTTTTTTTTTTTGTTTTTTTTATAATTGTGTTTGTATTATAGAATGTGGTGTCCTATCAGCAATAACATGCCTGTGCTCTCTATGGGCTTTTTTAAATTATTGTCTGTTTGAGTGTCAGCGTTGCAGTGTTGCCATGTATTGCTATGGTAACAAACAAAAACAATCCCCCAAAAAATACAAATAAAATTCAAAAGTATAAGTGTAAATATAAAAGTACATAGAAAGCATGTTCAAATCTATTTGGTTTGGAAATAAGGTAAAGATATCGCTAACCCTAAACTGCAACTTCTCACTTTAATAACCTCCTAAAGTGTCACAGTAAGTGGAAAAAATGACTCCTAAGATGCTTATAAAAGAAAGAAAAAAGAAGAAGTCATTTTAGTCATATTGGATGACTGAGGTAGAATTTTAAATTGTATTTGTATAACATGGTGTAAAGTGTACTGTGATGCTTGAAACAAGGGGGGCTGTATGAAATATCGTATTGTGCAGTATTTTTTTTTATTGTAATTTTATTATCTTTTATTGTGTGGTGAGCTTGCTGTGACATGTGAATTTCCCTTTGGGATTAATAAAGTCAATCAATCAATCTATAATAACTGGATCTGGCAACATGCTGGAACTCAACATGCACCCTCATTCTCTCTAAAAGCCTGTAAAAGGCAAACTATCCAAATTAAATAATATTGTACATGCAGACACTCATAGGAGGAGTTTTGAAGTGCCAATTATTCATTCAGAGAATGTGACATTTTATTTTTAAATATGAAAATAGCTGACAACAGCCATGATTATAACCCAAACAAAGTGTAGTCAAAATAATTTAATGGCTTTAAAAGAACTGAGCTGCAATGGTGGAGTAATGCTGTAGGTTACCAATAAAGTATGCCAATTCATAGTAGTCTGCTGTAATTTCCATAATCTAGAACTCTGAACCATGCAAGAAACCATGCATTGGAACTGTGTTCATGTTTAGATTTTTGTCTATGTTTTTGCTTTTATGTGACTAGCATTATTCCTGTAAGGAACTGTTTACTAAAATAATGCAGACAGCTCATTTAAGTGACCCTATCAGAGGGCACAATTTATTCTTAGTGAATTCCCCTCTAGTCCTTTTGTTTACTCCTCTCTAAAAAAAAAAAAAAAGTTGGGGGGGCTGCTCATGACAAAGAGGAAAATATATGTGAGATGAAGATAATCACACAAAAACAGACCCTGAAAGAATGATAGTGGAGATGGAAGATAATACTATTTTCACCTATTGCAGCCTTGCCTTAATATTGTAGGGGGGTTATGGCTGACACGCATAGTGGAAAATAAATTGAGACTGGAGAAATGCTGTGAAAGCCAGCGACAGCAGTGTTAGTGAAGACTCCAAATATTAGCCACCTGTTCAAATAATGGCTTTCCAAGTGGTCTTTCTTGTGTATAAAATAACAAAATTTTATTGTACAGAAAAATAATAGAGACCTACAGTGTGGGGTTTTCTGAAACATTATAAACACTTATTTCTTTCTAGTTAACTTTTTTGTTTAATGTTTGAAAGTGCAAACGTTTTGACGGGCCAAGTGAAGAAACAGGTGACACTATGTATCTGTACTGTAACAAAGGAAACCATGAGACAATGGCGCTGGAGGATCGCTGCTGTCTTCTGCTTGATATCACCTTGGAGAAATCATTATCCATGTCCCAATTCTGTCTCCTTATGTAGTTGTGGTTGGGTTTTTAAATTTGCAAAGCTTCAAGGCACCAATATTTTCACTTGTGCTGAAATGACAACAGCCACCACTAAGAAACTTGCGCAATAGGAACAAAACTGTGTTGAATAATTGATCGCCTATGAAAGGATACTGCAATAACTATGCATTATTGAAAGTGAGGGTTAATAATGTGAGGCCCATTAATTTTCGAAGGAAATTCATATCAATGTGCTGCTAATTGTTGCCACATCTCAGTTGTGTTATTGGCCATGAGATACTTCAACGTGCTTCCATTTTCTGCAGGCAAAAAATACACCATGGTTCTTACTGCAGTAAGCTAAATGTGAGAGTGATTTTACAGATTACAAAACACAGACGAAAATGTATAAATATCCAGGTTATCGTGGTGAGCTAAATCATGAATAAGGAAATAACCTTATTTGAATCAATTATATAATGCAAGCTGTCTCTTGAGAAAGTGAGAGGTCAGTTATTCAGTAATCCTGGGCTATTATAATGTCTGCTGTCCTCAGCAGATGATATTTATTTGAGAGCCTTGTAACGCATCAAAAACATCAAGCTAACATTAATCGTCTTCTCCGATGGCCTTCCTGGCCTTTAACCCGTTGTGTCAAGACCTTCAGATGAGGATGCTGTGACCTGGATTTTACAATTGATTAAATTACATATTCATGACCCATGAGAAGATGGATCACCCATTTCTTTGTTTATTTATTTAATATTGTCTCACAAGTCCCACATAAATGCAGATGAGGGGGTTGAGCCATGTAAACACATTAGCAATGTAAATGCATTCATTTGCTTTGTTTTTTGCACTTTTGCAGGAGGATTTCAAATTAAAGGGACTGAATATTTATTGTGTAAGGACTTCTGAGGTTCTAGTGTGCTTTTAAAGACAAGAAAAGAACATAACAGGATGTTCGGTGTCCAGAGAAGAGTTTATGCAAAGTATCACATTTTATTATTTTAAAGGAAGAGCATATGCTTGGCCCCCTTATGTGTTATTGGACAAACATCAAAGCTTGGCCCATGGCCCAGCCTAAAATGTGTTTAGAATTCATTTCACTCCTTCGTACTAGCAAACAACCCTTCTAGGCTCCTACAGGGCAACTGACCCTGCAATTAAAGGGAGTTATTTTGGATGAAAATTGTGTGCCAAAATAGCAAGTACATCAACAGCTCAGGGGTCAGTTTTATTTAAGACTGTTAATATAACCAGTGCTGTAAATGTGAGTGTATATGATTAGATCAGATCTGTTTGGGGTTACAGTGCATCTGCCCCAGCTGCGGTTCAGCAGCGATGAGATAATTCCATCTTCACAGTTTTCTGCTTCAACAGATCTGTCAAAATGACAAAATAACCCAGCCAGTGCTGCCAAAATGAAATAGCAGTCTGATGGTGATCAAGCCAATAAAATTGCAATGTGTTTCTTTAATGGTACATTCATTCATTCATATTTTGCTAGGTATGTATCTGCAAAATCCCAAAATAACCACTAATTTTATACCTGAAGAATATTATTGTGAGTCTATTTCTTTGACGATTTATTTAATATTATCCTCAAGCCATTATTTCAAAGGAAAGCAGGGAAAAGAGCAGACATGTATCTTGACCCTCTGAAAGCACCGTCTGCATAGAACCAGATATGAGACAGCAACAAAACAAATTGGCTACATTGACGTCACTCAGTGCCAGTGGAATAGAACTCTTTTCAAAAAGAGAAAAAAAGAGAATAAAAGAACATTTTAGAATTGTTGTCATGCAGCAATTATATAGCTTTAACTTTTTTTGGGGGGCTAATCATCTGCTTTCAACAGCTCAACTACTTGAGTTTCTCTCTAATGGTCGAAAGTTTTAGGAAGAAAATGGTTAAGAATTGTATGAGTGATCCTGAACAATAAAACAAGGTCATGGTTTTACATCATCAAGTCCTCAAAATTGTTTCTGGCAGTATCACAAAGGATGTCTATATTAAATATTTTAACTATTAGTTTACTTATGCACATTTGGAGCTTAAATGGATGGGCAAAAGAATACTAGAAATATCTTCAATCTTATGGGTTTGGAACAAAACAAGGATGAGTAAATGATGGTATTTTCATTTTTGGATGCAATAACCTTATTGACAGCATCTCTCAATTGGAGCAGTATTATATCACTAGGACTGGAGCACCAACAGAAAAGATATTCCCAAATAATTTTAACCCAAAAATTAATTAAGAACCTCTCTGTAAGTGCATTATTGTAGCCTAAGCATGATTACTTGTTTATATCTGTAAAACTTACTGTATCATATTTGATATGCAAATTTTAAGGCTGTCCACATACAAAGATTTGAAAGCCAATTTTAAGCCCGAATTGCGCCCCCGAACGATCAGGGTTGTGTTGCCTTATTCAAGGCTTGTCGCAGGCGATTTGTTTTGTCCAAAGAATCCTCTATTGTGTGGTATCATTAGAATTATTTAACTGCTCCCAGTGGTGTAATAAAACAAAGTAATAATACAAAGTATTTTTTGGGAGAATCTGTACTTTACTTGAGTTTTAATATTTATGACAACTTTCATAAATGACAAAATATGAAACAAACTATGACAAATGTATACTTTTACTCCAATACATTTACCCCTGGTGCATATTCGTTACTTACAACAAAATAAGTCAGAAGAACACAGACTGCAGGTTTGACGAATCAGTGGTCTGGCACTTGCAAGTTAGACTTCTAAAAAACACCTTTGCTCATGTGCAAACAAGTGTTTGCACAACCGCAAATGATTTAATTTTCCTCTCAAGTCGAGGCTGGGGTGTGCGATATACAGTATACCGTCTGCAATAATATGGTGTTGTTTTAAAAATGTGCGATCTGACATTATCGAGTATTTCACAAAAACACACACACACTGAGTGCACGCATGCGATTTAGTCCATTGAAAAACATTTATAATCATCCAAATTCAAGGCATTCTAAACTGTAGGCAGAAAAATTGCCTCTGTATGTCTTTTATATTTATATAATTTAATATAATTAATCTATATCACACAAAGTGTGCCGGTTTTTCTCCAGATATCAGCATGATAACAAATGTAATATTGATTTTACTATTGATAATATTGATAATACTTCTACTAGTGAGCATGCCTTGTGGTACCACTTTCCAGAACATTTTCGTTCACCGTTCCTGGCTGGTGGAATGATCGTCCCTCCCCTATCCAGAATGCTGTTTCCCTGACAATTTTCAAGTGACAGCTGAAAACTTCTCTCTTTTTTCACCATCTGACTTCATTCTTTAAAAAAAAAAACTAAAAGTAACTTTGCTTCTCTTTACTCAATACCCAGTCTAGCTTGCACTTATTTGAACAATGCCTGAAACTTGGTATTACGAGCACTTCCTGTGTCTATTTGCCTCTTTAAGATGAATAGCTTGATGTATTCCCCAAATTGTAAGTCACTTTGGATAAGTGTTTGCTAAATGAATACATACATGTAAATGTCAAATTAATTAATTTAATTCCTTTTTTTACTGGAAAACAAGACAAAATGCATTCTATAGCTTAACTTATAATGAGCCCAGACTATAAACCTGATCTTGATTAAAGAGGTTATAAGAGATGGGGGGAAAAAACATTCTCAGCTGTTTCTTCACCAACACTATCCTCATGTATCCTTTGATGAAGCCATTTATTAAAATGAAGATACTGACATGAATAAGAAATCTTGAAACAGTCAGATCCAAATAGTTCATATTTCATGAGGGCTTTACATAAAGCAATTACTAAGTACAAAACAAGAGGATTTTTGAAGCACAGATAAAGTGCAAAAAGAAAGGTTTTCCACAAAGACGACTGGAAGAATGTTTTATTCAGCAGATGTCATGCTCTATATGTAAATGCTCTTTGTTTCCAGATTTTGGGTTTACAGTCTCCCAGGGTTCCAAGGTCAGTGGTTTGGTTAAGCAGACTGTAACCTTAAATCTAATGCCATTTCTGTGAAGCTTCTGTAACTTTACCCAGAGTGCTTGTCATGAATCATTCTCCCATGCAACCTCCCAAATCTTAGCACTGCTGCCATGGACAAGACTGACAGCAGTTCAAAAATAGAAAGCATATAAAATCCTCTGGAAACCAGAGATTTGGAGGTCTCTGCTCTCCTTGTTTCCACTGAGCATTCAGGAGAAACCATTTCCTGTTACAATGTCCTAAAAAAAAGCTTTGGGTGAATATGTGGACAGGGTTTCAAAGAAGCCACTGCTTCCTCATTTGACGAGTGCAAGCACAGTAAAGCACACTGGATCACGGAGGAAGCTCAGTGGGACAGAGCACTGAAAAGTAAACAAACACAGACCCCCTCCAAAGAGTTAGCATAGTGCCTGTGGCTACGCACTTCATGACTACTAGCTACTGCTCTAACTTGTCCCTCCTGTCACCTTGTCTGTATAAAGACAGGCGCATTTGCTTGCGTGTCAGCATGCATAGACCTGGGCTCCCAGGTAAATCCTCCCCGAGCAACGCTGATGAGCAAAGGCTTATTCCGTATTTCATGAGTGCTGACTTTTGCCAGCTGATCTAATTCTGTCCTTGGAGATCCTCGCAAGGCCCAACATGCGATTTATCTCCAGGTCACTGGAGGGTCTTCACACAGGAGGAGATGGATGAAGGGCAGCTGGCCCGTGAGGTTTAGGTCGCACGTCTTTGAAATATGAACAAGTTTGTCAATAAACTCAACTGTGAACTGTAGGTGCTTGTACTCAATTGAGATACAACTTTATGAATCACAATTAGTGTTTTCTAGAAATTAGACACGTAAACCCTCTGCCAAAGCAGACATGAATTCCGGGGGGGGGGGTATGCGTAATATATTGCTTCATAGCATTTATACAAACACTGTTTAAATGTTATTCCTCCATTCAAACAGTTAAAAGTGTGTAAATAACAGTTCAGGGTATATAATCAAACTGAATTGTGTTACATATTCATCAATACAATCAAGAGAAGAGCATCACTTCAATCCATTTTGCCTGGAAGACTTGATTTGATTAGCTGGAGCTAATTAGTTTAGATGAACAACAAGTCCCACCGCAAGTCAACGCACTTTCATTTGTTGGAAATTGATGGATGGACAAATATAAATGTTTGGAGCCAATGAAAGGGTATGCTAATATTGTTTAGATTTCATGCATAGAAACTATGCATAGGAGAGGAGAGATGCATTTAATAGGCATTAGTAATTATCAGGATTATCCTTCTTATGTCTTCTGCACCGGCTGCTGTTGTGAAGCCTGCATCACCAATGGATGTGAACTAAAAAGAAGCCACTGCCACCTAGCAGCAATTCATGGAACATTCATGGAACTTTTATCAATGTGAAACCCTGCAGAAAACTGCTGCTACAGACAATTTTTGTGTAAGGTAATATTAGTAGATTATTTGTGAAGGCATTATAAGAAGAAGCATTTCTGGTATGCACTGTGATCTTAACAGAACACACCCAGGGTCCAGAACAACATTCCCATCAACCAACCCGATTTTAATAATTTTAGGTTTTGTTTATAGATGAGGTTAAGGATGTTAACATTCTTATTAACTCATCACATTCCTTTCGACTTTAGGGGTATGGTTACGCAGCGCAAATCCATGAATTAATGTTTCCGAAGTGAAGTAAACTTCAATGGATTTCCCCTGTTCAGGGAGTAGGGAGCAATGAACACGGTGTAGGGATCATATCAATTGGAACACAGTTCATGCACGTAGCTCTCTTCTAATGAGCTGGTTATATGAATCAGGTGTTAACTAAGAGAGACATGGGATTGAGAACTGTAGCTGATTGTGTAATGTCACGTGTAATGAGCTGCCTTTTTCTGTTATTTTACAGATTTATTTTTTACAGTGTTGCTCTGCCGCAGCAGCAGATCTATTCCGCCAAACAAACAATTCTAAGACCAAGATTAACATTGTCATGTATATAACCATGCTAAACTCTCTGAGATTTAACATGACAGAAATAGAAGAATATACTCAAAGAGGAAAAACATTACAAACGTTTTATTCAAAAGCCTAAACTGAGAAAAAATATTCAAATTGGTGCATTTCCTGATATTTATTTAGCTAAAAAAAAAAATAAGATTGAATTCTGATGCATGCCATGTACTGTAAATCAATGAGACCTTTACAGCAGTATATAAGTCTGCTTGCATAAAATACACATAAATATCAGTTGTCACTATATTTATATCCCAATTATATGTATTAAGATTATATGTATTATATTTAAATGCTTAGTTTTATCATCAAAGCTTTGTAGTTTTTATGGTTTGGGGCAAAACAAAATGCAATGACTGAGAAATAAATGTTCCTCAAAGTCCTGATTTATCATATGTGATACATTTTAACATGTTTTGTCCTAAAAATGGAATTAATGGATTATGTATGAATTATTTATGGTTATATAAACTTAAATTGCTTCAGTTCAGTTGTTCCAAGTGTTTATGTTTAAATTTGACTAACAATATAAGTAATTTTGTTTTTATTTATTCAGCAAAATTCATGTTGATCATTTATAGAAATTTGTGTATCAGAGAACACACAGTGGGCTAAATTTTGACAGCCTTAATGTACTATATCCAACTGAAGTTTCCAGGTTTCAAAAGCAATGTGTAATTTTCTGATAATTGATGTGTCAAAAGGCACTAAAAGGCAAAACAAATACTTAATGAATGAATGAATGAATCAATTAATTATATTTATTAATAACCTACATGTTTGGTTTAGAAAGGAGTGTCGTCTTTGAAGGAAAAGGAAGATGACAATTGTTCTCTGGGTGATTGAACTGGTGGCAAGTGAACTAAGTCTCAACGCCTGTTATTGCTTGAAATCCCCATTTCAGCCAAATAGATTTCATTTGCCTGCACAATTTTACTCTAAGGGCAGAGTGGGGATTCATGGCACTCCTGAAATAGCTCGTGTCAAATGAAAACATTCAAAAACCTTGTCCCTGTCCCCATTGACATTCATTTCAATACCGCCACTCTAATAAATCTTGCATTTTAATGTTTAGCAAACATCCTCTAAGATTGATTTTAGATGCCTAAAAGATGCCCTCTTTCCACTGATCCGCATGACAAGTGATTGACAAAAAAACAAAACAAATTCACAGATTTGAGATTCAGGAAGGCTTTTTCGGGTTGCTTCGCTTGCCATCTGAATTGCTCATGTCTCATGGACTGTTTGACATGCGGCAGTGATTCACAGGTGAGGAAGCAAAATATTCCCTTTCTGTCAACTCTGAAACTACATTAGACAGTTTCATCTTACATGCTTTGCAGATTTAATCTTTGCGGGAAGTTGTCGTAAACCATAAAATATACAATTATAACTTTTTTGCATCTGATTTCAGCAATACATTTTTTTTTTTTTTTTTTTTTTTTTTTTTTTTAATCCACCACACATTTTAGATTACCTGACAGAATATTTACAGTGTATCTCCAGGCAGCATTTTACCATGTTGCCAGTCTAATGTAGCCACAGAGATGTGACTCATGGATTAGTTTAAATTCTAACTGCAAGTTAATAGCTACACATTCTTAATAAAGTTAGAGGCAAAAAAAATATATGAAAATAATCCACCTCAGATTCATTCATTTCCAACACTGCCCTGAGGCAAAACGTTAATAACACCTGCTGTGAATTTGAAGCTATGGATCCACTGTCTGCACTTCCTTTCGTGCTCTCTCTCCCTCGTTATCCAAGCCAGTGCAGAGTGTTTCTGTATTCAGCTCACAGAACCCTCTCGCCCACACTCGCTATACTGAGCTACTTCCTTTTGAATCCACCACCACCTGCTTCACATCCACACCAAACACATGATGAACCAAGACCTGAGGCCAGATTGGTAACTCAAGCAGAGTCCAAAATATGGCTTAAACAAGGACTTCCTTCTTATTGTGAGATGTACAAACCTCTCTCAAACCAGGGCACCATACAGACTTTATTAAAGAATGCTAATTTTCTATCTGAGGTAGTGTTAGCTGCAGATAAAATCCTAATTGCTGGTGATTTTAATATCATGTTGATAATGAAAGAGATTCGTTGGGATCAGCATTTATAGTTCTGAACTCCATTGGTGTTAAACAACACGTTTCAGGACCTACTCATTGTCGAAATCATACTCTAGATTTAATACTGTCATATGGAATTGATGTCAGTGGCGTTGAAATATTGCAGCAGAGCGATGATATCTCAGATCATTATCTAGTTTTGTGTATATTCGATATAGCTAAAGCTGTAAAGCCAACTACTTGTTACAAATATGGTAGAACCATCACTTCTACCACAAAAGACTACTATATAAATAATCTTCCTGACTTATCTCAATTCCTCAGCATATCCAATAGCTCAGAACAACTTGATGTAACAGAAACTATTGACTCTCACTTTTCTAGCACTTTAGATATGGTTGCTCCTTTACGCTCAAGGAAGATTAAGGAAAAGAGTACAACATTGTGGTATAATGAGCACACTCGGGCCCTACAGAGAGCAGCCTGGAAAATGGAGCGCAGCTGGAGAAAAACAAAATTAGAGGTATTTCGTATTGCTTGGCGGAAAAGTACCCTATCCTACAGAAAAGCATTAAAAACTGTTAGATCTGCTTACTTTACGTCTCTTTTAGAAGAAAGCAAACACAACCCCTAGTATTTATTTAATACAGTGGCTAAATTAACCAACAATATAACATCAGCAGGTGCAGACATTACCCAGCAGCACAGTAGTAATGACTTTATGAACTACTTTACTTCCAAGATCGAAACTATTAGAGATAAAATTGTAACCATGCATCTGTCAGCCACAATATCGCATCAGATAGTGCACTATAGATCCCCTGAGGAACAATTCCACTCATTTTCTTCTTTTGGAAATGAAGAATTATATAAACTTGTTAAATCATCTAAACCAACAACCTGTATTTTAGACCCTGTTCCATCTAAGCTCCTAAAAGAGGTGCTTCCAGAAGTAATAGATCCTCTTCTGAATATTATTAACTCATCATTGTCATTAGGAGATATCCCAAAAACTATTAAGCCTCTCATTAAAAAAACACAACTTGACCCCAAAGAATTAATTAATTACAGACTAATTAATTACATTAATTAATTATGGCAAAATATTAGAAAAGGTAGTATCATCACAACTATGTTCCTTCTTAGAGAAAAATTATATATGTGAGGATTTCCAGTCAGGTTTTAGACCATATCATAGTACTGAGACTGCTCTCATTAGAGTTACAAACGACCTGCTTTATCATCTGACCGTGGTTGTATCTCTCGATTAGTGCTTATGGATCTTAGCACCGCGTTTGACTCTATCGACCACAACATTCTTTTAAATAGACTAGAAAATTATGTTGGCATTAGAGGAAGTGCACTGGCATGGTTCAAATCGTACTTATCTGACCGCCATCAATTTGTGGCAGTAAATGAAGAGGTATCATACCAATCACAAGCACGGCTTGAAAACGAAAAAAAAAAGTCAGTCGGTTCACTCCGAGCAGAATCGATATTTTAACATTTCCGATCCTGTGTTCCTCTGTATTATTACCGTTCTGAAACCAGTTTGAGTAGAAAAAATAACGGTTAATACCGTTATTTTTAAAATTGTCTTTGCCTATAATAATAATAATAATAATAAAGTACAGTGTTTTCTTTACACAAAAAGAAAAAGAAAGAAAAAAAAAATACAGAAAGAGATGGTATCTTAACCCGCTGCGTTTAGTCACAGCATCATCTTTTCTAGATTTTAAAATTTCTAAATGTAGGCTACTAAACAAAAGAAAAATATATATTAATGGTTTAAAGACATTAAGTATTTTTTAAGATATTTAAAAATGTTTGCTGCAAATTGTAAAAAAAAAATAATAAAAAAAAACGCTACTTGTATAAAATTGTGTTTTGAGGAAAAAAACAAAAACAAAGGATAAGCCACGTCACATTTTATTAGGCTATTATTCAGAAATGATGTAGGCTAAAATGCCGGTAAATAAAAAATGTTTACAAACATTATAAACACAGTTATTAGTTTCTCTCCACAACAAATCCTCTAAACTTAAGGATATAGCCTATAGGCTATAAAAACGTCATTCCAAAAACCAATTAAAGGTGAAACTGATGCCTACCTCTCTCACTCGGCACAAATGCAAATGTTTCCATATTCTCGACGTATACTAAAATATTATGTATTGGCTTTTACTTTCATCGACATAAAACATCATCCTTCACATCAGCAATAACAGCACAGTAAGACGGTGGTCACGCTGAACGCAACAGATTGGACAACGGAGCAATGTAACTTTTTACACTTTCCTTTACCTGTATTTTATTTTGATAATGAACTGGCTGCAATGTCGCAAAAATATGTGTCTTTGTGCGCATGAGGCGCCAGCGCGATATGGCCATACCAAGACATCATTCAAAACGGTCAATCTATTACAAAACAAATAAAACTTAAATAAAACTGTAAAACTTTTGCAAAATAAAGAAAACTACTTTCTGCCGTCTCGTTTTCCTTTCCGAGAACGTTGGAATGCATCACAATGAACCGTAGGCCTAACTCAGCATATTTTTTTTTTCTTTTTTTTTTTTTTTTGTCTGTCAATGATTTACATAAAATATATTTAGTGTATAGGCATATACAGTGGGTATGGAAAGTATTCAGACCCCCTTAAATTTTTCACTCTTTGTTATATTGCAGCCATTTGCTAAAATCATTTAAGTTAATTTTTTTCCTCATTAATGTACACACAGCACCCCATATTGACAGAAAAACACAGAATTGTTGACATTTTTGCAGATTTATTAAAAAAGAAAAACTGAAATGTCACATGGTCCTAAGTATTCAGACCCTTTGCTCAGTATTTAGTAGAAGCACCCTTTTGATCTAATACAGCCATGAGTCTTTTTGGGAAAGATGCAACAAGTTTTTCACACCACTCTGCCATAAAGCCCCGACTGGTGGAGGGCTGCAGTGATGTTTGACTTTCTACAACTTTCTCCCATCTCCCGACTGCATCTCTGGAGGTCAGCCACAGTGATCTTTGGGTTCTTCTTTACCTCTCTCACCAAGGTCTGAATACTTAGGACCATGTGATATTTCAGTTTTTCTTTTTTAATAAATCTGCAAAAATGTCAACAATTCTGTGTTTTTCTGTCAATATGGGGTGCTGTGTGTACATTAATGAGGAAAAAAATGAACTTAAATGAAATTTAGCAAATGGCTGCAATATAACAAAGAGTGAAAAATTTAAGGGGGTCTGAATACTTTCCGTACCCACTGTATATTCCTTTTTATGTAAGCCTATAGTTTTATAGTGTTTTCTCCATTCACAGAAGTGCCGCAGGTGCGTACGATCTGTTGAATCCATCTTACACTGTCATCTGATAAACTCTAATGCCGGTGTTCTGACGATTTGTGCTACCCTGTCAGATTTTGCTACCTCCCATTAAAACAGATGGTAGCCCTGATAACAAGTGCAGTATGGAGTACCTCAAGGCTCAGTACTTGGCCCCTTACTTTTCATGCTTTACATGCTACCCTTGGGAGATATCATTAGGAAACATGGTGTTAGCTTTCACTGTTATGCTGATGATACCCAGCTCTATATTTCTTCTCGACCTGATTAAACTTACCAATTTGCAAAACTAACGGAATGACTAGAAATTCCTTACTGCTAAATTCAGAAAAAAACAGCTGTGTTAATTATTGGACCAAAAACTTTTGCATGTAATAACCTAGATCATTGTCTAATACTTGATGGCTGCTCTGTAAATTCTTTGTCATCAGTTAGGAACATAGGAGTCCTTTTTGATAGCAATCTTTCCTTCGAAAAACATGTTTCTAGCATTTATAAAACTGCATTTTTCCATCTTAAAAATATATCTAAATTACGACCTATGCTCTCAATGTCAAATGCAGAAATATTAACTCATGCATTCATGACCTCGAGGCTAGATTATTGTAATGCTTTATTGGGTGGTTGCTCTGCACGTTTAATAAACAAACTCTAGCTGGTTCAAAATGCAGCAGCTAGAGTTCTTACTAGAACCAGGAAGTATGACCACATTAGCCCGGTTCTGTCAACTGCACTGGCTCCCTATTAAACATTGTATACATTTTAAGATCTTACTAATTACCTATAAAGCCCTTAATGGTTTGGAATCTCAGTATTTGAGTGAGCTCTTATCACACTGTAGTACTTCACGTCCGCTATGATCTCAAAACTCTGGCCATTTGATAATACCTAGAATATCAAAATCAACTGCGGGCGGGAGATCGTTTTCCTATTTAGCGCCCAAACTCTGGAACAATCTACCTAACACTGTTCAGGAAGCAGACACACTCTGTCAGTTTAAATCTAGATTATAGACCCATCTCTTTAACCTGGCTTACACATAATACACTATCGCATTTTTGGAATTCAAATTCGTTAAAGGATTGTTAGGCTGCATTAATTAGGTCAACCGGAACTGGGAACACTTCCCAAAACACCTGATGTACTTGTTACATTGTTTGAAGAATGGCATCTACGCTAATATTAGTCTGTTTCTTTCTTATTCCGAGGTCACCGTAGCCACCCAGATCCAGACTGTATCCAGATCAGATGGTGGATCAGCACCTAGAGATGACCTCTACAGCCAGGACACCTAGATGAGCCCCAGAGTTTTATTTCTCTTCTTTTACTGTGGCTTCGGCAGAACGCTCATTTTCAAAACTTCAGCTAATAAAAAATTATGTGCGGAGCAGACTAGCCTTTTCTTTTTTTCCCACTGAGAATACACAAAGCCTCAATTTAAACACCCAGGACATTGTGGATGAATTTGCCAAAAGAAAGGCCCGGAGAATGAAACTAAAATGAGTGAGTAGTTTTTTTGTTGTTTTTTTGGGCTGTTCTGCCAAGATTGTGTTTGCATGCAGTGCAAATACAGAGGTGTTTTAGTGCCACGTTGAGAAGTAAATAAATAAATAAATAAAATAAGATTAACTCCATAATATTTGAAGAATAAAGTCAAAATTACAATAATAAAATCATTTTATATTGCGTGAAGTTAATGTGAAAATTCCAGCTACTCTGCCAAAAAATTCTAAATTGTGGCAATCAACCTGTCATTCTTTACATTTAACACAAAAACCAGCAATAAAAACATTCTAAAGGTTGAAGTAGGCTCCAACTTGGTTAACTGGCTGATTTATGAGAAAAATAAAACAATGTTAGCGAAGTTAAATTGTTGGCTTTTCTGAGGTAGGCTAAATGTTGTTACGACTGTTATGACTATTCACAAGCTGTTTTATTGATGTTTCTTTTAAACTCTGATTGATGGATTTCATGAGACTGACATTTGTTTTATTACATTTTTCAGATTTTTTTCAACATTTTCAATATTCCTTCATGTTTATTTTGTGCTGTAAATATTAAAGAAGAAAAGATTATTGATTCACATGCTGATTGAACCAAGGGGAATACAGTTATCCCACAACAAATTAACGAGTGTAAAAACACATTTATTGTTAGTATTTTATCATAATATTGACAGAATTTATAGGCTGAGACTTTGCGTTGTAATAAAAGTAACAAAGCACAAAGTTTATTGCGATTATTGGGTGAACTTCACTTGAAAAAGTTAAATATTATTTCCGAGCATTTATACCATAAATAAAACAGCTTGTGAATAGTCACCTTATTTACTTCAGAAAAATCAACAATAAGTCAAGTTAACTGAGTTGGACCCCAAAACAATTGGGTGGCCTGTCCAATTATTTTATTTATTTATTTTTTTTCATATGGGCCCGGGGCTGACTTGTTACGCCAACTATTTGCTATTAATTAGTTGCTTATTAGCATGCATATTATTAGCATATTGGCTGTTTATTAGTAATTATAAAGCATATATATGTATGCCTTATTCTGCCTGACCATATTCTAGATCCCTGAATCCTACACAGTACCTAAACATAACTACTACAACATTTACTTTTCTTTCTATCAATAAGCAACAAATTAGGAGAGAAAACTCTTTCTTAGTGAAGTTAATAGTGAATGTGTTTATTTATTTGATTTAAATTCAGAAATTCACTTCAGATGGCTACTATCTGCAATGTCTAACAAATGGTGAATTCTTGGTGACATAATTTCTTCGACTTAAAAAACTCCTTGCTCCAGGCAGTACTCCCATGCTATCATCACAGTGAGATATGGCTTAAGTTCTTCTTTAAGTTTGGTATATAATAGGATACCTTTTTTAACAAGCTGAACAATATGAGATATCATTCTTGATTTCATGACAAACAAGAATGTTTTAGCACAAGCGGGTATTTATTGCATTAAACAAGTTGCAGGCCAAAGGCCAATATCTTGGGGTTAGAAATATGTTCAAAATGCAAACGCAAACACCACTAATGAATTAAAAACATTGAAAGTTGTTGGATTGGCTGGAGAATTTACAATTGCAAGGGAAAACATAAATGAAAAATAAGGTTTGCTCTCAGTAATGCATTTTAGCAGTATTTCTTTCCTGGAAACTCATGATTGAGGTCCAACCAACCCTGAACTGCAGCATTTCTGCTGGACTCTTTTCAATCAAACTCTAGTTCATTAACATACTTGTTACTTGGTTGTCAGGTATTGATTAACTTCTGCTGAGACAATTCTATTACTCAATAGAATTATTCATATCCTGTGCCACACTGCTTGTCAGGTGCAGCCTTGCATGATAATTAAAGAGAGTTCTGAAACAAAGCCAGGATTGTATGTTGATTGGAGGCAACACTTCTCTCTCTCTTCTCACGAAATCGGGATTTTTGCTGCTCGCCCTACCAGTGTATCCCTGCCTGCTTACCATGCAGAGCATGTTTGACATTCAGCAGCTGACAAAGAAGGAGCTCAGAGGTGCTCCAGCGCTAGACGTGGATCTTCTTCTCACAAAGCCAATCCTGCAGAAGAAGAGCTGTCGTTTACCACCCTTCCAAACATTGTAGCCTGTCAATTTCAGTGGTTCTCAATTTGTCAGTCTTGATTCTGACAAGGGACGGATTGAAGGCAAATATTTGAGTGACACCGGACTAGCAACATCTTTTTGTGGAAAATTTTTAACACGTATTTATTTAAAATAAAAAAATGTTGTCACTAAAACAGTTAAAAACATAAATATTATGCGTAAAATCATAATTCATTGCCCCGGTTTAGTATCAAGTTTATGATTTGCTAAACTTTGCTAAACAGTAGACTACAATTTTTAACCATCTCAGACATGTTCTTACTCCTGTAGACTGAAAGAACGACAAACCGTGGTTCACTGCAAAACTCAGACAGCTCCGTCAGGCCAAAGAAGATGCTTACAGGATGGGGACAGAGTATTGTATAAACAGGCCAAATACACACTGGAAAAGGAGAGTGGCAAAGAGGAATTATTCCGATAAGCTAAGGATCCAATTCTCTTCCAGTGACATGGCTTCAGTGTGGAAAGGTCTGAAAGACATCACCAATTACAAGACACCGTCCTCCAGCACTGTGGAGAATCAACAACTGGCAGACGATCTGAATGAGTTCTACTGCTGAATCATTGGTACAACCCACCCCAGTCTCTTTACAACTCAAGTCAAGTCAAGTCACCTTTATTTATATAGCGCTTTTAACAATGCAGATTGTCTCAAAGCACTTAACAGTATCAAATTGGAGGATAGAGTGTCAGTAATGTATAATAATAAGATTAAACACTCAATTTTCAGTTAAAGGCATTTCATTATTGAATTCAGAGATGTCATTGTCTAGCTCAGTTTAGTTTAAATAGTATCTGTGAAATCAAATTGACGATAATCGCTACAAATTAAGTGTCTAAGCAAGCCAGAGGCGACTGCGGCAAGGAACCAAAACTACCTCTGTGACAGAATGGAGGAAAAAAAACGATGTTTGATAGGGAGCCAATGCAGTGTTAACAGAACCGGGCTAATATGGTCGTACTTCCTGGTTCTAGTAAGGACTCTAGCTGCTGCATTTTGGACCAACTGTAATTTGTTGATCAAGCGTGCAGAACAACCACCCAATAAAGCATTACAATAGTCTAACCTTGAGGTCATAAACGCATGAATTAGTATTTCTGCAATATACTATTTCTACTCGTCATCCAGTTTTTTATATTGACTATGCATTCCGTTAGTTTCTCAATTTGGTGTGTTTCACTGGGCCTCGAAGAAATATAGAGCTGAGTATCATCAGCATAACAGTGAAAGCTAACACCATGTCTCCTGATAATATCTCCTAAGGGTAACATGTAAAGCATGAAAAGTAACGGCCCTAGTACTGAGCCTTGAGGTACTCCATACTGCACTTGTGTTCGATATGATACCTCTTAATTCACTGCTACGAACAGATGGCGTTCAGATAAGTACGATTTGAACCATGCTAATGCACTTCCACTAATGCCAACAAAGTGTTCTAGTCTATTTAAAAGAATGTTGTGGTCGATATTGTCGAACGCAGCGCTAAGATCCAGTAGAACTAATAAAGAGATACAACCACGATCAGATGATAGAAGCAGGTCATTTGTAACTCTAATGAGAGCAGTCTCAGTACTATGATACGGTCTAAATCCTGACTGGAATTCCTCACAAATACTATTTTTCTCTAAGAAGGAATATAATTGCGAGGATACTACCTTTTCTAGTATCTTTGACAGAAAAGGGAGATTTGAGATCAGTCTGTAATTAACTAGATCTTTGGGGTCAAGTTGTGTTTTTTTAATGAGAGGCTTAATAACAGCCAATTTGAAGGTTTTGGGGACATATCCTAATGACAGTGATGAATTAACAATAGCTAAAAGAGGATCTATGACTTCTGTAAGCAGCTCCTTTGGTAGATTAGATGGAATAAGGTCTAACATACATGTTGTTGGTTTAGATGATTTAACAAATGTATACAATTCTTCCTCTCCTATAGTAGAGAATTAGTGGAATTGTTCCTCAGGGGATCTATAGTGCACTATTTGATGTGATACTGTAGCTAACGGCTGCATGTTTACAATTTTATCTCTGATAGAATCGATCTTGGAAGTAAAGTAGTTCATAAAGTCATTACTGCTGTGCTCTTGGGAAATGCCAACACCTGTTGATGCTTTATTTTTCGTTAATTTAGTTAATTTCGTTAATTTTTAGTAATTTATTGAATAAATACTGGGGGTTATGTTTGTTTTCTTCTAGAAGAGACGAAATGTAATCAGATCTAGCAGTTTTTAATGCTTTTCTGTAGGATAGGGTATTTTCCCGCCAGGCTATACGAAATACCTCTAGTTTTGTTTTCCTCCATCTGCGCTCCATTATCCGGACTGCTCTCTTTAAGGTGTGAGTGTGCTCATTATACCACGGAGTCGGACTGTTTTCTTTAATCTTCCTTAAGTGTAAAGGAGCAACTGTATCTAAACTGCTAGAAAAGAGAGAGTCCATAGTTTCTGTTACATCATCAAGTTTTTCTGTGCTGTTGGATATGCTGAGGAATTGAGATAAATCAGGAACATTACTTACAAAGCAGTCTTTTGTGGTAGAGGTGATGGGTCTACCATACTTGTAACAAGGAGTAGAATTTACAGTTTAAGCTATATGGAGTTTACACAAGACTAGATAATGATCTGAGATATCATTGCTTTGCTGCAGAATTTCAACACTACTAACATCAATTCCATGTGACAGTATTAAATCTAGAGTATGATTTCGACAATGAGTAGGTCTGGAAACGTGTTGTCTAACCCCAATAGAGTTCAGAATGTCTATGAATGCTGATCCTAATGCATCTTTTTCATTATCGACATGGATATTAAAATCGCCAACAATTAAGACTTTATCTGTAGCCAATACTAACTCAGATTGAACATCAGCAAATTCTTTAATAAAGTCTGTGTGGTGCCCTGGTGGCCTGTATACAGTAGCCAGTACAAACATCACAGGGGATTTATCACTAACACGTGTTTCTCTAGATAATGTTATATGCAGCATCATAACTTCAAACGAGTTATACTTAAAGCCTGCCCTCCGGGAAATACTGAGAATATTGCTATAAATTGTAGCAACACCTCCCCCTTTACCTTTAGGACGTGGCTCATTTTTATAGCTGTAATCTTGGGGGGTGGACTCATTTAAAGTAATGTATTCATCTGGGTTTAGCCATGTTTCTGTCAAACAGAGCAAATCTAGATTATTATTATTGATCAAATCATTTACAAAAAGTGCTTTTGTAGAAAGGGATCTGATATTCAGTAAGCCAAGCTTTATCACTTGTTTCTCTGTACTGTAAGCATTTTTATTTGTTGAACATCAATTAAATTGTTACTCTTGATTTGGTTTGGATGTTTTTTGTATTTTCTAGTTCGGGGAACAGACACAGTCTTTATAGTGTGATATCTAGGTGAAGGAGTATCTATGTGCTGAGAATTAACTGACTTCTGTGACATGAGGTGGCTAGCAGATGTTTGGTTTAGCCAGTCTCTGTCTGCTGCCTGACCTGGGCCCCAGTTAGTCAAGTACGAACTCTAAGACTATGTGCCATATTTCTAGAGAGAAGAGCGGCACCACCCCAGGAGGGATGAACACCATCTCTTTTCAACAGGTCAGGTCTGCCCCAAAAACTTGTCCAATTGTCTATAAAACCTATGTTATTCTGCGGGCACCAACTTAGACATCCAGCCATTGAGTGACAGCAGTCTGCTAGAATCTCATCACCACGGTAAGCAGGGAGGGGGCCAGAGCATATTACAGTGTCTGACATCATACTTGCAAGTTCACACACCTCTTTAACATTATTTTTAGTGATCTCCGACTGGCGAAGTCGAATTTCATTAGCGCCGACGTGAATAACAATCTTACTGAATTTACGTTTAGCATTAGCCAGCACTTTTAAATTTGCCAAGATGTCAGGTGCTCTGGCTCCCAGTAAACAATGGACTATGGTGGCTGGTGTCTCTATTTTCACGTTCCGTACAATAGAATCGCCAATTACTAGAGCACTTTCATCAGGTTTCTCAGTGGGTGCTTCACTGATTGGGGAGAACCTGTTTGATGTTCTGATCGGAACGGAAGAGCGGTGTTTTGACCTGCGACTAAGCCGCCTCACTGTCACCCAGTTGCGCTGCTGCACGAGCTCAGCTGGAACCGAACAACGTACAGGACACCCTGAGCTAGTCGCATCCAAAGAAATATCTACAGCCCTCACATTCTTACTATCCTCAACTAAAGTTTGGATGCATGTCTCTAATTCTGAAACCTTCTCTGTCAGCCGAACTATTTCCCTGCATTCATCACATGTGAATCCCTCGTCGCCGACAGAGAGAGATAAACAGTGCAAACAACAATAACAGGAGAAGAAGCCATTACTCACCGTGACTGATGAATGATACCAACTTAACTTACCACTTACCACTGTTGTTTGATGAACTCGGGAAAAACGGAGTGAGAGAGAAATGAAAGCGGAGGGAGAAAAAAAAAAAACAATAATAGGTGCGAATAGAAACGCATGTGGAACCGCAAGTAAAAAGCTAACCAGCTGATGCGCTGCACTCACAGTTTTAAAAAGCAAACGATCAAATTAGTTAGATTAGTTTGATAGATAATACCAGAAATATGGTGGGAATTAAGTTATATATTATCACTTTAAACAACAGAGAGTGAAAGTAAGGTAAAGATTCAATAAAAAAGCGGAGCTATAAATGCAAACCTCTCAGCAGCACAACAGACGGGAACAGACTGAAGCAATCGATATCATGAACTGTACTAATCCAGAGTGAGCAAAAGGGCTGGCAAAATCACTCTCGACCACTCACATCCAGCACACGCGCTCTTTGAACTGTTGTTGTCTGGTCGACGCTACAGAACTCTGAGCACCAGAACAGCCAGACATAGGAACAGTATTCTTCCCTCATGCATATCCATCTCATGAACATTTGAACTCTTAACAATAAACATGAAACACTCAACACTATCATACTTTTTATTTTTTAACCCGCATACTTATTACATTTCAAATTTGCACCTAACATATCTGTACATGCTGAATTGTCTATTTTGTATATTATATTTGTGCTATTTTGCATATTGTCCATTTTGTATACTTATTTTATTTTATTTTATTTTTTTATTATCTGTGTCCTGTCGCTGTCGCACTGTGGAGCTACTGTCACTAAAACAAATTCCTCGTATGTGCAAACATACCTGGCAATAAAGTTAATTCTGATTCTGATTCTGAAACTATTATTATTACCATTACTATTGTTATTATATGACAGAGTAACAGGCTTTCGATTAATGACCAACACTGCTGAAGTGTTTCCATTATTATTATTAATATTACATTTTTGAGTGGTTTTGAGTGGTCTGACATTGATCATTTCAGCATTATAAACACCATCCTTACTGTAAGGAACCCATCTGACCATGTTTGTGAATAAGTGTCTGGCAATAATGGTCTTATTAAAAAAAATATATATATTTAACTTGTACTTCTTAGAGTACAAATACCAACAGCTTAAATTTATTTTTGAATGAACAGATGCAAAAAGGCCTATCTGTATTTTTTGGATTATATTATGAGCTTACAAACAGTAATATTTTTTTTGCTTATCATTTTGTTTTTCATTGTGCATTTTTGAGAAGAGATGCCATTAACTAAATCAAAATAAAACTAACTGGAGTGGAAAAGATAGTTTATTTCTTTCACCCCTTTTCTTAGCAGCTTTCGAAACTCGTGAGAACTGATAGGGGGATTCATGACACTTTGAGTAAACCAGAGCTAAAAATACACAGCTTTAAAGTGACATTAAAGAATTCAAGGCTACTATTTAGGCAGCACGAACAGTGATGAAAATAATGGCTACAATTTATTTACAGAAAATAAATTACATGGCACATTTTTGTGATGTTGACAGGTTATCATAAGATGTCAGGTGGAGAACATTCCAAACAGGGGGAAAGACAGCGCTAAACGCAGGAGAAAAACACAATTATAGGGAACAGCTCTCATTTAAATGTAACAACTCCTGAGATAAAAAAAAAAAAAAAAAGTTTCAAAGACATTGGAAGGTCATCCGGCTATGATGGGCTATTTTTTTTTCTAAAAAACCTTGCTTGTTAAAACAGAACCTTGCTGTTGCACAGATTCTCTCATGTTGCAATCTAGTGCACATATGAATATAAACGTCCTAGTTAGTGAAGTAAGGTGAGCAAGCATCAGAAATATGTCAACTATGCGGTATTTTTAGCATAACTTTAATTGTAACATCCTTTTAAATAAAATCAAACAATATAGCACTCTCTCACTGAAAAAAATAGCTAGCTTATTCTTTGACTAGCAAGTTGATGCATTGTTAGCTATGAATAACAAAGGAAAAACAAAAAGGAAATTTCCAAAAGATGATTTGTGTAAACAGCAACTTTATTTACATGTTGTGGAAATGCTGCAAACAATATTATTTGTATGGCAACTAGCCTATATGCTGACCTGATTGATAATAGTTTAAATTTAATGTACTAACCCATATTTTCACAAGAGTTGCAGACTTTATTTCTGTTGGCTTTGCGCAGAATTAGCAGGGTTTGTCATTGCAAATCCCAAGACATTAATATACAGTATTTTGTGAACTCAGATTGGTTAAGCTACACAGAAAGACATTTGCATTAAAGTATTTGAAATACACGCAAATGTGCCGCACTTCATCTTGTCCGAAAATACTATGTTGCTTGGGATTAATAAATGACCTGTCACCATAATAGCCCATTACTTGAAGCGTTTATTATGATTATTACTGTTTATTACAATTATTATTATAGAATATTTTGGAATATTGGTGGAATATTGTTTTGTGTGTGATACAGCTAAAAGACTCATCTACACTCATTTGATTTGGTTAGTTTTTTATAAAGCTCACTTCAGTGGACAGGGTCCCTGAGATACCTTGCCATGTGATGATCCACAAAGATTTTGTGAAGAGATACTGTTGCCATAACAGTAAGTAAGCAGGGTATCAGCAGTAAGAACAAGCTTACAAACACTAGCAGGAAACAAAGATTTGAATGAAACATTAGAAATGTGATGATTGCCCTATAAACTGAATATACTGCACTGGTGGATTGAAATCTAAATTGGAAACCTTTTATTTTAATTGGATGATCGGGGTAAAATGTACTTATTTTTTTCTTCTGGGAAACATGTAAATCTCTTATGTAAGGCAGTACTAAATGGGAGAAAAATATGAAAAATATCCTTGTTCAAAGACATTGTTTAAAACTCTTAATGTTTTGTTGTTGTTGTTTGTTTGTTTTTGTTTTGTTTTGTTTGTTGTTGTTGGGGGGGGGGGGGGTAAAATTATAAACATCTTGCAAATTCTGCAAGGGGGATGTAAACTTTTTAGCAGAACTATACCACAAAAGAAAGAAATTGTATTTTTCTTTACATGAAGCTATCATACACTTCTAACCTCAGACTTTACAGGGAAAAGGGGAAGCATTCAATTATCACCCGGTTCCTTGCTCCGTTGGTGTTCTTCTTCCCTTCATCTGTTTTCTAGCTGTGCTACCTGTGTGTGTGCTCAATTTTTCCCCACAGAGGCAACAAATTAGAAGTACGCCCTCCAGAGGATCACAGTTACAGAGAACCACACTCACCTGCTTTAATACACTGCTTTAATGGGATCAATGGATCTCGTCTATCCAGTATACGTTTCACCACTCAAGACGTATCCACTTCTCATTGGAAAAGACCTGCTTAATCGTTTCAAACCTCTAATAGACTTCTAGCACCTAAAGATGTGGACACAAGTCCGCGAACCTCTGCCTTGCCAGTCATTAGACTCGAACAAGTCACAGTGTCAAGTAACAGACACTGCCCCTAATTCACTGACTGATGATGCAGTAGCAAAGCCTGTACCTGGATCAAGCACAAGCAGCAAAGACCAGGACCCTCTCCTCTGCTCACTGCAGGAGCCTGAATCAAACGCAGGCCCCCTTCGAATCATGACTGCAATAGATGTCCAAGGCACATCAGTGTCTGACGTGGCACTAGCCCTTTGGGCAGAGAACTCAGCCATCAGCCTGAAGCTATTCAGAACACTGAAGCAAAGACATCAGAGTCTACCACATGTCGCTAAGCACAGCCGCTTCCCTCTCAGTCTCTGGTCAACAACCATGGCCACCTCCAAGATCACATGCGCTCTGGACATGCGATGGAACAACAGACATCTGAGTCACTACTTCCTTGTTGTCCCAGACCTGCCTCATAAGATCTACATTGGAGCGGATATCATGGTCCGGCTTAATGCTTGCATTGATACCGTGAACGACATCATATGGGCTCCCCTGTCACACCAACTGACAACTTCAGTCAACCTCAAGAACCTCCAATCTGGTTAAACCATGCCAGACGTGTGCTCCATGATCACAGAGCAAGAAGCCACAATACCTGCCTACAGCAAGAGTGTCGCCTCAACATGCGACCTGGCCAAACTCTCAACAACAAGCTAGGCTTCTTACAACCTTCCAGGACCTGCCTGAAACTAGGATTGACACTGGAAGCCACACCTCTCGTCGAAGCGTCAGAATCACCTACACAGGTGAATACCGGGGCCCAAAGCCCCTCAAATGACTCAATGCACAAATTCAACAGATCCTGAGTGAGGCGGATGCCCTCCACGGTGAAGTGGATCGCCAAGGACTCAAACAGGTTCTGCACAAGTACAAGGACTCCTTCGCAAAGGATTCCCTGGATTGTGGACTGACCAACATCCACACTGTGCGCATCCCGACAAATCCAAATGCGCCACCCACATTTGTGCGACATTACAAGATTCCAATAGCGTCATATGAGCCAATGCAAGAAATTGTTGACTCCATGCTGGAAAAGGGGGTCATCCGGCCCTGTAACAACACATACTCTGCCCTGATATAGCCAGTCCTAAAACCCGACGGCAAATGGTGGCCCACCATCGACTATCGCAAGTTGAATCAGCAAGTACCATTGTCACGATGGCCTATGACCCAATTAGTCCAAGAAATTCCCAAAATCAAAAGCTCGATGATCCTGTCCACACTGGACGTCGCCTCCGGGTTCTGGACGATCCCTGTCCACCCCAATGACCAACACAAGCTAGCATTTACTTTTGGCAATCCACAGTACACCTTCACACGGTGCACCTTCGGCTATGCCAACTCACCAGCTGAATTCAACATAATTTTGAACAAAGCACGCCCTGATGCCAGAGCCAGACGCAACCTTGTCTACATAGATGATGGTTTGATGAAAAGCTCAAGTGTGGAAGACCACCTCAAAGAAATTGATCATGTCCTAAACCAGCTGACAACGGCAGGAGCCAAAATCGCCCTTCACAAAGGACAGTGGTGCAAAACCAAGGTGAACTACAGTGGTGTGAAAAAGTGTTGGCCCCCTTCCTGATTTTTTTTTTTTGCATGTTTGTCACACTTTAATGTTTCAGATCATCAAACAAATTTAAATATTAATCAAAGATAACACAAGTAAACACAACATGCAGTTTTTGAATGAAGTGTTTTATTATGAAACCTAATAACTGGTTGGGCAACCCTTAGCAGCAACAACTGCAATCAAGCGTTTGCGATAACTTGCAATGAGTCTGTTACAGCACTGTGGAGGAATTTTGGCCCACTCATCTTGGCAGAATTGTTGTAATTCAGCCACATTGGAGGGTTTCAGCATGAACCGCCTTTTTAAGGTCATGCCACAGCATCTCAATAGGATTCAGGTCAGGACTTTGACTAGGCCACTCCAAAGTCTTAATTTTGTTTTTCTTCAGCCATTCAGAGGTGGATTTGCTGGTGTGTTTTGGATCATTGTCCTGCTGCAGAACGCAAGTTCGCTTCAGCTTGAGGTCACGAACAGATGGCCGGACATTGTCCTTCAGGATTTTTTGGTAGACAGCTGAATTCATGGTTCCATTTATCACAGCAATTCTTCCAGGTCCTGAAGCAGCAAAACAGCCCCAGACCATCACACTACCACCACCATATTTTACTATTGGTATGATGCTCTGTTTCTGAAATGCTGCGTTACTTTTACGCCAGATGTAATGGGACACACACCTTCCAAAAAGTTCAACTTTTGTCTCGTCAGTCCACAGAGTATTTTCCCAAAAGTCTTGGAGCTCATCAAGCTGTTTTCTGGCAAAACTGAGACGAGCCTTTATGTTCTTTTTGCTCAGCACTGGTTTTCGTCTTGGAACTCTGCCATGCAGGCCATTTTTGCCCAGTCTCTTTCTTATGGTGGAGTCACGAACACTGACCTTAACTGAGGCAAGTGAGGCCTGCAGTTCTTTAGATGTTGTTGTGGGATCTTTTGTGACTTTTTGGATGAGTCGTCGCTGCGCTCTTGGGATAATTTTGGTCGGCCAGCCACTCCTGGGAAGGTTCACCACTGTTCCATGTTTTCGCCATTTGTGGATAATGGCTCTCACTGTGGTTCGCTGGAGTCCCAAAGCTTTAGAAATGGCTTTATAACCTTTTCCAGACTGATAGATCTCAATTACTTTCTTTTTCATTTGTTCCTGAATTTTTTGGATCTCAACATGATGTGTAGCTTTTGAGGATCTGTTGGTCTACTTCACTTTGTCAGGCAGGTCCTATTTAAGTGATTTCTTGATTGTGAACAGGTGTGGCAGTGATCAGGCCTGGGTGTGGCTAGAGAAACTGAACTTTTCCCTTCATTAAAAAAACCCTTCATTTAAAAACTGCATGTTGTGTTTACTTGTGTTATCTTTTATTAAGATTAAAATTTTTTGATGATCTGAAACTTTAAAGTGTGACAAACATGCAATAAAATAAAAAACAGGAAGGGTGCCAACACTTTTTCACACCACTGTATGTCGGACGAAACAGCATCGAGCCACAGTCTAACCGCACCCAAGCAAACCAAAGCATAAAAGTGCCGACTAACATCTCTGAGCTGCGAAGCTTTCTGGGAGTGTGCAATTACTCACGACAGTTCATCAAAAACTACGCTGACATTGCACGACCACTGACCTCCCTTCTGAAAAAGGATGAACCCTTTGTTTGGACGGAAGCCCAGGACACAGCGATGAGCCATCTCAAACAGCGCCTGTGCTCTGCTCCATGCCTGGCCTACCCAGACCCAGGAAAATAATTATATCTGGACGCTGGATTCTCCAATCATTGCCTCAGCGTAGGCCTATACCAGCTCCATGACAAAGACAAGCGAGTGGTCGCTTATGCCAGCAAAACGCTGCTTCCCCCAGAATGCAAGTACTCAGACTGCAAAAAAGCTTTGCCCTGTGTGGGCTATCCAGCGTTTCTCCAGCGTGTCACCAGCCTGTCACCTTCCTCAACAGTCAACGCATCAGAGATGGCGTGGTGACCAACGCATAGCTACCTGGCTAATGACACTCCAAGGATGGGATGTTGAGGCAAGACACACCCAAAACTATAAATCCTCACTGGGAAACGGGCTAGCAGCCTGCCAAAATTGTTCAACAGACACGATGCACACACCAGCGGAACCTAAAGAACCACCACAACCTCAACTGATGAATCACAGGTACTTCGAGGAGAATGTGTGTGAAGGAATGCCCACAGCATGTGTCGATGGCTGCTCCTACAACCACAAGGGCAATTTACAAGCGGGAGCGGGAGTGGTCTGGCTCAACAACGACCTTGTCCACCCTGACAATTCAACTTAGGCCCTCGCTCATCACAATATGCTGAAATAGCAGCCATCCTCATCACACTTCAAATGGCTGCATCCCACAACATCAAAGAACTCCTCATCTGTACTGATTTGAACTACACCCGTCTTAGCTTCACCTGCCATTTAGCTGGACGGAAACAGAATGGATTCATGACAGCTAACAACAAGCCTGTCAAGCACCAGGAACTCTTCCAAGCAAGCAATGCCATTGTCACTGAACCTGACATTTTCGTTTATTGGAAAAAGGTTTTAGGTCATTCACGTCAACCAGGACAAGACAAAGACTTCAATGACTAAACCGATTCCCTCGCCAAAGCAGGCGCATTACACAGAGAGTCCTGGACATTTCAAACCCTCCCACCCAACCCATCAGTGGCAGCCATAACCCGCCGCCAGCACGCCACTGGCGCTCATACCCCCGCCTCCCCCCACATTGCCCTATCACCTAAGTTCGCTGCTGACGATCTCCTCACCCTCCAAACTGCAGATCCAACACTGCGAACTATGGCAGCTCACATTGCCGATCCCTTATCTCACCCTATTTCCACCTCCGACCTAACCGCTTCCTCCGAGCTCCACACGCTCCACTCAATCAAGCACATGCTGCATCTAAGAGACAGTGTTCTCACATATGTCCCTGAACCCCTCACTATGCCAAAGCTCGTAGTACCTCACAGCCAAAGGGGGATGATGCTGGCATACGCACACAATGCACCATGCGTGGGACACCACGGCACCAAGGCTACCTATGAAACACTCAAGCAAGTAGCATACTGGCCTGGCATGCAGCAAGACGTAGCGGAATACGTCTTGAAAAAGGATGCCTGGTGTGTTGCCAGTTCCAACCGGCAAACCCAAACCACCGAGCCCCACTGCAAAGGAAAGGAATGACTTTCCCATGGTCGGACCTCCAAATAGACTGGGTAGGACCCCTGCCACGGTCAACACAGGGTAAAAAATACTCTCTCACCGTGGTATGCGAATTCACGAAGTGGATAGAATGCCTCCCAGCTCCCAATGATACAGCAGAAACAACAGCCTCCCTGTTAATGAACCACATCTTCTCAAGATTTGGACTGTCTTTAAGAGTCAGCTCTGACTGCGGAACCCACTTCACCGCCGAAATCATGCAGGAAGTGTGGAAACTCCTGGGTATACAGGCCAAGCTCCATATAAGCCATTACCCAATTTCCTCGGGTCAAGTTGAATGGGCCAACCGGACAGTGGTTAGCATGTTGAAGAAGTATGTGTCCGCTATGCAAAAAGATTGGGATATTAAACTTCCGCTGGTATTGATGGCCACTCGAGCCACCCCTCACCAGTCTACCGGAGTACCCCCGTTCACATTGATGATAGGGAGAAGCATGACTCTACCGCTACATCTGCTGTACCAACCTGGTGACCTGAACCTTATCACCGCATTTACCACTCACCAGTACCTGGAAGAGTTGCATCAGCACCTGAGAACGACTTTCGCCTTCGTGCAACAGCAACTACAACAAAGCGCGGAAGGTCGTAAAGCCTACTACGACCAAAAGGCCTCTCACCATGAGCTCAATGTCGGGGGAAAAAGTGTGGTACTACAGCTTTGCCCAACCAAAGCAGAACACTCCCCATCGCCTGTCAAAGAAGTTCCTACCTTACGGGACAGGACCCCACGAGATTGTAGACAAGCTCTCACCTGTCGCCTACCGAATCAAAATCAAACAAGGGTGCAGCGAGCCAGTCCTTCGATGGGGCCATCGAAACCAGATAAAGAAGCACCAGAGCTCCAACCGACAGGGAAAGGGGGAAGATCAAACTCACTGACAGACCGACAATCATACGCTCTACACCACACTAACATAACCTCTGTTGTTTAGGAAACATATAGCGACCTTGCTTAAACACAACACTTACACTCTCTCCTCAGCTGCACTTCTAGTAGAGAGGGGTTACTCCACACGTGACACTCGTTCGCTGCCTGTATCTCTTTGTTTTTCGTTGTGTCTCTTTTGTGTTTTTCCTTTTTCTTCTCTCACTATAATTTATTTTCCCCTCTAGTACCCTCATCAGGGAACTCCCTTTACCAATTCTTTAAATCCAGGTGCCGAAATTAAGATTGACTCCCTTCAATAAAGTCGTTGTAACTTGTTGTGAGAACCGTTGTCAACCGATCCAGGCGACCGGGCCTTTCTCCTCAGTTTGCCCATTATCGACGCTAATAACATTTACCGGCTCAAAGACGTTGTGAATGTGAGATTTTGGCAAGGGAACACCTATGTCAAAATCCACACTCCTGAAGTCGTTGCGTATCACGATAACAACGAGCAGTTGTATCTGGCCCCAAACCAAAAGATCACGAAGGACATTCACTTCCTTTGCCCAAGTAAACCCTTTGTCTGCGATAATACTGAGGGTTAGGGTTAGAGTTCAGTTCAGTTCCAAACATTCAATCCTTAGACCCGACACTAGCTGCCCCGCCAAAGCGACACCACATTCTCAAGTTGAGGTAACGCAAGCCGAAATTATCGGAAACCGATGGCTGGTCAAAACCCCAGCGTGAACGGCTACCCTCACATACGATCAACATGACACAGCTACATGCATTATCCTACCTAAGTAGTATCAGGCTGAAATCGAAATCTGACCCTTCTTCAAACAGCACTCCTTCGCCCTTGATCCAGAATTGGAAGAAAGGATCAAGGAGGAAGGGAAGCAAATCATTGATTTGACTCCTGTTGATACAGCTTTAGAAGCTATCGCTTGCCTTCCGCCCGCTGGCGTGCCAATTATTCAGTCTTGGTCTGCCTCTGACACAGCGCTTTGCATCTCTACTATTGTAGGATATGTTGTGACTTTGACACTGGCCTTCCTCCTACACAAGCGAGTGAATGCCGTTCAAGAGTCTTTCAACAAATGCGCATTTTCCGACGTGATAAAACCGACCAAGAACACACCTATTAACAGGACGGCACATTCCTGAAGAACTCTATTTTCATTATCTGGGGCCGTAAAATTAATAAATTACTAGCCCCGCACTCAACATCCTGTTCTGCTCCCCTTAACGTCTCACGAGACCCCTAAAAACAAGGATAGATTTGTGGAGAAAATTGGAATGTATTTAAAACAGGACTTCACGGTTGGTTCTTATCACTTAACCATAATTCAACCAGAAACAGGACCAAGACCTCGGTATTTGAACATGATCTCCTGACCATTAATGCATAAATTCAATGATGCTATCAAGCGGGAAGATCTTTTTACAATGAGACTCTGAGCTTGAAGTTTTACAGACACACACCCAAAAGTGACATTCCCATGACCTCCCGTTTCTCTCCAGCAGAGAAACGCGCCTTTTCTTCTTATTGGCAGAACAAAGAAAATCAGACCTTTATAAGTGTTCCAAAAAGGACAAATAAAAATTGTTGCTGCTACCAAAAGCAACATTATATATATATATATATAATATATAGACAATATATATTAAGGTTGTATGTTATTGTATGCCTTTCATATGCTTGGTGTGATTATTTAGAAGGTAGGATGTTAATCGATGCATTAACCCAGGTAGTATATAAAATTAAGGTATGTATCTTGTGTATCATCTGGCAAGCAAACACTTCATCAAAGTTGCGAACAAAGAAACTTTAACATCTGAAGCCGCAAGAACTGAAACAAACTCGCCAAGCGCGTCATTACGTCACAGAGAAGGCAACCGCCAATTGCAAGAGGGCATCCCCAGTGACATAACGCAACGACGACTTCAGCAGCCAATCAGCACCCGGGGTTCCCTCAACCTCAACTAAGAGCTAGTACAACTATCTGCATATCTTACTGAAGCTGGCTGCATTAATGGTGCGTTCACACGAGACACGAATGAAGCGTTAAGCGCGAGTGATTTACATGTTAAGTCAATGCAAAGACGCGAATAGACATCCTGCGGTGCGACTTGAGTTTTGGACAACAGGCGTCCAGTGTTTCCATAGCACATAAAGTGCTACTACCCTCTCAACAAAATCCATGTCAGCCATTTCGCAACGAGACTGGAGCCGCCTGGCAGAAGCCCCTCCCATGACTCGAATTCGCGTCTATTGTGAAGAGAATTTCACACGCGAACGAGGCGAATTTCACGTGCGAATGAAATGTTCAAAATGTTCAAGCGTCCAACTACGCGCGAATAGCGCGATTTATTTGCGCAAGTCGTGTCTGGTGTGAACTCACTGTAAAAGTAAAGATAAAGTTCTCTGTTCGTGATTTGCCCCTGGTATGCCTTTTGAAATAGCAAATAGAGCTATTCTTTAACTGTCTTAAAATCTAAATAATTAATTGCCTGCAATGTGTGTGTTTGTGTGTGTACGTATTCTGTTTTGTGTTATTTAGCTTAGTAGTATTGTAGAGTAGCAAATAAACTTTAATTTATAAAGAAATCTTTTGTCTGGTGCTATTGTCTGGTGCTTTCCCGGCCCACCGGGAAAATGCCCAGTATGCCTGATTACCAATCCAGCCCTGTTGTGAATAATGGCAGTAAAAAAATTAACCACAATTCTTAGCGAATAATAAGAATAATGGAAATTGCATGTAAACGGGAGTGGAGAGCTTTGCTCTTGACATGCGATTAAGTCCTTACTTGCAATATTCGTGCACATGTAAACATAGTCATTGTCTGTCCCTGTGTATTTTGTCAGGTCTTCGGATTTTGGCTTAGACTTCTGAAACAGAATCTGAGTTTCTTTTCCCACACTGTTTAATAACCCTATGGCTCAGTCTGCCAGTAGCCTAAGCACAAAATCTCGCTATTTGGCTGCATGGAGGCAGGCAAATACATAGGCTGTGTCTGAAATTTCCTACTATTACTTCGCAACTGCAAAAAGAGTATGATCTATAGTATGAACCTGGACATACTACATTCTCCATGTTGTAATTGTCATGTGACCTACCAGTGTTCGTTGCATTGTGTCACTGCCATTCATGAGCCTTCTCTCATAGCCTCATGGGATAGTAAAGTGTCCATTGTATGCACACTCAAGAATCACACTGGACGTAGTAGGGCTGTTACGGTGCTGTGCGGAACAACGAGCGCACGACAAGCATAAACCATTAACTTCTCTTTTAATCAGAGATCCAGGAGCAGATACAGACACAGGAGTGCACACACATCATAATGGGAACAATAACCGACGGTGAGACTAACAAAGACAGGAACTTATAAAGGGGCAGATAATTGGGAAGGACAGGTGTACACAATGACTAATTAAACTGAACTAGGACACAGGGGAAAACAGAAAACCCGACATGGAACAGTCACAAAAAACCCAACATGTAACATATCGCCCCCTCCCGGCAAGGCGTGGCCTCACGCCGTAACGTAACAACTGAGGAGGGCGGGTGGGGGCTCTGGAGGAGGATGTGGAACAGGAGGGTGGCAGAGAAAAGACATGGAGTCCAAACAATAAGTCCATGGGGGAGTGGAGGGTGTGAGAAGCCAAGGGGGAGCCAGGAACAGGAGGAGCCAGATGACGGCCCAGGCCACAGTCAGGATGGTGGCCCACGGGGGAGCCGACGGAGGGAGGAGCCATGGTGGAGGAGTGACCGCCGACTCCATGGGGCCGACCCACGGCGGCGGAGAAGGTGGAGGTGGAGCCCGAGGTGGAGACGGAGAGCCGAAGAGCCAGGGTGACGCCGAAGATCCGGAGGTCCAAGGCGGAGCAGATGTCTTCGGCGACCTCGGCGCAGGCGGAGATCCGGATGGCCGCGGCGGAGCCGGAGCGACAGAGGACATAGGTGGAGCAGGAGGGAAGGAGGAGCCCAACGGAGCCGGAGGGACGAAGGGACGGGGCGCAGCCCAAGGAGAGTAGTCCTGAGGTGCAGGTAGGGGGACGACTGACCAATGCGGAGCCGGAAGGACGAGGGAGCCCGGTGGAGCTGGTGGACAGACGGGATCCGGTGGAGCCGAGGGAGCTTGAAGGCATGGTGGAGCCGCAGGGTCGCCGGACTGAGGCGGAGTCTGGGTCTCGGAGGCTAAGGGCGGAGACGAGGGATCCTCCAGACTCAACGCCAACAGAGCTGGAGATCGGCAGACCAGCGGCGAGCCCACGCCACAGATGGTGAGCTGAGGGTGAGCAGAGGGGCTGACGAACTCAGGCGATGAGGGTGTTGGAGTAGGGACCAGGTCAATGAGAGGCGGTGGGAGAGGGAGGCTGGGTGGGATAACTTCCCAGAAATCTAACACAGGAGCTGGCTTAAGGATGACTGTGTCAGTGTGAAAGTCAATGAGGTTACCCAGGTCCAGTTCATGCTCACCCTCAGCGGTGGCGCCGTGGGCTGGGCGCTCCATCGCCCCCGCGATCTCCACAACTTTCTCCACCGTCGGATGCACTGCCGGCTCTCGCACCTGGTCAGACGTTTGGGGCTCGGGCTCCGGGACGATCGGCAGCTCTGTCGCTCCTGATGGCGATGGCTCAACGACCGCGGCAGGCTCTGGCTCTCCGTCTGCGGTGGGCTCGGGCAGCTCCGCGCTGCGGGGTGGTAGTGGACTGGGCGCTGGGTCCCGAGTGGGGCTGGTGTCATTCTCTGCGAAGTCCACGGTGAGTTGCGATTTGCAAGACACCAGCACCCACTCGATAAAGGCGGCGAGGCTCTCTCGAGGACCGTCCCCGGACAACTGCCTACGTGTGGTGATGTTAAGTCCAGCTTTGTAGAACGTGCAGAGGCAGTAGTCCGGGAAGTGTGTTAAGTTGGCCAGGAACAAAAAATCCTCAGTGTGGTCCTCGAGAGAGCGGTCCCCCTGCTCCAGCAGGAGGACGAGGACACCGGGATCCATAATAAAAAATAAAAAACTTGACAAAAAACAGGAAACAAAACGGGGGAAAAACGCCGCAAACTTGCTGTTTTGGTCGGTTATTCTGTTACGGTGCTGTGCGGAACAACGAGCGCACGACAAGCATAAACCATTAACTTCTCTTTTAATCAGAGATCCAGGAGCAGATACAGACACAGGAGTGCACACACATCATAATGGGAACAATAACCGACGGTGAGACTAACAAAGACAGGAACTTATAAAGGGGCAGATAATTGGGAAGGACAGGTGTACACAATGACTAATTAAACTGAACTAGGACACAGGGGAAAACAGAAAACCCGACATGGAACAGTCACAAAAAACCCAACATGTAACAAGGGCATCCTATCATTGCATTTTGACCGAATGGACAAACATTTTATGGGCCTGAGCCTTCCACAGAAGATATATATATATATATATATATATATATATATATATATATATATATATATATATATATTAGGATGTGAGAAGACTTTTAACTAGTGTAAAAATAAATAAAAAAGCTTAGCTTATGCCAAATGTTGACCAGTCCATTGAGTATTGCATCTGAAATTGAGATTCATGTAAGCAGGCTTTTTTTTTCTTCAATATTATAATGTCTAGTTTTGAGTCTGTTCCCAACACCACTCACTATGTTACCCATAAGGTAATACATTATTATCACATACATGTATGTCTACAATGTAAACATCTATATCATATCATCTCATCTTTTACTTCGGGACTGTTACTATGTAGTGAAACCCAATATGTCAAATGTCAAAATGACTGAGAGCATTTTTAAATATCCGTTTTTAAAACCATGTAAATTGGTTAATGAAATATTTGGTTTAGTTTAGTTTGTCCTTCATAATTATCAGCAGTAAAGGTGTTACCTTATTACTTTTCATTTTGGATATTTTTACTATTAATATCCTTACTTTTCCAAAACAGCAATAACTTTCTGACCGTGTGCTGAAAGTCAGCAAACTTTGCAAGGAGATTATTTATGTGGCTAAATTTATTAATCGCAATTATGTGGTAGATTAGTGCCATAGTTGCTTAGCAACAGATATGCAAATTTTGAAATTTGAAGGACCAAGGGTGGCAACTCATTTTTGTTGCAAAAGACTTCACAAACATATGAATTTCACACACATATCCCTCTTCTCATAAAGATTACATTTGAATTTAACATTTAGAATTATTTGTTTAACAACATTTAAAGCATTCAAAACATCTATTTATCTATACATGCATTTTCCAAAGACGGGAGATAATATGTTTTAGTTCCACATTTCAGGGGATTGTGGATAATTTAGGGACTGTGTGAGTGATTGTACTTCTCCCTATATTGAAATCAATTCCGAGGGCTCTGTAAAGACTGCATTGCCATTTTTGCAGATAAACTACAATCATATCACACACTTGGGACACAGCTGAACAGATTTACCAGCTGCTGTAAACCCAAAGGTAGGATAACTGTTGTCAAATTGTTCATACTCTTTATAAGCAGATGTTGCATCTGTATAGTGATAAATTCTGTCTGTGTGGAAAATGTTGCTGCGTATAAATTGCCTGCTTTTGCCATAGAAATAGAATAAAGCTTAGATACACTGTGATATGTTTAGTCCATAACATGTTGTTGCTCATCTTGCACAAAAGCAAAGGAAGACTGTGACTTGAACTGTCCTTTATGTCTTTGGTCACAACTGACAACATGGACTGGTGACGTTTCCACATTGATTCTGAACTCCTCATTGAAACACAAAGTGAAAATGATATCATACAAACCTAAGGAAGTCGTCTACAGCAGCAGTGTTCTCTTGGGCGCCATGGACACTGTGTGCAAAGACAGCTCTCAGACACACAATCCACATTCGGAGCAATATGTACCCACTCTGCATTTAAGTCACCCCTTTCATTGAAAATGAATTTTGTCGTAGTAGATAACTTTGTCCAAGCAGCATTCTATGCTTTACTTTTCCGCCACCTCTCACTTGAGCTGCTATCTGTCTGCACCATAAAAATAGGATAAGTGGTCTGGTAAAGAAAAAAGAGTCTTTATCTGCCTATAGCCAGAAATGGGGCAGGGATAATATTAGCGCTGCACAGTGCAGGTCAAGTTACTCAAATAGCAAAATAATATGAGCCCCATGTCTAATATCCACTGACATTTACTATTTGATTTGGTTTCTTAAGAATAAAAGAATGCTCATTCCTGATCTGAACTTTTTATTACTCAGCAGCACTCACACTTTACCAGCAAGCTGCCATGTCCGATACTCTTTTGTATTTATCCCTTCTCTTAATCTTTGTTTCTTAAAGGGGTCATCGAATGCCCATTTTCCACAAGTTGATATGATTCTTTAGGGTCTTAATAAAAATTCTATAACATACATTGGTTAAAATTTCTCTATGGTAGTGTAAAAAAAAACACCTGTTTTACCTTGTCAAAAACAGCTTTGTTCACAGCGACCTGTTTTGGTGCATGTCCCTTCAAATGCTAATGAGCTCTGCTCACCCCGCCCCTCTCTTCATGAAAAGTTGGTACCGATCCATTCTTCAGGTGCGACTTTTTTGAGCAAAACCTGCTTTATACTGACCTCGTTTATGAAGCAGTCTGGTGAGAAATGATCCGTGCAAACAAAGACACATTTAGGTAGATTGGAGGCACATTCCTTTTAAAACAAAAGTAAGCCACTGCGTCTTCAGAGGCTCAGATGTCGGGAGTAAATGATGACCGCTGTGTTCATTACTATATGAACGTTCATAACAACTGTACACCTCAATTGCTTGGATTCGGACTGTTTACAGCACACTCAGAGCGGGTCTTTGTTAAAACACCAGCGTCCGTCAACAGACGTGGGAGGGGCCTGCCAAAACTACATCACTCTGCCAAGAATCTGTGAATGGCTTGATCTGAGAAAGTGTTTATGATTTATGGGGATTTAAAAAAAAAAAAAAAACACTAGGTGGATTTTTATTATTATAGGTTGGTTGTGTATACACACTGTGAAGACACATTTCAGTTCAAACAACATGTAAAAGTGAATTTTACATGCGATGACCCCATTAAGTTTTAGATATTGATCATTTGGGTAACAATATATTTAAAAATCAATTCCATTAACTATTAAGTATGACTTTTACCTCAATAAACTCTTAATTTCCTGCTTGTTAGTTAGTAAGGTGGTTGTTAATTTTAGGACTAAGGGATATAAAATATGGAATAAGGCATTAATATGTGCTTTATAAGTACTAACAAACAGTTGCTAGTAATATGCATGCTAATAAGCAACTAGTTAATAGTGAGAATTTGTCCCTAAAATAAAGTGTTACCATAATGTTTTCTTTTTTCTAAGCAAATAGTTGTTATTCAGCTCGTCAGTTCAATGTGGATTCAGTTCAGTTCAGTATCAGTGTTGATGTTGCAGGTGCTGTAAAACACCTCGATAGAAAGCAATACTGGCATCATCCAGTTTAAATGATGAAATGTTAGAGTACTTTACTGAAAGTTAAGAAAATTATTATTGATAGTTAAAGTTAACAATCAAACTTCCCTGAATGAACAAGTGGTTTAGAACAAATTATTTGAGTGATGGTCACAGACATGGAACCTTTAATTTCACCAAACTGAGTGCTCACTAAAAGCTGCCTTAATCGTAAATCGTTATTTCAAGTAATTTAAAGTTTGCAAAGACCTGAAATCATTTCAAGATAAAGGCTCTTTTTAATCTACCAGGAACCTCCTTTTTCATGTATCTTCGCATTAGGTCAAATGGAATTCCTTGGGATGTACAATTATCTGTACATCCCTTGCGGAAAGTAATTCTCCCCACTGATAATTCTGTCACTTCTGCTTCAGTCATTTACTCTTTTCTCCTCAAACAATCATACAAACCATTATCCATAACAACTATCTGGTCTAAGGATATCAGTGGTGACTTACAAACTTTATTTTCTGATCAAATTTGGGAGACAATCACATCATCCTCAAAAAACCCAAATCATCAGATGATCCATTGGAAATGACTACATAGACTATATGTGTCCCCTTTAAAACGCTTCTATATGCATGCTTGACATTGTTTCTATGGAACTATCTACAGCTCTTATTCATGGAGCAAAGACAAACTCTTTGAAGACCTGGAATGCTATTTTTATCATTGTTAAATCTTTTGTTTCTTCTTTTTGATGTATAATTCATTTTGAATTTGTGTATTTTTTTATTTATCTTGTGATAGGGTATTGCACTTTGTACTTTACTCCACTGCAGTGTCTTGTTCTTCTCGGCACAGTGTGGGTCTGCCTGGTGGGTTGGTGGGTGGGGGGTATGGCTGCAGTCTGGATTTGTGTGTTATATTTTGTACTGAAATGACTGCTGAATAAAAATATTTGTTCACAAAAAAAAAAGTTATTTAAAGTTTGTGTTAAACAGAGCTTGACTAGATACCGGCTAAGACAGAGAATAAACATGCTTCACACAGGTTGCAGTGAGAACACGCAGTCAATTGTTTATTGGTACAGGTGCAGCTTAAATAGAACATCACATGGCATGGACACATGACAAACACACCTGAGAGAAATCCATAATAATTGCGAGCATACTCATTAACCAATCAATCAATTAACACCCCCACTTGCTCACACATTATCCACAATCATTCATATTCAGTCACAAAGAAAAACAAAACATCATGGAAACCAACTGAAGCTTGGCTATAACCCAAACAAGAACGTGGAAAAGGTAAGTAGCTTCACTTTTGTAGCTGGTTTAGTCATTAGGTCAGCAACCATCTGATCTGTTGGGCAATACTCCAAAAACACTTCACCATTGTTTACAGTTGATCTCACAAAATGGTATTTAATATCAATATGCTTACATCGCTGTCTGCTAACAGGATTCTTTGCCAATGCAATTGTACCTTGGTTGTCTTCATAGATCATAGGTACACCATACTGATAATCATCAAGATGTTCAAGCAATTGTCTCAAGTACAAACACTCTTGTATAGTGGCAGCTAATGCCATGTACTCAGCCTCACATGTTGATAATGCTACAGTTGGCTGCTTTTTGGTCTTCCAAGAAATCAGAGGACCATTCTTACATAGGCTAACACAATAACCAGATGTACTACGTCGGTCATTTGCATCACCTGCCCAATCTGCATCACTGTAAATCACCAACCTTAACCCTTCATCACATTTCCTGTAACAGAGCATCTTGTCATTTGTACCTTTCAGATATTTCAGTACATGCTTTACAGTTGTCCACTGCTCTTCTGTTGGCTCACTGAAATACTGGGACAGTTTGCTAACAACATAACTCAGATCAGGTCTAGTGCATGAGGTTAGGTAGATTAGGCTACCCACTGCCTCTCTGTATTTCCTGGGGTCACTCAGCTTTTCATCACCATCGATGTAATTCAACTTTGGTTCACAAGGTGTCGACCTGGGTTTACAATCTTGCATGTCAAACCTGTCCAGCAGTTTGCCAACATAACTCTGCTGTGACATAGTCACACCCCCATCATACTGGTGAAAAGTGATACCTAGAAAATTCTTCAGTCTTCCCAAATCTTTCATCTGGAATTTCCCAGTAAGCATCTCTTTGACAGTTTTTAAAACGCTCTCATCACTGGCAGCAATAACCAAGTCATCAACCCATATCAATATTATCACTTTCTCATGTTCTGTTTCTCTCTTGTAAACACAATGATCAGCTGGGTTTTGTACAAAGAGGTTTTCACACAAATAGTCATGTAACATTTTGTTCCAGTTTCGACCTGATTGTTTTAGCCCATACAATGATTTCTCCAGTTTACATACCATTTTCTTATTTGTCTGAGATTTTACATCATACCCCTCTGGCTGTTCCATGTAAATTTCATAATCAATCGGTGCATGTAGGTAGGCAGTTTTAACATCCATCTGATGGAGGATCAGATTCTCCTGAGCAGCTTTCTGCATTAATACTCTCACACTGGTAAGGTCAGCAGTAGGAGAAAAGGTTTCTCCATAATCTACACCCATCTCCTGACTATACCCCCTAGCGACATAGCGGGCCTTGTACTTGTCAGATCCATCAATATTGATTTTGATAGCATACACCCATCTACCCCCCACTGCTTTCTTGCCTTCAGGTAGGGTGGTCAAAGTAAATGTGGTGTTATCCCTCAGTGATTTCATCTCCTCATCCGTTGCATCTACCCACTCTTTTGAGTTGGATGAAGTCACAGCTTCTCTGAAAGTCTGAGGTACATTTGAAACCATCTTATAGCAATAATCAATGCTGATCTGCACCTGATCACTCTCTACACCATAGAAATCTGGCCTCCTTCTTTCTCTACCAGGGTATCTCCTCTCTCTACTCCGGGTATCTGGAGAATACGATTCTGGCTTGACCTCAGTTGACTGTAGACTTATCTGGCTTGGGCCTAGCCTAGTCTCTGGAATGTCACACTGCTTGGGTTTGTCAGGGTCAGGTCTGGTTGTGCTAAACCGCACACCAACGTCATCGTCATCAGACAATTCATCAGTCTCCTGTCCCTCAATATCGGACATAAATCTCACCAGTCTGTGTTTCATCACTTTCTACTGTCAGGATAGTAGACCATATAGGCTGGACTGTTCTTATCATACCCAACGAAGATGCCTTTGTCAGACCTTGAGTCTAGCTTCTTCCTGTTCTGTCTATAGGTATAACAGACAGTACCAAACTTCTGCATCCTGGACATATTGGGTTTCCTTCCTGTTAGCATAAAGTAAGGTGTCTGTTTGGTGCGGTTGTTAAAACATCTATTCCTCACCACTGCTGCTGTCTGGACTGCATATGGCCATAGGTCCTGGGGTAACTGACTTTCTAAGAGCATACATCTAACCATATCAAAAAGGGTTCTCCAGTTACGCTCAGCAGTGCCATTCTGGTGTGGTGAGTATGGTGCTGATGTCTCATGTCTGATTTTGTTCCTGCGAAGTAATACTTGATAACCCTGTCCAGTAAACTCAGCACCATTATCAGACCTGATACATGTAACATTCCCATATGGAGCTGTGTCAGCTAGGAACCTCTCTGTGGCGTCCACTGTGTCACTTTTATGCTTCAAAAACTACACAAACACTGCACTTGAGTGGTCATCAGTAAAGGAAAGTGCGTACCTATACCCTTCTCTGGACTTTGGGTCAATGGGGCCTGCCAAGTCAGTGTGTATCAACTCTAGAGCCAACTTGGCTCTCACATCAGGCTTTCTATTCCTACTCTGAGTGAATTTACCTTGGACACACACATCACATTGCATAGACTTGGGTACTTTACCCTTGATCGACATACCATCCACAACATTCTCTAACTTCTGAACATCATTAAAATTGCAGTGTCCCAAAATCTCATGCCACTTCTGAATATCATGGCAACTCATACATTGATCATCACAGTCATTGTTCACTGGCACAGTAGGCAAATAGAACAGCCTGTTATGTTCGTGAATAAGAAAACGTGTACCGTCTTTATACTGCAGGACGTCTTCACCCTCCTTGAAGATCACTGTTGCCCCGCTGGAAGTTGCAGCTCTCACGGAGAAGATGTCTTGGGGATAGGAGGGAATGTACAGCGCCTGCTTCAGTGTGGCACTGAGGTGCCTCCCCCTGCTGTCGACCAGACACACCTCTGCTTCTCCTCTGCGCTCCGCGACCCCCTTGCACCTTGTGCCATCGGCCAGCTCCACGCAGTGCGTCTCGGCCTGGAATCGGTCGTCGAAGCTCTTGAACCTGGCCAGCTCGGTGATGATATGAGATGTCGCACCAGTGTCCACCATCAACCCCTTTCTGGTGACATCGCTCCCTGGTTGACGATCACTGGCCACCAACTTGAAAGCAAAAGTGTTGTCTGTCTCCTCGTACACCCCATGTGCGTCGTCCTGCTGTTGCGGTTTCCGTCCTCCTCGCCATGTGATACGCTTACCATGGCTGTACCACTGTTGATCACGCTGACACTGTCTTGCCTTGTGTCCTCTCTGGCCACAACGGAAACACTCCATGTCCCTGCTCTCAGTGCTCCGCACCCTTACGCCTGTCGGGGCACTGGCCTTCCTTGAATGTGCCCGGGCCCCCATGACATTGTCTTCGGCCACAGCTGTGCGCATACCTTCAGTGCTCTCGTAACTCCGCAATTTTGTCTTAAAATCCGCAAAAGAGAGGGTCTCATCCCTTTGAGTGACAAAAATGGAAAAAGGCTTGAATGATTCTGGCAGCCCCTTCAGAACCATTGCAACTAATAATCCATCACTCAATACTTCTCCAGCATTCCTCAGCGCTGTGATTTGAGGTCTCGGCACGTATGACATAGTCAGTCACACTCTCACCACTCAGCTTTTGCAGGGAAGTCAATTATGTATAGAGACTCACAATGCGGGGCTTACCCTTTCCAGCATAATAGTCCCGCAAGATCTTGAGTGCTCCACGCCCATCATCCGCAGCCTCTCGCATGATCAGGGACAAACTTTTATCATCAAGGAATTGGATCAGTTCTGCATATGCTTCAGCATTCTTTGCTGTATCCTCAGCCAGTGCGTCTGCAGCCGCACCCACAGCGGGCCCATTCAAAATTGTGTCCTTCAATTTCTGCAACCGCAAATGGCCCAAAAACTTTGTCTCCCACAGTTCATAATACTTTTCGTCTCCGTCGAACACAAGACGAGACCAACGTGAACTTATCCTTTCGCTCATAGTGCTGGCACTCCAAACCTTGAGACACGAATTCCAAACGTGCAAACAAACTGTCTTACTACTCACGCCGTATCTGCACAAACGTCAGCGCATCTGGGCCCATAACCTTTTAAACAGAGCTTGACTAGATACCGGCTAAGACAGAGAATAAACATGCTTCACACAGGTTGCAGTGAGAACACGCAGTCAATTGTTTATTGGTACAGGTGCAGCTTAAATAGAACATCACATGGCATGGACACATGACAAACACACCTGAGAGAAATCCATAATAATTGGGAGCATACTCATTAACCAATCATTCAATTAACAGTTTGATTGAACATGCAACAAATTGAATATATCTAAGGGAAAACTATACTTTTTAATGAGTTTTGTTTGATTTGTTATTGGGTAACGTTACTATGAAAAGGTTCCTGCGGTGCGAAAGGCCCTTATGTGTACTGATTTGTGGGTTCTACTCCGCCATCATTGAATCCATCCTCTGCACCTCAATAACTGTCTGGTTCAGCTCAGCTACCAAATCTGACCTCAGAAGACTACGGAGGGTAGTCCGGACTGCTGAGCGAATCATTGGTGCAACCCTCCCCACTCTCCAAGAACTGTACTCATCCAGAGTGAGCAAAAGGGCTGGTAAAATCTCTCTGGACCCCTCACACCCAGCACACTCCCCCTTTGAACTGTTACCGTCTGGTCGACGCTACAGAGCTCTGAGCACCAGAACGACCAGACACAGGAACAGTTTCTTCCCTCAGTCAATACAACTCATGAACACTCAATAATAAATGTGGAACACACAACTAATACATTATCCATTCACCACACTCACTTATTTTATTTTATTTTTATCATTTCTAATTTGCACATACTTGACCTGTACATACATAGTTGCCTATATTATATATTGTGTTTTTTGTGTTTGTTTTTTTGTTTTTTTGTTTTTTTTTACATTGGTCATTGGTTATTTCTTGTTATTTTGTTTTTATTACCTGTGTCCTGTCCTGTTACTGTCTTTCTGTTGCACTGTGGAGCTTCTGTCACTACAACAAATTCCTTGTATGTGTAAACATACTTGGCCAATAAAGCTCATTCTGATTCTGATTAAAATGTGCTATGCAAATAAATAAAAGTTAAAGTTAAAGAATATGAGATGCTGTGTATGGTGTGTACAGCATATCCGTCCAATCATAGCATTCTAGAGGTACTGCCATTCATTTTCAATTACCCACCACCAAACTTTATTCATCCTATGTAATATATATATTTTTTTCTTTTGTACTGGATTCATTTCTATTTTTTGAGTAGTTTGCCCTAGTGTCTTAAAACATATTATACACATAAATATAAAACATATTATAACACAAAGGCACAGCAATTTGAATATGCTGTGATTAATATTAAAATACTACTACAACTAATAGATAAAAAGCACAGTATTTATTTAGTTATTTATTTAACTTAATTTCTTTCTTCTTCTTCTTCTTCTTCTTTTTTGACCAAATGAGATCCTACACAAACTGTGTCATATGCGCTGGCAGTACTGGTTGATGTTTTTTAGGATTAAGCAGTGACTTGCTCTATCCTTCACAGAGTCAATAGAACATCACTCATTATAGCAGAGTTACATTTTGTAAAGGCTACAGTAATAAAAGTAGCATTTGTTAGAGTGATTAATTGGAAAACTGTACTGATTAAACACCATGGAATTGTGACTTCACAAAGAAAACACTTTTATTTATTTTAATTTTCTCATTTTCTTGCACTGAATTACAGAACTTAGAAGTAATTAGTGCTTGAGTAAACAACCCAAAATTAATGCACGCTTTGGGATTCCGTGAACAAACAAAGCCAAGGCTTAACTCCATCGTATCTATTTGAATACACAGACAACACAAAGCTTACCTCATTTAGCTTTTTCAGCCTCCATGACAGTCTTTCAGTGTTAGACTGTATTTCTCAAATACTTTTGACACAAACTTCTCCATACCATCTGAGCGTGCTCTAGGCATTCAGGTGTCAGGGGAGACTCAGTTGGATTCCTCTAAACCTGGGTCATCTTTGATATGCAGCACCCAGCTCTGAGGTATTGCTCTGAGTTAGCTCTCTGATAGACAGTGATGGAAAAAGCAGGTAGAGGTAGAGACACCAAACAGGCCTCAGTAGACCCTCTCCAAAGGGCAATGAATAGTGTTCTTTGGTTAAAACTGGTCACAAAAACTGGTTTCTTTCTCGAGTAAGAAAGACTATGTGAGTAACAACTCCACCACACCTATGAGCCTTTAGGGTTTAGTTGTTCATCCAGCTAGTTTCAGACAGACTGATATTTATAGGGGATGTTTCTCAGGTTTTTCATATTATTTTCAGCCTAATGTTGTATTCCTTATATTTCTCCTGTGACTGAAAACAATTTGTATTGTAAGGACAGAGCTCATGGTTCTAATAGTCAAATTAAAAAGTACAATGCAGAAAAACATGTTGTTTTGTCAACCTGTCACGTCACAGTATTCTAGTCTTCACAGCAGACTATTTCATTATTTGAAACATCCTCTTTCATTTAGTCAGTTTTATTTTTCACTCTTCGTTTTAAAATCCCAAAAGTAAAGCTGCACAATCTGCTGTCTTTCCAAGGAGCCCTAAGCCCTTTTTAAATAGGACTACGTTTCTCTGAGGAGGTGATGCAAATTCATATTTCAGAATTGTACTTCGTGACTTTGTTCCTTTTTACGAATCAAATTTTCCTTGCACAACTTTTGAAATCTAGCAAAAGAATCTCTAGTGTGTGTGTGCATATAGTACCAGTTCGCAATATTAAATAGTTGCTAGTATGCCTATTATTAACATATCAGCTGTTTATTAGGCTATTTATAAAGCACATATTCTGCATGACCTATTTATAAAGCACATATTCTGCATGACCTATTTATAAAGGCTATTTATAAAGCACACATTCTGCATGAAAACATATCATCCCTAATCCCACCCAATACCTAAACTTAACAACTACCTTACTAACTATTAATAAGCAGCAAAAATCGTAGTTAATGGTTTGTTAATGGCGAGAATTGGACTTAAAATAAAGTGTGACCATATGTATGTATGTACTGATTTAGGTATATATATATATATATATATATATATATATATATATATATATATATATATATAGGTCACATTTACTTATGTTTTTATATCATTACAAGTTAAATACCTAATGTTATAGTTATAAGTTATACTTTATTTTAAGGTGACATTGTTACAGTGTAACTACACAACTAAGTAATGAGTAAAATTAATTAACTACATGTTAAGGTTTGGTTGGTTGATTGATTGATTGATTGATTGATTGATTTATTGATTGATTGATTGATTTATTTTTTAATAATTTGAAGAGTTAATTTGCAAAAACGATAACTCCATTTTTATTTATTTTCAGAAATCACGTTTTTTTTATTGCTCATTCCAAGTAATATCAATCAAACTGCAGTTGGGTTGTTTTGATTAAGTAATAATAACTTAAACAAATACAGGTAATTTACAAAATTACAGTTTATTGAAAGTATGTTTTTTTTTTTTTTTTTTTTTTACATATTAAAAGTTTGTTTTATAGCAAAAGTAGATAACTCCAACAGTCATTTTGGCAAAAGCAGATAACTCCACATTTTATGTTTTAGAGTTTTAAAAAACACTCGTTTAATCTTTGTAATCTCCTCACATGACAATGTAGATGCCTGACAAACGTTGTTGTGATCATAGACTGTATGCAATTACACGCAATAGTATACAGAGCTTTTCCCTCACCATTGTAACGTGCTGCTTTTGCAAGGTTCTGTGAAATATTGAAAGGTTATTTTATTTTACTTTACAACCTGAAGAAGTTGTCACAGGTTCATCAAGTTCGTCGAAATTATCCATCCTCAATCACTTGTAGTCAGCTTTGACTAAACTCCTCTCAGCTAGCACGTTTTCAAAGTGAAAGCAACCTTGTCACCTGACCTGAATACAGCGCGCTGAGTCTAAAATGGACTTAACAGCTTCTGTTCAAAAACAGCAAGGGGGCTTGTCTGCTTCTGCAGTGAAATGTAAACACGCGATGCCTTGAAAGTGGACAATACCAGATTTTTTGACAAAATCTGTTTAGGTTTCTTTTTTTTTTTTTACCTGTTAACCTTCACCCCCATTTGGGGCCTCGCAGGTGAAAATAACCTACCTAAATTAAAATGGTAACAGTTTGTGACAAAGTGTGCTTACACAAACAAATTAGGTATCTTTGGAAAGAAGACACTCTGGGCTTTACTATCTATCATCCAGAGTTGATAATGCTCAAAAAGATAAAAAGTTATAGGCACTGACGTGCCTTGAAAAATATTTTTCCACACTGAATGTTTTATTATTTCATATACAAATACATGAAATAAGTCCTGGAGCAATCCAGAAAAGTAATGGATCGAAAGCCATGTGTCTCATGAGTTCATATTTCAAATTTGAAGAAGATACCATGAAAAATGAGATTCCTGCAATATTTTTTCTGAAACTATTTATAGTCCCCCCACCCCCCTGTTTGAGGAAAAATAACCACCAAATGGATTGCAGAATTATACAAGCTATTTTAGTCATTATACATGTTCCTGCATAGTTTTTCAATTATAAAATAATAGACAGATTTATTTGAGCACTAAAAAATACAAAAATAATTATTTGAGTAATAAAAAAGGAAAAAAAAAATAGAAAAAAATGCTTTGTATATAGTATGTATACTGAAGTATTCTTCGTTATTCGTTATTACAATGATAAATATCACTGCCAGACGTGAAGTGATATTGCCAGACATGGTCATAGAGTCAGTAAACACACGCTGATGTGCTTCCATTCAGATGATAATCAAACAGATGGGCCATATAATCAATAATAGCTGATCAATGAATCACAGTGATAGCCGTCATAGAGTCGCTAATAAACACGCTGATGTGCGTCCATACATATTATAATCATGCAGACACGGCCACATTCCCCACACAATACACACACACACATATAAAAAATGTAGAAGAAAAAAAAAACTGTTTTTTATGGATAAAGCAGATCGCTAAGTTACGCCCCGCTCAGATGACAGTTGCGTCACTGCCGGCTGGAGGGAGCGCCAAATTCAAATAATCTATATTCCGCTTTTCTGAGACTTTTTTTTTCCGTAGACGGTCTCATTCTGTTTGTAAAACCGTATGCTGCAACACCGTGTTGTTTTTTTTACCACCAAGACGCTGTTTTTGAGCGTAATTTATTCCATAACGGACGCGAACAATAACTCTCTGAAGAAATGAAACGTAAACAAAGGAATATTCATCCTTATTACAACGTTATTGTTTCGCTGGACTAAAAGTGCTCGCTGGGATGTTGTTCTGTGGACCCTTACCTCTCTAACTAAACTGGGATTTCAGCAGTGGACGCGTTTGTAGCTCGTTATTACAATGATAAAGGTACGTACGGCTTTTTTACTCTGCGTGTTTGGATGTGTACTGCTTACACAAATGTAGCAAATTTGTGCCACTCATTCCTTATAAGCTTTCCATCGAAAAACAGCGATCTGTCGTCGATGCTTGAGGCTTAGACCCTCAGAATGATATATAGTTTGTCAAGATTAACTTTGTCCCGTTTCATTTATTCTATTAGAAAACAATGACACATGCAAACAAAGAGCGTTCAGTGCGACGTCGCTCTGGTGAACGGTAACAGGTTAAGTGAAAAAAAGTTATCGGTTTTTTGGTTATCGGTAACTTTTAAAGTTATCGGTTTTTGCAAATAAACTTTTCATTTACTGTCATTACAAAAGTAACATGTACAATTGTTACCTTAATCACATATCAGAATCACAACTAAATCAGTATATTACATGAAATATATCCTCTGTTGATAAATGTAACCCAAACTTTAAAGGGGTCACTGTCTTTGTTTTTATTTTGTACTGTTTTCCGAGGTCCACTTATAATGTTATTAATTTGTTTACGCCAAAAAACATTATAATTTAGAAGTAATTAGCTACTGTCCTGTTCCTGTCCTCTCATCAGAACGCTCTGTTTGAATAGGCGTGGCGGATCGTAGACTCGGAAGTAAACGCCCACTGCAATGATTGACTATAAGAGGGGCTAAACAGACAGTGATGTCGATGATCTTCTGCAGAGGCGGTGCTTATCCACACTATTTCATCATAAAGTAAAACATTCAGAAAAGCTGTCGTTTTGGCAGACTACTTTCAATATAAGCTGTTTTTAGAATAACGACAAAGTTTTGGGTTCTGAAACACACAAGATGTTTTTATAGTAAAATGACCTGTAATATGTCAAAAGATCAAGGGAATTTTGGTTTCTCGGTTAATTTCCTTTAAGGAGATACATGAATTCCATTTAAAGAGGTCATCGGATGTAAAATTCACTTTTCAATTTGTTTGAACATAAATGTGTGTTAGAAGTGTGTGTACACATCCATCCTATAATTATAAAAATCCACCCAGTGTTTTTTTTTTTTTTTTTTTTTTTATATATCCCTATTTTAAAATGCCCTTTCTCAAATCAGGCTGTTCTGAGATTCCTGTCAGAATTATGTAGTTCTGTACAGACCACTCCCATATTAGTTGATTGACAAGGCTGCCTTACCTTAGACCCGCCCTGAGTGAGCTGTCATCAGTCTGCCATTGTGTTGACTCCGGTGCAGGGGAAGACAAGACGTCTCCAATTAAGCGTTTGAGGTGCTTTGTTGTTGGATGTAATAATGAATATAGCAGTCATCATTTACTCCCAACAGGATTAACGTTACTTTCGCTTTGAAGGGAATGTGCCGATCCCCGATCTGCCTAAATGCGTCTATGTTCGCGCAAATTATTCGTGATCCAGCTTCATCTACAGAAGAAGTGAGGGTAACACTTTAGAATACTGTTTTTTACTTACTGCATAACTAATAAGGAATTACTGAAGAACTAACAGGAAGATCTGTTAACTAATCAGTATGTAATACAATTAAATTGAGTTGTGACCCTCTCATATAAATGTTATTAGCAGTAGTAGTAGTAGTATGAAAATGCAATATTAATAAATGCAATACATTTTATAGAGGTTTTGCCTGTGTAGTGAATTGTTTTGTGAGTGTGTTTTGTAAGAAATCAGCTTCCGATAGGAACCCCACCACCACTCCAGTGCCATGCTATAACTTACCTTAGTTTTTATATTTTATATACAGCACTGTATGTGTGCCTCCTCACCATATACCACATTACCATTAATTAAATTCATATATGTAAGGAAAATACAGGTGATCCATTAGAAGTTAATAAAGAATTATCAAATAATTCTGCTGGACTTATTTCGAACCTGAAACAGTAGGACTATTCTAAAGTGAAAATATTGGGAACCCATTAATAATTAATAAAGAATTATTAGATAATTCTGCAAGAGTTACTTAGAACCTGAAACAGTATTGTAAAGTGAAAATATAGGGAACTCATTAGTAATTAATAAAGAATTATCAGATAATTCCGCAGGAATTACTTAGAACCTGAAACAGTATTCTAAAATGAAAATATAGGGAACCCATTAGTAATTAATAAATAATTATCAAATATTTCTGCAGGACTTATTTCGAACCTGAAACAGTAGGTCTAAAGTGACAATATAGGGAAACCTTTAAGTTGGATAGTTATGGCAAGACAGTGGAGTTGGCTTTCCTTTACAAAGCAGTTTCCAAGATGGCGCCGCTGATGGCTATTGTGCGTGTTTGTACTGTTTTTGTTTGTTTTTCCTGTTTTTTGTTTTTCAAATAAGATCAGTTTTACCAGGGATGACCTGCTGAACATTCGGCAGAACACACCACAAAATCTTTTACCGGATTTGGATTTTTCGGACATTTTTCTGGACATTGTAGTTGGCGGAGCTGTAGCTCTGGTCAAACGCTACAGGAGGCGCTGGCGGGGGAAGCGAGCCGGAGCGCTCGTGAAGCTTCGTCAGTGCAGATTTCGAACGGCGTTGCCTAGCATCCATCTGGTGAATCTCTGCTCTCTACCCAACAAAACGGACGAACTCCTTCTGCTCTCCCGGACAAACAAGGATTTTTCTAACTCTGCTGCTCTGTGTTTTCACGGAAACCTGGCTAAATGGCGACATACCGGATAGCTTACTACATCTGCCTAATTACCAGCTGATCTGAGCAGATTGGGACACGGAATCAACGCGGAAATCGCGCGGCGGCAGGACGTGCTTTTACATCAATGAGAGGTGGTGTACAGATGTAACTGTGTTAAAGAAGATGTGCTGTTCAGAAGCGCTCTTCATTTACTGCAAGCCATTCTATTCGCCGCGGGAGTTCTGCTCGTTCATTCTCGTGAGTGTCTACATTCCATCGCAAGCGCACGTGAACTCAGCTTTACAGAAACTCGCTGATCTGATCACAGAGAGTGAGCAACAACACCCAGACTCTGTTTTAATCATTCTCGGGGACTTTAATAAAGCAAATCTCTCCCGTGAACTGACAAAATACAGACAGCACATCACATGTCCCACCAGAGACAGTAATATATTGGATCACTGTTACGCAACAATAAAGGATGCATATCACTCGGTTCCACGAGCAGCATTAGGACTATCTGATCACTGTTAAATCTGCAAAGCCTGTATTAAGATCTGTTAAAAGATGGACTAATGAAACAGAGCGGGATCTACAAGCCTGTTTCTCTCTCACTGATGGTCTGTTTTTGAAGCTGCTGCCACCGATCTGGACGAGCTCACAGAGACTGTAACATCTTATATCAGTTTCTGTGAGGATATGTGCATTCCTAAAAGGACTCATGTAATCTACAACAATGACAAACCAGGAATGAAAGATATCACCAGTTACAAGACACCATCCCCCAGCACTCTGGAGAATCAACACCTGGCAGACGACTTGAACAAGTTTTATTGTCGTTTTGAAAAATCACCCCACACCCGCCCTGAACACCTCTCCACACAACCATTAACACCTCCAGCAACCCTCCTCTCCCCCACACCTACAATTCAAATCAGCAAAGAAGATGTGTGCCAGGTCTTCAGGAAGAACAAAAGAAGGAAAGCACCAGGCGCAGATGGTGTGTCACCAGCCTGTCTGAAAATCTGTGCTGACCAGCTGGCACCCATCTTCACACAGATCTTCAACAGATCACTGGAACTGTGCGAAGTCCCCTCATGCTTCAAACGCTCCACCATCATACCCGTCCCAAAGAAACCCAAAATTACTGGACTTAATGTCTACAGACCTGTGGCCTAACGTCTGTAGCCATGAAATCATTTGAAAGACTGGTTTTGGCTTATCTGAAGGACATCACTGGTCCCTTACTGGATCCCCTGCAGTTTGCCTACAGAGCAAACAGGTCTGTGGATGATGCAGTCAACATGGGACTGCACTTCATCCTGAAGCATCTGGACAGACCAGGGACTTATGTGAGGATCCTGTTTGTGGACTTCAGCTCCGCTTTTAACACCATCATCACGGAAACCCTTCAGAATAAACTAACCCAGCTCTCCATCCCCACCTCCGTCTGTCAGTGGATCAACAGCTTCCTGACAGACAGACAGCAGTTAGTAAAGCTTGGTAAATTCACATCCAGCACTCGTACCATCAGCACTGGAGCTCCTCGGGGCTGCGTACTCTCCCCACTGCTCTTCTCCCTCTACACCAACGACTGCACTTCTAAAGACCCCTCTGTCAAGCTCCTGAAGTTTGCAGACGGCACCACACTGATCGGCCTCATCCAGGACGGTGACAAGTCTGCTTACACAGACAGGAGGTTAAGGAGCTGGCTGTCTGGTGCAGTCTTAACAACCTGGAGCTTAAGGCGAGACACTACAGGTGAATAGGGTAAAATTTTTAACTAGCAGATATCACCATGAAACTCTCCCAGTTGATTACTTACATTAAGATGAGAAAAAAATGTATTACAAAGTTTCTGTAATTTTATGTTTAAATATGCATATTAGGCATTATCTAATTAAATATGCGCTATTTTGCATATATTTTAAAAAACGAAATCTCAGAATTGGATAAAGCCAGGTTCAAAATTATTTTTCCATTGTGTTCACATGTTAGATGGGAAAAGAATTACAGAGGGATTTATGTATATCTACTTTTGTTATCCTGTAAATCAGAATATACTGTCAATAGCCTTAAAAAAATTATTTTCGCCATGTTTTTTGGAATAAAATGTTATATAAATCAGGTTAGGAATAATATATTTACAAATCCCTCTGTAATTGTCTTCATAATATAACTAGGTACAAGACTGGAAAGTTTGGTGTATATAGGTGCTACTGAAGTGGAGATTTCGGACTTGGAGTATGAGAGAAAAGTCATTTTGAGAAAACGGGCTTTAAAGATTTATATTGTAAAAATCCACACATTTTTATATGAAAACATTGCTAACAAGCAAAACAACTGGCCACGTAATTGTTTATAACAATGTAGACCATGAACAATGACAACTGAATAAAACAACATTGCCAAATAAGACCTTCCACTAACCACAGAGAACCACAAATACAGACACAAACTTATCATCAGAACTGCAACTCTAGTCATTTATGTCCATCGGAACACAAAGTTCACCCATGAGGGTTGAAAGCCCCTCACCCCTCTCTTGCTGATGCCTTTTCAGCTTTTTAGCTGTGCTTAGAATCTTTCTGCAACGTTTTACACTCTCAGACTGGATGGATTCGGCTTTTGTGATCCTCAGCATGTCGGTTTCCCTGATGGTGGTGACGGTAACGACAGTGCTTTCCAGCCAAAGCTTATCCATAATGGCAAGCATGGCAGAGGCCCCCTCATTAAAAGTTGAAATGGCCATACTTGCAGCTGCCTCAACTCTACTCTTACCTACAAACACTGTTTTTGGACAGCGGGCCCAAATGACAGAGTTGAGGCACTCATTCGCATTTTGAGTGCCACCATGCTGCATGCGCTGCAGCAGGCTGTCACTTGACATACGGTGGTATACAGGTATCAGCTTCTGGCCCACCTCCCAAGACAAAAATTTTCCTGCATGGAGCCTGTGGCTCTCTGGAGTTTCTCCATTTTCCTCTGCTCTCCTATACCAACACCAGGACAGGTTGCACCTGGTGTGCAAGGGGACTTCATCACAGGACATGCTATGGAGGAGACCAGCCCAGATCTCATTTTTCATTTTCTCTATGGAACCCTGGTTATTTAAAATTGCCCCCCTGTAATAATTTTGTAATGTTTTAAATTTTTTGGCCGTTAATTTTCCCAGACCCTTCCCCCCCAATTTGCGTTCAGCACTTAATTTTCATAGTGCTGTGCCCATACGCTTATGGGCATGGTTGATGCATTCTAATTTTACTACCTTATGCCCAGGGTATGGGTTGAGGGATACCACCTCCCTGAATGCAGCACTGTCCCCATCTGACAGCATCTGAATGTATCTCAGCTTGTGGCGACTCACAGACCTGGCCCACATCCTCTTCGCTGCCTCCTGCTCCATAGCCTTGCTTGAGCCCCTAAAATTTTGTGCACAGTCATGCGTTTCTCTCCAGCTGTCAATTTCCTCATCTGTAATCTTTACCTCATGCCTGGCAGCTTCTTTAAGGGCACAAGTATGGCAATAGGAGGATAGAACCTCAAAGTCGATCACCCGTAAAAATATCGATGCACACCCCGATCCCATAGTGTGATGTGAACCCTCTTTTCTGCCAAGTGCCATCAAAAGACACACTGATATTTATCACCGCATCTGCATCCTCTCTCAGCAACTCTGCCACATCTGCATCAATATCTGCATAGGCCTGCCTGACCTGCTCCCTGGTTCTGTGAAGTGACTCAAGACCTCTCTCAATTTCTGCCGCTAAAATGAAATGTGTATTGTATCAATAACTGTTCATTTGTTTTGTTTTTATAGATACAGCACACAGAAATCTGTACTGTAAAAGTAAAACTGACCACCGCAACACAACATAATGAATGAGATTGCACTTTATTCTATTCTTATAAATCTTATAAATAAATAAATATTTCATCCATACAAAACAAATATTGTTACAGTAATGTTATAATATGTTACAAGGTGGTAACAGCCACACGTATTGGGCTATTTCTGACATTAGAAATTCTACAGACTGCTTCAATTTTTGGGATAGGCTACAACCCTGTTTCCATAGCCTACCTGTCACTCTCTTGCCGTGCCTCTGATACGTTTTAAGGTGAAGGCCAGGGAGCCCCAACACCTTGCTGATTTTTCTGAGAGCTGCATATCCCAATCCTAACTCGTGTGCCAAGAGGACCATTCGCACATTCACATCAAATGCGACATCGTTTCTGGACTCATCGCGAAGTCGCGTAGACGTGTACACGCTCCTGCGGTACTTGTCATCTTTACACAGACAGCACTCGAGCAATAAACTGCTACAGAACCCTTGATTCTGTGGATCTATATTAATTTTTAGCCCTGACATACCACAATTCGGACAAGTTAAATCACCAATCAGCTCATTCAGTCGCGCAACATGAACAAGCAGCCACTGTTGTGTAGAGTGCACTTTATTTATAGATTGGCTTATATCTAAACCTCCCATCGACAGCTTACGTTCAGATGCGCTTCCCGAGGGCATTTCACTGGGTAATCCATCACTAATTTTCCTTTTCCCCCTTGCAAGTGACAACTGATGTACTCTTTTCGATGATTGACGCAAAGTCATTTTCATTCATTCACTCAAAAGATCCCGCGGAAAGCTAAACCAAACAAGGAAGCGTCAAAGCATACCATGTGACGATTCTGAACGAATCACGTTGTCAGAAATTGTCTTCAGCCAATGAGATTGCACATTTAGAGTTAAATCCCCTCTTTTACTTTCACGATTGGTTGCTGATAAAAAGGAAATGACCAGGAATTTATGAGAAATCTACAGACGCAAACAGACAAAGTGCAGTAAAATAAAGACCTAAATGTGTATTTCGGACTTTTTTTCACCACAAGTCTAAAAGAAGACATGTTATTGAAGACAAATATCCAAAAATCTCAAAGTTGACCAATAAAAAAAAAAAACGATGTTTTTGCCTGCCGTGTCTCGCCTTAACATGCTCAAAACTGTGGAGATGATTGTGGACTTCAGGAGAAACCCCCTGCTCTCCCCCACTCACCATCATGAACAGCACTGTGATTGCAGTGGAGTCATTCAGATTCCTGGGCACCACCATCTCCCAGGACCTGAAGTGGGATATTCACATAGACTCCATTGTCAGAAAGGCCCAGCAGAGGTTGTACTTTCTTCGCCAGCTGAGGAAGTTCAACCTGCCACAGGAGCTGCTGAAACAGTTCTACTCCGCCATCATTGAATCCATCCTCTGCACTTAACTGTCTGGTTCAGCTCAGCTACCAAATCTGACCTCAGAAGACTACGGAGAGTAGTCCGAACTGCTGAGCGAATCATTGGTACAACCCTCCCCACTCTCCAAGAGCTGTACTTATCCAGAGTGAGCAAAAGGGCTGGTAAAATCACTCTAGACCCCTCACACCCAGCACACTCCCTCTTTGAACTGTTACCGTCTGGTCGACGCTACAGAGCTCTGAGCACCAGAACGACCAGACACAGGAACAGTTTCTTCCCTCATGCAATTCATCTCATGAACACTCAACAATAAATGTGGATAATACATTATCCATTCACCACACTCACTTAAATTTTTTTTGTTTTTCCTCATTTCTAATTTGCACATACTTGACCTGTACATACATAGTTGTCTATATTATATATTGTGTTTTTGCTGCTTTGTACATTGCCTATTTGGATATTTTTATATTATTATTTCATTGTAGTCTTTCTGTTGCACTGTGGAGCTTCTGTCACTACAACAAATTCCTTGTATGTGCAAACATACTTGGCCAATAAAGCTCATTCTGATTCTGATTCTGATTCTGATTTCCTACAGAACATGCGCACAATGCGATTATTTAAGATACAGGCAAAAGCATAAGGGTTGAAAACCAGAAAGGTATAAGTGACATTTCACCAACTTTACAGGAGGGCCAAAACAAAAAATAACTGTTGGTTGATCTGACTTTGTGCACTGATTTCAATCTTTTGTAATAAACATTTGTACACTCATTTATGACAGTATACTTTTGTCAGAATAAAGTGCTCATCAAGAGCTTTCTTTTGAGTCATAGCCAATCCTAGATTTCTGGGGGCCCTACGCAAGGGGGGGGGGCTCGCACTCGTGGAAAGAGCTTGAGAAACAGTTTCTCTTCCGCAGCTCGCTATACTTTTAACTGGTTTTTTTTTTTGTCTCAAGCAAGAGACTTTATGACATTCATGTTACATGATTTGACAGATTTTTATGTAGAAAGGGCAACAGCGCACTGCATAAAAATGATCATTCATGTTTTCATAACCGCTGGCCAAATTCAAAAACGAAACTAAAATTAAATTATCATTGAGAGCAAGGGGGCCCCCTGGTGTTTCGGGGACCCTAAGCAGCTTGCGTATTCTGCGTATAGGGAGGATCGGCTCTGGTAGTAGTACTTTGTACTTGTGCTTTTACTCAAGTAATTTTGAAAATGAATAGGCCTACTTATAATTTTAATGGAGTAATATTCTATTGGGGTATCTGTACTTTTACTCAAGTACTTGATTTGTGGGCCACAACCTGATTATTATAGTGGTTATTTCCAAATAACTGTTCAGTAGTAGTTATTTCATAGTTATTTTTCTTGAACCTTAACTAGTAGATAATTAATAGTAGTTCTTCAGGAGGTTTGACAGAATACATTAGTTATTGATTAGCTAACTGTTACTTAACACAATCATAAAATTATATTACATACTTATTAGTTAACACATCTTCCTTAGTAGTTAACAGTGGTGAGTTAAGTGTTAATGAATAATTACCTGTTAGTTCTTCAATAATTCCTTATTAGTTATGCAGTAAGAAATAGTATTCTAAAGTGTTACCGAAGTGACTATAAGGTTTTTTTTTATGAATCTTTGCAAATCGCTTTTCCTAATAATGTACTAGTTAGCCAGTTTCACAGCTAAAGTAAACAATACTACTTGTCACAGAAGAGAGGGGCGGGGTCAGCAGAGCTCATTATGCATTTAAAGCAACATGGCCTAAAAAACGACTTGCTTAAAACAGAGCTGATTTTGACGGTAAAAAAAGGTGTTTTTTACACTACCATTGATAAATTTTAACCAAAGTATGTTATAGACTTTTAATTAAGACCCTAAAGAATCATATCAACTTGGAAACTAGGAAATTGGCATCCAATGACCCCTTTTAAAAAAAAAAGGCTGAAATCCCACGTTTTCCAAATGTAGAGAAGTGTTCCATGTCCCCTTCAAATGACAGCATAGAGGTTTCAAGAAAAAATCTGACCATATTACACTGAAGCAATGAGGGCTTATAAAGTTGTCTGCTGACATTGCTCTTTCTGATACCTCATCGTCAGCCCTTTTTCACTCAGTCTGGGAACATCCTCATTCCAGTGTTTATGTGAATGGATATGTTTTATTGTGCTTATAAAAACAGCTTTTCTCGTCCAGGCTAATTAATTTAGCAGTACCTCGCTGAATATCATTTTGGCAGGATTACTATTGTAAGTTTGGGAAAGTCAGTTATAGTTGCCTGAGCTGCCAGAACCATTGCTGCTGTCATGACATTTTGGATAGAATCATGACAGAGCTTGTAACAAAGGACTTTGACAGCTCATTGAAGTCCCTGTTGATGCCTAGCTAGAAACTTTGTGTAAAAAAAAAAAAAAAAAAAAAAAACTTGAACTACTTGTACCCTCTTTCTGAGATAAATCAGTGATGAATACAATGTGAGTGAAGAGCAAACCGTTTCAATGATAGTGAAAAATCCTTGTTTTAAAACAAGATGTGACTGTGTCATGACGTTCTTCCCTTTACCAAGCAATCAAATTGGAGTGTGTTGCCAGCACTTCAGACATACTCCAAGAAGTGTGGAGAGGGGTAGTGTAGCAGGGTGTGTTAATTGAAGTAGTGCAGCCCTGCAGCCTGTAAGTGTCTGTCGTAAACATGGATCTTGGATTAGAAGTAGGGACCGATGTGGCCAAATTAGGTAGGGACCGACGTGGCAAAACTACAGAACTAAAAAGGTTATTGTCAATGTGAACATCAAAGTGAAGCATGAACTGTGTCTGAAACTGAAGGCAGATGCCCTGCTGTCCAGTTAGTCACAGACTTATGCACAAGCACCAAAACCACCATTTTAATTTTGCAATGCATAGGTGAAGTGAAGTGAAGTGACATACGGCCAAGTATGGTGACCCATACTCGGAATTCGTGCTCTGCATTTAACCCATCCATAGTGCACACACACAGCAGTGAACACACACACACCGTGAACACACACCCGGAGCAGTTGGTAAAGTGAGGTAAATGTCAGCTCACCAATCACAAACTGATTTGCATGCAAAATAATGAAACACAAGGCTAATCAGGGAGATGAGGCCTTCCAAGGGGATGCATCATCGCTTTCACACGTTTTTCTTGGGAAGTTTTTGCAGCATCAGATTATTGCAGGAACAGCAAGGGCACCATTAGCTATGAACTGTGTCTACACTTCCATGCATCACTGCTGGAGAAAGATGGAGAACTCAAGAGGGAAAAAAGACAGTCATGCCTTGAATAAAAATCTACATTTTAATTAATGTGTCTTGTTTTAACACATTGTTATGCCGTTGCTATGTTCTATGTGGTTGCAAAAAGATGTCTCTCTGATATTCTGATGGCTTTGGTTCTTTTTATGATCACTCATCACACCTCTCCTCAATAAGATGCACTTTTGAGTTGCACTATTTTAGGTTTGTTTCATGTTCACAACACTAGTATAGGGTAAAGTTCCAGAATTTAATATTTACTGAGTTAATTTGCATAGCCCTGGTATGAGCAGTGGTAATAGTGATGCTTTCTTTGTGAAAAAGAAATGTACTTCAGCAAACTTTAGCATAATTTATTACAGAAATAATAAACTTCAAAAGAACTGACTTAAGTGTGAATGGAATTTGATTGCAATGTTTATTAAAATGCTAAAATTAAAATGCATTATAATTATTATTATTTTTTTATTTTTATTAAAAGCAGTTCTGAACGTTAGAGTGCTCTTTAGACTGATCCATTTTAATAGTACTGTCCTTTTGTTACATGTCAGTCCTTGTCTTGTGTTTCCCCTCCTCTCGTGTCCCTATTTGGCCATCCTCGTTCCTTTCCTCATTAGTTTAATTAGTCCCTAGCCCTGTGTTTGATTAGTCCACACCTGTTCCTTGTTTTCCTAGTGTTTATAAGCCCTGTGTTTCCTAGCCCCTGTGTCCGGTCATCACGTCAGATGTGTTCGTCTCTCCCCATGATCCCTGTTTGTCCGCTGGATTATAATAAAGAACCTTATTGGAACTCCTACGTCTCCTCGCTCCTTGTATCCCGAGAGGGAACGTGACAGATGACCGGACCTACAAAGTAAGCGGCGCTCCTTTTCCCCCATTTTGTTTTCCGTTTTTGAAAGTTTTTTGTTTGCTCCTTTTTTCCCGCTCCCTCCATGGCGATGGAGTTCGCCGCCCGCCTCCGCGCCCTGATACTCCGCGATCTCCCCTTCGTGGAGTACACGGAGGAGTTCTGCGAGCTGGCCGGGAAGGCGGAGCTGCACGACGCGGTCATCCTCCAGCTCTTCCGGCTCGGGGCCTGTCACCACCGCCCCATGAACCTCCCAGACACCACGGGATTGACCTGGAGGCTGGGGATATACCGGTGTCTGGGAGACTTCCGGGCCCGAGTCGAAGCTAGCCCGCCGTCGTCAGCGGCTCCCCCGAGCCCGCCGCCGCTCGCGCTTCCAGAGCGCCCCCGCGAACTCGCGCTTCCAGAGCGCCCCCGCGAACTCGCGCTTCCAGAGCGCCCCCGCGAACTCGCGCTTCCCGAGCGCCCCCCAGTGCCGGCCCCACGCACGTGCCCTCCAGTGCCGGCTCCACGCACGTGCCCTCCAGTGCCGGCTCCACGCACGTGCCCTCCAGTGCCGGCTCCACGCACGTGCCCTCCAGTGCCGGCTCCACGCACGTGCCCTCCTGAGTTCCCGCTGGTTCCGTCCAGCCCTCCTGAGTTCCCGCTGGTTCCGTCCAGCCCTCCTGAGTTCCCGCTGGTTCCGTCCAGCCCTCCTGAGTTCCCGCTGGTTCCGTCCAGCCCTCCTGAGTTCCCGCTGGTTCCGTCCAGCCCTCCTGAGTTCCCGCTGGTCCCGTCCAGCCCTCCTGAGTTCCCGCTGGTCCCGTCCAGCCCACCTGAGTTCCCGCTGGTCCCGTCCAGCCCACCTGAGTTCCCGCTGGTCCCGTCCAGCCCACCTGAGTTCCCGCTGGTCCCGTCCAGCCCACCTGAGTTCCCGCTGGTCCCGTCCAGCCCACCTGAGTTCCCGCTGGTCCCGTCCAGCCCACCTGAGTTCCCGCTGGTCCCGTCCAGCCCACCTGAGTTCCCGCTGGTCCCGTCCAGCCCACCGCCTCCCGTGCGCCCTCTAATGTCCGCGCTTCCAGCGCGCCCCCAAGTGTCCGCGCTGCAAGAGCGCCCGACAGAGTCCGCGCTGCAAGAGCGCCCGACAGAGTCCGCGCTGCAAGAGCGCCCGACAGAGTCCGCGCTGCAAGAGCGCCCGACAGAGTCCGCGCTGCAAGAGCGCCCGACAGAGTCCGCGCTGCAAGAGCGCCCGACAGAGTCCGCGCTGCAAGAGCGCCCTCAAGTGTCCGCGCTGCAAGAGCGCCCTCAAGTGTCCGCGCTGCAAGAGCGCCCTCAAGTGTCCGCGCTGCAAGAGCGTCCTCCTGCATCTACGCTGGTCCCGTCCAGCTCTCCTTCGTCTCCGCTGGTTCCGTCCAGCTCCGCGCCTCCCGTGCGCCCCCCAGTGCCCGCTCCTCCAGAGCGCCCCCCAGTGCCCGCTCCTCCAGAGCGCCCCCAAGTGCCCGCTCCTCCAGAGCGCCCCCAAGTGCCCGCTCCTCCAGAGCGCCCTCTAGTGCCCGCTCCTCCAGAGCGCCCTCTAGTGCCCGCTCCTCCAGAGCACCCTCTAGTGCCCGCTCCACCAGAGCGCCCTCAAGTGCCCGCTCCTCCCGAGCGCCCCCAAGAGCCCTCTCCTCCAATGTGGGCCCCAGAGGGGAACTTTCCCAAAGAAATTTTGGGGGGGGGGCCATATAGTCCCAGTCTGTGTGGCCAGGCCAAAGGCCAAGGCCACAAAAGACCCCGATCCACCAAGGCCTCCCAAGGCTCCAGATCCGCCATGGCCTCCCGAATCTCCAGTCCTGCCATGGCCTCCCAAGGCTCCAGATCCGCCATGGCCTCCCAAGGCTCCAGATCCGCCATGGCCTCCCGAATCTCCAGTCCTGCCATGGCCTCCCAAGGCTCCAGATCCGCCATGGCCTCCCAAGGCTCCAGATCCGCCATGGCCTCCCAAGGCTCCAGATCCGCCATGGCCTCCCGAATCTCCAGTCCTGCCATGGCCTCCCAAGGCTCCAGATCCGCCATGGCCTCCCAAGGCTCCAGATCCGCCATGGCCTCCCGAATCTCCAGTCCTGCCATGGCCTCCCAAGGCTCCAGATCCGCCATGGCCTCCCAAGGCTCCAGATCCGCCATGGCCTCCCAAGGCTCCAGATCCGCCATGGCCTCCCGAATCTCCAGTCCTGCCATGGCCTCCCAAGGCCCCTGATCCGCCCTGGAGGCTTCCCTGGTCTCCTCCCTGTCCGGGCCCTGCTCCAGCCTCCAGAGCGCCCGCCCCTCCCCGCCCGTGATGTCTATGTTACGGTGCGGGACGCACCTTCCGGGAGGGGGGCGATATGTTACATGTCAGTCCTTGTCTTGTGTTTCCCCTCCTCTCGTGTCCCTATTTGGCCATCCTCGTTCCTTTCCTCATTAGTTTAATTAGTCCCTAGCCCTGTGTTTGATTAGTCCACACCTGTTCCTTGTTTTCCTAGTGTTTATAAGCCCTGTGTTTCCTAGCCCCTGTGTCCGGTCATCACGTCAGATGTGTTCGTCTCTCCCCATGATCCCTGTTTGTCCGCTGGATTATAATAAAGAACCTTATTGGAACTCCTACGTCTCCTCGCTCCTTGTATCCCGAGAGGGAACGTGACACCTTTATACTGTGTGTAAGTTTATAAATAATTGTACTGTCTCTAAAATATAGTTGAAGTGTACTAATGAATGTACAGACAACACCATTCGTTGTAAACTAAATATTAATAATTAATTTATTAAAATACTTTACTGTAATTTTGTAAGTAATATGTTTAAATATATTTGTAATTACACATTTGTAATGATGAAGTTGCAATTTAGTACATTTTAAATATATCTATTAATATAAAATATACCATTAAGATACTACAAGTGCACATTCAATACAATTAAGCACACTTTTTCACAAGGGTTACTTTAGGAATAATTTGGTCCTCTGATGTGTTTCAAAGGCCAACTTGCCTCAGGAAAAACTATTTAAGAGAAAAAAAACAGCACAGGCTAATATATCTTGCTTTGATATCTATATCAGTTCTGTTTTACAAATCACCCAATCAATATGGCAGTTAGCACATACTGATGAGTGAGGCAAATGCACTGATATCCATGAACTATGCCACAGGAAAAAAAAAAACCTTATTCAGAGTCTCTGGTCAGATTATGTAACAATCCAACCATAAAAGAAGAGGGTAACACTTTATTTTAAGATGTCCATAATAAAGAGTAATTACCTAGTTAAGTACTTAGTAGTAGGCATTGTACTTACATGAAACAAAATGTACTTACCGTGTAACTAAGTTATGGAGCAGCCTGTACTTACAGTTTGTAATTATGTATATGTAAAAGGCAGCTACTGTTACCGAGTCTGTTACACAAAAGATTGTTACATATGTGTTGCAGACTTTATACAGCGTAATTATAAGTGAAAGTACACAGGCATAAGCTACTTAAAATAAAGTGTATCAAGATTGTACTTCAGTGTACTTCATGTGTATCTATGGGACATTCTACCAGAAATGTACATTATCTGTCCCTGACTTCTTACAGTGAATAAAAAGTATTTCATCCAAAAAATAAAAAAAAAACTGACTGATGGTTGATTTCTATGAGTTGTTCTGTAAAGGAATATGTCATTCATTAGGTTCTCAGATATTTTTTTCTTTATTAAAAACACTACAAATCCCGTCTTTGTCCTTGTCCTCAGCCAAAGTAGACCTACAGCTTTCATAGTTTTGTTATGCTAACAACTGTTATTTAGAAAAAAATCTCCATCAGTAACAAGTTTAAAGGTGCCATAGAATGCATTGATACAGTATTTTTAAATTGTTCTCTGATATCTACACAGAAGGTATGTGGCTTAGGTAAGGGCAAAAAATCTCCAGAAACGATTTTACATGTCCATTTACAACCCTAGGATTTCTCCCTAGAATGAAACGGTCTGTTATTGGCTTATTTGGCAGGGTCATGAATAATAATGAGCTCTGCTCTGATTGGCTGTTTCACAGTACAGGCTCATCAGCAAGAAGGAAGCACAGGGTAGGGGTGTTCGGTTCCGGTTTTTTTGGAGTCGACTCCGACTCCCGACTCCTAATTTTGGAGTCGGTGGAATCGACTCCTCGACTCCATTTACTTTGAATTAAAATAGGGTCAGGATTCAGAAGGTGCGTCTCAATATGCTTCCTCATTTGCTCACTTCTCGCTCGTATGTCCTACGACCCTGAAACCGATCGAGCTCCGCTCTCATGTAGGACATCTAAATTCTTTAATTCCACCGGGAGGAGGGCGAGGAACGAGGAGGCTTCCTGAGGAGTCAAGAGCGAGGATACAAATGTTTCCTATACTAAAATGTTTAATCAACTAAACCTTATAAATCCCCCTCCTTTTCACATCACAGCTTCTTCAAATCATATTTAAGTGTGCAATATGTTAGTATTAATCATTAAACTTGTAAAAGCAGACTTGTTTTAGACAGTGTATTTATCTATTTATTTTGTATATTATTTTGTACATGATTACTGGTACATGATTGGTTCGTAAAACCTACTGCAGTGTTTTGTGCCAATCACAACCAATTGACTGTATTGAACCACATCATGATTGATTGAGCCGCAAAACAGACCCAACAGAAAAAAAACTATCTATACATTATTGTTCTTTGTTTTCCTGGCATTACTTATTTTTTCCTCTCATTTCTTTATCTTTTTGTTTTAATTTCTGTATCTTTACATTCATTATAATCTTTTCGTTATAATGAACTGTTGCTGTGTTGAACTTGAAAAAAACACTCGACACTGGGAGTCGATTCCTGACCTGGAGTCGATTCCGACACTAGGGCTAGTGAGAGTCGAGGAATCGACTCTTTTGGAGTCGACTCCCCATCTCTAGCACAGGGAGGAAAATATATATTTAAATACTTTCTCGCGCAGTTATATCGTCGGGTAATTATACTGTATTATAGACCATTTCACGGACGTAAACAATAACAAAGGCGTTGGAGCGCTACTGCGCATGTCTGGTCCTGAAGCATTTCCGGTAGCGCCATTTTAAAATCTCAGATGTATAAAAACCTATAACTAGTGCAAGCGCATCCCTTTTAAGTCTAGCGAAAACGCAAGTTAGGTATTTAAAAAAAATAATAATAATAATTACCCTTTAAATATGACAGAGAACATTAAAAGTAGTGTTCCGGACGGCTCTGATTGATGCTGTGTGCGTGTACACGAGAGATGGCGTTAAACGCGTATCGCAGTCTGGATGCTTACAATTAACTCCTCAGAAGTTGGGATCATTTGTTTGTACAATGGATGACATCAGTCTTATGTTCGGTTAAACTGAAGCAAGACAAACAGTGTTACTTACGATCTTATCATGGTGTGTGCTAAGATGTCCGGGGAGGTTTTTGGTGGACATTTCACTTGCATTGCTGGGTCAGTCTGTATGTCTATGCGTTCATTTTTATTTGTACAGCGCTTTTCACAATACATATCGTTTCACTGCAGCTTTACTGAACATGCATGTTTATTACAATGCTAAATGAATGCTAATAAACTAAGCACTACATCCCATTATTACTGATTTCAATCGTTTTATAATGTGTGCTTAGTGTGGTCAAGTTTGTTGCTGTGGAACAGTGCGAGAATGCTCTATCTGAGCCATCATGTGGTCATAAATAAACAAGATGAATGCAGTTCAGTGTTGACTACCGTGTTTTGCATAAACCTTTATTAGGTTTTTTTTTTTTTAGATAAAGTATAGCCTACATGCAGATTAATAAATGCACACACACGAGTTTATATGTGGGTATGTATGTTTTTATGCACATTTACTGTAAACACACATACAGGTAAAAAGTGTGGCCACTATTAATGTTTTTGAAATAAGTCTCCAATGCTCATCAAGCCTGCATTTAATTGATCAAAAATATAGACAAAAACAGTAATATTTTGAAATATTACAAATTAAAATAATGGTTTTCTATTTTAATATGCTTTAAAGTGTAATTTATTTCTGTGATCTGCAGCTGTATTTTCAGCATCATTACTCCAGTCTTCAGTGTCACATGATCTTCAGAAATCATTCTAATATACTGATTTATAATCAATATTGGAAACAGTTGTGCTGCTTAACATGTTTATAAACTGAGATAATTTTAGTATTCTTTGAATAAAAGAACCGCATTTATTTGTAATATAAATGTTTTGTAACAACATGCACTACTGTTCAAAAGTTTGGGGTCAGTATTTATTTTATTTTTTAAGAATATGAATACATTTATTCATAATTTTTTTTATTGATTTTAAAAAGACACTGTTAGAAAAGACTTCTATAATTTTGAAAATTCCTGTCTGGATTTAATTAATCAATCCTGTATAAAGCATCACAGGTTCCAGAAAAAAATATTAAGCAGCACAATTGTTTCCAACACTGACACTAACCAAATATCAAATCAGCACATTAGAATGATCTCTGAAGGATCATGTGACACTTAAGACTGGAGTAATGGCTGATCAAAATCCAGCTTTGCATCACAGAAATATAACGAATATTAAAACAGAAAACCGTTTGACAATATTACTGATTTTGTCTGTATTAAAAACATAAAAAATGGTAATGTGTCCAGACATTTGACCAGTACTGCATATAAACAAAAGACAGAGACTGTTTCCAGCATATTTATTAACATGTGATCAATATCAAAAGCAGCAGGCTGACCATGAGCAGCTTTGAGTACTACATTGCATTTCATCAACACATCTGGGTGTTCATATGGTCACATGTGGTTTGGCACTGTCCTGTCTCCCTGTAGCACTCACTGTCTTAGCTGTCTTACATTACAGATGATGGCTTTCCTAAAGACAAAAGTAGAAAAACAATTATTTTATTTAATGCACAACATTTACAAATAATACTATTATTGTTTAATACATCAGTACATGTTGGAGTTAACATTAGACAAGCATAAGTGATGACAAATGTTTACCGTTAGCTTTTGTAAACTACTGCAGTTAACCGTTTCACTATTCAACATTCAAGTTTAGAGAATACATTTCTATAATGTGTTACTCACTGCATTTATCTGCTTACAAGATAGCTAGACAACTAATGAGAACTCATATTTATTTTTTATAGCCTACATAACGCTTGCAATAAAACAGAAATAAAAGCTTGGCCTTTTTCACTTAAAAAGAATCAAAACGCTAGGCGCATATGTAAACAATGACGAAAACAAAATGCTGCATCATACTTGAAGAGTTAACGTAAATAAATACAAAGAATTAGAGGGAAAAAACAAGAGCTTGTCCTTACCTCAATGGAAATGTGCGCTGTATATTATAGAGTTGCTAGTGTCTATTCTGCTTCTTCACTGCTGCAATCCAGGCACGTTTCTCGGGCATCTAACCCTTTAATTTCCGATTATTTATAAATTAATGTTAGTTCGAGCCCAGCGGGAGCACCCAACCACCGAACTACAAGGATCTAATTTTAATTTCTACATTTTAAACAGCAGGATTAAATAAATTAATCGCAATCCCACTGTGTATCAAGCGCCTGCCGCCATTGTTTTGAACACTAACCGGAAACGTCCGTGGACCAAAGACGTCACTTCCTTATACCGCCGAATATCCGTTGAAATGGTCTATAAAACGCGGGCATCAGGGAGCCGTTATTAATATGCGAGGCATTGAAACTGCTTTTGAAAGATCCATCGATCGCGTTATAGTTTCAAGAGACGCGATCACACAAACTATGTTTACATTATGGAGCAACAGTACTTACCACACATTTCACAAGATCAGATGCTTGTCAGTGGTGCTCAGGATCTGTAAGTCATTCGCCATCATCCTCATCTCTCCTTACTGAGAGTGAAATCTTATGTACTGTCACAGGCTACCGCTAGCAAGGAGCTAACCATGTCCCTTTAGTGGCTCGCGTTATTTGCTTTCTGTGCCTTTCTGAAAACAGACACCAACCCATCCCTGCACTTCACACCCCCTGCACGGCCTGGAACATAAAATTTATTTTGTTATTTTCGCTGTTGTCCGCGCTTGTTTATTTACAATACCTGCAGAGCTTCTAATGGTTCGGCCGGCTTAGAACAAGGGCGGGTTTATGCAAATGTTGGGGGCGTAGTGATCCCGACTGTTGCGTCACAGTCGGTGTTATGTTCTGATTCGCCTGTTTTTCAGTGGTCTTTTTTAATCACGAGATTTACATATGAAGGAGGAAACTATGGTGTTTGAGGCTCACTGTATGTCATTTCCATGTACAGAACTGTTATTATTTAAATATGCCAGGGTAAAGACAGTTTTTCATTCTATGGCACCTTAAGTTATCCTCTGGGGTCAATATGACCCCAAGCGACTTTTCTTTAGTTAAAAATAATGGTTCCCTTTATCTCAGTGGAATAAAATCTTGTGACTTTTTCTAAATTATCTATCCATACACACACAAAAAAACTGGGCTTGATTTGGTTGTTCTAAAGGTATGTAAAAAAAAAAGTCACACTCATGACCTTTGGGGTCAATATGACCCCACATTGAAATGAATGGGAAAATCAAAAAAAAAATGTTTTTTATTTTTCATTTGTCAAAAAAAATCTATAAATCCAGAATAAACCTGAAAATTTCCATACCACAATGAAGTCCTGGTACTAGAGCACAAATGTAATGTGGAACGAACATGATCACTTGCACACACACATGCTCACGCACACAAACACACACACAGGTGTGACTCCAATTGAAAGCATTTTTTTTAGAAATTGACAAATAAAATCAATAATTCCAGCATAAATCTGAAAATTTCCACACAGAAATGAAGGCCTGGTACTAGAGCAAAAATGCAATGTAGAAAAGACATGCTCACTCAACACACACACACACACACACACACACACACACACACACACACACACACACACAGACAGGTATGACTGCCACAGCCAAATAAAATCAGCCACAAATGCAGAACAAAGATAAAAGGGGTGAGACCTAATGCACACACACATGCGCACGCGCACACACACACACACACACACACACAGACACACATGCGCACGCGCACACACACACACACACACACACACACAGACAGACAGAGAGAGCAAGGGAGAGATGAAAGGCAACTGACCTGTTCAACTTTGAGAAAGTTTACTCTGAGATCTAAGAGCTGCAACTTTATTTTGAAAACAAAGAAATAGTTCCCACACCAAAGGTATAAAAGAGGGTCTTTGGTGTCACACAGTTCATTCTGTGTCAGTATGGCAAAGCGTTACACTCTCCTGGAGACTTTAGATTGCCTGCTTGATTCAAGTGAAACTGAATCATGCCTGGAAGACACTGAGGGCGATGACTCTGAGCCATTTGAGACATTTGGTTCATTAAAATAAATAATATTCAACTACAATCTGATTCTAAGTCTTGTCCTTTAGGTGTTTCTTATGTGGCAATTTCTGTGGTATTTTGTAAAAACAGACATTTCAAATCGCTTCAAAAACGACCAAAATTCTACTATTTGAAAGAATATTTATTTTTAATGTCTTTAATAATGTTTATACATGTATAAATTCACAAAATCTATCACAAAAGTTATAATATGAGCAGTTGGCTACATCCAGTAAAATGAATGGATCTCTATTGCCCTCTTCTGGGTATCTATGGACAATACAATTTCTTTCTTAAATTTTAATTCCTAAAGGTTTGTCTTTGACCAACAGATGGCAGAATTGTACAGCTAACACCTAGATCAATATCCAGAAACAACTTATATTTAATTTAGATCATTGTTTAAGTATTTTTTTCATAAAAAAATAATATTTTACATGCAAGCTAATGGTATAGTTGAGGAATTGTGTGGTAAATAGGTACAAAAGTACTTTGTATATCCAAAAACACAGCATTACTGTACAGATGAGAAGTAAACAAAAAAAATAATATATTATATGTACTATTAAAAATGTAAATTTTTTTCACAATCATTCTTTAAATTTTGGGGTCATATATACCCCAAATGCAGTGAGTGTGAACAGGAAACTAAGGTTATAAGAAGGTTAACACTTTAACCTTCAACCCCATTTAGGGCCTCGCAGGTGAAAATAACCTACCTGAATTAAAATGGTAACAGTTTGTGACAAAGTGTGCTTACACAAACAAATTAGGTATCTTTGGAAAGAAGAGACTCTGGGCTTTACTATCTATCATCCAGAGTTGATAATGCTCAAAAAGATAAAAAGTTATAGACACTGACGTGCCTTGAAAAATATTTTTCCACACTGAATGTTTTTTTATTTCATATACAAATACATGAAATAAGTCCTGGAGCAATCCAGAAAAGTAATGGATCGAAAGCCATGTGTCTCATCAGTTCATATTTCAAATTTGAAGAAGATACCATGAAAAATGAGATTCCTGCAATATTTTTTCTGAAACTATTTATAGTCCCCCCACCCCCCTGTTTGAGGAAAAATAACCACCAAATGGATTGCAGAATTATACAAGCTATTTTAGTCATTATACATGTTCCTGCATAGTTTTTCAATTATAAAATAATAGACAGATTTATTTGAGCACTAAAAAATACAAAAATAATTATTTGAGTAATAAAAAAGGAAAAAAAATAGAAAAAAATGCTTTGTATATAGTATGTATACTGAAGTATTCTTCGTTATTCGTTATTACAATGATAAATATCACTGCCAGACGTGAAGTGATATTGCCAGACATGGTCATAGAGTCAGTAAACACACGCTGATGTGCTTCCATTCAGATTATAATCAAACAGATGGGCCATATAATCAATAATAGCTGATCAATGAATCACAATGATAGCCGTCATAGAGTCGCTAATAAACACGCTGATGTGCGTCCATACAGATTATAATCATGCAGACACGGCCACATTCCCCACACAATACACACACACACATATAAAAAATGTAGAAGAAAAAAAAAACAGTTTTTTATGGATAAAGCAGATCGCTAAGTTATGCCCCGCTCAGATGACAGCGTGCGTCACAGAAGCGTCACTGCCGGCAGGAGGGAGCGCCAAATTCAAATAATCTATATTCCGCTTTTCTGAGACTTTTTTTTCCGTAGACGGTCTCATTATGTTTGTAAGACCGTATTCTACAAAATCGTTTTGTTTTTTTACCACCAAGACGCTGTTTTTGAGCGTAATTTATTCCATAACGGACGCGAACAATAACTCTCTGAAGAAATGAAACGTAAACAAAGGAATATTCATCCTTATTACAACGTTATTGTTTCGCTGGACTAAAAGTGCTCGCTGGGATGTTTTTCTGTGGACCCTTACCTCTCTAACTAAACTGGGATTTCAGCAGTGGACGCGTTTGTGGCTCGTTATTACAATGATAAAGGTACGTACGGCTTTTTTACTCTGCGTGTTTGGATGTGTACTGCTTACACAAATGTAGCAAATTTGTGCCACTCATTCCTTATAAGCTTTCCATCGAAAAACAGCGATCTGTCGTCGATGCTTGAGGCTTAGACCCTCAGAATGATATAGAGTTTGACAAGATTAACTTTGTCCCATTTCATTTATTCTATTAGAAAACAATGACACATGCAAACAAAGAGCGTTCAGTGCGAGGTCGCTCTGGTGCAGGCTAACAGGTTAAGTTATCTTTCACATCAATTCATTAAAAACATATTAAACATAAATTCTAGAAATAAATGCTATTTTACAACTGTCCCCATGTTTTCGGTCAGTCCTGTCATGTTTACATAAAATTAATGTTGGGGCAGAGCTGACTACTACCAACCACGTCCATAGGTGGCGGATAATGGACAACCCTTCAGATATGAAGGTAAGCTACAAAATAAGCTGGGGGTTCACCTCAAACTCCATCACTCTGAACATAGGAGCCCCACAGGGCTGTGTCCTGAGTCCCCTGCTCTACTCTCTCTACACGCATGACTGCGTGTCCTCTCACAGCTCCACATCTATTGTCAAATTCGCTGATGATACTGTGGTTCTGGGCCTCATCTCCAACAACGATGAGACCGCATACTTGGATGAGGTAGAGAGACTCACATCATGGTGCCAGGACAACTGTCTCTCTCTGAATGTGAGCAAAACTAAAGAGCTGATCATGGACTTCAGGAAGAGACAGCAGCAGCCCTACACACCTCTTATGATCAGTGGGACCCCTGTGGAGAGGGTGAGTAGCTTCAAGTACCTCGGTGTAAACATCTCCGAGAACCTGACTTGGACTACACACATCCAAACTCAGGTAAAGAAAGCCAGGCAAAGACTGTACCATCTGCGACAGCTGAGGAAATTCAGGGTCTCACCAGCAATCCTGAAAACTTTCTATTCAGGGACCATAGAAAGTGTATTGACTCAGTGCATCTCAGTGTGGTATGGAAACAGCTCCAATCAGGACTGCAAAGCACTACAGAGAGTTGTGCGCTTAGCTGAGCGCATCTCAGGGTCTGCTCTCCCCTCTCTGCAGGACATCTACCTCAAACGCTGCAAAAATAGAGCTGTCAAAATCATCAAGGACTCTAATCACCCTGGTAACCGTCTATTCACTTTGCTTCCATCTGGTAAGCGCTTCCGTAGCCTGATGGCAAAAACTGAGAGACTTAGGAGGAGCTTCTTCCCCCAGGCCATCAGGCTCCTAAACTCTAACTCTGTGTCATAACATCACTTGACTCCATGTAAATATCACCATATCAATAAGCTATTCATAATTTTTCTCTACCTCATATTGCTGCTATTATATACCCTGTACAACTTTTTTGCACATCATTTTGCACATTCCTCTTAGTACTATTTAAGTCAACAACATACTGACCTGCACATTTATATTTATATTTTTTATCTATCTTTTTATTTTATTCTATTTTTTTTATTTTTTTCTACTTTTCTTCTCTTAATATTTGTATACTTTATAATTGCACTGTCCTTGGAGCGGACCTGACCTACATTTCACTGCTGGTTATACTCTGTATAATTGTGTATGTGACGAATAAAACTCTTGAATCTTGAATCTTGAATCTCTGTGCGGTGGTTCCCAGTCGAATAAGTAGCCGTGGATCAACAGCAGAGGTCTATCAGGTATGGAGGGACTAGATGAGTGGCATCACTATATCCGCTGCAAAAACTCAATTTATGCTAATGATACTCCTCGACATGGCAAGTGCAGTCCGCCATCAGCTAAGACTGCTGCCCCCACTGCTCTGTGGATCGTCTTCCGTGAGCATTTCGTCTCCTCAAGACAAGGCCGCATTGGGGACATGCGAGAGGCAGGCTCAACAGACTGAGACCTGGCAGCCCCCTGCAACTCCACCGTCCATCTGGTTGTCTAGAGTTCATCTCCTGCCACTGGAAACTGTATTCTGGGTTGAAGCTGTGGAGATAGGGTCTGCGCACCCCTCTCTTCACATTAAATCTACTTTCTGTGTAAGCTATCACTTCACCGTACAAGCCCTTCGGCGACAGGGTAAATGTGAAGAGGCAGGTCTTGGATCAGACTGGCAGCCTCTAGCCTGAGCCCTGCACGGAGGCGGCACAAGCGGGATGGTCGTTGTGTGGACAGGTTGGAACAGCATCCACCTTCGGCAGCTTCTTGTGCGACTGAGCAGCTCTTTTCAGGGTCCGCACTGCTCACCACCTGTCGGGGGGAGGGTCTACAAAAGGTGACCCAAACATTGCCTGTTCCCTATACTACTGGCCGGCCCACCGCTGTCTCCAAGGCATCCCATTACGAGGTCGAAAATATAAGTTTAAACTATTAATCTTGGCTACATGGAACGTACGCACACTTCTTGATGTGCAGAATGGAACTGACAGACCCCGCAGGCGCACTGCCTTGGTTGTGAGCAAGCTTAACAAATACAATATTGACATTGCAGCTGTCACGGGCTGATGAGGCACAACTGCAGGCAGACGACGGTGATACAAACAAAAGGTATTTTAATCAGAATATCAAAAGGTAGACAACAAATCAAGCTTACATAGACGAGAACGGACGAATACACAGGGAGAACTGAAGACTTATAAAGGATGGACCAAACATAGGAGACTAATGAGATAATTGCAAAAACAGGTGAACTGAATGACTAATTAAACTGAATGGGGAAAACTAGGTCACAGGGGAAAACAGAAAACCAGACATGTTACAGTTCGCCCCCTCCCGGCAAGGCGTGACCCCACGCCGTCATATAATAACTGAGGAGGGAGGGTGGGGGCTCTGGAGGAGGATGCGGAGCAGGAGGGTGGCAGAAAAAAAAAACAAAAAAAACAACGAGAGAGTCCAAAAAAGAAGTCCATGGGGGAGTGGAGGGTGGGAGGAGCCAAGGGGAAGCCAGGAGCAGGAGGAGTCCGATGAAAATCCAGAGACCAGCCAGGAAGAGGCCACAGGGCGGAGTCGAGGGAGGGAGGAGCCAGGGTGGAGAAGGCCTTGACGACACCCTGGGGATGACTGACGGAGATGGAGCCGATGGAAGGGGAGCCCAGGATGGAACCGAGCAGATGGAGAGCCAGGGTGACATTAAGGATCCGGAGGGCCAAGGCGGAGTCCGAGGCTCAGGCGACTGAGGTGGAGGCGGGGAACCGGAATGCCGCGGCGGAGCCGGAGTGACGGAGGATGAAGGTGACGCTGACGGGAAGGAGGAGCCTGACAGCGCCGAAGGGGAGGAGTGACTAGGTGTAGCCGCAGGAATGGAGCCCCAAGGCGGTGGATGGTCGACGACTGACCAAGGCGGAGCCGGAGGGACGAGGGAGCCCGGTGGAGCAGGTGGGAGGACGGGCCCCGGTGGAGGTGATGGAGCTATGAGCCAAGGTGGAGCCGATGGTTCGGAGGGCCGAGATGGAGTCCGGGGTTCGGAGGCTGGAGGTGGAGACAGGGAATCCTCACACCTTGGCAGAGCTGGCAGGTGAAAGTCCCGAAGCGATGGCTCAGGGCGCCCAGCTGGCGCAGACTGAGGGTGAGCTGAGGGGCTGACAGGCACCAGCGGGACTAGGGTAGAGGAACTGACTGGCTTGAGAGGAGGCGGGAGAGGGAGGCTGGGAGGGAACACAAGAGGATTCGAGCTGGACGGAACCAGCGGAGGCACAGGAGATTCAGGGCTGGGCGGAACCAGCGGAGGCACAGGAGATTCAGGGCTGGACGGAACCAGCGGAGGCACAGGAGATTCAGGGCTGGATGGAACCAGCGGAGACACAGGAGATACAGGGCTGGGTAATGCCTCCCCAAACCAGTCAATAAGATCCCACATGAAGATGTCCTTAAGTTCTTCGGAATAATTGCCAGTGGCCAGTTGCAGCTCACCCTCAGCTTGGGCGGGGCTTCCCTCCAAGCCCTCGATCTCCACTAGGATTCCCTCGGGGACGGACGATGTTGCCGGCTCACGCACTTGGTCAGACCACTCCTGGGGCTCAGGCTCCGGGGTAACGATAGGCTCGATCACGGGTCTCGGATCTGGCTCACGTGTCACGGCAGGCACAGGCTCTCCATCTGGAGTGGGCTCCGGCGAAATCTCCGTGCAGTAGGAGAAAGGCTGGCTGGTCACTGGTTTGGGAGTGAGGCTGGAGAAGTCCTCATCAGCGGGGCAGACGGAGAAGAATAGTCCATTGTTCTCCAGCACCCACTCCACACATGCGGCAAAGTTGTTCCGAGGACCGCTCCCGGGGAGGCGTGCCTTAGACCGCTCGCTAAGGCTGGCGATGTAAAATACACAAAGCGAGCGGTCAGGATAGTGCGTTAGGCACGCCAATTCCACAAAATCCCTGGTGTAATCTTCTAGGGAGCGGTCCCTCTGCTCCAGGCATAGCAGGGCAATGTTGGGATTATCCATGGGAAAGGGGGAGGAAAAAATAGGGGAACAAAAAATGCCGCAAAAAAAAACTGTATGGGTCCGTTCTTCTGTCACGGGCTGATGAGGCACAACTGCAGGCAGACGACGGTGATACAAACAAAAGGTATTTTAATCAGAATATCAAAAGGTAGACAACAAATCAAGCTTACATAGACGAGAACGGACGAATACACAGGGAGAACTGAAGACTTATAAAGGATGGACCAAACATAGGAGACTAATGAGATAATTGCAAAAACAGGTGAACTGAATGACTAATTAAACTGAATGGGGAAAACTAGGTCACAGGGGAAAACAGAAAACCAGACATGTTACAGCAGCTTTGAGTGAGACTCGGAGCTGACTGCTCCAGAACATTCCAGAGTCTCCTGTGGGAATCAGTGAGCAGCTGATGACCTGGTGCATTCCCGTTTGCGAAGGGTCACTATGCAACCTTGATAAGCGCATATGCACCAGCTTTGGATGCTGAAGAAAGCATTAGAACAAAGTCTCTTGACACAGTTCTCCTCAAAGTTCCTCACACTGATAAACTTGTGCTTCTGGGAGACATCAATGCCAGAGTAGGCACCAGCAACATGCTCTGGTCCGGGGTAATTGGGAAACATGGATTAGGCAACATGAACAGGAACGGCCTGTGACTCCTCTCCCTCTGCTCTGAGCACAAACCGGTCATAACCAGTACAACTTTCCAAATGAAAAACAAATACAAAGCATCATGGATGCACCCCAGATCCAAACACTGGCACCTATTAGACTACATTATAACCCGGCAACAAGATCTACATGAAATCTCCATCACCCGAGCAATGCGTGGTGCGGAATGCTGGACATATCATCAGCTGATCAGATCCAAGATACATCTAACAATCTGACCTCAACACACTAGGCACCAATCCGCAAGACGGCTCAACGTTGCTGCTTGGCTGATAACCTTTCCTCTGCTCTCATTCATCCCCTACACAATACAGTGGAAAGTGCATGGGCTAATCTTAGCTCAGCTATACAATAAGCTACTACTGACACAATTGGATTCACTTCCAAACGTCACCAGGATTGGTTTGACGACAGCTCCCCTGAAATACTCAACCTTCTGGAGGAGAAGCGTAAAGCGCTCACTGCCCATCTCTCCAATCCACACTCTCCCTCTCTGCACTCACACTGGAGTAATATCTGTGTTGAGGTGCAACGGCGGCTTCGCATAATGGAGAATGACTGCTGGCTTAGGAAAGCCCATGAAATCCAAGGCTATGCAGACACCAACAATTCACAAGCTTTCTACGATGCAATAAAATCACTATATGGACCCCAAAAACACAGAATCAACCCTATTAGATCTGCAGACGGTACAATACTGCATAAGGACAAACAAGGAATACTCGAACGTTGGGCTGAACATTTTAACACCTTCCTCAATCAAAATAACCCGACTGACTCCACTGTCCTGCAGCACCTCCCAAACCTCCCACTTGCGTATGAGCTTGATGACCCACCCAGGTTCTCAGAAGTCCTCGCAGCAGTACGTAGCCTCAAGGACAATAAGTCTGCTGGTCCTGATGGAATCCCTGCAGAGGCTCTAAAGAATGGCGGGTACTTGCTCACCAAAAACCTCCACCAACTCAACCAGATAATATGGGCACAAAAAACTGTTCCACAAGAATGGAAAAACTCACACATTGTTACCATTCATAAGAAATAGGGTGACAAGTCCATCTGTGGAAACAGTCGTGGTATATCCCGGCTTTCTGTGGCAGGGAAAGTATTAGCGAGGGTCATGCTGGTCCGTCTAACCGAGAACATCACAGAAAGGATCCTTCCTGAGTCACAGTGTGGCTTCAGGAAGGATCGGTCCACCTCCAATATGATCTTTGTCCTGCGCCAATTGCAGGAGAAGGCCAGAGAACAGAACAAAGACCTGTTCATTGCCTTCATCGACTTGGCAAAGGCTTTCGACACCATTGACCGCCAAGTCCTTTTGGTCATTCTGGAGAAGTTTGGGGTGCCATCCATCAACAGTTTCATTTTGGCATGCAGGCTCGTGTGATTGTGGGTACATCTCAATCCCCCTCCTTTCCTATGCAGGTAGGAGTGAAACAGGGGTGTGTTCTGGCACCAGTGATCTTCAACCTTTTCCTGGCAGCAGTCACCCTCCTGTCCCGCAACTCCCTTAGCCCTGATGAGGGTGTCTGCCTACAATTTAGTCTGGATGGGAATCTTTTTAACCTCCACTGCCTGCAAGCCATCACCAAGACCACCACCATCACAATTCATGAACTGCAATACGCTGATGACTGTGCCCTCCTAGCCCACAGCCCTACTGCAATTCAGCACACGCTGGATGTTGCGGCTGTGTCAACATTCCAACAACGCATTCTAGAAGTGACGTCATATTCGTAATCGATGGACTACATAAGAAGAAGAAGACATAAAACTCAACATAAAATGTGTGCAATAAGCCTTTAAGGGGTATGACTCAGAGCAAATGGCATCGTTCTGTATTTGAATTTTTTTTTTAAGCTTGTTTTTGTATTTTTTTTGAGGAGGAGGAGGAGGAGGAGGAGGACAAGCTAAAGCATCAGGCCCTGTCATGCTAAAACATCCCAGAAAATAATGCAAATGTTTTAAATCCAAAACATGTCTAAAAAGGTTACTGAAATTCCTTGATTGCATGTTAACAGTTTTTATGCTAGCATGCTAGCAGGCTGAGTAATAGCAGTTTAAAGTGGCCGACCGTCAGGCCCTGTCACATCCCTGTGTGACGGCATGACAGTCCTGTGACACGGCCTTACAAATTAATGGCATTGCTCTTTTTTATTACCTTTATTTCATATAATATGACATTGTAGAACATTATTTGAATAAATATACATTATACTGTAAATTTTAAGCTTTTTATGCTCATCGACAAATTGTTTTAATTTTGTAAAAAAAAAAAAAAATTTTCTTTTACCTGTTTTACCTACATATATAGATATGTAGATGTAATTGTCATCTATATTAGCTTTGAGTAATGATGACTGTAATTATTCCAATTCATACAGGTGGCAGTTAGATGGCTCCAGTTAGTGCAGCTGAGAGACGAAGGCAATGTCGTGAACGACTAAATGACATGCAATTTCCGCTATTACCATGTAATTTCCTAAGAAATAATGTAGATATTACTATAGTATAACCTTGTTGTTACTGAGCAGTAATATGATGTGGCACCACAGTTACTTTACATTGTGCTATTAAGTTAAATGTCTATTGATTACATTTGCTGTATTATAGTAAAATGTATTTTATATATTATGAAGTTAATTGAATAGAGTAGTGTAACCTTTTAATGACTGTTAAATGGTTGTGTGACAGTAACTTTACCAGTCTAATATTACATTAACATTAAGATGATAATAATAATTTAAAATAAGAATGCTTATCAAAACTTAAGAACACAAAACATATCTTTTTCTGCATCAGAGAAATCCATAAAGTCAGTCCTGTCACAGCACCATCAGCCCTGTCACGCCAGTTTCAGTCCTGTCACACAGGAAATTATGATACAAAAATTTACTATTTGAGTAAATATTGATGAATTAATCTCTTTCACTGTGTAGATGAAGGTAGGTAAATATACACTGCTATGTTTTTGAAAAAATCTCCTATTTAAAGGTAGTTTTTTTTACAACTATATGAGTGTCTGGTGGGTATTCTGTGATTTTTGTGTACTACAGTTGACCGAAAAGTTGCTTATATTTTTTTTTTTTCAAAAATGACAAAACCATGTTAAATACAATCAGGGACATGTGACCAATAAGAAAATGCTATTTGTATCAAATACATTTATTAGGTAACCATTCTAACATATACAAATTTGTCCGTGACAGGACCTGACATTTTAGGGGTGAAATGTGTAGGAATATGCGTTTCTCATAGTTTAACATGTCCTCCATATGTCTCAACGTTCAGATTTAATAGTAAGAAAAAAAATTACCAAGATTTTTTACAAGTGGAAATGTACGTTTCTGGTAGAATGTCCCCTATACTGTACACCTTATCCAGCTGCACCTTAGTTTGATTTAACCCACCAGTACACAGTTAAAATACATGTAATGCACTTCTAATTACATTACAACTACATAATATTAAACAGGCATAAGCTACTTAAAATAAAGTGCATCGAGATTGTACTTAAGTGTACAAGTAGCTGTCTAACAGACTCAGTCTGTTACATATGTGTAACAGTAGCTGCCTATTACATCTACACAATTACAAACTGTAATTACAGGCTGTTCCATAACTTAGTTACATGGTAAGTACATTTTGTTTTATGTAAGTACAATGGCTACTACTAAGTACTTAACTAAGTAATTACTCTGTATTATGACATCTTAAAATAATGTTACCAAGAAGAGCTTGAGCAGTCATATTTTCCTTCTGTTACATAGAACTAGAAAGACTTCCAGTTTTAACTCCGGATTCATTAAGAGTGGCCAAGCTATTTTAATATTTTTAAGGTATTCCATAAATGCAAGTGATACAAATGTAATATACTGTATGCATAAGGGACAAATAACTAAATTGTGTAATGCATAGTTAAATGTAACCTAACTAATCTCCAACTGATGCATAAGTGGAAATTGCGTTTAAAAAAAAAAAAAGGATAGCCAGCGAAGCATGGCCTTAAGGGAATAAATCATCTCCAATGCACATTTTTGGAAAAGTTTCTGCAATAGAAGATTGTGGCAGGAATAGCAGAGGAACCATTAGCTGTGAACTGTGCCTACACTCCCATGCATCACTGCTGGAGAGAGATGCTGGATAGATTTAGTTAAAAGAAGCCAGCCAGCAAAGATCTGGTTCTGATGAGAGCATACCAAGACCCCCTGCAAACATTCACCATCCCTCACTGCATGGGAAATGGAACTTTAGCGAAGCTAAAGATGAAAACTTTTCAAACCTGCTCCTGGAACTGCTTCTGTGGAAGGCTTTATAAAAGCATGCAAGATTATCTTGGAAAACTATGAACAGGGCTTTCTGTTTTGCTCCATCATGAATATAAGGACTGTTTTGTGCCTCTCCGAATGACCCATGCTGTGCATCATCAATGGGATGGAGCAAGACATATCTTTCCATTAGGATGGTGTTATTTTAATTACTCTAGAAATTACAGCAGATGGTCCATATTTGCCTGGAGCGGAAACTGAAGTCGAAGATGCAGTACATTGGAGAATTGTCTATTGAATAATGAATTAATTTGAGCTTCACACCTCCCTCCTTCGAGATTCGCTCATTTTGGAAGTGACAGGCTGAAGCTGTGTAATTAGACACAGCTCTACAAATGGTGAATATCAAACATGCTGCATTCTCCTGATTTCTTCCCAAAGTGCCTGTGTATCTGACCTTTTCTAATACATTTGGAAAGATATGGTACCATATGTGTATTTTGTGCTGATTTTGCACTGTGTCAACATGGTACTTCAATTTCATTCAGTCACAACAAATACATTTAAATAAAATCCTTGGTGTAATTGTAAAGTAGGTATCAGAGCTCTTTTCTACATTCTGGGAAGCTTAACACAAATGGGTCCCCTTGGAATAGTGGAGCAATTTACAGAAACGGCCATTTCACTAAATGGCTTTCTTTTATGTCTGCTGTTTAGAGGCACTTATCTTGCTGATTCATATTTACCGTTCCCCGGTTTTCTCCAACCAGGACACTCTGTTCTGTTACCTGCCCATGTTGTGTTAAAAAAAGACATAATTATATGATGGTGAAGGTCATCCATCTGTAGTGAGGATGGGACACATTAATCTTCCCCCAGTGTCAATACAGCCTCTAAGGCCACATGTAGCTGTAACTGCACATGAGCTGATGAGGTGTTGACTTGCTAACTTTTTGCCAAGTTTTTGAACATTTATTTCTTGACAAGATATTCATCAAGTATGAATATGAACTGGGTAGTGTATCCTGAAAGTATGTCCCATTGTTAACAGAGTTCAGTGGAACTTGTGACAGTAGTTGGCTAATTATGCTTTTAGAAAGTGCACCCTGATTGATACTGCTGCTGTAATCAAAGCAGTATTTTTTCAGGTCTATTATAGAGTGGTTATTTTTAGATACATTGTAAGATACATCTTCACCACAGTGCCTGGAGGAAAGTTATGGGTTCCATACAAGTTAAGCTCTATAGACCGAATCTATGGCAAGCTATTGATTTACACAAGAAAAAAATTAACTCATCCTTCTCTTGGTTAGAACAAGCAAAAATCATGTTTACAGTGATGCACTTGGAAATGAAAGCCAACTCTTTTAAAGGAGTAAGTGCAGTGCAAGTCAGATTGCCTTCTTCAAAAGAAAGGTCATGGATGATTTTATATCTCAACTCACATGATCCATTTACTTTGTTCAGAGTTAAAAATTGGTTTCCCTGAGGACTTTACATTCTCTTATAGACATGTTCAAATCCTGGTCATGACACTTTCTCTATAAAGTTCTGGTTTAGGGAAGACCAGAGCCATAGAGAGAGAGAGTTGCGACAACTCTGTTGACTCCAATGGACCGTTTCTTTACAGCAATGGCGGATCGTGGAGCCGCTCAATAGTTCCCGGAAGTTTGTGCTAATACTATCAGCGCCATAGAGATGCAGCAGAAGAGACCGCTGTGATGCACTTTTAAAAGGTAAGACATTTATAGAAACAAATTGTATATTATCAGCACAGCTAATCAAATTGCCTTGTGCATTAAAACGGATCATTATTAGATTATTCCTCACTTAATTAGTAGATTTATGGGATGTTATTCATTCTCTACATGCAGTTTTATACATAGTTGTGTAATTAAGGCTTTTAAACGTGCTTTTTGCTTGTGGGGAGTTGTTTAATAGACTTGGATTTATTGCAAAGAATGCTGATGGACCTAAATGAGAATGAAAAGTTTAAAATAGGTGAGCAGTTTTAATTTCAGAATTATGCTAGACTAAATTTCCAAAAATGTATTATATACCACTACTATTTTATAGAAGTAATCACAGTAAACCTGTACATTATTACTGTATTTTATGCTTAAACGTCTTAGCAACTATAGACGTACTGTATTGAAGGAGCAGTGATGCCACAGGACTGAAATGTGATGGAGCATCACTTAACCATTTCTCCTGTGTTTTTCTCCTTCTCTATCTTGCTCAGAACAAGAACCACCTGAAGACTCCCTGTAATGAGACATCACCCTCACAATGAATCTCTTCACTGGGTTAGGCAAGTCTCTCCCTGTTCTTTGTGAAAAAGTGCCAGTTCCCAATTATGATTCCATCACATTTTGTTGGTGTAATCTATAGATTGCTCCTGCTGACTATATCCAGCCTCTCATGAAGACTTCAGATGACCCAACACTTGTGAAGAGATGACGCCAACCCTTGAGAGGGCTTCAGATAAAGCTGACTCTGAATAAACATAGAAAACTGCTAAATTTTCCTTGCATTGTAATGATCACATCATGTAACTATTGTTTTAATTTGTTCATTGTTTCTGAATGCATGACGTTACTTAACTGCATGATTTGCATAGCCTAATTTTACAACATTTCTGACATATGAACATTACTTTGACACTGTTACACCTGTTAACAGACCTCTTATTTGTAATATAGAAACATTAATTTGCTGTAAAGCTGCTTTGAAACTGTGTATAATAAAAAGTGCTATACAAATAAATGTGAATTATTTATTTAATTATATGTATAGTTTATTATAAATGTATAAATAGATTGCTGTAAATAAGAGCATAACAAAAGTCAACATACATAAAATATATGATTAAAAGTGTAAAATTTTTTTAAGTTGTTTTAAATTTGAATATACTGCAAATATATTTATATATATTAATATCTGAGGGGTGCACAAGAATTAAAATAAACAAGATTCATTTTCGCTTCATCTTAAAATATCTTAACTTATTTGGAATGCATTTTCTAAGAATAAACGTAATGTTTACCATGAGATTAGTAATACAATGAACATTTAGATGTGATTGCACTTGACTACAACATACAAGTTGTAAGAACACACACACACACATTCATACATGTGTGTGTGTGTGTGTGTGTGTGTGTGTGTGTGTGTGTGCGTGCGTGCGTGCGTGCGTGTGTGTGTGTGTGTGTGTGTGTGTGTGTGTGTGTGTGTGTGTGAGAGAGACCCTGGACCACAAAACCAGTCTTAAGTCTCTGGGGTATATTTGTAGCAATAGCCAAAAATACATTGTCAAAATTCCAAGGGTCAAAATTATTGATTTTTATTGATTTTTCTTTTATGCCAAAAATCATTAGGACATTAAGTAAAAATCATGTTCCATTAAGATATTTTGTAAATTGCCTACTCTAAATATATCAAAACTTAATTTTTGATTAGTAATATGCATTGCTAAGAACTGTATTTGGACAACTTTAAAGCCGATTTTCTCAGTATTTTGAGTTTTTTGCACCCTTAGATTACAGATTTTCAAATTGTTGTATCTCAGCCAAATATTGTCCTATCATAACAAACCACACATCAACGGAAAGCTTATTTATTCAGCTTTCAGGTAATGTACAAATCTCAATTTTGAACAATTGACACTTATGACTGGTTTTGTGGTCCATGGTCACACACACACACACACAAGGATAAGGATAGCTGACCAAATGAATCCTCAAATATTAGCGGATTTTATCTTTTAAAAACAACACTTATACAGCTACATATGTTACGTATACATTATTTTATAAATAATGTAAATAAATTATTTTATTGTCCACTAATTACCAAAAATAGCAGTTCTGTCTCTCTAACTCAATGCATTCCAATTGCCCTCTATGAACGTCCTGGAACTATTTGAGGTCTACGTGAATCACATGACGATCGAGCGTTTTGAACTTCTGTTGTCGCAACTCTGTTTCTCAACGGCTCTGGGGAAGACTAAACTGGGATCTGGGATGCTAATATACCAGTCTGACAACTCTTCTACTGTAACAGAAGTCTACATCAGTTTGGTCATAGGAGTGAGACGTAATCTGTCAATGTCTAGGAGTATGTGTTGTCTTTCAAAGTGAGAAATGCTTCAGTCCTGTCTTAGTAAATAAAATACTGCAAAGACCTTTCCGGACGCAAAAACACATTTACCGAACACAGCCAAAATAAGAAAAAAGAAAAGGACCCACTTTTTTATTAAATGTCTTTAAGTACTATGTACCTTTAATCGTTACATACATGTTTAACATTGTACTTATATTTGGAAATGCAATCCCGTAATTATGTCTGTAATTCATTTCTGTAGTTACACCTATAATTACACCGTTGACCCCACCGCTACCCCTTTAACCTAACCATAACACCAAATCAGCTTGTAATCTTACTCGTATCCCATATAAAGTGGGACCAAAGAAGATATAAACAAATTAATTTTCGGAGTTATTATTTCCTCTGGTATTGGCATTTTTTTGCCTCAAAGAGCAACAATTCAGAATGTTATGAGTTAAAATTGTAGCTGTCTGAGAGTGCATATTTTAGGAAAAGACACAGTGAAGACCTGTTATTAATTTCAGTGCATCTGAATAAGATACCAAAAAAAAAAAAAACTGTAATAGGTACCATTAGAATTGGGAACACAGCCGAAAGCATAATGAATGCCACCATGAATACAGATCACTGTACAAAGGGCACTGAAGCTGTCTAAAAGAACTGTTTCTACCAAAAAAAATATAATAATAATAATAAATATATATACTGTATATATATAACCTTCTGACTAGTGTTGCCTCACACTCTCTAATCTCTCCTCTGAAGTACAATTATTTTGTGCTTCATAGATGAGACAATGAATTATTGAGAGATCAAAGTACAAGAGGGCTTTGCTTTAATTCAGGGGGTTCATTTCATTCTACTTGGTGGGGGAAAAAAATATGTTTTATTTAATGAAATTGAGTGAAGACTGGAAGAAGAGAGAAAGAAAGTCATGCGAATACTTTAACATTTTAAGTTTTACAGAATGAACTTAAATTTACAGTAAAAAAAAAAAAGAAAAGAAAAAAAGAAAGAAAGACTGAAAGTCGCATGAAGAATCAAATTTCATCACAACTAGTTTTTACACAGTATTTCTAGTGGTAAATGCCACTGATATAATAACTGACAACAATATGATCATTAATATTTTGATCATATTGTTGTCAGTTATTATATCAGTATTATATACGCCCAAATACAAAACACCATGATAACACACATGAGACTATAATAATGGAATAAAGCAATTTGATCTCAAGAGTAAGTATTACATAATTACTTACATTTGCATAGACACTAAACATACATTTTTGACAATGACAGCATCTAAAATGTAAAATATTTACATATGAACAACTTTACAGATGTAGAAATGATTTTTTATGAATAGTGAAATCATGGCATTAACATTTAGATTTTATTGTAGTCAGTTATTATATCAATGGCATTATGCTTTCAATCACATTTCTTAAACTCTACGGTGGCCGAGAGAGCTCAACGTGCTGTAAATAGAAAAAACACCTGCAAATTAAGAAAACAACTTCCGGCTTCCGGTTATGGCCGCCATAGAGTGAGACGCGTGAAGCATCGCTCCCACACAAAATCCTTTCTATTGCACTAATTTGAGTAAGGCGCGGACTTTACTTGTATTTTTCTTTTTCTGAACTGGACTGGTATCTTTGGGCAACTTTTGAAAATGCCTCCTAAGAAATTCTCTGAGAACAAGAAGGAAACAACTGTTGAGGATCATTCCACGTTAGCTGTAAGGACTAGCCGGATATTGCCGCCTGAATGGTTCCAGACAGAACTGGAGAAAGGACTTTCGAAGCTTCAAGTAATGATCGACGGGCGTTTGTGTGAAATTCGTGACCCTGTTGATAAAGTACACAGCGACCTTCAGGAGACGAGACTTAAACTGAGCAAACTGGAATTACGTCAAGACGGTTTTGAAGGAGCCATTGTGAATATGCACGAGGATATTGCGGAGGGTAAAAAGCATGCGGAGTACGAAATACTTACTCTGAAAGACAATGTCAATGATCTTGAAAATCGCTCTAGGCGTAACAATTTGTGCCTTGTTGGTTTTCCTGAAGGGGTTGAGGGGAAAGATGCAGTGTCATTTGTGGAAGAATGGCTCCCTAAAATCATCGGTATGGATCAGGAGCGGCCCTTTGAAGTTGAACGGGCTCATCGTACACTTCAGCGCCGGCCGTCAGAACACAAAAGACCGCGAGCCATTGTAATTAGGCTGCTCCGTTTCAGACATACAGTCACGATTTTGAATGCTGCACGGGAAAAAAAAGACCTTGCATATGGAAACTCCAAAATCACGATCTTCCGAGATATGTCAACAGCTCTCTACAAGAAGAAACAGACGTTTGCATCACTTAGAAGACAACTGCGGGACCATAATGTCTCCTACAGTATGCAGTACCCAGCGACTCTTAGAGTGGATCTTCCTGAGGGCGCGTGATCATTTGGTTCCAAAGAGGCTGCTGAGGCTTACCTAAAAGCCCATCATTCGACACCTCTGTCGTTAGCGAGTTCATGAGACTGTAGGTACATCACGAGTAACCTAGTGACTCCATTTATGGATTATTCTGAGTGATTGCCAGAATGGACAGTGACGGAAGCTTTAGTCTTCAGTTGATTTACAGTTATGTCTGTTAAGTAGTCCAAGATTGTTTTGATATTAAGCCATAAGTGCTTTATCAACCTACAAGTGCTTTGCTTGAAGTTGTACACGTTCTGTGTGCAACGTTACGCGAATGTGTTAGACATAGTATCTGTTCATGGGGAAAGTGTTGTATGGGGTGGGGGGGGGAGTGCCACTTGTTTCGTTTTCATTTTAAAGATAACTGATAGAGATAAGTATAAATATCTGTCCTGGAATATTAATGGCATTAATAACAATTTAAAGCGAAAGAAAATTCTGTTGTTCTTAAAGAAAAATAAGATTGACATTGCTCTCTTACAAGAAACCCATCTGACTGAGGAAGATCATTATAAGCTATTATGTCAATGGTCTGGACAAAAATGTTTTTCTTCATATAGCTCTCATTCAAGAGGGGTTGCCATTCTGATTAATCACAGAGTGCCTTTTGTTTTTGAACACATGGTTAAAGATAATTATGGAAGATATATTATTCTTAAAGGATATATTGCATCTGAGAATGTGACAATAGCAAATGTGTATGCCCCCAATCAAGACGACCCTCAATGTTTCCATAATTTTTATTTTAAACTCCTTTTGCCCTGTACAATCATTGGAGGTGATTTTAATTTGGTTTTAGATGCAGTAGACAGATCACCCACCAAGAGTTTTGTCTTAACCCCATCAGCAAGAGCTGTGAAACACATGATGGCTGAATTAGAACTGAAAGATATTTGGAGGGCTTTACATAATAAGCAAAATGATTTTTCTTTTTATTCTCGGCCCCATAAAAGTTTCTCTAGAATTGACTTTTTTCTTCTACATAAAAGACAAGAACACTTAGTTGAATCATGTGAATACCTTCAACGAACTCTGTCTGATCATTCCCCTCTAGTTCTTACAATTTATACCCCCACTACTAAATTATATATTAGAAGATGGCGCTTTAGTAACTATCTTCTTAACAACCTTGATTTTATAGCCCTTTTAAACAACAATATAGACGATTTCTTGAATCTTAATGCTGGATCTGCCTCTCCGGGGATGATTTGGGAGTCACTAAAGGCTTATCTGAGGGGAATAATCATAGCATACTCATCTGGGAAAAAGAAAAAATATCAACGTCAACTGAATGTACTCTCCAAAGACATTAAAAAATTGGAACAGGACTATTCTTTATGTGGAGATGAAAATATTCTTCAGAAACTAAGCTCATTGCAGCTTGAGTATGATATGCTGTCCACTAAAGAAGCAGAGTGTATCCTCCTCAGAGCCAAACAACGATATTATGAGCATGAGGACAAAATTGGTCGATTGTTAGCCTGGCAAATATGAAAAGACGATGCAGTGAGGTCTATTAATGCAATTCGTCGAATGGATAATACTGTCATCAGAATTTTATTAATCAGGAATTTATGCAGTTCTACAAGCTGTTATACACCTCCCAGGGTGCAGAATATGTGTGAAAATATACTCTTTCCTAGATAGAATCGACATGCCCTCACTTACCGAGGAATGCAGGGACTGTTTGGAGAGGGACATCACTGAGATCGAAATACAAGAAGCCATATCTTGCTTAGCTGTTGGCAAATCGCCTGGTATGGATGGTTTTTCTATGGATTTTTTTAAGGCTTTCTTACCTAAACTAATTAAACCGCTAAATGATATGTATTTACAGGCTATAGAGACTCGGCATTTACCTAATTCAATTGAACAGGCTATAATAACACTCTTACTTAAGCCTGGTAAAGAGCCCCATTTATGTGGCTCCTATAGGCCGATCTCATTACTCAATTCAGACTATAAGATTTTTGCCAAAATTATTGCTTTAAGATTAGAAAAAGTTATCTCACAGTTGGTGCACATGGACCAAACAGGATTTATTCAAAATCGATCTCTTTTTGACAATGTTCGGAGACTTTTGAATGTAATTTTCTCTGCCTCTCAGGTTGACTTTCCTGTTATTGTTATCTCTTTAGATGCCGAAAAGGCTTTTAATCGTGTTGAGTGGCCCTATTTATTTACAGTCCTTCAAAAGATGAATTTTGGTCCTAAATTTCTTAACATGGTCAAAATGCTATATAACCACCCAACAGCAGTCATTCGGACCAATAATGAGATTTTGGCTCAGTTTTCTCTGGAGCAGGGCACAAGGCAGGGTTGTCCACTGTCTCCCCTTTTATTTTCTCTCGCAATAGAGACTTTAGCTATTGCAATTCGCTCACATGACGTCATTAGTGGTTTTACAGCCCTTCAATCTGAGCATGAAATCTCATTATATGCAGACGATATTATGTTGTATCTGACAAATGTAGATTCTTCTATACCAGCTTTGTCAGCGTTATTACAAGAGTACGGAATCATATCTGGTTATAAAATTAATGTGAATAAGAGTGTATCTATGCCTCTTAATACAGCTGCTACCCAATTGTCCCTTAACAATTTCCCTTTTGTCTGGAATACAGATAAATTCATGTATTTTGGATTACAAATACCCAGAGATCTGTCTCAATTATATAACTTAAATTATGCCCCCTTGCTTAAAAGAGTAGAAAAGGACTTAGATAGATAGAAATCTCTTCCTATTTCATTAATTGGCTGGGTAAATTCTATAAAAATGAATGTGCTACCAAAATTTTTATATTTGTTTCAGGCACTCCCTCCTGTGTTACCAAAGTCTTTATTTAAAGATCTTCATAGAAGTATTTCTATGTTCTTATGGAAAGGGAAAGTTCCGCGGGTAAAATTAAGTTCACTGTGTATGCCTTTTCAGAATGGTGGACTCAAATTGCCTGATTTTTATTTATATTATTGTGCAGCTCAGCTGCGCATAGTCTGGATTTGGCAGTCAAAATCTGTTTCCCCCCCTGCATGGCGGCAATTAGAAGAGGTCCAGGTACAGGGTATAACTCTTGCTGCAATACCTTTTATTTCTATAAACTGTTTAAAGAAATTGACCTCTCATCCACTAATCATTGGTTCCTCTAAAATTGTTACAGACCTCAGAAAAAAGATGAACTGCAAGCAGACTCTCTTCAGATCCACTGTTTTTATTACAATCTTTTTCTACCCCCTGCTCTTAAAGATGGCATAGCCAAACAGTGGTACGATCGAGACATTCAAACCTTCGACAAACTTTATGAGGAGGACACGCTCATGTCTTTCGAGAAGCTACAACAGAAATTTATCCTTCCCTCTAAATTTTTCTTTAAATACCTACAAGTTAGACATTACATTCAGACCCAGCAAGGTGGCCGTTTATCCAAGCTCCCTTTTTCACCTCTTGAGGCTATCTTGTCTGAGAAAAAAGGTCCTAAGTGTCTTATTTCATTTTTCTATGGCAAGTTGTTGCAGTTGATGGCTGGTAATATCTGTGATGTCAAATCTAAGTGGGAAAAAGACTTGGAGTGCTCATTCATTGATGATGAATGGGAAACAATATGTAAGGATGCTCAGACACTCTCTATCAATACCCGTCATAAACTGATTCAATTTAATGTGATACATAGAGTTTATTACACCCCAGTTAGACTGCACTCCTTTAAAAGCTCCTATTCAGAGCTTTGTCCTAGATGTAAAGCGAATAGAGGGACTCTCCTACATATGCTGTGGTCTTGTCCTGACTTGGAAGTATATTGGAAAGAGGTCTTAGAGATCATTGCCACAGTTGCTGGCACTAAAGTGCCTAGAGAGCCTAGACACTCTTTTAGGGGACATCACATTACTCGATCAACAAGTTCTTAATTTGAGATTTGTTAGGCTCGCCCTCTTAGCGGCCATAAAATGTATAACTTTGAGATGGAAAGATTCCAAACCACCTTCTACTTCTATGTGGATCAAAGAAGTATCATCTTATATACCTTTGGAAAAAAATTCATTTCGTTTGAAAAAAAGGCAAGATTTGTTTGTCAAATTTTGGGGTAGTTTCCTTTCTTATTTGGGCATAACATGACAGAATGACTAGATACCATCTAATTATCTCTGTTTTCTTGTTTGATTTTATTTACGGTTTATTTGTGGCACTATGGGATGGAGGTCTGGGGTATGTTATAGGGTAGTGTATATGGGAATTATATATTTAGATTATTCTGTATCTTGTATGTTGTGTTTAACTTGGAAAAACCCAATAAACATAATAAAAAAAGAAAAAAGTAAAAAAAAGAAAACAACTTCCTCAATTTTACAACGCACACGCTGCAAATACTCACAACACAACCAAACAAAGAAACACACTGCAAATAGAAAAAAACGCCTGCATATTAAGAAAACAACTTTCGTGAATTTGACAACACACACGCTGCAAATGCTCACAACACAACCAAACAAAGAAACGCACTGCAAATCAAATGTATTTGGTTGTATTGTGAGCATTTGCAGTATGTTTCTTTATTTGTTTGTGTTGTGAGCATTTGCACCACCTGCTGTTAAATTGATGAAGATGTTTTCTTGATTTGCTGGTGCTTTTTCTATTTGCACGTTTTCTGAAGTTGCAGCACGTTGAGCTTTCTCGGCCACCGTAAAACACAGTTTACTCGTTTACTTAATATGAAATGATGCTGCCAACTCATTTGAAGTATTACATAATGTTAAACAAGACTACATTTTAAAAGCTAAGAATGAATAACATTTCTGTATTTGTTTTTTGTTTGTTTGTTTTTTGCTGTGTACAAAAGGCATGCTTTGACTGATATTAGAACCATAAAATATTTTGTGAGAAAATGCCAGATTTGAACTTAATTCAATATCTAACATTATAAAAAAACAAAAAAAAATAATATTTGAAATTGAAATGTTGACATATAGACAGATGTATAGATGTGATTTATTTAGGTGCAATTTGATAATTTCTGATTTCTGTATTGTTTTAATTAACATATTTAGACTTTGTGTACACTATTTTCAGGCTGCTGAATATACATTTTCAATACCATAGCTACAAGTTGTAATTTTTTACAGTGCTTTAGGTTCATGTAACTTTTTTTCAAATGTTTCCTGCCATTAATAGCAATTTTGTATATTTTTTGTTCAATTCCCACGCAGGGAACTTTAAATTAAAACCATAGCATCAACAAATGCAATCACTACAAGCCAAAGTGATTGGTGAAATTGGATGAATAGTGACTATGGGTTCGTATTTGCCTCTAGCTGTCACAATTGGCATTAACTTAATTTGTTCAAGAAGAAGACAGCTAATTAATTGCATCACTGCCGTTGCTGATTAGAAAGAGCAGGCCACATATCTACAGTTTGAATGATCTTTGGTGACTTTTCTCAAGCTGTCAAATGCTTGCTGGATTTTACTCCGAATGATAATTTCGGACAGGGAAAGCATGCCCACTGTCTGCTGAAATTAATTGGAGGCAATGGGGAAACTCTTTACCCTCAGCTCGTGGAAGGTGAGGGAACATCCAAGAAACAGAACACATCGTGTCCTGTTTTTGTTCTCATTATTTAATTCCTAACCATGAGCGTTTCCCTCATACATCATCATAAAGTTGCACTCAGACTGAATTAGTATTTTCTCTAATGCATTGTCCTCCAGTTTTATGGTTACCCCACAATTCCTACAGGGTTTCATGACTTAATCAAATCAAGTTTATGAAGCCCATAGAGTTGGTGAGAGTAATTTGTTTAAATAAGCCAGAATAAATGGCTTAGTGTTTTGTTAACCATATCACAAGTTTGCAATGTGTACAAAAGAAATTAGAAAATGGATTCATTTGAAAACATAAAAATACATGGGAATATTTGTTCAACTGTTCTTGTTGCATTGTTCCCTGAAAAGGAGCAATTAGTAACATTCCATCAAGTATGTCCACCCAAGTTACCTGAGATGATGAAGTACAAGTTGATATAAGTATTATCACCAGTATATTTTGTAAACCAATCAAACAGTGACTTTAGTTAAACTTTTATTTTTAACTAATTATAAAGGAATAGTCATCCTCCAAAATGAAAAAATAAATATACGTCCTCAAAATACACAAGGAGAATTTTTCAAGTGAAGTGAAAAACAAATTGTGGCACTTATTATTTTTGGATTAACTACTAATGTAAAGCTAAAGAATTTGAAACTTTTGAATATTAACCCTGGTTTCAAAAGAATTTAGCAGTACTGTATATTTCTATGACAGTGCAGTAGTTATCATTTTATTTAACCCTCTGGCCCTCTTCGGTCATTTTTGACTCTGTGGCTGGTCCCTCCATGGTTGGTCCCTCCATGGCTCGTGTCTGTAGAGCTGGTTCCTCCATGGTTGGTCCATCCACGGCAGGTGCCTCTGCAGCTGGTCCCTCCATGGCTCATCCCTCTATGACCAGTCTCTCACAGAAAAGAAAAAGGTGCCAAATGTGCTGGCCAAAGGATGTGAAAACCAGCAGTTTTTGCATAAAGTGTAACACTGTCTGTTGCATTTGCAGCAATATGTAAAATAATTACAGTTTGTATATATATAGTTAAAATTGTTTATAATTATTACATTTTTATTCCTCTTTTTTTAAGTTCAAGTTCAAGTTTTTTTGTATAGCGCTTTTTACGATACAAATTGTTGCAAAGCAGCTCTACAGGAAATTAAGTTTCCACAATATATTTATATATTGCAGAACCTTAATATATTTAACTTATGGCAAAATTTGGTAATTCTGAGCGTTGGCATCCTCTGAGGTCCTCTGAGGGGTTGGCATTATCTTTTCTCAGGTGTTCGGTCATCTCAGATCATTTAAGGGTTGGATCCAGACTGAAGCTTCTGTAATTCCTAGTTTGGGAGCCAAATGTGAAAAATCTCTACCTCCTTTATAGTGGAATTTGCTATCCTAGGTACTACCAAAAGTCCAGAGTTTTGTGACCTTAGGGAGCAGGTTGGATTGTAGTGTGGTAGAAGACAAGTTAGGTATGCAGGAGCTAAACCATTTAGGGCCTTATAGGCAAGTAATAATATTTTGTAAATGATACGGAACTTAATAGGTAGCCAGTGCAGACACTGTAAAATTACCAAGAAGCAACATATATATTGAAAATAGCAGAGGACCTAGGACAGATCCTTGTGGTACTCCATACTTTACTGGTGATAATTAAGATGACTCCCCATTTAATTGAACAAAGTGGTAGCGATCGGACAGGTAGGATCTAAACCATCTTAAAGCCTGCCCTTGAATACCAGTATAGTTTTGTAATCAATCTATGAGTATGTCATGGTCTATAGTGTCGAACGCAGCACTAAGAGATTTGTTTTTTACATCTACAGTTTGATACTGATTGTTTTTGCAGTTGTTAGTTTGTGTTTCATCATAATTGCTGTTCCTTTCTGTTGTTAGTTTATTGTGTGTTTCATCATAATTGCTATATAGAGTGCTAATACAAGAAGGTTACACAACATTACACAAGTTTTTATTTTTTAATGCCTCCAGATGGCCCAATTCTCACTTCAAAAATGGATTTTAAATGCCTTCACTCTATTTTAATGTGAAATATTGCATTTATTTAAAAAAAAAATAGTAAAGAAATAAAGAAATAAAAAATATATATTAATTCTAATGGAGAAAATAGCTCATTAAAATTGTATAAATATTGTATAGTATCATAAAATTCCCTCAAAATCATAAATAATAATTAAAAAATATTATTGAACAAAAATAGATTACATTAATTTCCCTGGAGAAAAAAAAAAGAAGTTACATTTCAAGGCTTCGGTCACTTTTGACCACGAAGGAGGCAAGTGTGACTCCTAAACGAAGAGGGCCAGAGGGTTAATTGATTACAGATCATTTAAACTATCATTCACTCTATAGTTCTCTATAGCAATCTCTAATTCTTTTAAAATGATTGAAGCTCTTTCTTAATTACGTTGGGGAATCAATTGAGGAATCTCCATATGTTTTGTCAAAGATTGCCTAAACACTGCAGTGTATGATATGGGGTCATCAACCTATTTGCTGTAGCTAAAAACAGAGGCATGATTGGCTGCAGAAGCAATGAAGCTTAAGCAGACCAAATAGCCAAGTTATTAAAAATGAAATGCTTTTTGCTTGTCTGGTGAAATTCACGTCTCACAACACTCCTTGCAACAGATACCTTAGTGACTGTCAGTCCCTTGAGGCCCAAAATTCAATTTAATGGAAGTATTCACTCCATAAACAGCAACATAAAAAAAAGGTTAGGCAAGGTCTGAGAAAGAAATGAAAGGCTTAACCCTTTCTAGACTTAATATCGTTGATGGTAGTCTCAAGTGAAATCAGGTTTGAGTTTGCTGTTCTTCTGATAGAATTTAATAATGATGCATACACCAAACATGTGTCTTTATACATTTGTGCAATAACTGAGTGTAGTAACAGAGAATCAATACAACAGCTAGAACTGAAGATACTGTTGTCAAAATAGATGTTCAAAAGACAATTGCACATATTGATTATGATAAACTAATTGATTAATTGACTTGCTAACTTGATTTTGCCTCCTTTTGGCTCATAAATATGTTGTAAGATTTTATTGGAAAAAAACAAACAAAAAAACACACATGCTGGAATATATGGCTTTTGTTCCCACTGACCTACAAGTGACCTACAAATTTCATTGAACTTGATTTTTTCCACAGGAAAATCCTTTCTCTCTCTCTCTCTCTCTCTCTCTCTCTCTGTGTGTGTGTGTGTGTGTGTGTGTGTGTATGTGTGTGTAGACACAAACGTGAGGGAATGCTGAAACATGACTGCTGCTAAACATTAGACAGCATGCACATCTTGACCCTCAACTGCATTTTTAATGCAAAACCATTTCACCCAAACATGCAATGGCATTGATGTTTCAGCACCTCGGACAGGGACAGCGCAGATCTTATTAAAAGCGACTAGGTGTGAAATGACTAAAATCCTCCTGCCAGATCCACCTGGAATTATAAGAGACTGAGGCTGTTCACTACTCAGCGCACATGCACTGCCACCTCAAAAGCGTTGTCTAACATCCAAAGCAGATCTGATTCTTGGAGAAAACAGTGGACAAATGCAATTAGTCACCGAACCTAGACACAAAACAAGGTGCGTTTACCTCTATTACTATAGCTCCACAAAATAGCTCCTGGGAATACACTCTGTTTGGATGCTACAAAGACAATTGAGACCAGACCTAAATCTTGAGTCCACAGGCATTTTTCTCAATTACATAACAATTCATTATGTCTGCCACTGCAGTCAATAACAGCGATTTTTCTCCCTCCCCTTCGTCCTCGATCTGGCGAACGAGAGGAAGTAGCATTGACACAATTCACAGTGAGCCATTTATAATGACTGTTTCATCTCACCTGACCCTCTGCACACATTTTTCATTTCCTGGTTGGACAGGACAATCTCAAACCATCCAAGAGCATTTTGCACATGATGATAAATCCCAGAGTTAAAGACAATAACACTTCTCTATTTCAAAGGGAGATGCTGTAGTGTGACAGCAGTGCACAGTGAGCTGGTTTAGAAAGTATGGTGAAATAAATAGATTGGTTTCCAAACCCGAATCTACAAATCACACATTACCTTTTTGCTGTTTTTAAATGAGAACTGTCAGTACATAATGTTGGGAGGATGAGATAAATCCATTCTTGTGTGAAGTTTGCTCTATTTTCCCAAACTTACAAAGTATAGAAAATAAAGTTCAGGCAGTTGCCAAAGTGAGGTCTACTTGCACATTAATAAAACAGCAGTCAGAGTTTCTGAGTTTAAAAGAACGTTTCTAATGTCAGAAAATTGCTATGCTAGCAAATTCCAGGGAAATGTGAAAGGTCTTCTTGGACAAACAGCAGTGGAAAAGTAAGGCTTTGCATGGTTTCTGCCAGTTTAAATACTGAAATATAATTATGAAATAGCATAAGGCCTATTAGAAATTTCTTCAGAGTTCACACAATAAAAGTGGCCTGTCAATTATTATTTTTTTTCTTTCCTTATTTATGTTTGGGAATGCAAAAACTAGTAGCCTAAGTGCAATTATACATTTTTCACCACTAGTATACTTTTTAATGTCACTTTTAGTTTTTATTTATTTATTTAATGCTGAGTGTTGAACTCAGTGTGTGCCTGGTTGACAGCCCATTTTAAAAGTTCTAAACAACTCAGCTCACCACAACAGCAATGTAAACATAATTACAAAACAGAATGAACAAAATGTAAATAAGGGGTCCCGGCAGTATTTATTTATTTTTGCCTGCAATGCAGTAGAATATGATTTTGTTTTGTTTAGTGTTTTGCTGTGTGATGACCAAAAATGACCTAGCCTTCAGAGGGTTTTGGATTCTCCTCTTATTTTAGTATGTAAATGAACTAGATCAGAATGCTAACCACAAGAACATTCACACTCAATTCACAGCATCAGCACATCTGCGAACATATATCACCTGATGTGGAATTATGTTAACATTGTCAACATGATTTATCCATAATGTGGCTGCATTGTATTTCCAAGGTTGTTCACTCTTCATATAGGCCTAAATGATTTTATCAAAAGGACTCTCTTACCCAGGGCTATCTTTAGCTCGGCATGGGATGTATGTCTGAAACAGCCATGATGTGAGTGCAATTAGCCTTCTCTCAGCTTCCTGTTCAACATCCAGCTTGAACCAGCCTCTGGGGAACACTTCATGCACCACAGAACCCGCCTAGGTCCAAGTCCTAAACTACACTTTTTTAGACTCAGAGATAAAGTGTCTCAAGAGTATTTTATTCTGGTGACTGTGGGTCTGCATTCCCAGGGAGTGAAATCGGAATTTCATGGCGTCTGTCAATGAAACTTTGTAATGCTGAGTATTCTTTAAGTGCTATGTCTAGAGACCTGTCAGATCTACAGAAGAGAAAAAAATGTTAATGCATGTAAATTTGCTCAATGAAATGTAAATGTAATGACACACTAATGCACAATTTAGGAAAAGACAATCTAATTTTTTAATTTTATAAGGTGTACTAAAGTCTTGTCTGGGTAAATACATTTTAAGAAAAATTCTATTGATAACAGAAAATGTACTGGTAATTTCTGTCAGGAAATTATCCACAAAATGTTCTTTGACCATAAAACACAAAAACCCTTAAACACAACACTGCAATGCATAGTTCAAAATACAGGTAAAACACAATCAATACCGATTGCTTGTGTTGTCAAATTGATTAATCATGATTATTCACATCCAAAATAAAAGTCTGTTTTTACATATTATATGTGTGTGCACTGTATATATGTATATGTATATACACACATGTATACATTTAAGTGTATAATAAACACAATATATATGCAAAATACACACACACACATCGCACACCCACACACGATTAATCGCATCCAAAATAAAAAATGTTGTTCATGTAATATATGTGTGTGTACTGTATATTAATTATGTATATATAAACACACACACACACATACAGTATATATTTTGAACATATTTACATGTATATATTTATATTCATATAATTTATATTATAAAGAAATATATTTAATATATCAACACTTTTTTCTTAAATATATAGACATGCATGCATGTATATTTATATATATATATATATATATATATATATATATATAAACAGTACACTCATATATGTTATGTAAACAAGAAGTTTTATTTTGGATGCGATTAATCGCGATTAATCATTTGACAGCACTTATATATATATATATATATATATCACATACAGTTATTTTGGATGTGATTAATCAATTTGACAGCACTTCTTCACTCATTGGAGTATATTAGAGTCTATTTTTACAGACTTGAGTGTGGAGTGTAGCTTGTTAATAATAATTTTGTGTAAAGAGTGGTCAGGGGTCAAACTGACAAACAAAAATGCTCTTAAAAAACGTAGGAAGTTAACATTAGCCACTACAGTGTTGAGGAACGAGAGATAAACACACAACAGAAAGGTAAATGCTACATCTAAACAAAATAAATTTAGGCGAGAACTGAAAAAGAAATGAAAGAAAAAATGGATACATATGGGTTAATGAGGAGCTAACTTAGAAATGGGTGCACATGATCTTGTTCATAGATCATGTTCTGCTTTTTAACAATAATTAGGCCTTACTCGTATTCCAGAGAAAAAATATAACTCACTAGTGGTGCCACCTGGAAACCGCAGTGATTTTTACTTACAGGTATGTTTTTTGGGGGTTTTAACGCAAATAACCACAACAACAAGAAGTTCTGCCACTGAATGTAGCAGCTCTTTATATTTTTCGGAGAGAGACCCCAGTGGTAGCAAAGAGTGACTGAATGTAGGCAAGTATTTTCAGACAGGTCCCTGATCATTTCGGTCTGAACCTATCCGTTGGTGTAGCGCATTTCAATACAGATTGCATTGTAAAACTGTCAGCGTAATGCAGATTTTGCAAAGAAGCTGTTGTTGAAGGAAGGGGGAGCATCAACAATATTGCATTTGACAGCTAACCTGCAGCCTGTGAGTAAGCTAAAATAAGCTTGGTTAAATTTCAGGAAGTGTAATTTCAGAGATATATGGTGATTTAGGAGTGGTTCCACCAAACCTATTCCAAGAAAATGGCTCGTCAGCCTTTCACACCCAACCTGCATTAATTCTGCTGATAGTCATTTGTGAAAATCCCCTTTCCTCACAAGTTGATGAAAGCTGAACGGAAATGTGGATGAAACCCATAGCTTCATTTCCAATGGCCTCTCGAAATTCTTCCAAGTGATATGAAAGTCATCCAATTACTCAGATAATTAAATCTGCCGAGTGGTGACAGTGGAGAGGAGCAGGTGGCCATCATGCCTCAGTGTTATAGAATCCTGCTTGCAGTTAATGAGCACAGAGCAGAGAAGCGCCTTTATCTCTGGATCTCAGGGCTCCATATCAGATGTGACGCATTTCATAATGTCTTAAACCAGTTCTCTGATTGAGAAAATAAGATTGAAAATTCTAAAGAAGCTTAAAGGAACAGGTCAGATATGGTTACGATGAGTCATTAAAACAATAAAAGGCTGCAATTATTTATGTATCATTTCTGTTCCAAACCTGCATGCTGTTATTTTTTCATGAAACATCAAAGGGTAATTTTTAAAGAATCTTCATGTGGCTTTAACCAGGCATGACAATGCCATGTCATGTGGTTTGTTAACATGGGATATGGTCGAAATATGGAATAAAATATCATTTATAAATAACATCTTCAGATATTTTTTCTTCTTTTTGCAAGTAATGCTGCAAAAAGATTACGTTAAAGCACATTGTTTGCCTAACCTCCCCCAACCCCAAAGTTCATTCGAAGAGATCTCATGTGCTTTACAAAATGTTAACCACAAATGAACCAGAGAGGAAAAGAGATTTCAGCCTCAGCTGACTAGCCTTGTGGTTTCATGAATATAAAATAAGCTTTGCTCAGAGAAATGTCAAACCATAGTCATTAAGATAGTGTCCCTAAACAGTCTATTAGCAACCAAGGCTTTTAGCAATTAAAAGCACATTACTTTATTTAAAGTGAATTAATTAAATGAGGGCTGAATATTAACAGACTAATGGTATAAATTGAGCAGTGCTTCTCATAGCTGTGATTGGATTATTAACTATTACGGAATTGTATAATTAATCAACAACCTAATTTCTCACCAGTTAAGGCTGTGCAGTTGTAATTAAATGATGGAATTAGTGCTGCTATACTAAAGATTCTAATGATAATCAATTATTATTTAATGCATAAAAATAAGGGACAAGAGAAAAGCAATACATATACAGTTCATTCAACAAAACAACAAAAGTTTTCTCTACTATAAGAAAATATGTACATATTATGCTCTACTTTATGTATCTTTTCATCATGCATTGGCTGACTAAAAGCTCATTAGATTACAACATTGCTAACTTACGAGGAGCTTCAAATGGTCTATCACTACAATACCTGGATGATTTCCTAAAATTGCCCCTAACATCTTCTTCAATAAAAAAACATATTACTGATAATCATATATACAATAATAGTATTATTATCATTATTGTTTACTATGAACAATAATAAAAATACTGTACAAGGTTTAAAGGTTTTAATGGCATAGTTACATCTGAGATAAGGTGCGATACATTATATATAATAATAAATTTGGGAATTCTCTTCATCTAACTGCAGTTCTGTCATGACAACTCTCACAGGGATTGGCATGGTAATGTACATGACAATGTTAATGTATTTGGTCTTTTTTATGCACATAGGCACTATTCACTCATTAGCCAACACTATTGTCATTATTGTAGAGAAATACCAAAAGTGAACTTGACTTCACACCCCAACTGGATACTGTATATTAATTCTAACATTCTTCTCCATTATTTGTTAATGTTTTCATTAAATGATGGAGCTGGTGTAATATGTACACAGTGAATATATTTGTTTTTGGCTATACCTTTAAAATTTGGGTAACACTTTATTTTAGGGTCTCTTAACTAGTTGCTTATTAGCATGCATATTACTAGAATATTAGTGAAGTGAAGTGAGTGAAGTGACATACTGCCAAGTATGTTGACCCATACTCGGAATTCGTGCTCTGCATTTAACTCATCCAACGTGCACACACACAGCAGTGAACACACACACACTGTGAACACACACACAGAGCAGTAGGCAGCCATCTATGCTGCGGCGCCCGGGGAGCAGTTGGGGGTTTGGTGCCTTGCTCAAGGGCACCTCAGTCGTGGTATTGAGGGTGGAAAGAGTGCTGGACATTCACTCCCCCCACCTACAATCCCTGCCGGCCCGAGACTCGAACCCGCAACCTTTGGATTACGAGTCCGACTCTCTAACCATTAGGCCACGACTCAATAGCCATTTATTAGTAGTAATGAAGCACATATTAATGCCTTATTCTATATGACCTTATTCTACATCCCTAATCCTACCCAATACCAGAACTTAACAACTACCTTATTAACTATTAATAAGCAGCCAATTTGGAATTTATTGAGGGAAAAGTCGTAGTTAATAGTGAATAAGTGTTCTCTATTTTAAAGTGTTACCAAACTTTGTTTTAAATGTTTAAAATTTAAGTTTACTTTACAATACTAATCACATCATTGTCATATTTGCATACCAATTTGTGATTGAACTTTTTTCACAAATATGTGATCATATTTAGTGACCATGTTAATTAATTTGTGCAGCCAAATGAAATCAAGATGCATGTTGAGTTTTATATAAAACTTTGTCACTATTCCTATCCTGCCTTGCAAGTACTGCTATTTCCAGGAAATGCAAATAAAGTTGTTTAGAAGCCAGAGGTGGAAGTATTTAACACATTATTCATACATATTCAACAGGTTTTTGGGGATTCATACTGCTGATGACCTCTCTTCTTTTTGAAGAAGGCACAACCCGCATTTCCTTAAGAGGCTTAAATCTGAATACCAGCATCCTCAGAGGGATCACCATTAGATTTAAAAGCTGACAGGAAGACTTTTGGGTGAGTCATAAATCTTGTGAGGGCACTTCTCATCTGGGCAGCTGTTGATTCTCCTGGAGACTGTTCACATTCCTAAACAACCCCTGCACATACATAGGCAATACCTTTTCCCTTCAAGGTTGAGATGTAGCACATCACTGAAACAGATCAATGCATTCACACAGAGCACAGGCCACTGACAAAAACTTATATAAATGATTCATAGTTTAACATATAGAAGGGAAGTCGTGGCCTAATGGTTAGAGAGTCGGACTCGTAATCCAAAGGTTGCGGGTTCGAGTCTCGGGCCGGCAGGGATTGTAGATGGGGGGAGTGAATGTCCAGCGCTCTCTCCACCCTCAATACCACGACTGAGGTGCCCTTGAGCAAGGCACCGAACCCCCAACTGCTCCCCGGGCGCTGCAGCATAAATGGCTGCCCACTGCTCCAGGTGTGTGTTCACGGTGTGTGTGTGTGTTCACGGTGTGTGTGTGTTCACTGCTGTGTGTGTGTGTGCACGTTGGATGGGTTAAATGCAGAGCACGAATTCCGAGTATGGGTCACCATACTTGGCAGTATGTCACGAAAAAAAATAAAATAAATAAATATAGCAACTAATGGTAAAACCTAAAAAAAAACAATGTTAAGTATACATAAGAGTTAGTGGATACATATGGTGTGTTGGTTTTTACATGTCTTATACGACTATCATGAGAACCACAGACTAAAATGAATAAGAACAAAGTTCAATCTTCAACTCTCCTTCTTTAAAATATAACATTTGATAATATAATAATTCAGCTGAATTATTACAAAACAAATACATATTAATTGAAGCCAGGCTGAATGAGTAAACACTGTTATTGCATTCCTGACATGGGACAGACTCTCAGTCACCATTTAGATAGCAGATAGCAGAATTCTGCAACTGTAGAGTTGCATATAAGTTATGATCTGTTATGAGCCTAAATTACAGAGACCTAAATTATAGAAGTTGTGTTTACGCTGAAGTATTATTTAATTTAAGGCACAGCACTATTCCAGTATATTTGAAACTGGGGTAACCTTGATTGCAGGTAGTTAGCGTATAAGTGTTTTGTTTTGAAATACCATCTGTAAAAGTGGTGCAAATGGTTTAGTGGATCAATGTTTTCATTTGAATATAACTTGTTATGTGCATACCGTAGATATAAACACACACTCCTTCAGTTTTGAGTCAGAGTTTAAGCAAGCTTGGTCTCTTTTTTTATTTCCTCCGCAGGGAAGAAGACCTAGAGCCCAGAGAGGAAATAAGAGTAGGCAATTTGAGGTTGGGTTCCGTCTTAAAATTTGAGAGTACCTGTTTGGTCAGGTCATAGGGTCTGGTTTGCAGGCTAGGGTTGGACTTTAGCTTAATGCTTGTGGAGACCTCCACCCTGTTGTACTCACACCTGTCATAATGGAGTGCTTTGTGCTGATGATCTTGACCCACATCAAATTCTAGACTTCCCGGCTAATAGACTTCAGGCTGTCAAAATCCATGAACAAACCTCACTAACTGTCAGGATCTGTGAGCACTGGTGCGCTTCACATGCTCACAGGAGGCAATTCAGTCAATTCAAATACTGCTTTGGAGATAAATTCAGGTTTAGCTGGACTATCTGTTTTTGATTATTTTAACTTAAATATGTTTTAATTTAATTTTATACTTCACTTCACTTAAAATGCAAATGTTTCAAAATGTAACTGATTTTTGCATACTGAATTGTGATTGATAATTGTTTCATTAATATATTTAAAAAGTGAACTGTGATTATTGTTGTTTTAAGTCAAGTCAAGTCACTATTATTTGTATAGCGCTTTTAACAATGCAAATTGTGTCAAAGCGGCTTTACATCAGACTGTAAGAATTACAGAACCTCAGACACTTTGAACTTCTGAGATGGACAACACACACACAGTGTATTAACATACAGACATCTGTTTCCACATCCCACTGAGAGAAAATGCGAGAAAACGCCTCTCTCACATATCTATCAGTTCCTCTTCATCCCCTTCCTTCCCCTCACCCATCCTTCCCTTCACTCAACTCACTCAGAATGGTCAATAGTAGAATATAATATTCTAGATGATATTTACAGTCATGTTTGGTATCATGTGAATTGTCTCAGGGCATCTGGTACATTGGTCTAATTCTTACAAGAAGTCAACTAAAAGGTAATACAGATCCTAAGAGTTTAGAGATATTTTGCATACTGAAGAGGGCGGGTCAGTTCCCAATGCTTTTCATGTCCCAAAAGGTGTTAACGTGATCAATACAAATTCCAATTGTTAGTTCTTGTCTCCATTTCGGGGGATGTTGGTCTTGGGCTGAGAACTTAATGAAATCTTGCAAGAAGATCAGGGCCTTCTGTAGCCGGAATGAGCCTGTGGTATGAAGTGTGTTCACACACTTAATACTATGTATTTTTCTAAAGTCAGGAATGCATCTTACTCTTAGATTCTTCTTTGAGAATTTGATGTCTTGTATTGATTTGATATCTTTGAATTGGCTGTATAATTGGCATAATACATATTTACCTGAATGATAATAAATTGTTACATTTGATTTTATTCTGACTTACTCTGAAATTATTTTCTCAAGTAGATTAAATGAAGGCGCAAATATGCGTCCAGGGTTAAGTACATACTAGATCTCAGGTTAGATGGAGCATGGGGCACATCAGGTGAGTTTCTAGATTTCTGACTAACTGCTTGACTTTAGTTAAGTTGTAATGCAGTTGCATTAACTATGGGGGTTGGATAAAATACTATTGAAGTACTAGCATATAGATAAACTAACTATAGGGGGCTAGATCAAACTCTATTGAAGTATTAGCATATTTCATAGTGTTAGCATCACCTCTGATTATTGTTTGAGCTTTAACTAAGTTGATACATAGGTGAATGTAGGGGGCTAAACAGAAGCACTTTTTAAAACATGACAAGCATGGGGTGGTCTATTAAATAGTTAGTCATAACCTCTGACTACTGATCAGACTGGAGGATTTGTGATCGTGGGGCCCACGTAAAACGGGCAACGTAAGGCACCCTGAGACAGATTCGTAACTAACGAGTTAATATGAAGTAAAGAGTTAACTAGAATAATCAAATGTCAGAAGAACACTAATTAGAAACAGACAAACAACCAATTTGCGTTTCAACCTAATTTCGAAGTCATAATAAAATGGAGTCAGATTAAATAATAAAATGGAGTCTAGAGTGGAGATTAGAGTTTAACTAAAATTAAAGAACTTTGTGCATTGAAAAGACCAAACACGCAGGAAACCTTCAGCCACCATTGGATACCTTCTTTGGGCCAAATGTGTGGACCTTACAAGCTTGATATAAAGCTGGGTGGCTGTACATCAGCATTACAGCATTTGGACGGGGAAATAGTGTATTGAAATAGTGTCATTCTCCTCTGGCCAGACAAAATCAGCAGTTTAAATCTAGGTTAAAGCAGAATCAGATTGTGCAAAGGACTCATCTGGTTCCTGTGGTCTTGTCCCGATGGCTTTGTAGGAGACAGGGTCTTCACTGGGGATCAGTCTCTGGGGCTCATCTAGGTGTCCTGATCTCCGCTGACGTTCAGGGCTGTAGAGGTCATCTCTAGGTGCTGATCCACCATCTGATCTGGATACGGACTGGATCCGGGTGGCTGCAGTGACCATCTGATCTGGATACAGTCTGGATCTGGGTGACCTCCGAATAAGAAAGAAACAGACTAATATTAGCGTAGATGCCATTCTTCTTACGATGTAACAAGTACACCGGGTGTTTTCGGAAGTGTTCCCGGTTCTGGTTGACCTAATTAATGCAGCCTAACAATCCTTTAACGGATTTGAATTATAGAAATGCGATAGTGTATTTTGTGTAAGCCAGGTTAAATAGATGGGTCTTTAATCTAGATTTAAACTGACAGAGTGTGTCTGCTAACAGTGTTACGTAGATTGTTCCAGAGTTTGGGCGCTAAATAGGAAAACGCCTGCAGTTGATTTTGATTTCTGTCAGGACCAATGATCATCGAGTCAATGATAGACACTTAGCATACAGTTTGGTTTGGCGGTATGGTTCTGTTCTGGGCAAAAACTCCCTGCCCATCCATGCAGCCTGTCATGAATGAGCAGGGAGAGCAGCAATAATAATAATAATAATAATAAAAAGATTAAAGATGCAGAAAACCCACTAGAATTGGTGGACTAGTTTGCAGCAAAAGCAGCGGACTGCAGCCATAGAGCGAGCGAATGATCTGGTTCGAATCGCAGACTCAACCTGGCCTAAAGTTTCAGAATCCATTTAAACTCTATAACAACAGCACAAAATGAATCAATAAACCAACTCTTCCGTTACAGGTTTGTCGCCTTCATTGTCATTTGCGCTCATTGTGTTACGTGTCCACGAACTGACAACCCACGTGAGCGTAGACAAATTCATTATCAATACACTCAATGCTTATGCGACAAGCTTGATGCTTGCTTAATCACAGCGTGTTGCAAAAATCAGAGAAACTTAAAGAAATAACATTAGCTGTTAAAGTTTACCGGGTACCAGCACTTATAGTAACGACCGATCGCTTAAGCCACGAGCAGTTCTAGCACAAACATGATATTGAACATTAAATAACTTAACAAGCGGCAAAATCCCAATACCCTGATAGCTTTAAGCAAGACCTTCTCAATAGCATAGACTGGGGCATCATGCCCTTACAAAAGGAGAGCATTAGTGAAGGAGTACTCTTCTTTAAAAAGAAGCTGAGAAGAGTTTATGCAGTACAGCATTTATGAATACCCAAATTTAGGCAATAGGCATATTGCCCTTATCCAGATAATAGTTAACATAAATAACAACCTGTAGTAGCAAAATCTACATACTGTATGTTGAGTAGAGCACGTTACCAATGCACTATAGCTTAAGCAACAGCATATCGCTGACTTAAACATAATAGACAAAATAATAATAGACCGATAAGTTTAATGAAAAGCATTCCCAATACTAGATGAGCCTTAGGTAGCAAACCTGTTTCATGTCTTTTTCATGTTTCATAAAACCAAGCTTCAGCTGTGGTAAGATTACCTGGTTAATGTTGTAGAATATCAGAGACTGAATCAGACAAATTTAAGATGTGATCAGAACATTGAAACCTGAGGAGCTGGAATTGCACAGAGAGGCGCAGGACAATGTCATAAATCTGTCCAAATCCTAGCGCCAACTAGTCTGAAGCAAGCAAACTAACCAGCAAGCCTCTTTCACAGAACAGCTTACAACCTTGAGACAAAAGAACACTTATTGATAATTCCAATTCAGGAAGGAGACTGTCAAATTTGGGGCAAGTATTCAAGACTGATGGTCAAAGAGATTGCCGTCACATGTAAACCTGTAATAGAAAATCACAAGCTACAGACTCTCTTGGGCAGGTCTTCCTCCATACAAGACAAAGACAGACTGGAATTCCTTAGGAGAACTTTTAACCTCTCTCTGGTCATCACAGAACATGCCTCTTATTCTCCATAGAACTACACACTAGAGACAATCTGTTTATATGCACTAAAAATCATCTTAAAAGGACCTATGAGTTATTTCTCTGCATAGAAATAACCTATATTATGTTTGTAACCCACATATTAGATTATCATGTTTTAATCAAATATTATGTATATTTTTTTATCACAATTGAATAGCTGAAGGATTCAGATGCGTGTTTGGTATGTATGAAAAAGCTTTAAATGTTCCTTCCAATCAATTCTTTGTCAAATGTATCATATTCTGGTTATTGAAATCACATCCAAAATTATACTTTGCAAGAGTGTGTAAAATTCGGACCATGTGACTGATAACATGCTGATTTATGATGGAAGGAACACCCCTAGCTAAAATAATAGCCTATCTAATTGGTCAAGACACCAGAGGGGATGTGTCCAGAAACCAAGTTTAAAAACTCAGGACACCATCAAACTCTCTCTTGGTCCTCTCCTCTTTTTCTTCTCCTTTTTGCTTCTTTTTTGCCACCTCGTTTTGATGCTGCTCTTTGAGCGTGCTCTGGCCCACGTGCCAGCTGCTACCACAATGAGAAGAAAACCAACCTAGTCTCGTTACATCGTTTTATTATTTTACTTTAATTTATTTCCTTTTCCGTTGTGAGTTTCGTGTACGCAGTTAAGTTGTGCCGCCACGCAGTTAAGTTGTGCCACCAGCCACAACTCCATCGGCTTCCCAAGACGTCACTTCTTGACTACTGAACTCTCATCCAATCAAACACTTCGGGGAACCCCCTTTACTGCAATGAAGACGACAAAAGGGATTCCCTTAGCAAAGCAAGCAAGTACCTCCAGGTTCTAACTGAATCGGTGCAGTGAATATAAATATTAGCCGCATTGAGAAGCTCAAAGCGAGGGTTAAATAAGTGATTGATGGTTGTTCAGGTCTATGCAATTGAACATATTGCTGTAAACTTGGGATTTCACATTTCCATTCTCTTAAACTCGTCCTTTCCTCACTTTCTCTCTTTCTGCAACGTTTTAATGTGTGAATGCATGTGTTCATGTGTTAGATTAGTTTATGTCTTAGGTTTATATAAATAAAATCTTATTTATATTGAAAAGAGAAGTATCTTGTGTTTTGTGCTCACAAGTTTATGTCTTAATCTGCCGATCTTGTTACTGTGCTAAATAGTGTTTTCACTATATTTTGGATTTTAATATCCAGTGCAGAGTTTGTTATACGGCTCGTTCAGTGATCAGCTGTAAAACAGTGATTCTGTTCAAATTCCCTATAAAATCATAATTGATTCCCTTTGAGCTAAATTAGACGATTTGCTTTAAATTACATATTAATATTACGTTTTTATTACGTTACAATGTTAATATTACCAGTGGATCAAAATACAACCAATACCCTAAAGCAGTGGTCGGCAACAGGCAATAATTTCTGGCCTGTGCCCGTAGCCAGATTATTATGATAGCGGCTGGTTCTGAAATAGATCTGTCATGACAGCAACAGTTACTCACAATCAGAATATGTGAAAAAAGGGGGAAGCATACACCCCTAGCAGCAGCAAGTTTAAGACAACAAGCATATTGTATAGCATATAGTATAGAGCTTGTGAAACTACATCATTGCACATGACCTTGAATACAAATCACCAGAGGAAACGACTGCATTTACGTAAAACCTTCCCAAGTGCTACTTGCACTTGCTTATAATAAATGACTAATATTTAAATCCTTGTGTTCCATTTGAGCATTCAGTCATGTGGCCACACTCAAAGAATTATGGCCGCCTGCTATTAAAGTAGCACATGTAAAGTACATGACAAAGTGATTTTTTTTTCTTAATGTTAACATATTAAGGGATGACATAACCTAACTGTCCTCTTCTCTGTAATGCAAAGAACGTATTTGGAAGCGCTATCCCAGTTAAAACACGGAGTGATCGTAACAAGCTAAATCTCCATATTACACCTATCATCCTAAATGTGTTTTCATACATACTCATGCATGAGCACATAATTCAAGCGGACCAGAAATATGAATTTGAAATAAGTATTGAGTGGCAGTCTAGCAGGGGAAGCATACACCCTGCTGAAATACTTCGAATGACTGTCACTAATATGAATATTATTCTTATTTGTATAGAAGCCATTAGAAACGATATACACAGCGATATGGATTAAAAGAGCATTCACTAATCTTAGATGTTGATTTGACAGTTTGATTTATGCGCAGCAATGCGTAATTTGCTCCTGAGCAAGCAAGCTGCTGAATAATACTGAATAGTGCTTATGTAGGGATGCCGTGATAGGTGTCGTATTCCTATAGGTAGATGTGATCAGCTGAGAGTCAGCTGATACAAGCTTGACTCATGTAACCTGCCAGAACTGACGCTATGCTTGATATTCTAGGTATTATCAAATGGCCAGAGTTTTGAGATCGCAGCAGACGTGAAGGTATATAGTGTGATAAGAGCTCACTCAAATACTGAGGTGCCAAACCATTAAGGGCCTTATAGGTGTTAGACTTGTGTCCCTGTGTCCTGTGTTTTTCCTCCCTCATGTTTCCTCATGCCCTTATTTGGTCTTCCTTTTCCTGTACCCGTTTAGGTTATTAGTATCATTAGTTCCAGGTATGTGTGTTTAATTATCTGTTTCCTCCCAGTTCTTAAGCCCTGTGTTTCCCTGTGTCTGGGGTCCGCTTTCGATCATCATTCCGTGTCACCATTTTCCCTTTACCTGATGTCATTAAATTGTATTGTTATTTGTTCAACTCCTCATCTCTTCGCTCCTTTGTTCCCGTGTGCCAGAGAGATAACGTGACAATAGGTAATTAGCAAGATCTTAAAATGTATACAATGTTTAATAGGGAGCCAGTGCAGTGTTGAAAGAACCAGGCTAATGTGGTCATACTTCCTGGTTCTAGTACGAACTCTAGCTGCTGCATTTTGAACCATCTGGAGTTTCTTTATTAACTGTTAACCCGCACCAGGACGCCAGTGCACCGGACGCTCTTTGTTTGCACATGTCATTGTCCCTTTTCATTTAATCTATTGTAAACAAAGTTAATCTTGACAAACTATATATCATTCTGAAGGTCTAAGCCTCAAGCATCTACGACAGATCGCTGTTTTTCGATGGAAAGCTTATAAGGAATGCTACATTTGTGTAAGATACATTATATATTTGCTACATTTGTGTAAGCAGTACACATCAAAACATGCAGAATAAAAAAGCAGTACGTACCATTATCATTGTAATAATGAGTCACAAACGTGTCCACTGCTGAAATCCCGGTTTAGTTAGAAAGGCAACGGTCCACAGAACAACATCCCATAGAGCACTTTTAGTCCAACGAAACAATATTGTTGTAATATGGATGAATATTCCTTTGTTTATGTTTCATTTCTTCTGGAGAGTTATTGTTTGTGTCCGTTATGGAATAAATTACGCTCAAAAACAGCATCTTGGTGTTAAAAAAACAACACGGTGTTGTGAGACCGTCCACTGAAAAAAAAGTCTGGATTTTCTGGATTGCTCCAGTTCACAGATACGCGGAATTTTGTTTATTTGAATTTGGCGCTCTCTCTTGACAGCGTGTGACGCACCTGTCATCTGACAGGGGCGGAACTTAGCGATCGCCTTTTTGCACAAATAACTCTTTTTCTTTTTTTTTTCTTCAACATTTTTCATATATTTGTGTGTGTGTTGTCTGGAATGTGGCTGTATCTGCATGATTATCATCTGTATGGACGCACATCAGCGTATGATTACCAACTCTATGACAGCTATCAGTGTGAGTCAATGATCAGATATTATTGATTATATGGCCCATCTACAGGTGCTGGTCATAAAATTAGAATATCAGGAAAAATTTTATTTATTTCAGTAATACCATTCAAAAAGTGAAACTTGTATATTAGATTCATTCATTACACACAGAGTGATATAGTTCAAATGTTTATTTCCTTTAATTTTGATGATTATAACTGACAACTATTGAAAGTCCCAAATTCAGTATCTCAGAAAATTAGAATATTGTAAAAATGTTCAATATTGAAGACACCTGGTGCCACACTCTAATCAGCTAATTAACTCAAAACACCTGCAAAAGCCTTTAAATGGTCTCTCAGTCTAGTTCTGTAGGCTACACAATCATGGGGAAGACTGCTGACTTGACAGTTGTCCAAAAGATGACCATTGACACCTTGCACAAGGAGGGCAAGACACAAAAGGTCATTGCTAAAGAGGCTGGCTGTTCACAGAGCTCTGTGTCCAAGCACATTAATAGAGAGGCGAAGGGAAGGACAAGATGTGGTAGAAAAAAAGTGTACAAGCAATAGGGATAACCGCACCCTGGAGAGGATTGTGAAACAAAACCCATTCAAAAATGTGCGGGAGATTCACAAAGACTGGACTGCAGCTGGAGTCAGTGCTTCAAGAACCACCACGCTCAGACGTATGCAAGACATGGGTTTCAGCTGTCGCATTCCTTGTGTCAAGCCACTCTTGAACAACAGACAGCGTCAGAAGCGTCTTGACTGGACTGCTGCTGAGTGGTCCAAAGTTATGTTCTCTGATGAAAGTAAATTTTGCATTTCCTTTGGAAATCAAGGTCCCAGAGTCTGGAGGAAGAGAGGAGAGGCACATAATCCACGTTGCTTGAGGTCCAGTGTAAAGTTTCCACAGTCATTGATGGTTTGGGGTGCCATGTCATCTGCTGGTGTTGGGCCATTGTGTTTTCTGAGGTCCAAGGTCAACGCAGCCGTCTACCAGGAAGTTTTAGAGCACTTCATACTTCCTGCTGCTGACCAACTTTATGAAGATGCAGATTTCATTTTCCAACAGGACTTGGCACCTGCACACACTGCCAAAGCTACCAGTACCTGGTTTAAGGACCATGGTATCCCTGTTCTTGATTGGCCAGCAAACTCGTCTGACCTTAACCCCATACAAAACCTATGGGGTATTGTGAAGAGGAAGATGCAATATGCCAGACCCAACAATTCAGAAGAGCTGAAGGCCACTATCAGAGCAACATGGGCTCTCATAACACCTGAGCAGTGCCACAGACTGATCGACTCCATGCCATGCCGCATTGCTGCAGTAATCCAGGCCAAAGGAGCCCCAACTAAATATTGAGTGCTGTACATGCTCATACTTTTCATGTTCATACTTTTCAGTTGGCCAACATTTATAAAAATCATTTTTTTTGCATTGGTCTTAATTGATATTCTAATTTTCTGAGATACTGAATTTGGGACTTTCATTAGTTGTCAGTTATAATCATCAAAATAAACATTTGAAATATATCAGTCTGTGTGTAATGAATGAATCTAATATACAAGTTTCACTTTTTGAATGGCATCACTGAAATAAATCAACTTTTTCATGTTATTCTAATTTTATGACCAGCACCTGTATTTGATTATCATCTGTATGAACACATATCAGCGTGTGATTACTGACTGCAATCAGTGTGAATGTCTGGCAATATCAGTTTATGTCTGGCAATCAGAGTATATACACTTGAGAATGCACTACACACAAAGCTATTGTTTTCTTCTTTTTTTCCTTTTTTATTACTCAAATAATTATTTTTGTATTTTTTAGTGCTCAAATAAATCACTTATATGGTGTCTAAAATTCTGTCTATTATTTTATCATTTAAAAACTATGCAGGAGTATTTGTAATGACTAAAATAGTTTGTATAATTACGCAATACATTTGTTGGTTGTTTTTCCTCAAACGGTTGTTTTTTCTCAGAAAAGTGATTGCAAGAATCTAATTTTTCATGGTATCTTCTTCAAATTAGAAATATAAACTCATGAGACACGTGACTTTCAAACCATTACTTTTCTGGATTGCTCCAGGACTTATTTCATGTATTTGTATATGAAATAAATTAAAAAAAAAACATTCAGTGTGGAAAAAAAAATTTCAAGGCACGTCAGTGTCTATAACCTTTTTGTCTTTTTGAGTATTATCAACTCTGGATGATGGATAATAAAGCCTAGAGTGTAGTACCTAAATTGTTTGTGTAGCACATTATTGTCAGGAACTGTTACCATTTTAATTTAGGTAGGTCATTTTCACCTATGAGGCCCAAAATGGGGAAAATAGTGCAGGAAAATAGTGTCAATCATGTAAAATGACAAGATTAAACACTCAATTTTCAGTTAAAGGCATTTCATTATTGGATTCAATGATCTCATTGTCCAGCTCAGTTCAGTTTAAATAGTGTCTGTGCAATCATGTCGACGATATCGCTGGAAATGAAGTGTCCCCAACTAAGCAAGCCTGAGGCGACAGCGGCAAGGAACCAAAACTCCATCGGTGATAGAATGGAGAGAAAAACCTTGGGAGAAACCAGGCTCAGTCGGGTGGCCAGTTCTCCTCTGGCCAGACGAACCAGCAGTGCAATTCCAACTGCAGCAAGTCAGATTGTGTAAAGAACTCATCTGGTTCCCGAGGTCTTGTCCCGATGGCCGTCTTGGTGACAAGGTCTTCAATAGGGATCTGTCTCTGGGGCTCATCTAGGTGTCCTGATCTCCACTGACGTTCAGGGCTGTAGAGGTCGTCTCTAGGTGCTGATCTGATCTGGATACGAACTGGATCGGGTGGCTACGGTGATCTCTGAATAAGAAAGAAACAGACTAATATTAGCGTAGATGCCATTCTTCTTAAATGGCATCTACGCTAGCAAGTAAATCGGGTGTTATGGGAAGTGTTCCCGGTTCTGGTTGATCTAATTAATGCAGCCTAACAATCCTTTAACAGATTTTAATATTAGAAGCGTATTAGTGTATTATGTGTAAACCAGGTTAAAGAGATGGCTCTTTAATCTAGATTTAAACTGACAGAGTGTAAGATAAGACAGGAGAGGATCTATGACTTCTGGAAGCACCATTTTAGAAGTTTAGATGCAATAGGGTCTAACATACAGGTTGTTGGTTTAGATGATTTGTTCCTCAGGGGATCTATAGTGCACTATCTGATGCGATACTGTGGCTGTCAGCTGCATGGTTACAATTTGATCTCTAATGGGTTTGATCATGGAAGTAAAGTAGTTCATAAAGTCATTACTACTGTGCTGCTGGGTAATGTCTGCACCTGCTGATGTTATATTTTTTGTTCATTTAGCCACTGTATTAAATAAATACTTGGGGTTGTGTTTGTTTTCTTCTAAAAGAGACGTAAAGTAAGCAAATCTAGCAGTTTTTAAGGCTTTCCTGTAGGAGAGAGTATTTTCCCGCCAAGCAATACGAAATACCTCTAATTTTGTTTTTCTCCAGCTGTGCTCCAATTTCCGAGCTGCTCTCTTTAGGGCGCGAGTGTGCTCATTGTTGGACTCTTTTCCTCAATCTTCCTTAAGCGTAAAGGAGCAACAGTATCTAACGTGCTAGAAAAGAGAGAGTCCATAGTTTCTGAGCTATTGGATATGCTGAGGAACTGAGATAAGTCAGGAAAATTATGTATAAAGCAGTCTTTTGTGGTCGAAATGATGGTTCTACCATATTCGTAACAATGATTCGATATCATCGCTCTGCTGCAATATTTCAACGCCACTGACATCAATTCCATGCAACGTTATTAAATCTAGAGTATGATTTCAACAATGAGTAGGTCCTGACACGCGTTGTTTAACACCAATAGAGTTTACAATGTCTATAAATGCTGATCCCAACAAATCTTTTTCATTATCGACATGGTTATTAAAATCACCAACAATTAGGACTTTATCTGCAGCCAGCACTACCTCAGAGAGAAAATCTGTATGGTGCCCTCGTGGCCTGTATACAGTAGCCAGTACAAACATCACAGGGGATTTATCATTAACACTTGTTTCTTTGGATAACGTTATATAAAGCACCATTACTTCAAACTAATTATACTTGAAACCTGACCTCTGAGAAATGCTAAAAAATATTGCTATAAATTGTAGCAACACCTCCCCCTTTACCTTTTGGATGCGGCTCATGTTTGTAACAGTAATCTTGGGGGGTAGACTCTTTTAATGTTATCATCTGGTTTTAGCCAGCTTTCTGTCAAACAAAGCACATCTAGTTTATGGTCAGTGATCATATCATTTACAAAAAGTGATTTTGTAGAAAGGGATGTAATATTCAATAAGCCAAGCTTTATCATTTGTTTATCTGTATAAAATCTGTTTTTTATTTGTTGAACATCAATTAAATTGTTACTCTTACTTTGGTTTGGACGTTTTCTGTATTTTCTAGTTCGGGGAACAGACACAGTATCTATAGTGTGATATCTAGGTGAAAGAGTCTCTATGTGCTGAGAATTAACTGACTTCTGTGACGTGAGGTGGCTAGCAGACGGTCGTTTAGCCAGTCTGTATGCTTCCTGACCTGGGCCCCAGTTAGTCAAGTACGAACTCTAAGACTATGTGCCATATTTCTAGAGAGAATAGTGGCACCACCCCAGAAGGGATGAAGACCATCTCTTTTCAACAGGTCTGGTCTGCCCCAAAAACTCTTCCAATTGTCTTTGAAACCTATGTTATTCTGCGGGCACCACTTAGACATCCAGCCATTGAGTGAAAACAGTCTGCTATGAATCACCCCGGTAAGCAAGGAGCGGACCAGAGCATATTACAGTGTCTGACATCGAGGTCAAACATCATTAGCGCTGACGTGGATAAAAATCTTACTGAATTTATGTCTAGCATTAGCCAGCACTTTTAAATTTGCCAAGATGTCAGGCGCTCTGGCTCCCGGTAAACATTGGACTATGGTGGCTGGTGTCTCTGTTTTCACTTTCCGTACAATAGAATCGGCAATAACTAGAGCACTTTTTAGAGCACTTTGTATTAGTAATTCACATTTGTACTAGATGCTATTAACCTATTTAATACGGTAAGGTGAAGCTTACTTATTATTTTTTACAGTAACACAATAAGGTTTCATTTGTTAATGAATCTAACATTGAGCAATATATTTTGTAGCATTTATTAACTATTGTTAATGTTAGTTCATAAAAAATATATTGTGACGAGTCGGCTGCCTCCCCCCTGTCCATCATCACCACCCGGTCCCGTATTCGCCGCCCTTCACCAGGCTCCCGACGGGAGTGGGTGTGTGAGAGAGGAGGGGCGCTGAACACGCAGGGCTGGCGGCGTGTGATGAGGCGCACCTGACGTGAATAGAGCCTCATCACCGCCGCCGTTTAAAACGCCGAGCGCGCCTCTCCTCGGGAGGCCGGTCTCTTCCCCGTGCATGCACGCTGGTGTCCTCGTGGGTCCAGGAAGGGTGCGTCGAGCAGGACTGCCGCACCCGTTAGGCGGCTGACGGGCCAGGATGCCGGGCCGTCGAGTCCCCCAGAAGCGCCGGGAACCAAGGCGATGGAAGAAGCCGCGCCCGAGACGCCGCCGCCACTCGCTCCCGGCCCCGAGAGGGGAGCGCGTGCGGCCACCGGACTCCGCCCCTTCCCTGATGAACACTACCCTCCTTCACTAGCCCCACGGCACAACGAGGACACCAGATTCCCCGTTTATTTGGACACTTTTTCCCCTTTGGACACGTTATTTTACCCCTTATTGTTTAATAAAAACCTCTCCGAGGCTTGACGCCATGCCCACTGTGTCTGTCGTTGGCTCCTCCCGCCACAATATATATTCATGTTCAAGTTAGTGCACAGTGTATTATCTAATCAGATACATCTTTTGATCTTGGGAAAAAAACTAATAGTAAATGTTGAGATTGCCTGAGGTTAAGATTAATACATGCTGTAGAAGTAGTGAACAAACACATAGAGAGCAGTGCGCAGCCATTTTTTGCTGCAGCGCCCGCCCAGGGAGCAGTTGGAGGTTCAGTGCCTTACTCAAGTGTCTCACCTCAGTCGTGGTATTGAGGGTGGAAGAGAGCGCTGGTCATTCACTCCCCCCACCGACAATCCCTACCGGCACCAAGACTCAAACTCTCGTGAACCTTTGGGTTACAAGTCCAGCTCTCTAACCATTAGTTCACGAGAGTTACTCATGTTAAATAATGTAGTTACTTCTGCACTGCTTGTTGAGAATGTCTGTTGTTGTGTTCTGAAGACCTTTGTAGAAAACTTGCTCAAACACTCAATACATTACAATATATACACCAAACAAAATTGCATGTACTCTTTTTATGTTCATTAATACTAATTAGGAAACGTCTGTGCCTTATTAAATACCATATAATTTGTTTGCAATTGACTCTGTGTTCATTTATTTAATGTGCATCTATGAATTAACACCTTTTTGTTCCAAACCTGTATGAATTTCTTTGTTCTTTTGAACGCAGAAGAAGATATTTTGAAGAATGTTGACAGTAGCTATAGTACTTTGTTCCATAATATAGCAGTCAATGGCTACTGTCAACTGAAAAATATTTATTTTGCTCAAGAGAAGAAAGAAACTCGAACAAGTTCGGAACAACTTGAGGGTGAGTAAACGGTGACATAATTTTCAGTTTTGGGTATCCCTTAAACTAATAAATTAAGATTTTTTTTTTTTTTTTTCATCGTATAATCCAATTGAGTGAGTAGACTTTTTTTATATTATTCAAAACACACAGGATTTACACAGGAATCATAATTGTAGGATTATTCACTCGCTCAAAAGCTGATTATTCATTCATGTACAATGCCTTGCTCTGATTGTCATGACAACTAGGTTTACAGTGCCTTTGAGACAAAATGTCATGGTCTTTGAAGTGAGCCTAAAAATATTATCTCAGATACTATATGAATAAAGGCAGATATTCATTACACTATGTTTACTAGCCTCAGTAGCCTTATTAGCTAGTTGCATAGCATCATACAAAGTTTCACCATCACTTCCCATCATAAGTGATGGTTCTTATCATAATATTATTTGGCTTCAGGTTTTTATTTATTTATTTATTTTCTATAAAGATAAAGCATGGTGCTCCTGCATATTACAACATTTTATCAAGTACACCAATTATTTTGCGCACTTTGAGATAGATATTTTCTGGTGTATTTGCATTTTTAGTTTGATGCTTCTTGCAGGTTTAGACATTTTCCACTTTAGTAGATGAAGAATGCAGTGAAGCTTTATTGTCATCTAAAAATATTGGGTTATTGTGATCTAAAATTGTCATGCAAAATTGTTTTTATGTAGTCAATCAAACAATCAATTAATCAATCAATAACATTATATTGTTACATTATATACATTAGATGTTGGTAAAATTTCTGCAATTTAACTTTTTCAAAGCAAAAACACTTTGCCTGAACAGCTGAAAAGACACCAAGCATTTTCCTTGAAATCTGAAAATAACATTTATGCAGCAAACTACCCTTTTCAATCTTCCACAGTAGACTCTTACTGAAGAGAACCTTAAACGAGTGGTTGAAAATACCTCAAGGACCATACTGTCAAACAAACCATGATGAATCATAATTCTTTTTTTTTTTTCAATGAATGTATCAGAAAAGATTTAGTCGTCATCTAAAGCCAATATGTTAAAAGAATAAAATACCTCTATGCGACACGAAACAAAACAATATAGTGTTTCTGCCAAATCGGCCTTGCATGCTGCAAAAAGTGGTAACCCTCAGTTATTACTTTGAAGATAAGTTGTTTGGTAGCAATTTTTAAGTACTTTGTACTTATTAGCGATTACAAAAACATGAACCTACCTCTAAACCTAACTTTAACCCATGTTGTTGTCTTATATTACCAAATAATCTCTTGGGTAAGTACAACCCATATAAAGTAGTTTTTGGTAGTATAAATTATTGCATTTAGATTGATTTAGGGATGTTATTTAGACATTAAGCATAAAACCAGTTAATTCAGAGGTTACAATTTAGGTTAACATTTTTTTTCAGTGCATGGTATATTTTCAGTCTAAATGTTATGAGTACATATCGCTTTGGCTTTGAACATTTTATTGCTGAGGCAATTTAATGGAGTTTATAGTGGTATCACTATCAACTTTGCCTAAAACTGTAATGATTTATTTTTTAAATACATGAGCAGAGCTGTAAAAGGAATGTGGATAGCATTCTTTGGAATCTTGACAAATGTGTGCACAGTTTATGACATTATTGAGATGTATAAGATTATTAGGATATTTTTCTCAAGAAAAAACATCTGAGAAGGAGGAGACCTAAACAGATCTTATGCAAATATCTGTGTAATTGGTAAAGTGCTCCGGTCCTTTAACTACATATTGTGCATTGTGGCCTCTCCATGAATCATAAATCCTCATCTTGCCAGGCATTTAGAAATTCCAACGGGTTAATTTGGATCGTATCCATTATTATCATAGTTCAAAACATACTCTATGGTTTGGAGACTTCACTACCTTTCAGTGTAGCAGAAAAAGCGGTAACCATGGTTACAACTGATCAGAGGAGGCTTCTTATCCAGCCTACAAAAGCAGGTGGACTGAAAAATGCCGCTGCTCTGCCGAGAAACAGCCGTGTCCCTAGTCCTGTCAGAATCCACATGACTGTTCATTTGTCATTCATAATAAGCAAACCATCAAATCTTGAGGCTTTTTTCCACTAGGACTTTCTTAAGGGGATAATGAGTTTTCTGTATCTTTTTAGCTGTTACTTAATTGTACTGTGTGTCATTAAAACACCCAATGGAAACTAGGCAATTGAGTTAAAAACCAAAGGGAATCTATGGATTTTGCCATTCTTATTGAACGTTGAAATCCATCATCTGTAACCAATTTTAGCCTCCATATGTTGTCCACAGCACAACACAAAAGAAACTTAAGTTAATGGCATCACACAGGTATTCTTTATTTTATTTACCCATAAATTAGTTGTATTTACTTCCGTTTCGTTAAGTTTTGCGCCAAACATAATGCCTTGTCTTTTGCAAATATTTACTATGGTTCTGCTTGTATTCCCACATTTTACCAATCAGTTTCCGTGACCAGTGAACCTGTGCTCAAACAAGTACCACGTTACTTTTGTACTGTGCACCATATTGGCAACAACAAAGAAGACAATGATGTTTGCCTATTGATCTTGGAGGAAGGAAAGAAAAAGATGAAAATGGGATGTTCTGTGATCATTTGACCCACAGACACAACACATAAATGCTATTTACCTCCTACACCTCTGTTCTTTGTCCCTTCTAATGGGCCTATTGTACACAAAGTCCCCTGCAGTCTATCCTGCTCAATGGTGAAAAACGCTCACACTTTGTTCAAATATCATAAATATTGTTAAATCATGCTGACATACTGCTGACCAAAAATGTTAGATTGAATCTCCACACCAGACTATTAACTACGACTTTTGCCTCAATAAACTCCCACTTTGCTGCTTATTAATAGTTAATATTTAGAGTAAGGTAGTTTTTAAGTATGGGGTAGGAATAATTGATCTAAAATTATTCCTGAATAAGGCATTAATATGTGCTTTATGAGTACTAATAAACAGGCAATATGCTAGTTAAAAAAAACAAGTAAGAATTGGTCTCTGAACTAAAGGGTTACCACATACATATCATTTTTGTTTTGATGATTTGCATTAACTTACTGCTCACAAACAAGCCAAGAAAACGATTCATGTATTATGAGTCTGGCCTTATTTGAACCAAATAACATCTGACACACTGAATATTTCAGTTTTAAGACCCAAGTGTTATTTGCGAGGTAAATTAAATTTCAAGTATTCACTCACCCCACAAAATACGAACAGCTCGAGAAATGTCAATGCAATGTACACTAGCGCTTTCCCGCTCTATTAATCACATAATAGAAATCTTAAGTCACTCAATTTACCCCAATGACTGAGCCAAGCTCGAAATGTCTGCACTTCATGTCAAGCGGCCACTGAAAGCGATGAATTATCCATATTGCAAATGTAGTTTCACACTAAAGCCATTATAATTCTGTAGAGGTGGAGACTGACATGGATTTTTGAAGATCTGTAGAGAGGATCTTCAGGAGCGACTCTAAACTCTTAGTTTTAAATGGAGGTAATCTATGGATCAGATAAAAACTCTGTGCACGTTTCCTCACAGTGGGAGACACAGTAATGTATTCCATTGAACTGGAGGGAACCTTTTCATGTGAGGGCAAATCATATGGTTGTTATTCAGTGTTTGGCCATTTAAAGTGGTTCCTAAGGGGTGAGGGGGTGGGGGGGATAAGAAATTGTACTAGCAGAGTTTTGAGAAAATATAGAAGCCTTTAATGTAATGGAATATCGGGTCAAGTTCATTGGGAAAATGATGAAAAAACTATAATCGCTAAGCAAATCGAATCAACTCTGCAACTTCACTGAGAAAGAAAACTGCTATAGCCTTTGGACCCCGGTCATAATGGCCACATAAAATCAACCATTTTAAATGAGAACTCTGGTGCTGCTAAAAGTTCTTATGCATCAGCAATTTACTATTAGCCTACTACTTTCCTGCGGTTTTGATTATCTGTCTAGAAATACTAGCTGGGGAGGAACTCAGTTACGGTGCACAGTTCAATGAGAAGGCAGAAATACTCAATGCGGTATGACCTTTTGTCAGCACAAACGAACGTTTCTCATATATTCTTTTAAAGGTTAAGGGTAGTGACACTGCCCTTCAAATACAATGCGGCTCTACAAAAGAAGTCAATGAAACTCCTTTGAGCAATTAAACAGCATAAGTGACACATTTCATTTGAAGTGTGCACAGCTCAATGTGGTTTTGCTACTGAGACTAACATACTCTTGTATTTTAGTGCTATTAGGTACTGAGTCAATACGGAAAAATCAGTCCCCCTAAGATTTCGAGTCTAATGCAAAATCAGGCAAACTCCAACTTGCATTATGCAATGATGAACACAATTTTAGATCAAGCTTGTGTTGATGTATTTCCAGTTGAAACAGGAAGTTGGGACATGTCCAAGAGTTAAAGCCTGTTTACTCCAAGAATGATAACTGTAACGTTTATTTTATTACTATCCACACCAACATTCTATTTTATTGTTCATCTGCTATCTTGAAATTGATTCTAATGATATTGTTCTTCTGTGTCATTATCATTGCAGTTGTAGTATGGACTCTGCTATTCTTTTAAATCAAAGTAATTTACATGGTTGCAATTTTGCATGAATTTGTATGATGTGATTTGTATAAAAATATAGTTTTTTTTTTTTAGAAGTATGAAGGTACACTCCAAACCCCACCCTTAATCTGAACAAATTCGTGTGAAGCAGTTTTGAGAAACCTAGAATAGCTATGAATTGAGTGTTTTGGCAAAGATGAGAGATAGTGTTTGCCACCATGACTTGCTAACTTGCTAATGTGGTCTTAAGGAGGGAATACTTCCATATAGTGGGAATTTTGCAGCTGCAACTGGACTTGTCTATGCTGCCCTTGAGTTCCTTGCACTGTCTCTGAATGACAAGGACTTTATATATTCAAAGACTGCACTTTTTTGCTTATGAATATTATATGAATGAGAGAAAGTCCAACATTTCATTGGTTATATGACATTGTATCGTAAGCTTGGTGAACAGTTTTGAAGTATTTGATGTTTCCCTTTCAAAGAGAGGAGCTCTTTGCACGACTGAAATAGATGGCCAAGAGGTGTTTCAAAGATGGCCACCAGGTGAAATGTCTTGCCTTAAAGGGCCTTTAAGAAGATAAGGAGCCTCATTTATAAAATATTGCGCAGAAACCATCCTAAATTTGATCTTATCTCGAATATGCGTACGTTTGATTCATAGAATGAACGTACGAACAGAAAACGCACGTACGCGTCTCTTTCAGATGTGAAATCTATGAATCGCAAATGATCTTGAACTTGCACACAATTGAATAGTTTCAGCTCTCTGCATTGTAAACGACTCCTGTATGTCATTAAAATATAAAATATCACCAATCATCGTAACTTAGAACAGCGAGCTGCAAGAACAGCTTACATTTTAAAAAACCTGCAATACTCCGACAATAAAATGTGCGTACGTCTGCTCAGACCCTGACGTGACGCTAAGCACTTTTCCAAGTCAAAGACCGTCTTTATAAATATGAGCGCTGGCCTGGATTTAAGCGTATGCACACTCTACGAACAAATCTGAGCGTACGCACACTTTATAAATGAGGCCCAAGGAGCAAACTGTGCAGGGAGTTGTGTTGACAGAGTTTGGTAATTCAGAAAGGAGGCCCAACTTACGAATGTCAAAGAGTTCATTCATAAAGAACAACACACGTCATTCGTGGACATCCGTGCTCATGCACACTTTTTGCAGCGCAGTAACAATGTGATTAAGGTGTGTATATGCCTGTTTATTGTGATTAAAAGCACCATACACCACATTTACACTCTGAAAAATGCTGGGTTAAATACAGCCCAGTGCTGGGTAAAATATGGACAAACCCAGTAATTGGGTTGTATTTAACCCAGCATTTTTTTAGAGTACGATTATGATATTAAATAAAAATTTTCAAATCCCCAATAAAATCTTGTGACATGAACTGTCCCATAAATGTTGTCTAAACAACATCTCAGGTTGGTCCAATGTGCATGTGTAGTCCTAAGCATGCATCTTGGGACAGTGACTGTTTCTATGCCAACCAGAGCTTCTATGAATTAACTATACAGTTTATTAGTGCCCGCTCACTTCTTGAGAGAGCGTTTGTTCCAGAATATTTTTTTTTCGATATAATATCAATCTACATATTTTAAGTTTATTGCAAAATATGCATAAATACGCAAATAAGTATAAAATAAAAATACGTATCTAGACTGATTTAATTACCTGATATGCAGTGCATCACTGGCCATTCCCTGCAAGCTCTTTTGGCTTGATTTACTTATCGGGACTCTGATTGGTGGAATTTTCTGTACATTTTCATGGGTGATGTAGTTTTTCACCATGAATTCAGCTGTTAAACACACCTATTTTAAAAAATAAGTTCAACCTCAGAGCTCACAGTACATTTACACAAATGGTGTAAATTCTGAACGACAAACTGAATGTTGATCTGTATGTTTAAATTTGCTGGCTGCAGGACAGGTAACATCTCCCACAACATTGAAGTTACCATTTACACAGGTAAAAGCCAAACTGACTCTACACTTCACTCACAAGCATATATATTTGTAAGCATCTTCAAGCCTCGTAGGTATAATTATCCGCTGGAGTTCTGAACATGTTTCCATTTAGTGAAAGGACTTAAAGGAAATCACAACTGCCACTAGAGATGGGTAAAATGGATTACTCTCTGTGCTCAAATACAGCTTGTTCACAAAGCAGGATGCTCAATAAAAGCACACAGCCCAGTGGAATATTGAACACCTGGAATGAGGGTGGAAGTGGATAAAAATGTGACCGTGTGATGCAGTACTGCCCCCTGTTGTTTCTGTCTCCAAAACTGGCAACAACATCCAATTAAACTGAAGATGAGGTTGGAATAAAGAAAAGTCTTTGGAGACGAATGAGCACAAGGACGGCAAACATAGTACTTTTCATAAATGAATTTATGAATTTCATAAATTCATAAATGGTGTTCATTCAAATTCATTACAAAACCATAGCTGTGGAAAGAATCGATTGAAATGTAACAATTTGTAAAGATTTTTCATTACCAAAATTACAATAATGTAAGTATACATTTAATGTGCTGTATCAAACTTGCTCCAAATGCACTACTTAAAATGTGTCTGCAAGAAAATGTTAAACTCCATATAAGGGGTTGGTCAAATATGTGAAAAATTATCATGATATTGCAAGTACTGTAAATACAGTACTACAATAATAAAAAATATAATAAGAAATATCAAGAACAATGAGAATTACAAATAAAATCTCAATTAAATGTCCAGGCACTTTACAGAAACAACAGTTTGGGGTAAAATTTGATATTTCATCATGAAAATAATATCACAATTCAGCTACAAATAGAACTCTGACAGATGCTTTTTTGACTAACTGAAATAAAAACGCCCTTGAATTGGCCACTGGAAGGCCATACCCATTCATTTAAGGATGAGTGATAGCTATGAAGTCTCGGTTCCTCTTGATCGAGTCTCAGAATGCACTGCTACCTGGTGAGTGTGAGGAGCTAAATTTACCCTCAACCAGTATGGCAAACAGTTTTGGCGCAAGTGGCTAGGAGACAATACCTCCACTGTGACGCCTGGGAGTGTACAGGTAATGAAATGGCCTGCTTATTTAACATGCAGATTTATGCATGCTGTAATTAATTTGCCATTACTCCTTGATTGATGTCCCTGTGTGTTTTGAAGCAGACATCAGTCTATAATTACTCCCCATGTTGTGCTCCCTCCATTGTTTCGTTAAAATAAACAGATGCTAATTTTACCACAGCAAACAAGTAATTGTCCCGCTCAATAATTGGGAGTGACCGTCTGCCATTTGCTTGGGGAGCATTCAAACTCGCACTTTATTTGTCGGTTTCATTTAATTTCACTAAAAACTTCCATCCAAAGGTAAGACATCTAGTCTCAACAGAAGCTAACACTATGCATCACAATGGCTGTGGAAGTGCTTTCAGTCTCTTTATTTAGACGACAAACCCACTATATTTTTCTCATCCGTTTCTTTGGCCGCTGAGTGAAAGGAGATGTGCCCATGAGGGAATCTGGTGAATTGGACATGTAACTTCCTTCTGAACCACCAGGAGATGGAGGGATGCCTGCCTCACTCATGGTGGACATGGGACCTTCTTCAAAGACGTCGCTGCCTAGAACCCCATGACCTGATACCTGGCCCTCCTCACTGTCCTGAGGTTCCATCTTCACCTGGGCTAAATGCCACAAAGGAGAGCTGTTCCCTGCTGCTCCTTTTGAAGAAAAAAAAATAATAATATGTATTATTAATTTTTTTTTAAATCATGCTTGTCTTTAATTCTGGCCATTATGCAAATCCTTGCTCTTTCCCTTAATGAACAAGCACAACCGACCACTTGAAATAAAACATACTGGCTGTATTATGCTTTCGTTTGAGCAAAATATCACAGTGGAGATTGTTAAACCTACATGTTTGTTGTTTTTTTCAAATTGTCAACCCTTTTTATATCAGAGCAGAGAGCAAGCATGCATGGCTGCCAGATTGGGAAGACTAATTAAAACACCGGCCAACTTCCGGCAACGTCAAGCATCAAAGCTTGTCACCGATCCAAGATAACTCAAATGTCAAATAAATATGAAATGTTTTTTTTTTAAATATCACAGACGATTATGCTTAATTGAATGGGAGAAGAAGAAATCGTGATCACGATTAAAATACAATTTATCATGCAGCCCTAGAATGGATTACTTGCTAAATATATTCATTTAGTAAGTTCATTAATGGACAATTAAATAATATCAACAGATACAATGTTTGATTTTAATTATGTATTTGTAAATGCTTGGATTAACATTAACTAAGATAACAGAACAAAGATAAAAAGAAAAAGCCCTTACATTTCAAATGTAAAGTAATCAAATATAAATTAAAACACTACTTCGTCTTCACTGGATGAGTTAAAACACTGACTCTTATTACATTTATTCAGTCATGAGAGCAGAGTAGTTTTGTCTTTTTTTTTTCTGTCACTTTAAGACCAAATGCACAGATCTTATATATTATTATTCATTAAAAATGCTTGCATTCACTTTAAGAAAACCAGCTGTGTTTACATGAACACTTGTGAGTTCTCTTTCACAGCTTATTGCACTTTTATGCATTTATGAATTAGTGTATACAGTCTTCCAATTCAATGGAATTACTTTACCAAACCAAAGCTTTAACCAAACTGAATCTGATCTGAAGACACAGTAGCTGCTCACGCAGAGGTATACAGCAGACATTTAGCCAGAGATAAAGATAAAACAGCTTACAATTCAAACCAGAAATAGTTAAATGACTCTAGTCAAGGATGAACACAATAAATTGAAGCTGTATAGATAAGAATATTATTAATGAGTGCAATACACTAGTAATAATGAGAAGGCCTGCAGTGGACTGCTGCACGCTAGTTGTAAAAAATATATTCACATGTAGATGATTGCTTCACGCTTGACAGCCCTAAAATAACTCTCTGTATGAAGTTGCACTGAACATGGTTACCAGAAAAGCCTGATCAATAATAAGTATTTGTGCAGACAGCATGCTGTGCCTATACGGTAAACTTTCTCCAAGAGGTTTTGTCTCAGCTCATCACCAATACAGCTACTTGTGTAACAAATTCTCCTCCTTCCACAATACAAAGACAATCACATTCCCTGCAGTGAGCAGTGTTCTTGTTATTATGCACAATTCACATGTTGATTTAGGAGCTGTTGTGGACAGATCAAAGGACAACATTTTTCTAAAGTCTGTTGTTGATTCTTTATGGTGTGCTGCTCACTCCCAAGCGTCTGGCAGAACAGACAGTACAACAAACAGTAGAAAAAAGGCTCAACACATGGCTGGATGCCTGCATTCAACAATTCTTATCAAAAAGTTAAGAATTTGTGAATGCAGAGCAAGAATTGCCCTGTGAGTCCAAACACCCAGGTTGTATTGAAACTCATTAGTTTGTGATTATATGTGGACTTTGAAAATGTTACAGTAATTTAGACCAAGGGTTTTCAAACTGGGTCCTCAATGGGAGGCACAAGGCAGTGCTTGGGTGTCCACTGAAAATTTGGTAACACTTTAGTTTGGTGACCAATTCTCAGTATTAACATTTATTAGTACCTATAAAGCACATATTAATGCCTTATTCTGCATCATTATTCTGCATTCTGACCATATTCTACATCCCTTAATTTACCCAGTACCTAAGCATAACAAATACCTTACTAACGGTTATTTACTGAGTTTATTGAGGCAAAAGTCATAGTATATAGTTAGTTAATAGTGAGAAGTGGTCCCAAAATTAAAATGTGACCAAAAATATATACTGCAAATAATGAAATTACTGTGAAAATTATTGAATTAAACAGACCTTTTTTTTTCCTATTCAGGTTTATATATCTAACATCTAAAAAAATATTGTTCAGATAATATTACAATCATTTTGACGTTCAACTATTTAACTTTTATGTTGTGAAAGATACTTATGACGCTAACTATTTTTTTCACTCTGTATAAATGTGTCTTTACTTGGGAGCATTTCCCCATTTTTTAGATATTGGTGAAAATTGATCCATTGAACTTTTATTTTATTAACTTTATCTAAAGTATGTTTGCTACTCATCTCATAAACTTAGAGGTTAGCCAATCATAACACTTACATAAGGAAATCTTAAAGGTAGAGTAGCAAAAAATTATAAGGGTAAATGAAACCATGACTGAACAAGAATTAAAAGGAAAATAAACTGTTTATTCGCCAATATAAGTATTATTATTATTATTTTACAATTAAAAGAATAAAACAAATGGATAAAGAAATGAAAGAATTGTGTATGATGTTTTAAATTACTTTTCTTCTGAGCATTTCAACTTGTCTTGATTGAGCACTAATAAGGATCCTTCACAACTGAATGAGGTACCTGATGTGTGAGGGGAATGTCCCTCTTCCAGTCTTTCATTGGATGTGCCCAGAACACTGATGGGAAGGGCCTGGTCACCTGATGTCAGATCCGCTTCTGGCTCCTTACTCAAAGGGACCGCAACGTTACTCATTGGCTCCTCTTTAATCTCCAAGGGTTTGGAATCCTCCAGAGCTTTTTCTGGATTCACGAGTCTCTCATACTCTTCTGAGAGCTCCTTACTGACCTACAGTCCAAGACCACACTAGTCAGTCAATGCCATAGCAATCACAATGTAAAATAAAAGGTACACATACAATCCTACAGATATTGAAGCTGACATAACATTGGAGATCTCTCACCTGCAGCATGTAGCTGTGATAATCTTTAATGCGGACCTGCCAGAAGCGCTGCAGAGCTAGGACGCTGCCAATGCCCACCTCATGGAATACCTGTTCCACCACGTCAGGGAAGGGTGTAGAGCCCTGGCAGGCCTCCCTGTCAACAGCCACGCGCAGCAACTTGGTGATCCGCAGGTAATGTTCATGGACCAGGTCAGTCAAAGTCTCCAGCACGCTCTCATTCGCCGACTCGAATCCCACGTGAGCAAGCACTGTGGCAACCGACTGGTACAGAAGCTGGCGGCAGGACGGCCCGCTCAACTCAGTGACTGGCTCACCTTTACCTCTAAAAGAAGGGAGATGTGGAGAAATAAAAAAAAAATGAAAAATAGGAATCACAGGACAATAAAGTGTGGAGGTTTTTTATATAAATTTAAAAGAGGATGCATTTCAAATGCTCATGTTTAAATTTATAGGTTACATCTGATGATAGTGTATCTAGAGAAAAGGTTCATCGAGACAAATTTGGGGTAGTTACATCACAGTATATAGTAGTAGTTATATCACATGACATTTTACAACCTGAAATAACCTTGCTTGATTCATCAGAGAAAGGTCAAACTTACTAACTGACCTTCACACACAGTCATGGGGGACTGCAGGGGTCCTCTCTATGATTTTTTATTTATTTTATGTTTTTTTTTTTTTCAAGAATGTCTTTAGTTCATATATTAAAAACTTTCTGATCCTAGAAGAGGTTTATTCAGGTCACTGCATGTATGATTGGAATTTTCATGTATTTTTGAATAAATTAATAATAAATAGGACAAAGGTGCATGATGATCTATTGACATACTTGTAGAAGTCGCTCTCTGGGTCACTATGGCGTAGTTGGAATGGCTGTCGAGGAGCTTTACTATCCAGTGGAAGCAGATCATCAGGTACAGTTGGTGTGGCAGGCCGGGGAGGTAGAGCATCCCCATCCTCAGGTTTGAAGACACTCTGAGCATCTAATAATGTGGACAGGGGTTGCTGGCCTTGCTGGGCAGCAGCAATGAGACCCCGGAGACGACGAGCATGCTGGCTCAGCTGCACAGTGTGGATCGTGAGGCTGCAGGGCTCAGAGGGGATATCCAGCATGGTGGTGGGACGTGGACGCTGTGCAGAAGGTTGGTGCAAGGGAGGGTCCTGCATCTCCACCTGGCGGAACTCACGCTGCAGAAGGTCAAAAGAACTGCGGCCCGAAGGAGCCGAAGCCACTGGGAGCTCGCCCCAATAACGCATCATCTTCACACAGTGCTGTCACTCAGTGTTTCTTTTGAATCTGAAAACCACAGAATACACTGCTCAAACTGACCTTTCTGTGAAAAATCATATCTCCTGTCACCTGATGCACATGTAGCAGTTACGAATGGTTAACACTTTTTTTTTTAGAGAGAAACTTTAATTTGATATACTTTTTGCATTCAATCTATCCCCCTACAGTAGGAAAAATATACCATAATATGTAAAATTATGTTATAATATATCTGTGTGTGTGCGCGCACGCACGTGCTATTTAAAATAAATAACAGGTATATACATCATTGTAATGTTGCACTGCCTTTATACTGATTAAAATGGGGGGGGGGGGGGGGATAACGAAATAAATATAATACAAAAATGAGAATAACAATTACAAACCAACTCAAAAGTAAAGCAAAACGTATATGATTTATTTATGCAAATTATAATTTTGAAAGACTTCATGAGATTTCATTTCAATAATGAAGAGTACACTTACGTCTTGGTTGAAATGTTCTAATGTACTATAATATGCACATAAAACGTATATTTTATTTTTACAAACTTTCATTCTTGTACGTATTTATAGACTTCTACATTCACATTATACAATATAAGACGCCCAGTGTTTAATGTGGCACTCATAAAGCATAATCATAATCATAATTATCATAACAAGTCGCTTAGTGTAAGTTACCTTTTTGAGCAGATGATCATAAAGGCGAATAACAGCAAAATAAAGCAATATGTATAATTTCGACAAAACGAACTATTAACTACGAGCGGCTGTGTGGTACAACACTAAAATGTTTCCGTGGAAAATGTAAATAGTTCCTAGACACCGGAGATAAGATATAAAGACTTTAAAATGTTAAAACCATAATATGCATTGCAAATAATTACTATGCATCCATATGTTTATACATGTCTTGATATAAAATAAATAGGATCGATCTATATTACAAATTGTAGACTACGGGATCGGAATGATTAAAGTGTTACACCAAACACAGCATATGGTGTAGTGAACGCATGATGGAGTCTGAATGCAGCGAAGAACAGATGGAAACAGAGAAGAGCTCGGACCCTGAGAACGGTCAAAGCAGTGATCCTAAACAGGACATCACCAACACTAATGAAAACACAGATGATCCTTTTAAGAAACCGGCTCCATCTCTCACTGTGAAGAAATCAGGAGGATCAAACTCAAGCAAGAAACTCGCAGAGGAATTAAACAGCAGCGGATCAGAGAATAAAGACACAGATCTTGATACTAAACACCAGCAGCCATCTGCAAAACCCACAGACACTCCAACAGACCCGTCCCATCCATCATCCGAGAGATCAGATGCACAGAAGGTCCAGCCCAAACCAAAAGACATCCGACCCAAGCTCCCTCCGGCGGGTAAATTTCCTCCGGTCCCGTACACCGAGCCCCCGTGGGGATCTGTTCCCGAGATCAGCTACTCGTTTGAGCTGCTGAAAAACGGGGCGATCCTAGATGCGGTCCCGCTGACCCAGAGAAGTTACTTTGTGGTGGGTCGGTTGCCGGTGTGTGATGTGTCTCTGGAGCATCCGTCCATCTCCCGCTATCACGCCGTGGTGCAGTACCGGGGCAGAGCTGGGCAGGACGGGGTCTTAGGAGAGGAGAAGGGCTTCTATGCCTATGATCTGGGGAGCACTCATGGGACGTTTGTGAATAAGAACAAAATACCCCCTAAAACATACATAAGGCTACGAGTGGGACATGTTCTGAAGTTTGGAGGAAGCACAAGACTCTTTATTTTGCAGGTATGTATTTATTAAGAGTAGCACATAAAGCAGCACATATATGGTCATGTTCAATTAAATAAATAAATACATGCATACATGCGTAAAACATTTACAATGTTCAATATTTTTTAAGTGATGTTTGTAAAGTTTGATGTATACCATGATGATACTAAATGATTACCATGTTCATGCACCGTGGTTTTGCCATTGTACTTGTCCATAAAACATGGTACCTTTTGTGGCTTTAATAGATGTAGTAACAATGGTATTTCACTAGAAACTGTTTACCAATATCACCCTGCAGCCCAAGACTGGTTGCCTACTGAAGCTACGCAGGGTTGAGCCTGGTCAGTACCTGGATGGGAGACCTCCTGGGAAAACAAGGTTGCTGTTGGTAGAGATGTTAGTGAGGCCAGCAGGGGGTCCTCACCCTGTGGTCTCTGTGGGTCCTCACCCTGTGGTCTGTGTGGGTCCTAACGCCCCGGTATAGTGACGGGGACACTATACTGTAAAAAGCACCATCTTTCAGATGAGACGTTAAACCGAGGTCCTGACTCGTACTTCTCGTAAAGAGTAGGGGTATAACCCCGGTGTCCTGGCCAAATTCCCTCCACTGGCCCTTATCAATCATGGCCTCCTAGTAATCCCCATCCATTTGATTGGCTCTATGACTCTCTCTCCTCTCCACCTGTAGCTGGTGTGTGGTGAGCGCACTGGTGCTGTTGTAGTGTGGCTGCCGTCGCATCATCCAAGTGGATGCTGCACACTGGTGGTGGTTGAGGAGAGACCCCCACATGATTGTAAAGGGCTTTGGGTGTACAGCAATACACAATAAAAGTGCTATAAATGCATCATTCATTAATTCATTCAAAGTTACTAAAACAATTTTCATTCAGAAGTTGCTTGTAATTTTCACAATTAATTACAATGAAAAACAGCAAGTAACATATTAATTTAAACATGAAATTTTGTGGTTTTCTTCTTCTCTTCTGTAAAACATACTCCAACAATCTGTTTTATTTACAACTTCCAAAATAAATAAATAACTTTTGCCATGTTGTCCGAAATTAAATTCAGAATTTACGTTAACTAAAGATTGGTTAATTCTTAAATACAATAATTATATATTTTAATATTATGTAAATAACATGTAATCAATATGTTTCCCCTTTTATGATTTAAATTAGACCTCGTAAATAGATTTATCTCATGCTCTTCGGTATTGATTTAGCTTTGATACTCCCGAATTCCCTCTTTTCTCAGGGTCCAGAGTTTGATGAAGAAGCAGAATCTGAACTGACGGTGACAGAGCTCAGAGAGCGTGCTAGAAAACAGAGAGAAGAGCTGGAGAAGAGGATGATGGGTGATGGCTCAGATGAAGAGGAAGAGAAAGAGGACAGTGAAGCCAGTGCTACAACGAGAAGCTCCTCCGAGGATGCTGGCTGCTCTTGGGGAATTGGTAACAAAGACAACAACAGATGATCCTCAATCCATTGTATCTACCTGCTCTCAGTGAACTTACACATTGTTTTTTTTGTTTGTTTGTTTTTTTAGATGAAGAGACGGTGCCAGAAGAGGATGAGAATGAGGAGAATCCATTTGCCACAGAATTTCAAGAGGATCAGGAAGCAGCATACTTAAAAGATCCTAAAAAGGCATTACAGGGCTTTTATGACAGAGAAGGTAAAATAACTTGATTCAAATGAAAATACAGAATCATGAAATCTTGATGTCTTTACCAGGCAAACATGTTATTTTAACTGTTTATTTTCCTTTCAGGAGAAGAACTAGAGTTTGAGTATGAAGAAAAAGGCCATGGTACCTGGCTCTGCAGAATTAAGTAAGCACTCAATTTCTGTTTGCAACCACATTTGCACCTTTCTTTTATTTTTAGCAGTTTAACACCAGCTACCAAGATTGGAATGATTGGTGGCAAAATCTTCTATTGAAATACACAGACTGGTTGATCTTACATTGTGAACATTACTTATGAAAAAGGATGCAGGTGATTTTGGTGATATTTAAGAAGTTAAATATTGTGTTTTATTTCTGTGTCTTTTAGGTTGCCAGTGGATGATGCTATGGGCAAGCAGCTAGTGGCTGAAGTGACTCACCCAGGGAAAAAGAAAGAAGCGGCCATCCAATGCTGCTTAGAGGCCTGCCGCATTCTGGAGGCCCGTGGTCTTCTGAGACAGGAGGCAGGTAGGTAGACATCAGACAATCAATACCAAAAGCTTTATTGACAGATTTATGACTGGAGCAGTCAGATCATTTAAACCCTTAAAGGGGTCAGCGGATGCAAAATTCACTTCATGTTGTTTGAACAACATGAAAAGTTGTTCAAACACCCCCCCCCCCCCATGATTGACTGACAAGACCGTCTTACCTTAGACCCGCCCTGAGTGAGCTGAGAGCTGTCCGCCATTGTATCAGCTCCAGTGCAGGGGAAGACAAGATGTCTCTGATTAAGCGATTGAGGCTTTTTGTTGTTGGATGTAATAATGAATAAAGCAGTCATCATTTACTCCCGACATCTGAGCCGCTGAAGGATTAACGTTACTTTCGCTTTGAAGTGAATGTGCCGATCCCAGCTCTGCTTAAATGTGTCTATGTTCATGCAAATCATTCGTGATCCAGCTTCATCTACAGAAGAAGTGCGTATAACGTTTTTTATGAATCTTTGAAGATCGCCTTTCCTAATATGTGCTAGTTAGCCAGTTTCGCAGCTAAAGTAAACAGTACTGCTCGTCACCCCACTGAAGAGAGGGACAGGGTCAGCAGAGTCATGACCATTTAAAGGGACATGGACTAAAAACGGCTTGATGAAAACAGCTGATTTTGGCAGGGTAAAGGTGGTGTTTTTTACACTACCACTGAGAAATTTTAACCAAATTACTTTTCAATAAGACCCTAAAGAATCATATCAATTTGTGGAAAATGGGCATCCGATGACCCCTTTAAAAAAATGACCATGTTAACTTTTTTGGCCATGTTCTTTCCAAAATAATATATATATATATAAAAATCGAGAAAAACGCATTTAAAAAAAGTTATAAATTGATTTGCATTTTAATTAGTGAAATAAGTATTTGACCCCTTCGCAAAACATGACTTAGTACTTGGTGGCAAAACCCTTGTTGGCAATCACAGAGGTCAGACGTATCTTGTAGTTGGCCACCAGGTTTGCACACATCTCAGGAGGGATTTTGTCCCACTCCTCTTTGCAGATCCTCTCCAAGTCATTAAGGTTTCGAGGCTGACGTCTGGCAACTCGAACCTTCAGCTCCTCCACAGATTTTCTATGGAATTAAGGTCTGGAGACTGGCTAGGCCACTCCAGGACCTTGGTGTGCTGCTTCTTGAAAAGAATGTTCCCATTTTCAATGCCCTGGCAGTACATGGCCCCGTTCATCATCCCTTTGATGCGGTGCAGTTGTCCTGTTCCCTTAGCAGAAGAACACCCCCAAAGCATAATGTTTCCATCTCCATGTTTGACGGGGGGGATGGTGTTCTTGGGGTCATAGGCAGCATTCTTCCTCCTCCAAACATGGTGAGTTGAGATGATGCCAAAGAGCTGGATTTTGGTCTCATCTGACCACAACACTTTCACCCAGTTCTCCTCTGAATCATTGGTAAACGTCAGACGGGCGTCTTCTTTGTGTTTCTTCCATTTGCAAATAATTGCACCAACTGTTGTCACCTTCTCACCAAGCTGCTTGGCGATGGTCTTGTAGCCCATTCCTGCCTTGTGTAGATCTACAATCTTGTCCCTGACATCCTTGGACAGCTCTTTGGTCTTGGCCATGGTAGAGAGTTTGGAATCTGATTGATTATTGCTTCTGGCTACCAGGTGTCTTTTATACAGGTAAGGAGCTGAGATCTCCTTACCTGTATAAAAGATACCTGGGAGCCAGAAATCTTGCTGATTGATAGGGGATCAAATACTTATTTCACTCATTAAAATGCAAATCAATTTATAACTTTTTTGTAAAATGCAAATAGTAACTTTTTTCTGGATTTTTTTGTTGTTATTCTGTCTCTCACTGTTTAAATAAACCTACCACTTCAAGTATAGACTGATCATATCTTTGTCAGTGGGGAAACGTACAAAATCAGCAGGGGATCAAATATTTTTTTCCCCCCACTGTATGTATGTATTTTTTTTGCAGGTATTTATAGTCCCCTTACAAGCATTCTGGTTTTGTATCTTTACAGTGTCCCGCAAACGCAAAAAGAAGAACTGGGAAGATGAAGATTTTTATGACAGTGATGATGACCCGTTCCTTGACCGGACCGGAGCAGTGGAGAAGAAGCGGACTGAACGCATGAAGAAGGCTGGAAAGATTCAGGAGCGTCCTGATACGTATGAATCACTGGTACGAAACCAGCATCATATTTCCTTGGTGATTATCCATGCCCCTGTGTGTGCTATACCTGGTATTGATGTAATATGTATTCTTTCCTAGCTAGCTAAACTGGCTGAGGTTGAAAAAGAGCTGGCTGAGACTGAGAAAAGGCTCAGTTCTTCTGGGAAAGGTATGGTGCAGAAAGTCCCTGTCCTTTTTTATAAATCCCTCCATATTTCACCATGTGTAAGCTTACACTTCATGTTTGTTGTCATTCTTCAGGAGTCTCCAGTTCTTCAACAGAGGACCCTCTAGATGCTTTCATGAGCGCTGTACGCAGCGAGGTGGCTCTGGATGGAGTGGAGAGAAAGAAGCTACATTTACATGTAGCCGAGTTGAAGAAGGAAGGTCAGAGACTGCGCAAGCTAGCAGACCTAGCCAAACCCACCCAGCTGCCTTCATTACAACCCAGCAGGTGAGCTCAGTGTTCCCTCCAGATCAGCTGGTCATTTAAATATAACATGCATTTCATTTTAGACAATTTAGAAACAGATTTACTAAGGGTTTAAAAACATATGCATAGTTGATCATGTACAAAAGATGTGATTTCTAATTGACTACTGCAGTCTGTTGAAGATTTCTGTATCTCTCATCAACATCTCTCTCACACTGCATGGTTTCACAGACCTGGTTGTGCAGTTTGAATGATTCAGGTTTCTTTTTTGGCATAAATCTGTTGAGCAATGGGTTTGTGATCATGATATAAATATCGTGAGAATGAATTCAGATGATGCATCCTTTTCTGAGAGTTCAGCTCAGCCAGTCTCTTGCTGTTAAGATGAGACATGAATTATTTATGTGGAAGGTTGTTTATAGGGCCAAACAAGGATGGAACTATTGAATCCAGTCCTAAAAATGAATTTATATTATAACTTTATAATGTGAAATATCATGGAATTGGGATGAATAAATCAAAAATACATGTCCTCTTTCTTCCACTGTTGAAAAGTAAAGCCAAGATGATCTTCAAGTGGATCATTAATTGTTCATTATTGTTTAAGAAATATCAAAGAATTTTGTACGTTTTAATTTAACCAGCACTTTGTTTGCCATAAAATGAAAGGAATTGTTCAAATTTCATTTTATATTAATTAAATATGCATTACTTGGATTACCAACTTTTTTATATTAGATTTAAATTAATTGGATTTCCACCTTTTTTATATTAAATTTAAATTAAATTTAAAAAAATTACAACAGACAACACTGAATTTCTGCAAAAAAGAAAAGGCATTACAAAGGTCACTAATTTTAATAAATTCTTATATTGTTAAAGTTTTATAAATTCAACCGATTGTCTAAAGTTGATTATTAAAATGTAGTTAAACTAGAAACTGAAGAGAATTTTTTTTTTTTTAATTACTGATCTAGTAGTCGGTCCACGGACACTGAGAAACCCAAGTTATCCCTACCTATGTTTGGAGCCATGAAAGGAGGGAGTAAATTCAAACTGAAGACTGGAACTATAGGAGTGAGTCTTTTTAAATTTATGTAGGAATAATATATCTAACTGTTATATATATGTCATTCTTAGGCACTGTTATGAGTTCTCTCTCTCTCGTTCACCTAAATGTGCAGACGTTACCCCCAAAGCGAACAAATCTGCCTCCTGAGCTCTTCAACATGAAAGAAATGCCCTCTGGTGGTGAGGAAGAGGAAGAAGAGGAGGAGGAAAAAAACAAGACCGAGGATGCGGTCACAGATGGGGATATGGAGGTTGTTCGGTCTGCAGAGACAACCAGCTCAGAACACTCCAGTGCAGACAGAGCTGAAACTCAGACACACCGCCCTAATGGTTAGACATTTACAAAAATAACTACCTACTGCCTTAAAAGTGCTGTGGGGGGAAAATCTTTGTTAGGAATTTCAAAATGGTTTGTAATACAATATTCCCCGAGTAGTGTAATTCTATTTCCGACCACAAGACAGCATTGTTGTGCTACACAGAGTCTAATTTTACATAAATACCACTTTGGACAAAATCTCGTCCATAATATTAGCCTTTAAGAGATATTATCTAAAATACTACCCTAGCTAAGAGATGTTATCTAAAATATTTATTTGTGTCTAGCTAAAGGAGACCATGAGGACCAGCCTGCTAAGATAGTTGCATCTCATGAAAAACAGAAATCTCCTCATCTTCAAGAGAAAAGTGCCTCTCGTCCAAAAGGTAGAATCACATATTCTGTGTGTATGGTTTTGTGTATTATGTGGCATAATTTCTTTGAAATGTGAAGTGTCACTGTTTTAAAACATGTTTCTTCCATTAGTCCATTGATGTTGTTACAATCAGTTCTTCTAACTTTACCTTTAAGTTGATAAAGGCAGTGACAAATGTCTGATGCACTTTATTTTTCATTATGATTCATATCCCAACAGAGGAAATTGACAACAGTGTCTCAAATGTTCCAAAGACGAATACAAAGAAGAAAATGATTGGCCCAAGCAGGGTAAGTATTGTAGTAGTAAATAATTATTATGCATGTAAACAGCTCTACTTAAGACGTAAGATATGTACCCTATGATTATTTAACAAAAGTGATAAGCCATTTGAGGTTTGGACCTACAGTAGCCCCAAAATAAAATAAAATAATTAATTAATTTAAAAAAAATTAAGAAAAGTGGCATTTGTTTTAAAGAAAGTTAACACAAGAACATTTCACAAAAATAAGTTTATTAGTTATTAACTTAGAAAACTACTGATATACTATTCTAAATTCAAATCAAAAGTATTTAGATATTTTCAAGTTGTCAAACGAGATATGTCCATAGCAAACATGATTAATTTGCTGACAAGATGGTGCCGCTGATGGCAGCTATTGTGCGTTGCTCTTCAGTGTTTGTACTGTTTTTGTTTGTTTTTCCTGTTTTTTGTTTTTCAAATATGATCAGTTTTACCATGGATGACCTGCTGAACATTCGGCAGAACACACCACAAAATCTTTTACCGGATTTTGATTTTTCGGACGTTTTGCTGGACATTGTAGTTGGCGGAGCCGTAGCTCTGGTCAAACGCTACAGGAGGCGTAGGCGGGGGAAGTGAGCCGGAGCGCTCGTGAAGCTTCGTCAGCGCGGATTTCGAACGGCGTTGCCTAGCATCCATCTGGCAAATCTCCGCTCTCTACCCAACAAAAAGGACGAACTCCTTCTGCTCTCCCGGACAAACAAGGATTTTTCTAACTCTGCTGCCCTGTGTTTCACGGAAACCTGGCTAAAGGGCGACATACCGGACAGCATACTACATCTGCCTAATTACCAGCTGATCAGAGCAGATCGCGACGCAGAATCAACGGGGAAATCGCGCGGCGGCGGGCCGTGCTTTTACATCAATGAGAGGTGGTGTACAGATGTAACGGTGTTAAAGAAGATGTGCTGTTCAGATCTAGAAACGCTCTTCATTTACTGCAAGCCATTCTACTCGCCGCGGGAGATCTGCTCGTTCATTCTCGTGAGTGTCTACATTCCAACGCAAGCGCACGTGAGCTCAGCTTTACAGAAACTCGCTGATATGATCACAGAGAGTGAGCAACAACACCTGGACTCTGTTTTAATCATTCTCGGGGACTTTAATAAAGCAAATCTCTCCCGTGAACTGCCAAAATACAGACAGCACTTCACATGTCCCACCAGAGACAGTAATATATTGGATCACTGTTACACAACAATAAAGGATGCATATCACTCGGTTCCACGAGCAGCTTTAGGACTCTCTGATCACTGTTTGGTTCATCTTATTCCGACCTGCAGGCAGAAACTTAAATCTGCAAAGCCTGTATTAAGAACTGTTAAAAGATGGACTAACGAAACAGAGCGGGATTTACAAGCCTGTTTCTCTCTCACTGATTGGACTGTTTTTGAAGCCGCTGCCATCGATCTGGACGAGCTCACAGAGACTGTAACATCTTATATCAGTTTCTGTGAGGATATGTGCATTCCTAACAGGACTCATCTAATCTACAACAATGACAAACCATGGTTCACTGCAAAACTCAAGACAGCTCCGTCAGGCCAAAGAAGATGCTTACAGAAAGTGGGATAAAGTCTTGTATAAACAGGCCAAATACACACTGGAAAAGGAGATCAGAGTGGCAAAGAGGAATTATTCTGACAAGCTAAGGAAAAAAAATATCTTCCAGTGATCCTGCTTCAGTGTGGAAAGAAATGAAGGATATCACCAGTTACAAGTCACCATCCCCCAGCACTCTGGAGAATCAACACCTGGCAGACGACTTGAACGAGTTTTATTGTCGTTATGAAAAATCACCCCACACCCACCCTGAACACCTCTCCACACAACCATTAACACCTCCAGCAACCCCCCTCTCCCCCACACCTACAACCAGGTCTTCAGAAAGAACAAAAGAAGGAAAGCACCAGGCCCAGACAGTGTGTCACCAGCCTGTCTGAAATCCTGTGCTGGCCCCTATCTTCACACAGATCTACAACAGATCACTGGAACTGTGTGAAGTCACCTCATGCTTCAAACGCTCCACCATCATCCCCGTCCAAAAGAAACCCAAAATTACTGGACTTAATGACTACAGACCTGTGGCCCTAACGTCTGTAGCCATGAAATCATTTTGAAAGACTGGTTTTGGCTTATCTGAAGGACATCACTGGACCCTTACTGGACCCCCTGCAGTTTGCCTACAGAGCAAACAGGTCTGTGGATGATGCAGTCAACATGGGACTGCACTTCATCCTGAAGCATCTGGACAGACCAGGGACTTATGTGAGGATCCTGTTTATGGACTTCAGCTCCGCTTTTAACAACATCATCACGGAAACCCTTCAGAATAAACTAACCCAGCTCTCCGTCCCCACCTCCGTCTGTCAGTGGATCACCACCTTCCTGACAGACAGATAGCAGTTATTAAGGTTTGGTAAATTCACATCCAGCACTGGAGCTCCTCAGGGCTGTGTACTCTCCCCACTGCTCTTCTCCCTCTACACCAACGACTGCACATCTAAAGACCCCTCTGTCAAGCTCCTGAAGTTTGCAGACGACACCACACTGATCGGCCTCATCCAGGATGGTGACGAGTCTGCCTACTGGTGCAGTCTTAACAACCTGGAGCTTAACACGCTCAAAACTGGGGAGATGATTGTGGACTTCAGGAGAAACCCCCCTGCTCTCCCCCCACTCACCATCATGAATGAGCACTGTGACTGCAATGGAGTAATTCAGATTCCTGGGCACCACTATCTCCCAGGACCTGAAGTGGGATATTCACATAGACTCCATTGTCAGAAAGGCCCAGCAGAGGTTGTACTTTCTTCGCCAGCTGAGGAATTTCAACCTTTTTGGATACAAAATACAAAATGGTTCTTTTGTGAAATATTTTCGTATTAATATTTCAAATTATCACTGTTTTTACAAGGTCACTCTGCTAGGTAGAACACTTGTGATCATTCAGTTTGTAAATACTTTTTGGGATCACTGTATGGATCTGAACAGGTCTGTAACTTACAGTAAGTTCATGTGCTCTGATATTTATACATTTCTATCTTTATTTCTAGCCGCCTGTGACCATATCTAAGCAGTACCCAGAAGATGACCCTGACTACTGCGTTTGGGTTCCTCCATCAGGTAAATAGCTGCCTCTCTTCACCCCTGATGGCTGTGATATAATTTTTGTTGGTATGGTGCTTAAGTTGTAATCATGTTAAGCTAACAAATGGCCCTTGTTACTATTCTGTATTAACCATATGGCAATCTATGACTTTATCAAAAGATAAAGACTTGATGTCTTACATAATGTGTTCTTTAATCTGCTTTGAAATCATTTTTGCTCAATGTGTAGACTACTGTTCAAAAGCTTGGGGTCAGGAAGATGTATTAATTAATTTATTAAAGAAATTTATAATTAATTTAATTTATAATTAATTTGGCTAATTTATAATTAACAAGAATGTATTATGTTTATCAAAAGGGACAGTAAAGACTATTTATCTAAGTATCCTAAAAAAGTATCACAAATATTAAACAAATATTTCTTGAGCACCAAATCATCATATTAGAATGATTTCTAATGGATCATCTGGCACAGAGGACTGGAGTAATGGCTGCTGAAAATGCAGCTTTGCATCACAGGAATAAATTACTTTTTAATATATGTGTTCTTTTTGGATAGTGTAATATGAAAATGTAATATTTCCCAATCAGACTCTTTTGCTGTATATTTAATTAAATAAATGACCCTGAGACTTTTTTCAAATATATATAAACTGACCCCAAACCTTTAAATGATTTATTTAGAGACGTTCAAATTATTAGAGACTTTAGACATTTTTAAATTATTGCCCATTACCCATAATTCGTTTTTTAGCATTACTGATGACAGCATGATGAATAAATATATATATAATATCTATACATAAAAATTTTAAATTTCTCCCATTTACCTTAGGAAATGTACCTGCTGCATAACAAAAACATTATTATTGTACGTTAGTTTGCATTACATTTTCTCTTTGACTTGAAAATCCTTCTCGTTATGAAAGTCAAATAAATGCTTTGTAATTAATTACCATTTCATGTTGTCATTAACCAGAAGTGTTTAGCAGGTGAAACACAGATATAATTTTATCGCATGTGTCTGATTTAAACAGGTCAGACAGGTGATGGTCGGACACATCTGAACGATAAGTATGGATACTGAATAGAGGAAGGAAAGACCATCCTCTCTGGATCAGGAATGGAATCAGCCCAAACGTTCATCTTAGCCCTTGGGAGTGGATAGATATATCATGTTTTTCCCATCTTTGTACTTCATTTCCAAACAGTGAACTTTTAGAGAGATGTTTAATTAAGACTTTTCTAGTACTTGTTAATGTAAACTGTTTGGTCCTGTGACTGATTTTCACTTTCTTTTGCCCTGTTTTCATTAAAACATTTTCCACCCCTAGTCTGAGACCAATGATTTTCAAGTGGAGGTAGCTTAAAGGGTTACTTCACCCCAAAATGAAAATTTTGTCATTAATCACTTACCCCCATGTCGTTCCAAACCCGTAAAAGCTTCGTTCGTCTTCAGAACACAATTTAAGATATTTTGGATGAAAATCGGGAGGCTTGTGACTGTCCCATTGACTGCCAAGTAAAATACCACTGTCAAGGTCCAGAAAAGCATCGTCAGAATAGTCCATCTGCCATCAGTGGTTCAATCTGAACTTTATGAAGCTACGAGAATACTTTTTGTATGCAAAGAAAACAAAAGTAACGACTTTATTCAACAATTATTCTCCTCCGCGTCACCGCATTCATTTTGGGGTGGAGTAACCCTTTAGGTTGGGGAAAAGATTATTCTATTTTCAGGGTTGTTTTCTTTCTGTTCGGCTGTACATGAAATGTATTCCATTTGACGTTATATTTTCTTAAAATGCATCATGCCACTGTAATGTCAGTCCACTTATGTTTAAGCACTTCTGTTGTTGACAAAACTCTACCTACAGCTTGCTGTTCTGGGATCATTTTAACAGGCTTAAGCAAACTCATTGACCACTCAATCCGCTTCTGGGTCATTCTCGGAACAACGGTGACTCCCTCCTCGGTTTGGCTGAGTGGCCATGCTCCGTATGGAAGCGAGTGGCGAGAGCTCCTGTTGGACGCGGTTCTGTTGACTGCTAACGATGCCTCCTCAGAGAGAGGAGGCTTTACCAGCCATCTGGACACTTGCTTGGCATTCTATGATTTGGAGCAAGCTGTTAATGAATCAGTCTGTGTGTGTTTGCAAGAAAGGGAGTGTGAGTGAGCTCCGTGTACATTATTTATGTGCGTATTCACTTCTCTTGATATTAATGAAGAATGACTCAGTGTTGGTGATGTGTGTTGGCGTATCCAAGGATGGATTAGGCCCCCCACATTCACTACTACGCACTGGTCTCTGTTTATCTAACCGTTTTAGTGCTTTTGAATTCTCCATTGTTTGGAGACCATGAATGTGTATTTTGTTACTTATATTTTGTAAAATAAACATTTACGCTGTGTCTCATCAATTTAGGGTCTTGTGTTGAGTGGTTGGGGTATTTTAAGTTATAACCCTGTAAAGCCAACTTTATCATATTTTCTAAGCAAATTTCTAAGGCCCCTAAATTATCAAAAAGATCAAATTCTTCCTGAAAAACCTGTTATATACAATTTGCATGCCTTATGATTGATAGTTTATATTTTTAGCAAGTAAAAAGCCGTTTAGTGTAATTCTAAAAATGTTGCTCTTCAGGTCGTGGTACTTTTTTTCTGTCAAACCTTTTCTGATTCTTATAAAGTAAATAAAATTAAAAAAATTATATTGTAAGTAATATTGTTACAACCTTGTTCATTTAAGAAAACAAAAACTTATTTTAATTATTTTAAAAAACATGTTCAAGGCAACATTTAAGGCATGTCTCTGGATACACTCAGTTTAACCCACTGGCAAAATGAAGCAGCACCAAACCCACCAGAATATGCAAAAAAAAGGCCTCTAACACTAGCTTGTTCTATTTTTCTATTCTGTTTTCTTTTTATTATATAATAAATAAAAACCTTGCTACGTGTACTGCGTTAAGCTAAATGAGACTTGCTATAGCACTTGCATATCATTGCTCTTTTGTTGATTTTGTTTGTTTCCATTGTCTACATTTGTAAGTCGCTTTGGATAAAAGTGTCTGCTAAATAACTAAATGTACATGTAAATATATGATTAATGCAATAAGGCAATGACTGCCTTAAGTCTGGAACTCATGGACATCACCAGAAACTGGGTTTCCTCCTTTGTGATGTTTTGCCAAGGCCTTTACTGCAGCTGACTTCAGTTGTTGTTTGTTTGTGGGTCTTTCTGCCTTTTGTTTTGTCTTCAGCAAGTGAAATGCATGCTCAAACGGGTTGAAATCAGGACATCGACTTGGCCATTGCAGACTATTCCACTTTTTTACCTTCAAAAACTCCTGGGTTGCTTCTGCTGTATGTTTTGGTTCATCGTCCATTTGTATGAAGCACCGCCCATTCAACTTTGCTGCATTTGGCTGAATCTGGACAGACAGTATACAGTTGTGGTCAGAATTATTGGCACCCTTTGTAAATATGATCAAACGCGGCTGTGAAAATTAATCTGCATTGTTAATCCTTTTGATCTTTTATTTAAAAAAATTCACAAAAATCTAACTTTCATTGTAGAATAAGAATTTAAAATGGGAGGAAATATAAAATAAATGTTTTTCTCTAATACACATTGGTCACAATTAACGACACAATTTTATTCAATACTTTTTGAAACCTCCATTTGCCAGTTTAACAGCTCTAAATTTTCTCCTATAATGCCTTATGAGGTTAGAGAACACCTGACAAGAGATCAGAGACCATTCCTTGATCCAGAATCTCTCCAGATCCTTCAGATACCCAGATCCATGACGGTGCTTCTTCTCTTCAGTTCAACTCACTCAATTTCAACAGGTAAGGTCAGAGGACTGGAATGGCCAGCAGAAGCATGGTTTTGTGCCCAATGACCTATTTTTGAGGTTTGTGTTTGGATTATTGTCCGGTTGGAAGATCCAAACATGGCCAATTGTAAGATTTCTAACAGAGTCAATCACTTGTTGATGTTTTATCTGTTGGTATTTGATAGAATCCACGATGCCATGTGTCTAAACAAGATGTCCAGGACCTCCAGCAGAAGTATAGGCTCACAACATTAAAAATACAGCAGTATATTTCATTGTACACATGGGGTACTTTTTTATCCCTGTGTGCACCAAACCCATCTTGAGTGTTTGCCGCTAAAAGTTCATTTTTTTAGTTTCATCTGACCATAGAAGCCAGTCCCATTTGAAGTTCCAGTCGTGTCTGATAACTGAACATGCTGGAGATTGTTTTTGGATGAGTGAGGAGAATTTGTCTTGAAACCCTCCTGAACAACATGTAGTGATGTAGGGGCTGTTTAACAATTTTTTTTAAAGGTTTTCTGACCCCGAAACTCAACCTTTCTCTACAATTCTCCAGCTGCGGTCCTTGGAGAGTATTTAGCCACTCAAACTCTCCTTCTCACCGTGCATTAGGACGATATAGATACACATTCTCTTCCAAGCAGATTCATAACATTTTCTGTTGATTGGAAATTCTTAATTATTGCCCTGGTGGTGGAAATGGGCATTTTCACTACTCTAGCTCTTTTCTTAAATTCACTTCACTAATTTGTGAAGCTCAATGAACTTTTGCTGCACATCAGAAATACATTCTTTGGTTTTTCTCATTGTGATGGATGATTAAGGGAATTTGGACTTTGCTTTCCCTCCTATTTATATTTCTGTGAAACAGGAAGCCATGGCTGGATAATTTCATGTTCATAATCACCCTGGAGTGCTCAAAATTGTAAATATGAATGGGAATATACTTCAGAGAATTTCTAGGGGTACCAATAATTGTGTCCAACGTGTATTTGAGAAAAAGCATTTATTTTTTTATAATGCGATTTTCCCCCATTTTCAATTGTTTTAGTTCAATGAAAGGTTAGATTTTTGTGTTTTTGTTTTTTTTTAAAGATCAAAAGGATTAATAATGCAGGTTTATTTTCAGAGCCTTCTTTGATCATATTTACTAAGGGTGCCAATAATTCTAACCACGACTGTACCTCTACACTTCAGAATTCATCTGGCTGCTTCTGTCTTCTGTCACATCATCAATAAGCACCATTAACCCAGTGCCACTGGAAGCTGCATGTTCATGCCATAACACTGCTCCACCATGTTTCACAGATGATGTTGTATGCTTTGGATCATGAGCTGTCCAAGCCTTCTCCATATTTTTTTCTTCCCGTCATTCTTGTACAGGTTGATCTTAATTTCAGCCGTCCAAAAAATGCTTTTGCAGAAGTGGTCTGGTTTTTTTTTTTTAGATGTTTTTTTGGCAAATCTGGCCTTGTTTGTACCTTGTGGTAAACCTTCTGTATTTGCTCTTGTGAAGTCTTCTCTTGATTGTAGACTTTGACAGAGACACACCTACCTCCTGGAGAGTGTTCTCCTCTTGGCTGGATGTTGTGAAACGTTTTTTCTTTACCATGGAGAGGATTCTCTGATCACCTACCACTGTTGTCCTCCGTGGACATCCAGGCCTTTTTATGTTGCTGAGCTCACTAATCCATTCTTTTTTTTAATTTTCTTCTCAGAATGCACCAAACTGTTGATTTGGCCTAATGTTCCTGCTATCTCTAAGCCTAACAATTGTTTCACCTGCATGAAGAGCTCCTTTGACTACATGATGATACAGAAATGTCAGGCTTCTGAAACTATGTTCATTTCTATGCACTCAATACTTGGTTGGGGCTCCTTTTGCATGAATTACTGCATCAATGCGGCGTGGCATGGAGGCAATCAGCCTGTGGCACTGCTCAGGTGGTATGGAAGCCCAGGTTGCTTTGATAGCGGCCTTCAGGTCATCTGCATTGTTGGGTCTGGTGTCTCTCATCTTCCTCTAGATTCTCTATGGGGTTCAGGTCAGGCGAGTTTGCTGGCCAATCGAGCACAGTAACACCATGGTCATTGAACCAGCTTTTGGTACCTTTGGCAGTGTGGGCAGGTGCCAAGTCCTGCTGGAAAATGAAATCAGCATCTCCATAAAGCGTCAGCAGAAGGAAGCATGAAGCGCTCTAAAATTTCCTGGTAGATGCCACGTTGACTGTGGACTTCAGAAAACACAGTGGACCAACACCAGCAGATGACATGGCAGCCCAAATTATCACTGACTGTGGAAACTTCACACTGGACTCAAGCAACATGGATTCTGTGCCTCTCCACTCTTCCTCCAGACTCTGGGACCTTGATTTCCAAATGAAATGCAAAATTTACTTTCATCTGAAAAGAGGACTTTGGACCACTGAGCAACAGTCCAGTTCTTTTTCTCCACAGCCCAGGTAAGACGCTTCTGACGCTGTCTCTGGTTCAAAAGTGGCTTGGTAGCCCTTTTCCTGAAGACGTCTGAGCGTGGTGACTCTTGATGCACTGACTCCAGCTTCAGTCCACTCCTTGTGAAGCTCTCCCAAGTGTTTGAATCAGCTTTGCTTGACAGTATTCTGAAGCTTGCGGTCATCCCTGTTGCTTGTGCACCTTTTCCGACCCAAATTCTTCCTTCATTTTCATTAAGCCCTATATCTAAATAATTTGAAAATAAAAGCAATAAAAAAAAAACTATATATATATATATACAGGTGCTGGTCATAAAATTAGAATATCATGAAAAAGTTTATTTATTTCAGTAATACCATTCAAAAAGTGAAACTTGTATATTAGATTCATTCATTACACACAGACTGATATATTTCAAATGTTTATTTCCTTTAATTTTGATGATTATAGCTGACAACTAATGAAAGTCCCAAATTCAGTATCTCAGAAAATTAGAATATCAATTAAGACCAATGCAAAAAAAATGATTTTTAGAAATGTTGGCCAACTGAAAAGTATGACCATGAAAAGTATGAGCATGTACAGCACTCAATATTTAGTTGGGGCTCCTTTGGCCTGGATTACTGCAGCAATGCGGCGTGGCATGGAGTCGATCAGTCTGTGGCACTGCTCAGGTGTTATGAGAGCCCATGTTGCTCTGATAGTGGCCTTCAGCTCTTCTGAATTGTTGGGTCTGGCGTATTGCATCTTCCTCTTCACAATACCCCATAGGTTTTCTATGGGGTTATGGTCAGGCGAGTTTGCTGGCCAATCAAGAACAGGGATACCATGGTCCTTAAACCAGGTACTGGTAGCTTTGGCAGTGTGTGCAGGTGCCAAGTCCTGTTGGACAATGAAATCTGCATCTCCATAAAGTTGGTCAGCAGCAGGAAGCATGAAGTGCTCTAAAACTTCCTGGTAGACGGCTGCGTTGACCTTGGACCTCAGAAAACACAATGGACCAACACCAGCAGATGACATGGCACCCCAAACCATCAATGACTGTGGAAACTTTACACTGGACCTCAAGCAACGTGGATTATGTGCCTCTCCACTCTTCCTCCAGACTCTGGGACCTTGATTTCCAAAGGAAATGCAAAATTTACTTTCATCAGAGAACATAACTTTGGACCACTCAGCAGCAGTCCAGTCAAGACGCTTCTGACGCTGTCTCTTGTTCAAGAGTGGCTTGACACAAGGAATGCGACAGCTGAAACCCATGTCTTGCATACGTCTGTGCGTGGTGGTTCTTGAAGCACTTACTCCAGCTGCAGTCCACTCTTTGTGAATCTCCCCCACATTTTTGAATGGGTTTTTTTCACAATCCTCTCCAGGGTGCGGTTATCCCTATTGCTTGTACACTTTTTTCTACCACATCTTGTCCTTCCCTTCGCCTCTCTATTAATGTGCTTGGACACAGAGCTCTGTGAACAGCCAGCCTCTTTAGCAATGACCTTTTGTGTCTTGCCCTCCTTGTGCAAGGTGTCAGTGCTCGTCTTTTGGACAACTGTCAAGTCAGCAGTCTTCCCCATGATTGTGTAGCCTACAGAACTAGACTGAGAGACCATTTAAAGGCTTTTGCAGGTGTTTTGAGTTAATTAGCTGATTAGAGTGTGGCACCAGGTGTCTTCAATATTGAACATTTTCACAATATTCTAATTTTCTGAGATACTGAATTTGGGACTTTCATTAGTTGTCAGTTATAATCATCAAAATTAAAGGAAATAAACATTTGAAATATATCAGTCGGTGTGTAATGAATGAATCTAATATACAAGTTTCACTTTTTGAATGGTATTACTGAAATAAATAAACTTTTTCATGATATTCTAATTTTATGACCAGCACCTGTATATATATATATATATATATATATATATACACACACACACACACACTTTTTTTTCTTTAATTGCATATCATGACCATTAAAATGATATATTATACTATATATATATTTGAGTATTTCAAGTAAAGTATCAAGACACAAACTGGGAAGAAATATTTATTCCCCTCATTTGAGGCATAGCGACAGAAAAGGACAAATTGTTCACATGTTGCAAGCATGTACTGCACTATATGCCCCTATCGCAATATTTCAAAAATATTTTATTTGTTTCACATAGATACACGTTAACACCTAGGTGAAACTTATGCAACAACTACGAATAATTGTCCTTATTGTTCACCCTCTGGTTGGCCTGGCTTATTGACCCTTACACGGGTTACAACTGCAGTTTACATTCAGTAAAAAGTATTGAAGTATGCTGCTAAATACATTACATCCACAATCAAAATCCTCAGAAGGATTGGTTCTGAAATATACTGCATGGATAGGATTCCTGCTGTCCATATTTAAGATCACATGTCAAGTTCTGTACTTAATTTTCTACACATCAGAAGGATAACACATAGGCTATGTTTGGAATAGTACACTAGCATACTCATCTTACTATTTCGGCTGTATGTTGTGTGAACAGTATGCACATTTTCTGGGAAATATTATATCTCACAGTACACTGTTCGACCTTCTAGTTCCAGTGTAATTAATAAACCAGAATATTTGTTTTCCAGAAATTAATTAATGCAAACTAACCTTTTTTTCATCAAACTGTTTTCAAACATTTGTTGTAAATATAATGTATCCTGTTTCACATTATATATTTTTTTAAATAGTACACAGTACACAATGTGTATTTTGCAGGATGCAGTACGCTAGTATTCAGTTCAGCCACTGTGTGTATGATTTCATCCCTGGTGCGTTTAAACAGTGTCAAAAATATTTAATAAACTAGATATTGACGATAAAACTCATTGTATTTAGGTACATAGTACTGAGTATGCTACATAAGGCGCATTTTTAATATATGATGTTGAAAGAATCTAGTAAAGTGTTTTTTTTTTCTCGTTCTTCGCTTAAGATTTAATTGCTTTGGAATACACATCAGATAATCAGCTCTGATTACTGATACATTGTTATGGTCAGACTTACATAACATCTGATGTTGAACAATGACTTGGAATATCTGGACTGTGCTGTCATTGTATCTGATTGTTAGCTTTCCGGATTACACTGTTTATAGATCGAAAAACTCTTATCAAAAATGAATTAAGGGCCGTTCTGGCATCAAACTGATTGTCTTTCATCACATTTTGCTGTGTAAACCAAATGCAAATTAAATGTGGTCTTACATTTTACTCTTAAATCCAATGGTCTCAAAAGAACCATGTGGCCCAATCATGAGACGTTATCTACGAACCACTGACCAATCTCTCCTCACTCCTGTCAAACACATCTGAGAGACCAAACCATTTGGTTGTGGTTTTATAGATAGCGCAGTGGTCATGGCCTTGTCATTATAATAAGTTCTAAGTGGGTTTCCTGAGAGATAGAGAGGATGAGACGGCTAAAGGCTAAAGGTTGCCGTCTCCTCATTCCTCTCCTACATTCTGGCCCTGATCACACTTCCTGTTTTATCACAGGGCCTTTGTTCACACTAATATCCTGCAAAATAAAAGCAATGCAAAAATACATTGTCTTTATGTTGGGAATTTTTGGTCCACAAAGTTGTGATGTTTTGTCTCTGCGAGTTTCCAGTCCTTTCCCTCAAGCACATGGAGGTTCCTCGGCAGGGAGCAGGGGGCTGCAGGTTGGAGCGTTGTTCAGAGGGCGGAAAGCGAAAATGGATGGATCGTAGGAGTATCGGGGTGCGTGACGACCACCACTCAGGTTCTGTGAGGAAACCACAAGAAACAAAAAAGGGTATAAAGGCGACTGCAAGCTGAAGTGGAAAGAAACTGGATTTGATTTGATTAGTGAGTGGCCATGAAGTAATAAAAAGACTTTAAGGGTTATTCTTAAGTCATTTTATGATTCAGAAGGTTGATCTTGAGCACCGCTTTGTGTTGGTCTAAGCTGAGGGTGGCGTTTGCAAGAATGCCTGACTGGCCACCATAACGTCTGGTCCATTGCAGTGTAATTTGTGAGAAAATTAATCACAAAATTAAATATTGAGGACATGTTACACTTTATTGAATGTGCATTCAGCATTATCCCAAACCGAAAATCTGCAAATCCAGGTAAACTTGGATAGAATTTTTCAAAATCATGGAGATCTGTTGATCAACTATTCATAGATATCACAACTTTATCGTAAATGGGTTTTGGAAATATGAATATGCATATGTAGACACAGTATCTCACAGAAGTGAGTACACCCCTCACATTTTTGTAAATATTTTATTATACCTTTTCATGTGACTACATTGTAGAAAAGTGTAATTTCTTCAGTGTTAAGTAGTGAGTGTACAGCTTGTATAACAGTGTAAATTTGCTGTCTCCTCAAAATAACTCAACACACAGCCATTAATGTCTAAACCACTGGCCACAAAAGTGAGTACACCCCTAAGTGAAAATGTCCAAATTGGGCCCAAATTGTCAATATTTTGTGTGGCCACCATTATTTTCCAGCACTGCCTTAACCTGTTAACCTTCGCCCCCCCATTTTGGGCCTCACAGGTGAAAATAACCTACCTAAATTAAAACGGTAACAGTTCCTGACAAAGTGTGCTACACAAACAAATTAGGTATGTTTGGAAAGAAGACACTCTGGGCTTTACTATCTATCATCCAGAGTTAATAATGCTCAAAAAGATAAAAAGTTATAGACACTGACGTGCCTTGAAAAATATTTTTCCACACTGAATGTTTTTTATTTCATATACAAATACATGAAATAAGTCCTGGAGCAATCCAGAAAAGTAATGGATTGAAAGCCACATGTCTCATGAGTTTATATTTCAAATTTGAAGAAGATACCATGAACAATTAGATTCCTGCATTATTTTTTTCTGAAACTATTTATAGTCCTCCCACCCCCCCTGTTTGAGGAAAAATAACCACCAAATGTATTGCAGAATTTTACAAACTATTTTAGTCATTATACATATTCCTGCATAGTTTTTCAATTATAAAATAATAGACAGAATTTTAGACATCATATAAGTGATTTATTTGAGCACTAAAAAATACAAAAATAATTATTTGAGCAATAAAAAAGGTATATAGTATGTATACTGAAGTATTCTGATTGCCAGACATGAAGTGATATTGGCAGACATGGTCATACAGTCAGTAATCACACGCTGATGTGCTTCCATTCAGATGATAATCATACAGATGGGCCATATAATCAATAATAGCTGATCATTGAATCACAATGATAGCCGTCATAGAGTCGGTAATAAACACACTGATGTTCGTCCATACAGATGATAATCATGCAGATACGGCCACATTCCCCACACAATACACACACATATGAAAAAATGTAGAAGAAAAAAAATACATTTTTTTTATGTATAAAGCAGATCGCTAAGTTACGCCCCGGTCAGATGACAGCGTCATAGCCTGCGTCACGCTTTCAGGAGACAGCGCCAAATTCAAATAAACTATATTCCGCTTTTCTGAGACTTTTTTTCCATGGACGGTCTCATTCTGTTTGTAAAACTGTATGCTACAGCACCGTGTTGTTTTTTTACCACCAAGACCCTGTTTTTGAGCGTAATTTATTCTATAATGGACGCAAACAATAACTCTCCCAAAGAAATGAAATGTAACCAAAGGAATATTCATCCTTATTACAACGTTATTGTTTCGCTGGGATGTTGTTCTGTGGACCCTTACCTCTCTAACTAAACTGGGATTTCAGCAGTGGACGCGTTTGTGGCTCGTTATTACAATGAATCTGGTACGTACTGCTTTTTTATTCTGCATGTTTTGATGTGTACTGCTTACGCAAATGTAGCAAATACATTCCTTATAAACTTTCCAAAAAGTGAGCATGCGGGATATGCTGGCGTGCAGACCACTCAAGTCTGATCGCTCAGCCTCGCAAGCTCCACAGGAAAACAGCGATCTGTCGTCGATGCTTGAGGCTTAGACCTTCAGAATGATATATAGTTTGTCAAGATTAATGATATTCTTTCACGTCAAATTCATTCATAAACATTAAACTAGTGGGGAAAAAAACGCTTCCGTGCACCGTCGCTCTGGTAAACGTAAACAGGTTAACCCTCTTGGGCATGGAGTTCACCAGAGCTTCATAGGTTGGAGTCTTCTTCCATTCCTCCATGACGACATCACGGAGCTGGTGGATGCTAAGAGACCTTGCGCTCCTCCACCTTCCGTTTGAGGATGCCCCACAGATGCTCAATAGGGTTTAGGTCTGGAGACATGCTTGGCAAGTCCATCACCTTTACCCTCAGCTTCTTTAGCAAGGCAGTGGTCGTCTTGAAGGTGTGTTTGGTTCCCTCAATGAACTGTAGCTCCCCAGTGCCGGCAGCACTCATGCAGCCCCAGACCATGACACTCCCACTCCCACATGCAAGACACACTTGCCTTTGTACTCCTCACCTGGTTGCCGCCACACACGCTTAACACCATCTGAACCAAATAAGTTTATCTTGGTCTCATCAGACCACAGTACATGGTTCCAGTAATCCATGTCCTTAGTCTGCTTGTCTTCAGCAAACTGTTTGTAGGCTTTCTTGTGCATCATCTTTAGAAGAGGCTTCCTTCTGGGACGACAGCCATGCAGACCAATTTGATGCAGTGTGCGGCGTATGGTCTGAGCACTGACAGGCTGACCCCCCACCCCTTCAACCTCTGCAGCAATGCTGGCAGCACTCAGAAGTCTATTTACCAAACACAACCTCTGGATATGACGCTGAGCACGTGCACTCAACTTCTTTGGTCGACCATGGTGAGGCCTGTTCTGAGTGGAACCTGTCCTGTTAAACCGCTGTATGGTCTTGGTCACCATGCTGCAGCTCAGTTTCAGGGTCTTGGCAATCTTCTTATAGCCTACGCCATCTTTTTTGTAGAGCAACAATTCTTTTTTTCAGATCCTCAGAGAGTTCTTTGCCATGAGGTGCCATGTTGAACTTCCAGTGATCAATATGAGAGAGTGAGAGCGATAACACCAAATTTAACACATCTGCTCCCCATTCACACCTGAGACCTTGTAACACTAACGAGTCACATGACACCGGGGAGAGAAAATGGCTAATTGGGGGTGTACTCACTTTTGTGGCCAGCGGTTTAGACATTAATGGCTGTGTTTTGAGTTATTTTGAGGGGACAGCAAATTTACACTTTTATATAAGCTGTACACTCACTACTTTACATTGTAGCAAAGTGTCATTTCTTCAGTGTTGTCACATGAAAAGATATAATAAAATATTTACAAAAATGTGAGGGGTGTATACTCACTTCTGTGAGATACTAATATATATATTATATATATATATATATATATATATATATATATATATATATATATATATATATATATATATATACTGTATATATGATGCTTATTAGAAATATGACTACTCCCTCATTTGCTATGGAAGGGTACTATACTAGCAATGTTTGCATAAGTAGCCCATTCCAATCAATTTGCCTAACCATCATCTCTTTATGCTTGTATGCTAGATGTCTCTGACATCTGTGTCTTTACTGTAATCATATCCACACCCATTTAACTGACCCTGAGTTTATGGTGATCACAAAGCATTGCTGGGTTGCAAAACCCATTTCTGACAGAGTTGTGATATCTATGTAGTTGTTCAACAGATCTGCATGATCTTTGACTTTCTATCCAAGTCTACTTCGATTTACAGATTTTTGGTGGAATAATGTTGAATTTACTTTAAATAAAGTCAATTCAACATCATTGTTCCGGACTGCATTTCCAGTACAACAGGAAACACATTTTGCATTTTTATTCATTAATTTATGCATAATTCATATTTTTATTATTATTATTTTGTTATTAAAGATGTGGCATTCTAGATCTCCCATACTGATTTTGTTTCAGAAATACAATTTTAAATTTGGATGTAACAGATATAAAATAAAAAGATCAAATAAGTACAATAAATAAATCATACAAATAAGTGACCAAATAATGCATTAATTTTAAGCTACTAAGTAACTAAAACTGTTTTCTTGCCATTTCTGTATGTTGAACTCCATCCAATTTAAAATGTTCCTCTAGTGTATCATCACTGGCTTACATGACCGAAATGATCTTTAAAACAAAACCTGAGTAAAACCAAATGAGCAAAAACCTGAAAAACCCAGAGAAAGTAGGAGTTCCTGTCCTGGGGAATAAAAGAAGAAGTTAATATGTTTCACATATGGCCAGCTAAATCTAGCCTGACTTAAATTGCACAACTCACAAAGATATAGGCATGTACCACAAGGTTAAGCTCGTTTCCTGTCAAATAGCCACTCTGTTTGAGGTTTTCAAATTTATCAAGGGGCCAGATCAACACTTCATCAAAATAAGAAGAGGAGGCCTCAGGGTTTCATTGCAGTGCTACATAATTCCATTTACTTGCTGTATGCAGCTGTTTTCCATGAATCTCCCTTCAGGAATGAATGTTCTATGTTTAATCATTTTAAACTGGTTTCATTCATGCATTCCTAACAGCAAATGACAAACTATCAAATACAGTTCTTTATTTTTAAGTTTAAATAGCTCTGTGGGCCTATGCTGACAAATACCTGCAATTGTAGGAAGACTAATTACTATAAACTAATTATAACAAATAGGTCAGGCTTTCCGAGTACATTTCAAGACCACATAATGTTTTTAAAACATTATACGACACACTATACCCCTTATACATGGGAAAGAATTAACCCCTCAACCCCTAACATCTGTCTCGTCAACAAGTTTCGACCAAAACTCATCCAGGCAATGAGACCGTTTGTCTTCTCTGGCATCATCCACCAACAACTTTTTTCTCTCTCCTTCTTTGGTTGATTGCTTTCTTGTTTCTGAGCCCTCATACTCTCTGGTCATGTCCCAGACCTCAAACCCCCATGATGATTTTCCCTCTTCCCAAACAGGCCCCCAGATAGCCGCTTCCCTCTCCATCTCTAGCGCTCACCTGGACCGTGGCCAGCAGAGAGACAGGGGCTCTGAGATAAACTGAGGGGCCCAACCACTACATGTGCAGTTGGGAATGGACAGAAAGTGGAGAGTGAGTGGAAGAGAATTATTATTATCAGGGCCTTTTACCCCACTGACTATGTTTGAGAAAAAAAATGGTCATTCTGAAAATATAATTATATTTTTATTAAATAACACGTACTCCCTATCTACAGACCCAACTGTTCTCATATCATATAGAACTGATGTTCTACAAAACAACAAGCTTTAAAACACTGTTCCCTGTCGATATTCCACTCGTACTGCGTCTTGATAAAGACGCATATGGGAAAAAGCCTATTTTCTCCTGAACTGAAGCCTTATTCAATCACGCAGTGAAACTGCACGACTATTGGTTCATGCAGTGTTTAAGAAACGAACCAATGGGTCAGCAGCGGAACTGCACGAGCCTATGGCGACGAAGCTCGCCAGAATGGGCGGAGCCATCTGGCTATATAAGCGGCCGTTTCGCCATAGGATCCTCAGATTTATTCTCCTTTAGCGACAACGACTTTGTCTCCACTGATCCCAGAAGCCTACTCACCATTGACATGCCTCGCAGCTGGAACCAGCGGCTTCAAATCTGTCGGCTGATCCGCTGCCTTTTCCTCACGCTCCAGCATCGCAGCAGTTCCGGTCCCGTTCGCTGCTGCCATCCGGTGAGTGCTCTAAAAAGAGCAAATTTCTCGGCGTTGTTGCAAATGCCGCAACCGCGAATGTGGCTCGTGTAGGGAATCCTGCACGATGCAGAAGATGCTCGTTCAGAAGTATGAGTCTCGCTCTTGCCGCTCTGCTCTCCTGTTTCTCCTCTCAGAAAAGCTCAGAGAATGAAGCATCAGAGCCACGGAGCTTCCCGCAGTGCTCTGATCCGCCGGTGTTCACACGTGAGAATCAGAGCTCCTCATTCATTGAGCGGTTCTATCCTCTTGGGCAGATCGGAGTGGAAAGCTATGTGTGTGCGTAGCTGAAGCTGCGCTCACACAGGCAGCCTGCTTTCACCGAAAGCCGGACTCCGTCCTGATTCACTCGCGGTCCTCTACGTAGCAGGCCCCGCCTCCCCCGCTCTCATGTTTCTCTTCTCCCAGTCACCTCGGAGACAGGAACGGCGAGCTTGCGAGGCTGAGCGATCAGACTTGAGTGGTCTGCATGCCAGCATATCCCGCGTGCTCACTTTGATCTGTCAGCACGTGTGTTAACACGTGAGGATTAGCGCCCCTCATTACATAGAGTGGCTCAATCCTTCGGCGTGGATCGTAGAATGCTGCGCTGGGCGGCCCCGCTGCTCACGTTTCTCTTCTCCTAGTCACCTCGGAGAAAGAGACGGTAAAATCGCACACAACGCTTTGATCGGCCAGTGTGTAACATTAAGGATTAGCGCCTCTTGCAGCTCTTTGATCTGCCTGCGCTGCTTTCATTATGAAAGCGTCAGTCTGTCCCTGCCGCGCTTAATGAAGATGGCCCCGCCTCCCCTGCTCTAGTGTTTCTCCCCTCCCAGTTATCTCGGAGAGGAAACAGCAAGCTCAAGGTTTGAGTGAACAAGCTTGAGAGAAACGCGCAGCCCCGCGTTTCACTCTCCACTAAGCTCTTTGATCTGCCAGCGCGAGAGTTTGTGTCTCACTCTGCTTCGCTCACGGCTCACCTTCATCAATAAAGGCGGCCCCTCCCCTCGTCCGCTATGAGCGGATTTGAGAGGATGCGTGCAGCACTTTTGATTTGCCGGTGTGTTTACACATAATGATAATCAATACCCCTCTTCTAATGAGCGGTTTAACCCTCTGGGGCCGGCTGTATCGCCGGCGATACCAACTCGTTTTTTTTCAGATCAGTGCAAAAGACACTAAAAATACTCTGTTGATTTTGGTCGCACAAATAAGTGTTATACATCAATCGAAACTGTTAAGTGTCTATTTTTTTTTTGTGTACACTCACGATTACAACAAAACTTTGTGGTTTTGGGGAAAAAAGAAAACAAACAGGGTGCGCTCTCTGTCTTCTCCGTCTCCGCGATATGCTTATAGTAACGTGTCACTAAAATGAAGTGTAACTCCAACAATACCCAACACAGAAACATGAGAGTTATCTCTACAGAAAGCCTGAAGTGTCTACTTTGAAATGAAGTCATATCGAAAACAAGCATTATGTGATAAAGTAATCCATATGAAACCGACACGATGTTCAGTCTATCCAGTCTAACTTATTATTTCTAATGAGACCCCGCCCCCTCGTGTTCACATGTAAATAACCACGTGACCCGCGAGACGCCCAACATAAACAAAGCGTCAGTGAAGAGATCAGCGCTGCTATACTGTTCCTTTCTGGAAGAAGACGCGCTGAGTAAAGGCTGGATTTCCCTCAAAATAAGAGCAAGAGTTCATCCAGAAGAGAGGATCGATCTGATGAGTAAGTAATGCTTCTTTTTTGCATTAGTTAGCGTGTTATTGTGACAAACTTGAACGCGTTTAGTTGGGTTTTTCCCAAACGACAACATGATGAATGCTACACATCTAAGAATGTTTAATGTTCACAAATAGATTTAATAGCATGCTAAACAATAACAATTAGTTTCTCAGATATAAAATATACTTTTTTTTAATGGTACAGAGTACATCCTTTTGTAGTTCACAACATACGTGAATCTATGGCTGCAAAATCATAACAGCTACTATAAAATCATACATACTAGGCCATAAGACTGCAAAATCATAGTTGTTTTTTCCCAAACTGTAATTCCAGACTACAATGTTTGAATATGATGGGCAATTCATTGTATTTAAATTTATTATGGCATGATGATGTTTTCATGCTCTGTATAAAAAAATAAAAGTAATAAGAGAGTACACTGTAACATGACCCTCTCAATATAAATTGCAGAAATGTTAATTCATGCATTTATGACCTCGAGGCTAGATTATTGTAATGCTTTATTGGGTGGTTGCTCTGCACGTTTAATAAACAAACTCCAGCTGGTTCAAAGTGCAGCAGCTAGAGTTCTTACTAGAACCAGGAAGTATGACCACATTAGCCCTGTTCTGTCAACACTGCACTGGCTCCCTATTAAACATTGTATACATTTTAAGATCTTGCTAATTACCTATAAGGCCCTGAATGGTTTGGCACCTCAGTATTTGAGTGAGCTCTTATCGCATTATAGTCCTTCACGTCCGCTGTGATCTCAAAACTCTGGCCATTTGATATTACCAAGAATATCAAAATCAACTGCAGGCGGGAGATCGTTTTCCAATTTAGCGCCCAAACTCCGGAACAATCTACTTAATACTGTTCGGGAAGCAGACACACTCTGTCAGTTTAAATCTAGATTAAAGACCCATCTCTTTAACTTGGCTTACACATAATACACTATCGCATTTCTATAATTCAAATCCGTTAAAGGATTGTTAGGCTGCATTAATTAGGTCAACCGGAACCGGGAACACGTCCCAAAACACCTGATGTACTTGTTACATCGTTGGAAGAATGGCATCTACGCTAATATTAGTCTGTTTCTTTCTTATTCCGAGATCACCGTAGCTACCCAGATCCAGTCCGTATCCAGATCAGATGGTGGATCAGCACCTAGAGATGACCTCTACAGCCAGGACACCTAGATGAGCCCCAGAGACTGATCCCCAGTGAAGACCCCGTCTGACCCCATCGGGACAAGACCACAGGAACCAGATGAGTCCTTTACACAATCTGATTCTGCTTTAGCCTTGATTTAAACTGCTGATTTTGTCTGGCCAGAGGAGAATGACACTATTTTAACAAACTATTTCCCCGTCTAAATACTGTAAATCTGATGTAAAGCCACCCAGCTTTATATCAAGCCGATGTAAAGCTGCTTTGATACAATTTGCATTGTTAAAAGCACTATTCAAATAATATTGACTTGACTCGATTTTCCAAGTAGCTTGCCCAACGCTGATTATTATAGGGTTACTTTTGTATATTAGAACTAAAAGACAAAAACTACTGATTGAAATACATTTTATGTAAATTAATGAGGTATAAAAATAAAATAATAAAGTTTGACTTAGAGGGCTAGGGGGATAAAAGACAATTAATATTCAGTAATATTATCGATTTAACCATGATTTATTGTTTAATTCTCAATCAGATGAGAGTAGAGCTGGATAATGTCACTAACTTTGCAGTTCCATGACATTGGTGTCTTTTGTAGAGCTGCTTAAACACTGAAACACTGAACAATATTTACTCAGAAATCATATTTTCACAATTAATTAAAACAAGCTGCAAGTAACACACTGAATTAAATGTCAAATTTTGAAGTAGAAACATTGAAATAATATTTTTGTCCATGCTTTATTTACAACTTCAATAACGTTTATTTACAAATTCTTTTTATATATATATATATATATATATATATATATATATATATATATATATATATATATATATATATATATATATATATATATATATATATATGTATGTATAATTGATGAACTTCACTTTGTGACATTGTAATATAATCACAATCAACTAATTTTAAAAACTAATTAAAAAACTAAATGGAGCTGAATAATGACACTTGTCTTTTGTAGAACTGCTTTATAGCTCAAATTGATCATATCCATCTATACATCTTCACATGGAAAACTTTCAGGCCTAGTTTGGGAGAAGACATTCATTCCTGAAATGTGTGATATACTGTAATGTTAAGTGTAACACGTGAAATACATACTGTATGAGTAGTTACTACATTTGCTAAGGAAATTACTTCATAACTGTTGTTCTATATAGTATGCATGTGTGTATTATGAATGCAATCCGAACATACTACATCTGCCATGTTGACATCACACAGGGGCGGACTGGCCATCGGGAGCACCAGGAGAATTCCCGGTGGCTTAGCAGCCAATTTGGCTGCCCTAATTTTAATTTTTTATTTATTTTTTTTTTTTATATTGCTGTAGTTTTTTTTGATGCCTGCCGAATGTACTAAAGCGATTATTTCCGAATTCGCCATTCAATAATAAATCATGAATCGGTTAGTCTTGACTGGCAACGCGATTTGCCTCCGCACGTCCACCAAAAAGATGCGAGACTGGAGATTGGAGTAGAAGCGCCCAGGTGGAGCAGAGCAAGGCTGTCCTGTTCAGGACTTCAAGTGCAGGTCAGTTACAGCTGTAAATAGACTATTGTTGTTTTGCCTTTATTTACTTAGTTAGGCATTAAACTGCTAGTAAATGTTAGCAATAGCAGCCAATTACTGCAAAATTACCAAAAGGACATAATTACTCATTTGAATTTAGCAGACAAATATTCACATCGTTTTACAACAGGTTTAGAGGGAGCTAAGGCACAGGCAGACAACAACATAACCCCTTCCAAAAATGAAACGTTGTTTTACTAAAAATAAAACCAAAAACCATGGTAACCACAAATTAACAATGGTTTTGCAACACTATATAGTTTCACTATGGTATAGTAAAACTCTGGTTATACAAATTAACAATGGTTTTGCAGCACTAGTTTCACTATGGTATAGTAAAACTCTGGTTACTATACTTTTACATAGGCCTAATAAAACGATGGTTAGTTTTCATTAGGACAAACCATGACCCATGATAATGCAAAAACATGTTCAGTATTAAGATTTTTCTGTAAAGATATATTCAAGATGCAGCTATTATTGTACTAATTTTGACATTTAGGCAAGATAAAACAATAACACACGGTCATAATGTAATTACATTTTTCAAAAATAAATGTCTACTATGTGCAAACAAATTACAATGAGATGGTTGTTTTGCAACAAGACAGGTTCAAGAAAATAAAATAGTGTGTAAATCACTGTGTGACACTATCCAACAGTGACATCCAGGCAGTGGTTTAATTTTAAAGCTGAAATACAGAACAGATATTATGTGAGAGGAATCCATGTCTACTTAGCACTATGTTTAGTTTGAGACCCTATGAAAGTGATAAGGTTATAATTTTCGTCTACAAATTAACCTGAAAATATCAATGGATAGAAAAATTACAGAGTAAAAAACAAATCCATTTCCAGTCTTGTTCAAATCAAAATAAACAGGAAATGATCTGTTGTTTTTTTCAATAGCAATTTCTTAGGCACATAGGTGCACCTTTCATTTTAACTGAGCCGTGACCATCATTCCACGTTTTTCAAAGATTTACTGACTAATGATCAGTTATTGTGGTGCGAAAAAGCACATTATTAGACTTTGATGTGACTAATAACTACTATGTTAATATCCATCGATTTTTTTGTAACCTTTAACCAAGTAGGGTCACAGGGAGTGCTGGAGCCCATCCCAGCATATCTTGCAGCAAAAGTATGTTGAAATAACCATACAAATGTATCATGGTGTTGATTGTACCATCAGCACTGGAGCTCCTCAGGGCTGCGTACTCTCCCCACTGCTCTTCTCCCTCTACACCAACAACTGCACCTCTTAAGACCCCTCTGTCAAGCTCCTGAAGTTTGCAGACGACACCATACTGATCGGCCTCATTCAGGACGGTGACGAGTCTGCTTACAGACAGGAGGTTAAGGAGCTGGCTGTTTGGTGCAGTCTTAACAACCTGGAGCTTAACACGCTCAAAACTGTGGAGATGATAGTGGACTTCAGGAGAAACCCCCCTGCTCTCCCCCCACTCACCATCATGAACAGCACTGTGACTGCAGTGGAGTCATTCAGATTCCTGGGCACTACCATCTCCCAGGACCTGAAGTGGGATATTCACATTGACTCCATTGTCAGGAAGGCCCAGCAGAGGTTGTACTTTCTTCGCCAGCTGAGGAAGTTCAATCTGCCACAGGACTTGCTGAAACAGTTCTACTCCACCATCATTGAATCCATCTTCTGCAGCTCAATAACTGTCTGGTTCAGCTCAGCTACCAAATCTGACCTCAGAAGACTACGGAGTAGTCCGGACTGCTGAGCGAATGATTGGTACAACCCTCCCTACTCTCCAAGAGCTGTACTTATCCAGAGTGAGCAAAAGGGCTGGTAAAATCACTCTGGACCCCTCATATCCAGCACACTCCCTCTTTGAACTGTTACCGTCTGGTCGACGCTACAGAGCTCTGAGGACCAGAACGACCAGACACAGGAACAGTTTCTTCCCTCAGTCAATACATCTCATGATCACTCAACAATAAACGTGGAACACACAACTAATACATTATCCATTCACCACACTCATTTATTTTATTTCTATTTTACTCATTTCTAATTTGCACATACTTGACCTGAACATACATAGTTGTCTATATTATATATTGTGTTTTTGCTGCTTTGTACATTGCCTATTTGGTTATTTGTTGTTATTCTTTTATTATCTGTGTCCTGTCCTGTTGCTGTCTTTCTGTTGCACTGTGGAGCTTCTGTCACTACAACAAATTCCTTGTATGTGCAAACATACTTGGCCAATAAAGCTCATTCTGATTCTGATTACTTGTTCCAAGCATAAGTTATGCCCCATAAGTTATGCCCCATGCTTTCCCATGTGCCTTTAACACTGGACTAAAAAAGTTAAAATGAGAAATGGGACTTTGCCTCTTCATTTTAGAAGTGCACTGAACATCACTGGTGTAAAAGCATGTTTTTATGGAATATTTGGCAGATTGCATTGCTGCATTCACATTAAGACTTTAAATACAAAAGGTTATGCTTTTTTTTAAAGATGTGAATAACTGACTCATGTTATGCTGAATTCTCAAATCATTCATCGACCATTGCTAAAAGCCTCTAAAATTATATTGAAATTAAAATGTGAAAATAAAATTAAAATAATAAATTTGAAAACACTAAACTATAATGAGCATCAGGCAAAAGTGGTGAAGGAAAAGAAACAGAGAAACAGAAGATGTGGCCACCCAAGGAGGATTTTTTGAGCGTGTCTGATCAAATAGATATACGTAATATGACAATATAGAGTCAACAATCAAGGACAAAAGGCAAAGGAAAAGAGTGGGAAGAGCGAAAGAAAGTTGAAAACAACAACAAAGTGGAGGAGTGAAGCGATGAACATCTTTCTCTCTATGACTGTAGACCCTGCAACAGCCGGCACTCTATAAATGGAAAATGACTTCATCCTAACACACACACTTCCTTCTCCCTCTCTCTTTTCATCCCTAGCTCCTCTCCTCACCTCTTTCCATTAATCTAATAAAAACGGTCATCCAATCTCCTACAGATGAAACGGAGGTTTCTGGATGTTCAGTAGAGAGAAAGACAATTACGCAACAATTATTTTGAAAATAGAACATTCTACAGGAAGTAAATCTGCATTTCAGGAAGCTAGAATAATTTGTATTATTATAATTGTTTTTTGATATATAACATTTTAGCGTGGTAACATTCTGTAAATATGAGAATGCTGTGGCATTTAAATGTTACCAAAAGGTATCTCAAAGAATACAATGGTATTACCACTTTTTTTTTTTCTTCTTCTGAAAGGGGCCCCTAAGAGGTGACACAGATTGTGTTTCTAATTCATTTCTCTGACTCCAGCAGCCTGGTCTGCAGCCAGGGTTGCCTAAGAGTGTTCTAGTTCCTGTGCCATGCACGGCAGGAGGAGGCAAGCAGGAGTCACTGTTCTGCAGTCCAAAAGGTACCAAGCTCATAATGACGTCACACACTGGCATCATTGAGCTTGGGCCTTCTGGACCAGTGTGACGAGTGCCAAAGAAACACCGGGGTCCACGGCCATGGCTATGAGGGTCAGCGGGTGCACTTTGGTCATGCTCCAGCGCACCGCCGAAACAAGACATGCTCACATGTCAGTGTTTTATAAAGCAATCATGCTACTACTGTTTTACCAGATACAACTGACCCAAGACTAGAAACACATTTCCAAATAATTTACTTTTTGCATAAACGTAACTATTTATAAAATGCCAGCTAAATAAACATTCCTTAAGTTTTCCAACAAACAGTGACCCCAAAAAGTATTTAGATACATAATTTTGAATGTCACTGCATTAGATAACAAAAACTATCTATCTGTGTCTATTTATCTTGTTTAACTTTTTATCCATAAATTATTTTTTTATCCATATTTAATTATGTATATGTTTTACAAGGTTTGAGAACCAGATGATATTCAAATACATTTTTTTTTTAATTGCACACATTCTTTGTCAACGTTTTGAAAAGTGTGCTTATGCAATCATTCTTTATAATAGATGACACTTTGGTTTGACTGAATACTTTTTTGGGGGTCACTTTTTTTTGTTTTTTTTTGACACACTCACCCGAATCTTGATAGTCCTTGTTTTCCCTCCACAGCTCTTTTTTAGAAGCATTTTCTGAAACAAAAAGCAGAAAAGAGAAATTGCGGTTAAAAAGGAATCACATGAATGAATCCCACATGAAATTCATTCATTCATTCATTCATTCAATCACATAAACCTTCTGTAAGTCTATACAAAGCCAAACTCCACACAACAGCACAAGGAGGAACAGGTTTTCATATTGTAAGTATAAACATTTACTGCTTTTTTGCCCTTGAGCTGTTCTGGAAGAGCCCTGGAAGCTCTGGGCCACTGTGGCTACCAAAACTAATGACGCTTTTATGTAACAAAGCAAAACATCCTGTGAGCCGCCCCCTCAGGACAACCATGGAAATCTGTTTGCTTTCCTTACCCAGAACTCTACTGTCAGTGCTAAATTGAAGCCTGGTGACTCAAGATCAGAGGTTAACTCTGTTTCTTTACAGTTCATTTTAAAAACAGTGTACTTAGGACTTAGGAGTCTAAGCTGTTCATTACACTAAAAACAATCAGTGATCCTCATACAAGACTTTTATGATTAAAAAAACCCTGCAATGAATGAAATGATTTTCTACATTATTATTTACCCTCATTTCAAACTGTGTGACAATCTTTCTTTTGTAGAACAAAAAAGGGGATGTTTAGCAGAATATTCAAGCTGCATCAAGGACCAGGGCTATCAATGGACTAAAGGCAGTTTTACAATTTAAAAAGGCAGTTTATAAGTAGTCTGAAAGACTCATGTGTCATATTCCTTTTTATAAACAGGAACAAACTAAATTTAAAATTACTGATTGTCTTGAACTTCAAATCTCATTCACTCTGAATGGTTTTGTTGTGTGGGAAAAAAAACATGACCATACTGCAAAAAAAAAAAATTTTATCGTTTCCACAAAACAAAGAACGTCATACACAACGACAACCCATCATTAATGATAATGGAAATAAAATTCTGTTTATTTAGAGATTATTTCAAAACATCATATTACAAACAGGGTAAAAACTTTCTTTAAAGCTATACTGGTAATAATAAATCTATGAGGAAAAACCTATAGGAAGATTAATGAACATTTCAAGCAGCGTCTTTGTTCTACAAAGGAAAATCCCAGTAAAAAAACAGCCCAGGAATTGTCAAATTTGTCCAGATCTGCGTGACTGGAAGGCAGCCATGGTTAAAGCCCAAGTGGAGTTTGAAACGAGCTCGGCCTCATTTCAAAGTTCCCAAAAAAGGAGATAATGTTTGTCAAGCTCACTCAACCATGGAGGGCAGCATTTAGACATCTGTCAGACAAACCATTCATTTCACTCAAACAATAACTGGACCCTGCATTTGAGATATAAAGTAACTGCATATGTGCAGGAAAGGATTAGTTAGTAAGGATTAATAATGAAAAACTAACACGAATCTTGGCCAAATGTAGCACAACATATTAACATAGCAGCTGTCGTATATAATTAAATAAAATAAGGCTGGATGTGGATTATTTCAAGTTTACAACTTGAGGCAATAATGCTGATAAGTCTTGCTATTTTGTGGTTAAAAACAGATCTGATTTTTAAAAACTAAAGCAAAATGATCTTTTAGCAGCTAACTTGAATAATCTCCCATATTGTTTTTCCATCAACACCTCCCATTCCACTTGACCAAACACACACACACACACACACACACAGTGCTCTCCGAGAGTCATATGGCCCTCCAGCCATCTTCATTCGGCTCTTCTCTCTCTGTTCTCGCCTTTTTGCTCTTTCTGTAATCTGGCCTGTATATTTGAACACCTGAAGACAAAACTACTAGGTTTACTTGTCCTACTTTGCTCTTTCATTCACTCGCAGATTCACTCTATTGGGCTTTTGTTTAAAGTGAGGGAGGGGGGCTGACATCTGTCATCCTCTCTTTCTCTCTGGAGGTGGCGGGCACAAAGCCCTGGAGCACATGGAGTTGTCTGAGTAAGTATAGTTGTGTGCATTTGTCCTGCATTGTTTTCAAACTCAGCCATTGAGTCAACAAGAACTGTTGGCCTGAAACAGTATTCTGAAGAGATTTTACATCAGAATCAAGATGGTCTTTGGAATTTTAAGAACTATCTTTAACAGTGACTGGTCCTAAGGTCTTTTTGATGGTTATATGCAGTCAATTCCCCTCAAAATCATAAGGGTTTCCTAGCAGAGTAACCAGAGTTTCCCATACTTTTGGAGAAACAAAAAGAGTCCACATAGTTCCGCCTTAATAGAAAAGTATCTATTGTTTTATCATTTAAAATCTAAACTTCTGCAAAATGTTCTGCTTAACTTACTACTTTTTCTAATGCAATAATATTTACACATTTTTTAAGTGTGACTTGGTCTCTAAATACCTTTTTATAATTTTTTGTGTGAAAAAATACAAACATTTTAAATCTTTTAAACTATGAACAATTGCCAACTGTCCTATGAATTTATGCTTGACGTAAACATCAGCAAGTTGCGAAACATGATGTAAACGTAAACACTATCACTTCTCGTGCAATTTTTCACAACGCGCTTGCATCACGCTTCACAGTGTACTAATTTTTGTCATTATGAATATTTTTCTCACACGCACTTATCGCTTCGCATCATTCGTTTTAATGTTTTTTGAAGCATTCATTTTGAGGGTTCCTTCTATCTGCATTATACAGGCTTGGATTGTTTTTCTAAAAATCTCAGTTTGTGTTGCAAAAAAGAAAGAAAGTCCAATACATTTAGGTGGAATATCCCTTTAAACTGATCCACATCCATTTCTTGCTGCAATATGTGATTATCACATGCCATTATACTATTAGGACCATTTTTAAGTGACTAGGAATAATTTCTTCCACATTCTTATCAACCTTTGTACCTTCCTCTGATTTTAAGGGAAGGTTGAGCATATAGGGTTAAGACTACTACTATTTATAGAATATGATGCTCAGGGACCAACAAAAGATGGTAATGTCATCTCTTGCAACATCACAAAGTTTCTTATTGGAGAAGTAAGAACTTCAGGATAAAATGAGTGTCTCTTACCTGCTGCATTTTCTCCAGGTCCAAGCTGGGGCGACCTGGTTCCCCTGTGTAAGCGGGCCGGTGCCGCCAGTAAGGCATGGAAGGTTGTTCAAAGTGGCTGAGAATGATAGGCCGGACAGAAAGGCGAGCAGGGGTGTGGGAAAGCTTGAGAGCTCGAGGAGGAGAGGAGCTGAAGAGAACAGGGCTGGGAGATGTGGCGCTCAAGCGAGGTCCAGCCGACGATTCATTTGGCCCACACAGGTCCTTCACCTCCTCGTCACTAGAGGCGCTGCTCATGTCTCCATGTCTGTGCCACTTTCGACCTCCCTCGGCCCCAGTGGCGCCTGCGATGCGCTCCAGCTCCTCTTCAGAACTGTGATGGTCCAAGACTGGGTCCAAGAGTAAACGGAAACGGCGTAGGTGGGCGGGAGAAAGAATGCCTTGATTGTGCTGCTGGTTAGTAGCTAGAGGAGTCAAGGCGCAGTTTCGTCGACGCTCTGCAAGGGGTGTAAAATAGCAGAAGAATGTCATTTAGCAAAATATAAACATGAAATTGCTAGAGGGGGTTAGTTGCTAGTCTGAATTAATACTGAACTGCAGTATCAATCTGCATCATGAGGTGGATCACCTAAACTCCACTGTCTTCACTTCTTTGGTAGATGCCATATTGAGTCACTGCTCAGTTGAATTAAGTTCAAACTGTGATTTTCATTGCTTGTACCGGCTGTACTCTCTGCCAGCAAAGAACAAAGTATGATTAAAATGCACATGTGGTCCTTCTATAGACGCCAAATAAAGTTTATGCCTTGGGGTTTATAACCTACAAGATCAAAGTGTATGTACAGTATGTGACAGAGTATCGGGTTCAACTAATAACTATTTTGATACTCATTTAATCTGCTGATTATTTGTCAGAATAAGACTCTACTCTAACTCCATTACTTTTCTTCTAATGCTGATTCCATGTATGTACACACTTTTTAGTTTTTTTTAGTTGCATAGCATTAACAATTTTAATTTTGTTTCATTTAGAAAAAGTTTGATGCTAATGATTGATGCTCAACTTCTGTTGCGGTCAGTTTGACTGATATGCATATTGAACATTAATTTAATTAATTTAAATTTAATTTAACATAAATTAAAATTCTCTCATTATTTACTCTTAAAACATTAGTATTTTTCTTACACATACACACACCTATCGTTTCACTTCAGATCAACTGTAAAGTTATCGTATGTTGTCATGCTCATTTTGCATGGTTTTTGAAGTGTCAACTTTGAGGGACCCTCCACTTGAATTTTATGGACTCACAGAGATGAATTATTTTTCTAAAAATCTCATTTTGTCATTCACTTAAGAAAGAAAGTCATGTACATCTGGGACAGGATGAGGGTGAGTAAATGATGAGAGAAATTTCATTTTTGGGTGGAGTATCCTTTTAATGATGACAACACTTTAGTAACTTACTAAACCAGGTTTAGTAACAAACCCTTGCTTTTAGTATATATAATATTATACATTGTCAGTTCGTTGTTAAAGCCTTGTATGCATGTGACAAAACGCACATACCTCTATCAATCTGTGCTAGCTCTTGGTTTTCGCCTTCTGAGTCTTCACTCTCCCCCCCTTCCTCACTGCCATGGTAGGAAATCTGTTTCAAAAGCAAAGCAAAGGTCAGACAATCCTGAATAACCACGATACAAACAAGAATACTCATACTGTCGTGTCCCACAGCTCACACAAGCAAATGGAAAGTGTTTTTTCATGCATCCGTATTCCAGTTTAATAGCATAAAAGTATTGCTTACCATTTGCTATATCACAACAAGACAGTGATTAACACTTGGGCAACTTCTTATGAAACCTTCTAATATTAAAAAGGTAGTAAGTGCTGACTGTTTCTTGCAAACAATCCAACCTAAACAAAGAGATTATTAATTTACTCAGAAGCTTCTTGCAATTTCTAAAGAAAACGAGTGTGACGATTACCCATGCAGAAGTTGCCTTCAATATGCAAGAGCTATGTGGGTGGTTGGCAGAGCAATGCTATGAGGTTGCTAAGGTATTGAGTGTTTTTAGCATGTTATTCTTCGGTTGCTAGCATGTTCAGAGTGGCCCAAGTCTATTCCCTTGATATGCAAGTCTGAGATTTTTATTTTTTTTTGGCCCGTTTTGTCATTTGCCTGCTGAAAACCCGAAGACTAATTTTTTAAAACTGTAATAGAACACCTTAATAATCTACATGAATCATGCCACACATAGCACAAATAATGTGATATATCAAAGTTTAATACCCAGTATGCGCAATATTTTCAGTAATGCTTGGCTTAGAAATCAGCACTAACCATTCACAGATCTACACCTCAACTGAAATGAGAGGTGTGATTAGATTAGAATGTGTGATAAAATGGAAAAGGCACACCCAAAACCACAACACCAATTGCTATGACAGCTTAGTTGTGTCCCACTGTAAATTCATTTAGACTAGATTATTTTAACAGAAAAACTGATTAAAAGTCTATCAGCAAATGAGAGAATGGAACAGAGAGAAAACCCAACAGACTGCAGCAGTAAAGAGTTAAGTAACACAGTGCACGGTAATTACCTTGTCCAAGCCCAGCTAACCAGCTGCCATCTGTTCTCAAGTACACACACACACACACACCCCACTTCTCTTCTCATCTCTTTCGCCTTTCACTAAGCAAACAGTGAGAGAAACTGAATGACTCAAATGTGTCACTCTTTCTCACATGCACTATAGGATCTCACAGCAGCTCAGGGCCCCCAAAAGAGCCATTTCCACTCAGTGAAATCCAGTCTGTCTCAAATCTCAAAATCACCACAAATTACCATTCCTCACCACCAAAACCCCTGCCAGACACTGTCTTCAGTTGTAAGAAGCAATACTCTAGGCTTTCATTTAGTATTACATACTTATAACCTACTGCCCATTAGTAGTTTTAGGGGTGATATCCATACAAATAAATACAGAGTGAATGCCCTTATTGTTCCATGTATGTACAGAATACACAAGTCAATCCCAATAGGAGAAAAAATTGGCTGTTTAGTTTGGTTTTGTTGCAACCAGAACTTTCCTGGAATGAGTTTGGTTGTATAAATATCATGCCTGAAAATTCTGTTTGTACAGAATCGAATTACGAGTATTGCACACTGAGAAGGGAGAAGGAACACCAATATTCATCTGCAGTATAAAATGCATTTTTAAAAATTGATTAGTGGGTTAGTACAGGAAACCCATTCATAGCTAGGCTGGTTTACTGTAATAACAACTGTTCGGATATGGTTTTTTTTTTTGCGATATATGGTTACAAAAGCGCAGTCCTTTAATAAGGAATTCATATTCAACAAATAAAAAGGCTAAATAATGTACTGTATTTTCAAATCTATTATTGAAGTTGTTGGATTTGTTATTTTTTGGTAGTGGAAACCAAACAAGATATCCTCCTATACTTTCAAGAGAAACCCCAACAATTTTCGTTGGAAAACTGTAACTGACCACCATTCTCACAAGTCTGTGAAAAGGCAACAAAAAGGTTACTCAGTGTACACCAACTATTTATATTTGGGGAAAAAAGAAAAAAAAAAAACTGGTTAGGACACATTGTGAGTCTACAACTTAATAGTTGTATTAATAGAGTCATACAGCATAATAGACTGCAAGTGTTTTCATGCTATGATAAAAGAGCTAGACCAATGTATGCTATTCCCTAAAGTAATTTCCTACCGAGGTGCCTATTGTCAAAACTAAAACTATTTATATGGCTCAGGCAGAGGCCTTCTTAAGAAATGAGAATGAGAAACAATTGTGTAAAGATCGTAATATCAAAGTTCTGAATGATAATGCATCTAAAACGAGTAATAATATTGTATTGTGACATAGATATTGATATAATATCTCCATGTCCTTGCAGATTCTTTCTCCTACTGCAAGGTTGTATTGCCACAACAAAAGAGCGATCACTGCAACAAACCCACTGGAACAACCCCCCAAAAAAGCATGAAAAGCTCATAAACAACACCAGAACACGTGTTTCTGAATGTAAATATATACAAATAGACTTCTTTTGGGTATAAATGCACAGTCAGCCTGTCAATACTGAAAAATCAACCTTGACACTGTGATCTTGCATCACTCTGAAGGAGTTTACTTTGTGATAATGACCAAATGTTTATTAATGGTTTGGTTATGCAAGCCGTTTTACCATTCCAATAAAGCAAATATGACTATGAACTGAAAAGCATAGCCTCAACCGTACACACTGGCCTCCTTGTGTCGAAGCTCTCTCAAATAGGCAGAGGGTGACACAATACCAGCGCTGCAAGATGCTGGCAAGTGACCTTGGCTTAATGGTGGCAGCCAATCAATAGATCCTGGGAGCGTTCTTATACATCCAGCCTCGTTTCAACTCGCTTCAGTGTCAAGAGAGAAAACACTACTGATACTAAGTCGACTTCTGGTTCTTTGCCTGCACTGAAAAGCTCTGATAGGATCTCATGGGTGTAGACAAAACGCTGCTCAAAAAGGAAAAAGCAATTCCAGTAGTGCACAACAGAAAAAAACAGGCTCTATGTATACTCTCAGTCAGAAGGTAACGTCTTTTAAGGTAGCCTAAATAGTGATCTGACATTTTATTTTGGCTAGTAATGGAACCCTACAAACACACAGCGGAGTGACTGAACTAAATACTGCAGCACTGCATGAGGCCTGTTTCCCAGGGAACCGCCCCCAGATGGGATGACAACATCTTCACAGGGGATTATGGGATGCATGTGTTTAAGTGAAGCTATGTTAACAGAGCTATTGTCAAAATCATCAGCATCAGGGTCAAATTACCCATCAAGCTATTCACTATGGTTTTGGACCGAAATGAAAGTACAGACTGTTTTTTCTCAAATAATTGTTTAGGCAGTATCAAAATGTGGTTCAAAGGAGGCCAATGCTCACATACCACTGGCTTTGAAGATTGAAGATACATGAGATAGCCAGCAAATTGCCTCATACTACGACAGTATGTTTAAAATACCTTTAAAAGCTATTCAAAGTATGATTCTGAATTTAAAAGAAGTAGGTTTGAATGAATGTCTCTCATCCATTACATCGCTTTCACCAAGTTCTAACCTTAAGGATTAGGATAAGAGTAGGATGTTTATGAAAGTCATTAACTTTAAAATTAGATTTTAAAGAAAAGAAAAGATTTCAGTTCTCCATCATGGTCACTATTTAACTTTGCCTCAATGGTATAAATGAAAACTTCAACAGGCAGCACATCCATACAGCGACTGGTTATTTATCTGAATAACTGACATACAAATTTAGTAGGGCAGGTGAACCACACAGGAATGTGTCTGTGCTTGAATGATTTTCTTTGTAACTTTATTTGATAAGAGCACCACAGTGCAGGGCCACATTTTTGTTCGGGGTGGCATGAAGTTGGTAAACGGCCATTTGTAGCAGTTCTTTTCAATGTACATGTTGAAAGATAAGTATGTTAAATCAAACCAACATTAACATAAATGCATGCCTTTCTGCAGGGGAGTTGTACTCATGTAGGTGTGAATCACCTACATGAGTACAACTTGACGTTTGACGGTTTCCAGCCCAGCCCGTTCCCTCTGCATTTGCATGTCTTAAGCAATGGACCTGAACTGATTTGTTTACACATGGATTATGCCTCTCCTTCATCTCTGGAAATACATAATTTTTATCAATATGAAGAAAAACTAGGAAAAAAATCAAATATTAATAATTTAAAATATGACAGTGCCATGGTGATGCATTACATGATACTTAAGTAGCAATTTATAATCAAAATGGAATTGTATATAAATAATTACAATTACAATAATAACTGTAGCAGAAATAAATTGCCAAAAACTAATCTGTTCGTCCAGCGAACATTCAGTGTAAATTCATATCAACTCTAAGAGAGGATATTTTCTTGGCCACAGAAAATACTTTCCTAAGTATTAATACATTAGAGCACGTAGTAAGGATAAAAAATCATAAAGGGACATTAATTTGCAAGGCAGAATCAGAAACTCATGTAATTTGTGCACAAGAGTTTTATTAACTAAACACTAAGCAAACTAGTCTAACAAATAAACAAAGAAACATACAATCCCTCATACATGGGGAAAGGGCAAATGAGAGTTGATGGATGAAACCATCAGGAAAACCAGAGAACGCAGTTATGGAAAGAGTCATTTAACCATCTGAGTAAAACCATCAACGCAGTTTATAACGGGGTCTATAACTTATACTAAAACTCTGTTTCGTTTAGTTAAATGTACGATATTTGCATTGCCTTGGTTGTGACGAGTGTCTGGAATGCAGTCTCAGATGAAAGTCTTAATGGTTTCATGGTTTTAGACTCCTGTAAAGGATTAGCCCTTATTTTATTTAGCTGTTGGGGAATCTATTCTTAAGATTCAATATTGATATTTACATGGTTAATCGATATTAATCAAAACGTCCAATTTATACCTTGTTAACGATACCTCATTAATGACTTGTCCAGCAAGCATTAAAATCAGCACGTTATCTCTTAACAATTTTGTTTATCTTATTCGCGGCCAACGATAAAACAAACCAAATAGTACTTTATAAAAATTCATGAGCGTAGGTAACGCTCTTTATCCCTTTTAAAATGGGGAGAAACGCGAGGTTACGGGAATGTCACTTTCGTGGAGATCTGGTGTTTTGCTTAGTTCGGACGTCGGCTGTAAAACCGTCTTCCCTGTAGATAACATCATTGAATTACTGCGTTAATGGTCAGGGAATCAGGGAGGGTTTGTGCCGGAGTCTCTCCAAATGACAAGGTCTTGTCCTGTTTCTGGTTGAATTATGCTTAAGTGATAAGAAACAACCTTGAAGTCCTGTTTTAAATACATTCCAGATTTTTCCACACATATGCCCCTTTGTTTTGGGGGTCTCGTGAGGCGTTAGGGAGAGCAGAGCAAGATGCTTGAGTGCGGTGCTGGTCGTTAATTAACTTTATGATCACAGATAGTGAAAGTATTTTCTTTCATCCGGAATATTGCCGTCCTGTTACTAGACCTGTGTATGTGTTCTTGTTTTCGACCAAGCTCTACACTCCAGGGTTGAAGAGTGATGAATTCCAAAGATGTTCTGAGGTAGAAATTTTCTTCCCAGGTAGAAAGTGAAAAAGAGCTAGGAAAGAAATCTGCTGAGGTCCGAGGAGCTTTGGTTGAATGGAAAGTCAAGGCCACAAGGCCTGGCACAAAACTTAAGGGTCCAGAAGAGTTCTAGCTCGCATCCTCCTAGGATCTAACAGAACCGCAGACTGGCACGGGTCACCGATGTGAGAGCTTTATCTGTTATAGAGGTCACACCTCTGAGGTGTCAAAGAGCCAATGGTGTCCTGAATTTTTGGAGGGAAAGTTTTACGATTCTTTGTCTCTGAACATGGTAATTTGCATAGGTAATTCAGCTGGGTTAATGCACAAACTACTAAAGATTCTTAGGAAACTAATATGTTGCATAGGTATCAACATGTAACATTCACTGTCAATTACATCATCCGAAGACGAATTGATAGAGACCAAACATGATACAGTTAAAGTGATATTAACTAGTGATCTATCATAAGCATGCATAAAACAGTATACAATACACAAAAACATATACAAGAACAGTAACAATATACACAATGACCTGAAGATATGTGTGTTCATTCAAAGAAAGGTTTTTTCTATTAATTAATTAGAGAAGTGTAAGGAATGGTCTGAACGCACACACAGCTAACACCAGACTTCTTGACGCCGCATAGACGGCCCTCCCCCTAAACCTCCTGAGACCAGAAAAACATATATTTTGGGTTTTCGAGAGCCCTTGTCATGTGGAGGAACCCCACATAGAAACCCCCCCCCTGACTTCATGCAGTAAATTCAAGGACATATCGCAAAGGATGACGGTTTTACGGTCGACTCGAAATAAAGACAATTTCCAGACTTTCCAAACCAAAGACTTTTACGACCCTGCATATCACGCACATTCCAAGGAAACGCGCCTTTTTTGTGCAGCTGTATCTAACAAAGAGAACCACACCTTTGAATTAGAAACGAGTTTTAAAAGGGAACAAAGTATACTCGTTTCTGCTACGGAAACAAATTATACTCGAATACAAAAGCAATATAGACAATATAGTTACAACCTGTGTGAAGAATGTTTTTCTCTGTTTATAAGCTTGTTGCGTTATTTTAAACCTATGAGTGTCGTAATCTTCCAGAATGTATAAGTTACCTGATCACTAGATGTTTAAGTTCACCTGCTATTTGTGTCGTTTAGAATTTGAGGATCTGTTTATCAATGTATTTAACCCAGTAATATCCTCTGTGGTCACGTGTATTTTTGGTGCATATCAAAATATAAGTGTTTGGTTTCTTTAGAAAGCTAACCTTATGAAGAATATTATGGTTGAATGAAAATGATCCGCTTTATCAACCCGTGGTTACAATAACGGATAGAAACTTGCTTTCAATAATTTGTTTTATGTGATGAATAACTGACCAGATAATGTATGCAAAACACGCAGCTACGCAGGGCGGGGCTCCGCCCACAGAGACGCTTGCGATTGGATCACGCGCCCAAAAAGGCGGACCCCAAATCGACTCGTTAAAACGGATGTACAACCATGAAAGTTGGAGTTGGAGTTGAAAACAACAGGAGGCCACGCACGCCTGCGAGTCTCTCGTTCTGCTCACGCTGCAGGCGCTTCAGGCCTCGAACATCACGGCGAAGCAAAGCAACTAACACCAAGACTGCAAACGACCAAAGAACTTTAACATTAAACTTCTAAGACCTGAATCGCCTTCCTGAAAGCACGACTAACCACTGAAGAGCAACCGCGTCACACGACCAATCCGCACGCGATCCGTCTCAAGCTGAGCAAAGGACGGACTTCACCTTTGAAGAAAGCCTGAACTGAGTTCGATCGAAACAACGCAAAAGACAAAGTAAGGCAAAATCTCTTTACTGACTGAAACCGGGATTCCTCTCTGTTGCTGTTTAAATATAGCATGGTTCTGTCTATAAGTTTCCTCAGGTCGAAAAGCTAGCATTAAAACCTAAGTCTCTCTCTCTTCAGATATAAACAACTCGCTCCCATTTGTGTGTATGTTAAATTGTCTGTTAATGTTGTGTTAGAATAGTGAATAAAACTTTGACTTTATTAACACTTTAACCTTCAACCCCATTTAGGGCCTCGCAGGTGAAAATAACCTACCTGAATTAAAATGGTAACAGTTTGTGACAAAGTGTGCTTACACAAACAAATTAGGTATCTTTGGAAAGAAGAGACTCTGGGCTTTACTATCTATCATCCAGAGTTGATAATGCTCAAAAAGATAAAAAGTTATAGACACTGACGTGCCTTGAAAAATATTTTTCCACACTGAATGTTTTTTTATTTCATATACAAATACATGAAATAAGTCCTGGAGCAATCCAGAAAAGTAATGGATCGAAAGCCATGTGTCTCATCAGTTCATATTTCAAATTTGAAGAAGATACCATGAAAAATGAGATTCCTGCAATATTTTTTCTGAAACTATTTATAGTCCCCCCACCCCCCTGTTTGAGGAAAAATAACCACCAAATGGATTGCAGAATTATACAAGCTATTTTAGTCATTATACATGTTCCTGCATAGTTTTTCAATTATAAAATAATAGACAGATTTATTTGAGCACTAAAAAATACAAAAATAATTATTTGAGTAATAAAAAAGGAAAAAAAATAGAAAAAAATGCTTTGTATATAGTATGTATACTGAAGTATTCTTCGTTATTCGTTATTACAATGATAAATATCACTGCCAGACGTGAAGTGATATTGCCAGACATGGTCATAGAGTCAGTAAACACACGCTGATGTGCTTCCATTCAGATTATAATCAAACAGATGGGCCATATAATCAATAATAGCTGATCAATGAATCACAATGATAGCCGTCATAGAGTCGCTAATAAACACGCTGATGTGCATCCATACAGATTATAATCATGCAGACACGGCCACATTCCCCACACAATACACACACACACATATAAAAAATGTAGAAGAAAAAAAAAACAGTTTTTTATGGATAAAGCAGATCGCTAAGTTATGCCCCGCTCAGATGACAGCGTGCGTCACAGAAGCGTCACTGCCGGCAGGAGGGAGCGCCAAATTCAAATAATCTATATTCCGCTTTTCTGAGACTTTTTTTTCCGTAGACGGTCTCATTATGTTTGTAAGACCGTATTCTACAAAATCGTTTTGTTTTTTTACCACCAAGACGCTGTTTTTGAGCGTAATTTATTCCATAACGGACGCGAACAATAACTCTCTGAAGAAATGAAACGTAAACAAAGGAATATTCATCCTTATTACAACGTTATTGTTTCGCTGGACTAAAAGTGCTCGCTGGGATGTTTTTCTGTGGACCCTTACCTCTCTAACTAAACTGGGATTTCAGCAGTGGACGCGTTTGTGGCTCGTTATTACAATGATAAAGGTACGTACGGCTTTTTTACTCTGCGTGTTTGGATGTGTACTGCTTACACAAATGTAGCAAATTTGTGCCACTCATTCCTTATAAGCTTTCCATCGAAAAACAGCGATCTGTCGTCGATGCTTGAGGCTTAGACCCTCAGAATGATATAGAGTTTGACAAGATTAACTTTGTCCCGTTTCATTTATTCTATTAGAAAACAATGACACATGCAAACAAAGAGCGTTCAGTGCGAGGTCGCTCTGGTGCAGGCTAACAGGTTAAGAAATCTTTGTCTGTGTTATGTGATTTAACATGTCGTAACTATTTGCCAAAAAGATCGCGTTTTACCTACGCTCAGGAGCTAAAAAAGCTAACTCAATTTAACTATTTGATTTATTTTAATCGTTGGCCACGAATGAAATAAACAACGTGTTAAAAAAATAATAGTGCTGTTATTAATGCTTGCTGGACAAGTCGTTAACAAGGCATAAGTTGTACATTCTGATTAATGACAATTAATCATATGAAGATCAACTCTTAAGAGTGATTCCCTAAAAGCTAAATAATAAAATAAATATATTTTTGTAGGATTCATTTCCTACAGAAGAGTCCATTTTTATGGCATAATGTCTCTTTCCTAAGGGGATAGAGGAATGCTCTGCCCGCATTCCTTTGAGCAATAAAACTAGTGTCATCAGATCGGTTGCCATGGAACCGGGGGCCTGAAGTCATTGACAGACATACTAGCACCCAGTATGTGTATTGGGTGAGGGGTCTGTGACTATTTGTTATTCTAATAACTAATTGATTTGTTAAATCAAATGCAATATTGTGTGTCTGATTGGTCCAAATGCTACATCATTTCCCCTTTCGAACGTTTTTGTCGGTCCAATAGACAACAGCAAGCAACGTTAAAGATGCAGCACAATCAAACACGCACCTGCCACCCACGGCTGGGAGACAGTGGTGGCTCTCTGGCTGTTGGTTGCCTCCAGGAGTGGTTGTGGTGCCGTGGATGCTGTAAGGTGGTATGCTGTGGCAAGGTGTGGGTCCTCGAGCTTGTGCAGCAGGTGTCAAGGCAGTGTCACCTGTCATCCTAAAGTGAGTTGGTCCGGGTCAGATGGTTGTTGATGTTGTTAGCCAGTACCATCTGTGGTACCCGCGGTGTGGAACAGCCGGGTTAGACTCTCACTGGTGAGAGTTCAGGTGGTTCCAGGGGTCACAGGGAATTGTTATGGAGACTTTGTAGTGTGAAGAGAGTTTCAGACTGACCTAGTGATGATGGCAGGAGGGCAGCAGGTGGTTGTTAGCCCTCTGTTCTGCTGGAACGTCACCAGAAGTCTGATGTTTGTGGTGTCGCTTTGCTCTTGTGGCGGCACCGACTTGAGCTTGCCTGAGTTGTGTTGGTAGAGGTTTCGCTGGTTGGCATGTGGGCCCGATGCTCGATCCAACGTTGTCTGGCTGCTTCTGGGGTGTCGACTGGTTTTAAAAGGGATGCTCCTCCCTTGGAGGGGTCTGATGCTGTGCTGCGTCAGGCAATGAATCAGAAGTTTGTCCTTCGCAGTACTCCTCAGTTGAGTTTTGTTCAAGGAGCTCTTTTGCTAGAGTCAGCAGCTCCTGTAACTCAGAAGTAGGCTGTCCGGCTGTCCTTGTGCGGCATCCGTTTGGCACCAGTGTGAAGGGTGTGGAGGAGGATGTTGTGGGGGACTGTCGTTGAACATGCCGTGGTGTTTGCAAGATGAGTATGGCCTTTCCCATGGTTTCTGCCAGTGGTTGGTCTGGGACCTGGGTCGGTTGCCATGGTGACGGCTCTGTCCTCCGCTGGCTGGTGGCTTTCTGTAGAAGGGCCTTGCATTGTGGCAATGCTGGGTGCCTTCAGGTGCCTGCTTTGGATTCTGGGTTGTGCAGTTCAGAATCATACCCCTTTTCCACCAAGGCAGTTCCAGTGCTGGTTCGGAGCCAGAGCCTAGTTTCAAACCGGTTCTTTGTTTTTCGACACCCAAAGCACCAGCTCTGAACCAGGAAAAGTGGTTCGTAAGTAGCACCAAAACATTGCTGGGCTAGAAGGAAGAACCGCTTGGGGCTGGGTTTACCGTGACCAACAAGACGGACAGAAGCTTGGACCGCCATATTTGAAATAGCAGCTAAACGCGAACACGTTTGATTCGCCGTGTTTGGATGATGATGTAGGTTCGCAAAGCCATGAACATCAATAGCAATGCAACGTCCGCCATTGCTGATAGTTTGTTTAGGCTTGTTCGGGATGGATCAGCGCTGCGCAGACCGTTCGGTGCGAGGCATCGGGGTGCTGCGGGAGCGACTGGAAAGCAGACAGCTCTTTATGCTTTTGGATCGCTCTCGTGGTGCTTTACTGTGTTGTGTGCCGATCGATCGATCGGTCTGTGCTGATGCACCTCGAACAAGCCTGTTGTGCCGCGCTCGTGAACCAAAACATGAAACGTATTGTGACGTAAGACCTGGCTCTGTATTGGCTCTCTAGCCTGTGGAAAAGCAACCGGTTCTTAAAGGGCTCGCCAGTCGAACCAACTAAGAACCGGCTATAGCACTGGCTTTGAACTAGCACCTGGTTCCAGCTGGTGGAAAGGGGGTATCAGTGGGGTCTTATAAACTCCTTTCGTAGAGGCCTTGTGCTTGTTAAAGGCCTTCTGTTATTCAGGCTCGCCTGAATAAACCCCTTTTTTCTGCAGCTGCACAGGTTTTCAGGAGGCTGACTTGTGAAATGTCAAACAGAAGGCTTTGGCTCCCCCCCTTCATATCTGTGTACAGGAGTGAGGGGATTTGCACTGCTGGCTGTGTGATGTGCAGCAGGGTACCTTTTCCTTGAGTCCATGCGCAGTGGATGGGACTGTTTCAGTTCTCTCTGAACTATGTCAAGCTCCTCTTTAATGTTGCAGAATTGCTGAGTCAGAGTTTGGACTTAGGCTCTGGCTGCATGCAGATGGCCTTCTAAGGCCTTAGTTCTGGTGTCCCTCTCATTAAGTTCCATATACGCTGTTTTTAACAGTGTCTTTGTGTGAAGCAATTCTCTTTCCAGGTCCTGTCTGGTGGCTTTTTCACGCTGCGCTTGGTGTCCAGCAGCTGTTAGAGCCTCCTGAAGACTGGTGATTTCCTTCCGTTGCGCCATTCTGTAATGTTCTTTGCATTCGTTCTGTGCCTTCTCTCGCTGAGTGGGTGTCAGTTCCTGGTAGAACTCTGTGACTTGCAGGTTCAGTTAATTTACCTCCTGTCTGAGGCCCTTGAGAGTGTGGGCCAGGGATATCATGATGCTAGTCAGCTCCTGGTGGTTCAGGCTGGGTGTCAGGTGCCCACTTGTGTCGCAGTCTCGCTGTTCCTTTCTCTGCCATTGCAGGTCAGTGGCTGCTTTGGGCTGAAGGATGTCCAGGCAGTGCTCTGCCGGGTTTTCAGGTGGTCCTGGTGAGCTGGCAGGGCTGGATGTCTGTGGAATGTCTGAGAAACACTGGCACACTTGGAGGAACAACAGAGAGTGAAAGGCCGAAGGCAAGTGCAAGTACGTACAGAGGCGTTAGGCTATCTGTATGGGGAACGGCTCTGTAGGCCGTGTAAGGTGTGAATAGCTGGTGAGGGGCAGCTAGTGAGGTAGGGTGCTAAGAACACAAGTACAGGGTTTGAGTAACTTTGTTTGACGGCTATACGGGTGGTCAAACTATTACTCAAAGCACTGATGATGCACAGGTTTGGTCACTATGAAGGTATCAAATAAACAAAACTGAAATAAAATCAGTAAGAGACAGAGGGAGAAAGAAGGGCTTTCCTTATTTAGTTTAAGCTAGGAGATATGACTAAGCAGTTGTCACTTGTTCAAAGGAATGTAGCTGGGTCATAAAACTTAGGGAGACTGTTGGATACGTTAGCAGGGACCCATCAACCACCTCAAGGTAAACAAACAGAAACAATAGGAAGTGTTTCTAGTCTGCTCAGGGGCCTGGTGTAAGGAGGGTAATAGAAGAGACAGGAATTAGGCTACTAATAACCTGTACAGCTCATTAAGGGGACAACAGTTTCTAGAACTGCTCTAATCCTGTAGAGGGAGGATGTCAAATAACTAAAATAAGGTAAAGGTCAAATGAAAATGTCCTAATAGCTTTGGGAGACTAAAAGGAATAAAAAATTATTTTAAAAAATAAACAAATTTCATTTAATTAAAGGTAAATGAATGAAAACAAAATCAAAGAGAGGTAGAAAAAAGTAAAAATAAAAATAACAAATAGAACCAACATATGTGAGGAGGGGCGTACCTGAATCTAACAGAAGGTGATAGCACAAACAGGAAATGAAACCAAGAGTGAGGGGGAGAGAGAGAGAGAGAGAGAGAGAGGGGGGAGTGGTTCAGACGCTACACTTTACACTCGCAGTGTCAGTTAGTTGGATGCTAACAGCTAACAGTTGAAGTAAAGGGCTTAGTTATCTTATATGCCTGCTCGGCTGCTAAAGAGTTAGCTTTGGCTACACTCAGTTGTTTGTTTACACAAGGGTCTGTGACTCGTGTGCTGTTATCAGACTGAACCGGAAGAGGCTGCTCTCAACTCCAGGGGTCAGACGTTGCTAAGAGACCGATGCGAGCTTACAACAAGCGCAAGTGGAGCAGGACTTGCTCTGCTGTAAACATGCATGGGCACTCACGCGCAGTCAGTTATGATGCATCGCATACAACTTCTTTCACAAATCAAAACAGCACATTCACTTCACAGACAATGGCAATTACTAGTTAGCTAGGCTAGAATTCCAGTCATATAATGGACCATTGACACGCTATCTACAATCTCAATTAGGAGTGTCAATGGTCCATTTGAGAGATAGGTGGCGGTAATGCACTTATAAGTCTGCGATCCGCCGTAAAGCAAGAAGACGACGTGTCATGTGCTGGCTGTTGTGAACGCACTCAGGCCAGTTGGACAGTGCGGTGGATCAGAGGTAAATAAAGATATAAATACTGTTCAGTTTCTTGGACAGACTGTCATGAGCTGCAGGGTTTAATTTGGTTTTGTCTGCGTATGTTTTTTGTTTGTTTGTTTTTTTCTCTCTCAAAGCCCTGAAGTCCCATTGACTGCCATTATATGACTGACAGACTGCAACGGTTTGAGTTAAAAATCTTTGTTTGTGTTCTACTGAAGAAACAGTCACCTACATCTTGGATGCCCTTGGGGTAAGCAAATGTACATCAAATTTTCATTTTTGGGAGCATTTAGGAATGCTTTCCTTGGCTTTGAATTCAATAATCCCTTATTGTAGAGAAGTATAGGATTTAAAACTATGATTTAATACATAAAGTGTTTTTGGAATCCCTGACAGGCGGGTTATCTGGTTTAAAGTTGATCCCAGACATTTCCTGCAGAATAAACCAGCACAACCCGTTTGCATTAACATATGCAACAAAATTGTGGGAAGTCGTGGCCTAATGGTTAGAGAGTCGGACCCGTAATTCTAAGGTTGCTGGTTCGAATCTCGGGCCTGCAGGGATTGTAGGTGGGGGGAGTGAATGCCCAGGGCTCTCTCCACCCTCAGTACCACGACTGAGGTGCCCTTGAACCCCCAACTGCTCCCCGGGCGCCGCAGCATAAATGGCTGCCCACTGCTCCAGGTGTGTGTTCACGGTGTGTGTGTGTTCACTGCTGTGTGTGTGCACTTTGGATGGGTTAAATGCAGAGCACAAATTCCGAGTATGGGTCACTTGGCCATACGTCACGTCACTTTCACTTTCAAAACAGCATTTGCATGAGGGTTTGATGCGGACCACAATGCACTGCTCTTGCAGGCAGAGCTATTTGCATAGTTTATGGTTTACTCTCTGTATCCTCCGGCCCTGTTTGAGCTCATAAATTGTAGGGCTGTCAATGTGTTTGTATATGTAACATTATCAGCTGCCCTGTAGCCTAAGGGTCTACAGTATCATCCTGCAAAGCAGTCTGGGAACGAGAGAGGCAGGGAGCCACTGCTGTCATGGCCTTCTGGATTAGCATTGGCTATTCTCATTTGAATGTGTGGGTAGATTAGGGTCAGTGATGATTACAAGCTTTGGAGAGGGTGTGTGTGAATATGATATCAGCTCAGAAAGCTGTTGGCGCACAAATGAGCTGTTACTGTGATAATGCTCAAAGGTCAATGACATAACAGTCTTAGCATCATTATGAGGGCACCTAGGCATGTCCTAAAACAGAAAAAACAATGAACATTCCAGCACAATGAAGTAACAATGCTGTAAATTCCATCCATCATGTGTCCTGGAACACGTCAATAGGTCCTGATTTTGCAGTGGCCCGTAATGAGAGGTGCTCTGATTGGTTACTGTTGACCTTTATTACAGCTTCTAAAGGTGAAATGTGTCATTTTAATAAAATACTTTCACCTATCACAGCATAAAATGCTGAGAAAACGACAAGCAACCATTTGTAAACCAAAAAACATGTGGTACGTGGCTCTATCAAAACAAACCAGACGACTATTTTAAGTTTTGGCAAATTGGTGTCTAAATCCTAAGAATTCCAACAATGTCATTTGTACGTTTTCATATGATCTGCATATGCCCCAGTCACAGTTATGTTTAGGTTTGAGGTTAGGGTTGGGCATTCATGCTTAAAAAAAAGTTTAGTGCTGCTCGATTAATCAAAATGAAATCGCAATCGCGATTAGGCAAAAGCTGTGATTGTCATGTGCATCTTGTCAGTGAAGCAAGGTTCTGTGATCAATAGTAAATCTCCATCCGAAGGCCAGAGTGCGCTCTCGCGCAGAAACTCCAAATACGCCCCGCAGAAGAAATCCAGGAAATACCAATAGCTGCAGCTGAATAAACAGAAGATTTAACTGCTTTCATTGATTCAACGTGACTAATAAACACAGGACTACGACAATATATGATTTATCTGAGTTCTTATTATAATTATTATTAGTATAAATGTATTAAAATAATGCAATGCTAATCGACATAGCCTGTATCACTGCTTAGAATACTATGATATATGTTGCGTGCCTTATTCTGTGTAAGAAGCCACATCATCTCAAAGAAAGATTTATTTCAAACACTCGACTGATGTTATGAAGTGAGTTTGGAGTAAAAACATGTTAATAAATGTGGTATTAAATTGGTCTGCGATTATGATCGCGATATTGTGTAGCTTGTCAGTAAACAACGGCTCTGTGTATTAAATGCTGCTCCATCTGAAAGCATGTGATTGAGATTTACTACTGATCACAGAACCGGCTTTACTGCCATGATGCGCATGATAATTGCATTGGATTGATTGAGCAGCCCTAGTTTATATACAAAGTCATATGAAATTGCCACCTCGTAAAATAGTTATGTTTAACCGTGAGATCAGGTTGGATCAGCCCAACACAGCATTATTGGCTCAAGCAATGGAGAGAATTTGGGGTGGGACTATCTTTTTGTATCAGGAAAAAAAGAGTGCTAACTGTTCATTGATATCTTGACAAGGTCACCTGGAAGTGATGTGACAAAGCTATTAACGCATAACCAGAAATTGCTCCAAATCAACTAAATGAACGTTATAGCTCAACTGTCTTAACCAAAGAATTAATCGGTGTCAGGAAAAATATAAGCGTCACATTTCTGATTATGAATCCCACATGTATTTGTCTGCTAGGCTTCTACTGCTTCTATTCCAAGTGCATTGCTGTAAACACATTTTTTATTTATCTTCATAAACAAGGTATTTCCTATGGTAATCAGCAGCAGTCCAGAGATGTCTCAGATAGATATTAAAATATATTTCACCCAGAAAATATGCAAGCGTTACTTTGAATGACATAATGAGTAGTATAGTAAATAAGTAGGGGACCCGTGGAGACCAGAACTTGCCCTAAATTGCCCTTGTGGACTACACTGTTGGGTGGTAGTCCACCATGATGTCCGCAACTGTGCATTCATCAGAAAAGAATGCAGTGCAGCAAAAAAGATGGTGCTTCTGATCACCCTTCTGAATTATCAAATGACAAATGGGACGACACCCTACAGCCTCTTGGACTTCACAAGGTTTGGAACAGGGCCCGATTCTCTCACTATGCACCAAAAATGTTAAAACCATGAAAACCTCTTAATGTTGATAGCTAAATTAATGGTCCTGGCCCGTTTTCCTTCACGGTCCTCAAAGAGAGTCCCTCTGAGGGTTTTAATGATGTCTGTGATGTCAACGCAGAATGCTGTGTAGTGGGCGGTAGGTGAGAGTTGCATACTGGGCGTCAACGTGTGTCACAGCCATGAGTTCTAGCTACGCCATCTGCTAAACAATTTAGGATGGTGATTGGTCCTGTAATCATGGCCAGTCTGTGTGTTTGTGAGCACATCTACTATCATGCATGTCCCAGAGACAGCAAATGACTAAGTGTAACCATTGTAACGCACCACCCAGCTCCTTCCGTACTGCTTAAAATTAAACACTCATATGCATGCAGACATACGAGAGTCTCATAAAGCAATAGTACATTAAAATAACTTTATGACCGTTCCTCTTAAAAAGTTAAAGGGGACCATCAAAAACTTGAGGTTGTGGGCAATATACAATATGCATGCACCTGTAACACATTTTATTCTAATGTCTATTTTGGAGTTAGCTCATTTTAGAACACAAAAATGCTTCTTAGAGCTCAGGGCAGGCTTTAGATTTCACATGAAAGATGTCTGCTTGCCCTCAGTTGATTGACATTTTCATTACATCAGCCAAACTTAAAAGGATAGTTGAAAAATGAGCATTTACCCACCTTCATGTCAATCCAAAGCTGCAGAACTTTCTTATGCGGAAATATTTTGAAGAATGCTGGGAACCAAACAATATTGGAGCCCACTGATTTTCAATGTACGGACAAATAGATATTTCTCAGTATATCTTATATGTGTCCCTGGACCACAAAACCAGTCTTAAGTAGCACAGGTATATTTGTAGCAATAGCATATAGTGCATGGGTCATAATCATCTATTTTTTTAATGCCAAAAATCATTAGGATATTAAGTAAAGATCTTGTTCCTTGAAGATATTATGTCATTTTTCTACCGTAAATATCAAAACTTAATTTCTGATTAGTAATATGCATTGCTTGGACAACTTTAAAGGCGATTTTCTCAGTATTTTGATATTTTTGTACCCTCAGATTCCAGATTTTCAAATAGTTGTATCTCGGCCAACTATTGTCCTATCCTAACAAACCATGCATTAATGGAAAGCTTATTTATTCAGCTTTCAGATTATGTACAAATATTATGACTGGTTTTGTGGTCCATGGTCACTATGTTCCACCGAAGAAGGAAAACCATAAACTTTAATTTGAATGAGATGAGGGTGAGCATATGACAGAATTTCCAATTTTGGGTGACCACTTTAACAAATCTTTTCACAATGTTTAATTTTCAACAATACAAAACTATAATTTACAACTATAAAAACATGTAACAAACAGCTTTTTATGTATGTTTCTCTACTATAACACTGAGGGTTTCGCAAGTCTCAGCATTCCCTGATAATATTTATAACAAGCACAGCTGAATTCCGACCAACTTGCTAACAATGTCCAGCAGAAAGTGCCTAATCCCTACCAGCCACAACTGTGCATGTTTCACATTTTCACCAAATGCAATAGCATAACTGTCAATGTTGAAATAAGTTTTGCTGCAATTAAAAAAATTAATAAATAAACTAACAGCAGAAATCAATATAAGGCAACTGCTTGATGAAAATATTTGATAATGTTTTTGTTTATTTTAATTACAATGAAATGCATGCTTAAATAGCAGACATAAGCTACCGATTATGTTAAAGGCCTATAAGAGTTACTGCAGCCCAAGAAGCCAAAGTACATTCGCATTTCTGCCTTTGGCTAATTATACTACATACTGAGCAAGTGGAAATTACTCGAGCAGGAAGCTAAAAATGCTATTACAGCATAAATGTAGTACAAATTCATGACGTCATATTTACTTAGCATTGCCAAATACTTGCTTTTCTCTAAAACCATTACAAGTATCCAACTTTCTTTAGCCTGGCTGTCCCTCCGTTGTCCTCAGTGTGGAAAGATGAATCTCAAAATCATAGTCATAGTTGGAAAGGGTTCAAATACACAAAAATGCTGGAAAACCAAAGAAGTTGTGGGACCTGAAGGATTTTTCTGAAGAACAGCAGGCAGTTTAACTGTTCAGGACAAACAAGGGACTCGTGAACAACTTTCACTAAACAAGAAAAACACAGCTTTGGATCATTTAGGTAACAACACAGTATTAAGAATCAAGTGTATGTAAACTTTTGAACGGGGTCATTTTTATAAATTTGTTTTTAAGATTTTTTAAAAATCTTTTATGTGAAATATCTGATTCAGGTCAGTACTAAATAAACAATAACATGCATTTTGTATGATCCCTCTTATTTTGGTAAAATAATTAACAGATTCTGAAAAGTGTATGTAACGTTTTGACTTCAACTGTATATATATCATTATAAAAAATGAATAGGGTAGGCTACGCACAAGTGACGCACCATTCCCGCATCCGTGCCTGCTCGGCTGAATGCAAATGATCATAATTGATGCACAACTATGCCCGTGAAAACACATCAGCAATCTGGCGCAGAGAAAGATGAAGCCCGTGCATCACTTTCAGGTTCATAATCCTGTGAAACTTTTTGGGTTGTTGACATTAATAGCGTGTTTTAATATTGGCAATAATTTAAACGCATCTAATATTCTCTCTGAGTTTCCATGTTTCCTTACGAAAATTAGCCATGGTTTTACCCAAAAATCATGGTTCTTCTAGCTATGGTAACTACAAATTAACCATGGTTTTGTTACATCAAATAGCCTAATAGTTTACAAAGAAGTATTAGGATCATATTTTTTGTGGTTATAAAAACAGACCTAAGCTAACAACAGCCTTTAAAATTACTTAAAATTCATTATATAAAATCAATGAGGCAATAATGATTGGTTAATTAATAATTATATGGTTTAATTGAATAGCGCTGTTAAAATACATAATGTAATACAAAATAAACTATTTATGTACATTATATATTATTATTACAAATGCCTTTAAGGTAATTGCTGCTGTTACTTACAGGACGATCAAATCTTGTTTAATATTTAACAAACATTTAGGCATTTAATTCAAATATCCACTTAATCTTTAAGTTTTGGCCACCTTTTTGCAATAGAAATGCTACAGCCTCTATAATTTCTTCAACAAAAGCATGTGGACAACACAACCCTTACAAAAATTAACCATGGTTTTATCGAAGTAAAACTGCTTCATTTTCTTTTGCATGATTTCTGAATGCTTGAGACCATAAAATCAGAGCCATAGGTAACTGTCTAGAGCTACAATTGTAATTTGTAAACAATATAATTTAATTACTATTTATTTATTTATTTAGCCTGCTTTTATATTTTATTAAAGTTCTATTTCGACCCCTATAGTAGGCGGGGGGTTTTTTTTTTATTTATTTTTTTACTTCCATAATATTTGACGGAGAGGCCACAACAGTACAATTCTGCTTAGGGCACTCATTTGGCCAGCAGCGGCCCTGCCCTCCTGGCTTATAGAAACTCAAACATTTGACAAACTCTTTGTGGTTTGACAGTAGGATTTAGGTGAGCGTGTGAATCCAGCCAATTGTCCTTACATTTCATGACAATTTACATTAAGCCCGTACAACTGACATAAAATCAAGGACCTTTTTGACTTGTGTGTAAACATAACAAATTTATGTAGGTCGGCAATCTAATGTTTTGTAGATTACAAATGAATGACTAAACGAATCTGATAAAGTGCTGTACTTTCCAACAGAGTCTTGCAAGACTTGCAAAGGCACAGTTGTAACATGAAGCAGTCTGCAAACCATGGGAGTGTTTAGGCCAAGTCCTCTGTGGTCAATTTAAAATCACACGAGGCAAAAAAAAAAATAGCCACACTCACGTCTGTTCATGCATGAAGGAGACTTCTGGACAACTCTAGCTTCTGGGTTAGAGTAGATCTGTTTATGTCCTCCTTGTACAGTGTTGGTTCATTGATAATGTGCTCTAACTTACATTTGAATTCTATATTTTTTATTTAATAAAGCCTCTCCATATCATGGAGTATCATGCTAAAGCGTTACAGTGGACAGCGAGTTGTGTGCAGGTCAAAAGTTGCAACGCAATGCTCAAAGTTTAAATAGTATAATCATAACTTTCATTCTTGTGAAAAGGCTTTTGCTTATAATTTTTCCTCTTGCTTGTATCCGGGGAACCATGAAGATCCTCAAATGTTTTCCAAAGCTTCTCAGTGATACCTATTCAAACACAGATACAGACAATTATACACACACGGCTTCCTTCAGCAACCCAGCAGTGCCAAAAATGTTTCTGGCAGAAGGCCACACTACAACCACCGTAATTGTATTTAATAGTGTAAGCCAAAGGGTCAAGCTGAGATCAGGACATGTGTCCACTGATACAGGAATAACAGTCTTTGGCAATGAGTAGTCAAAACGTCTTCCCATCTTCCTTTACCATGTTGAGATCTTGTAAAAAAAAAAAAAAAAAAAAAAGGTTTTGTGTTACCTCAACTGAAGCTAGCTTGGAAATCAATTCTTGGCTCTTCAACTCAACTCTCTGACACTGGCCATAGACAAGCTTTGCAATTCATACTGTCTTTCAGCTACGAATCCCATCAGTCTAGTACAAAAAAACCTTAAAATCAACATGAAATGGAATTCACAACCAGTTTTACTTCCATAATATGCCATTTCCAAGTGAAACAAGATATTCAATGAGGAAAGACTTGTTTTATCTATTAGAAACCAATTAGATCATGAAAGGTGGGAATTACATGGCAGAATGCAGTCAATTAATAAAGATACATCTACACTTATATTCTTTTTCTTTACTTTGTGGCCTTCCGTCCACACTGAGATGACATTGAGTTTTTGAAGATGCTCACCCATGGTGGATACATCTGTAAATACCATATTCTTGTTGTAGTGTGGGCTGTGAAAATGGAGCTATATGCTGCATGTTTAATCATGTGAAGCATGTTTTACTATTAGATATCTATAGCTGTGCCAATATTGTTGTGCCTGCTATTTGAATTTTTACAATCACTTTATACAATCTTCATATTACATTCATGAAAATATGACAGAATGTGTCAAAGCTGCGTATTAGGCCATACATGGAGCGGTGATTTTGAGTGTGAACGCACCAGTGAGTGGTGGAATATTTTGCTATTAAAATGACGTGAGAGTTTTATGTCTAGCGTCTACTACTTATATTATTAGTAGACTAAAACTACACCTAAACAGCTATTGCTCAATAACAAGCCCTTGTGGGCCTATAAGACATCAGCCAAAAGGAAAGTCATTTCAAAGGTAGAACTAATTCTTTTATTGGGTCTGGAATAACTGGGACTAATGAATCTTGCACAATAACACCAGGAGCTTATGTTAAAGGTATAGCTTTTAAAAAATTCTAACTCTGGAATCATTCACTCATAAAGTAAATCATACAGATTTGTAACAACATGCCTACAACATTAAATATATATTCCCACTTTTTCAATTGTCCTAAATGGTCACACCTTCATAGCGGCCTCTCCAATTTCATTCATCATCAGTTTTAAAGTCCTGCTCCTGCCACATTACCTCCCTTTGAAGAGATAACAACTCCTCTACCAGGAAAGAGCTCAAACATGTATGTAAGGTACACCTCTCATGATGAAACTGGAACAAGCAGTCGTACACATCAATCAACTGAAAGTGTAATAGGGAAAATGTGAAAACTACCATGTGGTGAACCATGGAGTGGACTCTTTCTTGAAATAAACTCATACAAGCTTTAGTCTACATCTTTGTGGAACATCACACCATGTGCTCAAACAAGGAGCATACTGACAAATGCTTCTACAAAAGGCTTACGTGATGCATTTATGACTTTGTAACAATGTGGCATTAACAGAGAACCAGCATTAGGTCCAGTATGTGAAGTATTTATGGATTCCAGAAAGGTGTTGTATTACTTTAAGACGGTTCTTCAAGATGGCGTAAGCCAGATGCCATCATGCTTTCTCCTGCTAAAACTTTTAGCTCACGAGGTCGTCTGGTTCTTTAGTTTATTCCTTCAAATAAAGGTTTTTCATTCACATATAGTTTTTGGATAGTCTCTGAGGACATCTTTTCATGTTGTTTGTGCACTTCCAGTTTCAAGTGTATGTGTGTGTGATCACTTGAATAAATATGCACAGCAGTCTGAAAGAGTGGGAAGGTTTGAAACCTATTCCATGCAACAAATCCACCTTGAGCTTAAACAAATATATTTAGACATGTGCATGCTAAATACCGTCTGCAATCCAATGTAGGACAATACGGCAGTCATAAGACAAAGTGATTTATGGTAACACTTTCACATTACAATAAAGATATTGTTACATACTGTAAAATGCTGTATGTTACTGTAAATTATGACAAACGTAAGAATAATGCATGATTACAATCAGTTCATTATTTCATTTCATTCAGTACTTCATGTAACATTAACACTGTATCAAAGTATGAACAGTTTGTTTCTTTTTTTTTAAATCTACTTTTATTTGAACGTGATATAGTTATATTGTGTAAATATGCATATTTAATACATCTAGGCCTACAAATGTTTAGCATTACTGTTCATCCCGTTTAACACATGCATGTTTTATGTAATATAGTTATATACTGACTTACCTTTAGTTGGAAAGGATGAATCTCATTTAGAGAGTGTCTTCTTAGTTTTTTAGTAAGGGTCTTAAGCATTCTGTCTTTCCTTGGTTGTTCTCAGCTTTGTTTAAGATCACTTCTTCAGATTACAGATTCATATTTGATACACAAACTCTGGATTGAGCAAGTCTTTCTAAGAACAGTCAAGGAGTCTATTCTGAGATGTTCAGCTCCATGCAAACAAAGTCATGCTGAAACACAAATAAACAACGATCATGAGTTCCCAGTGCCTAAACAACAGCAGATCTCCGTGCAGAAGGTGCAGAAGTTCATATAAGAAAAGTCTCATAACTTGCTCTATTACTCTGATGAAGGTAATTTAATTAAATAGAACTATTTAATTCCTGTATTGCGTTGAATTGATCAGCGACAGTGACATTCTTCCTCAAAAACGTTTTTAAAATCCAGATGGGTAAAATCAATGTTAACCTTACTCCAAACGACAGATGGACGATGAAGCTGAAGTGTATATAATAAAAAAAAAAAAAAAAAAAAAAGTCTATAGAATCTCAATCGCACTCATACACGCACACACTCACGGATACACACATACTACTCGATCTAGCTCATGCTCGACTCCTATTGGCTGCTTAACCCGATGATGTCATTGCGTTCTAAAAGGAGGCGGGACAGTAACATCTTAAAGGGATATGAAGAGTTTCAATGGTTTGGGGTCAAGTGCGACGCTTTTCCTAGGAAACACAAATAGAGCATACCTAATCTACAGGTTCATTTTAGCCATACAGCATTGTATATTTTATGGATATTTTATTTTAAGTGATGTTTAAAAAAAAAAAAATATATATATATATATATATTTTTTTTTTTTTTTTTTTTCATAATTGTGCATCGTACTGTACAAATACGAATAATTTTCTTGATGTGAAGCTGTTCTATTGTGTTGTTAGAAGCTAAATTATCTCTAAAATTCACACAGATTAAACAAACACAAAGTGCTTTTACAAAGAATAAAACACAAAAGAAATAAAAACAAAATCAACAAACAAATAAAATCAACAGAATATGGCAGTAAACATCCTTAAAAGGAGTGTTATAAGCCAGGGTAAAAAAAAAAAAAAAAAAAATCTTAAAATAGGATTTAAAAATATTAATAGATAAAATAGACACATCTGATAAAAGGAAGAAGGCTACTCCAAAGTTATATGCAGTATATATAGTATCGCCTTATATAATATTTACATAAGCTAGTCCAGATGTTATCACTTGTTATCACACACGCACATTATTTACAATATTGACAGTATAAAACATGCTGAGAAAGTTCATGTTGCATCACCTTTCATTATTAATTGACAGCTGCTATAACACACACATATGAAACAATTAGACAAGTAAGAATCAAAATTCAGATCTAAATCTCAATTTTTATAATAATAAAAATTAGCATAATAAATACATTGGCCTATTAATAGAGTACTTTTGGAAATGTTGTTTAAATGTAAATAACGTAAACAGTAAAGATAATAATAACAAAAAGTAATAAGTAGTAGTTAAAAATAGTAATAGTAGTACATTGATCCTGCTTTTTGTCTCCATAATTACGCTTTGTTGTAGTCTACTTCTTGCATTTATTACTTTTGTAAATATTATATTTTGCCTGAAGTGTAGGTCTGCTGTTAAAAGATGTTATATGACATATCAACAACAAAAAACACACACATCAACAAAAACGCAAGGAACCACATTCAGAGCAGATAAGACATTGAGTTATTTTTTAATAATACTTTTTACACATATGTTTTTATTGGTTCGCTGTTATTAATTCATTCATGCATTCATGACTGCTATTATGTTGTCAGTTCCACATGAAGAAGAAAATGTAGGAACATAATATTACCACTAGAGAGCACTGTCCTTTTAAAAATGAATCTCAGTTCCGCAGTTTGTCAATAGAGGGCGCCGTATGAGCGACCACTGATGAAAAGCTCCACCAAGAATAACAGAGTAGTCTATTTGTATGCGTGTATGTAGTATGTAGCTGATGGAAGCTATAGCTATAGCTATATATCTGTTGTGTGTATATATTTAAGAACTGCACAACACAAAACTGATTTTTGTTATGAAAGAATGACAATGTAGGCTATATTCTACACAAAATGTTCATTTTTTTAATGTTAGATAATGCTCAGTTATTAATGCTAGTTGCAGCATGTCAATGTTAATTTGTGCATAGGCTTTTACTAACATTTCAAGTAAGCTACATTAATGTAAAATAGTTATAAATGAACATGAATTTACAATGTACACACATAATATTCATGTACAACTAATGTGCATAATATATTAACTGATGCGCTTAATGTTCACACACACACACACATTAATGTTGTAAGGAATGTTTATTTTAAGGAAAAATAATTATTTTCCCATTTGCTGAGAACATTTCACTTTTAGCCTGCGTATTAGTCATCATATCCAATAAATGGCAACAACATCAAACAAATCTGTTGCATTCCACGTCAGTGTTTTTCTTTGGGCTCCCTTTGTGCCAAACAGAACTAAAAAAAAATACTGATGACATGAGGAGCGTTGTGACCTTCACACCCTTGTTGCAGTACACAAACGCGCTCAGCCTACTTGTCCTGAACGGCACTGACTTTCCAGGTGCACACAGCCCACACCGCCCACCGCTCTCTGGACCCGTTCAGCCCATCTCTTCCTCCCCTGTGGTCTGCCCCCCTCTCTCACCCACTGACCCACTGGCGGAAAGCGTGGGCACCGTGCGTCCAAGAGTCCGCTTTTAGAATGCCAGATGGCTATTTTCTTCCCCAAGCACTCTAAAAAAGGACAGACTTACATAAAACTACCACTGCTAAAAATGCTGTTCCAGAAGAGATCTTTAGAGAACAAATGAAGCATGTCTCCATCAAACAAGTAGCCTCATAGCACCTGTTTCTTTTTGAAACAACACATGCAAATGTGTGAATTTAAAGCAGTCACTTTAAAAATATATATTTTTCATGATGACGTGCGAATAAAAAACCACCAGCTTTGAACACACTGTCATATGAATCTAATGGCATGTGATTCAAAGACAGCAAAACATTAGGTAACGTTTTCCATTTTAACACTAAAGTCAAATGTCAGTTATATTTATAGGATAAATCACGACTTGCGCATGCAGATGTTTGCCATGATGTGATATATATAGTTATATGACTTCTGTTCAATTTTGTTAAAGTGTGATGATGACATTGCTGGTGACAGGAAATGACCATATCCTCTTGAAGAATGTGTGGGTGTGCATATCAGCATACTGCTTGTTTTCGAAGGTTACAAAATAAAGCAATGTCAGCTTTAGTGGTTAAAAATGATGTGCAGTTGTGATGTCTAAGTGCATGCCATAAAATAGAGACCTGTTTAGCAAAATGGAAACTGTTGGGAAAACGGAAATATTTTTTGGATGAAATTAAATTGACCTTCTAATAAAATGATTCAGAGCAAGTTTCAGAAATGATTCAGAGCAAAGGTTTCGATTGCTCCAATTGTTCCACAGTCTTGCACAGTTATTAAATATAATACGCTGTTTTATTTAATCAATATCAAGCTATTATCAAGAGTAGATTTATGTATGTCAAAAGTTTTGTTTCTCTGTATGGTGACTTCAGCGTCATCACTTTTAAGCTTCCAATAACTTTTTCAGTCTTGAATAAAAAATAAAAAAAATCCCTAAATGTCTGTTTTAGAATTGCTAGAAGTGTGTGATTATTGCAAACCAGTGAGTACTTGAGAGTACATGTCCAACGTGATGTTTAATGTTCATAACAACCTCTGTAGTCCCATTCAGCCACTTTTTTCAAGACAATTAAAAGCTTTAAAAGGGGGTATTACTGATGTATTTTATTCATAGAATAAAAGTAAAAGAAATTATACACACACACACATATATATATATATATACACACACACACATATATATCTATATGTCTATACGCTGACAATAACCTGCTCCTCAACACCAGCAAGACAAAGGAACTTATTGTGGACTTCAGGAAGAAGAAAAGTGGAACGCATGACCCCATCCACATTAACGGGATGGTTGTTGAACGTGTCTCCAGCTTCAAGTTCCTGGGAACCCACATCTCGGAGGACCTGACCTGGACCACCAACACATCCAGCCTAGTCAAGAAGGCTCACCAACGCCTCTACTTCCTTAGGACACTGAAGAAGAACCACCTGTCTCCAACCATACTGGTGAACTTCTACCGGTGTGCAATTGAAAGCATCCTGACCAACTGCATCACAGTCTGGTATGGGAACTGCTCAGCTGCTGACCGCAAGGCACTGCAGAGGGTGGTGAAAACCGCCCAACGCATCACAGGGACACCACTCCCTGCCATTGAGGACGTCCAGAGAAAACGCTGTTTACGTCGAGCTCGCGGCATTCTTAAGGACTCCTCTCACCCTGACCATAGACTGTTTAACTTACTGCCCTCTGGGAGGCGCTTCAGGAGCCTCCGAACAAGGACAAGCAGACTCAGGAACAGCTTTTTCCCTACAGCTGTTTCCCTACTAAACTCTGCCCAATGATACCCCCCTCACACACCACTACAAACTCTTCACCCTTCCCCATCATTAAATCGGTTAAAAAACAAAAATATAAAAACATCCACACACTGAGTACTATGCACTGGAAATTTTTATTTCTATGCACTTTCAATGTTCATTGCACTAGTATTTATATATCTTAATGTATAGCTTATTCATATCCATTTGTAATTATATTCATAGTTTTTGCTCATAGTGTACATACATTTACTGTACAATCCATCTGTATAGTATGTTCATATCACCCATCTGTATATCATACTGATAGTATTTAAAAATGTGTAAATTATGTCCATAGTACTACTGCCTTATCTGTATATTTCTGTACATATGTAACATATTGTAGGCACTGTATATCCTGTACCTCTGCTTATTGCACTTCTGGTTAGATGCTAACTGCATTTCGTTGCCCTGTACCTTACATGTGCAATGACAATAAAGTTGAATCTAATATACTGTATTAACCACAGGCGTATTTAATTAAAAACTCACTGACTTCAGGATGATGGAACCAGAGCTAAAAACTAATTTCTGGGTTTTGGCATACAAAGACACATCATCTCTGCAGCATTCGTTTGGATAATTTTGCTCATTTTATCATCCATCTGGTGAAAATCAGAGGTCCAATTGCTTTTACAAGTAGCACAGCACAAACTTGCATGTTGAGTTTCATGCCTTTGTTGAATACTTATAATAAGTGGTTTGTTCCAGTCCCTGATATTATATGAGTGCTAGCAGCACCACTAACACACTTGTTTAGTAACATCCCAGTAGCTCACTTTTGTATATAACTCCTATAGGACAAAAAAAGGAGCATATTCTTTGTCAGCTTTTATTGATGTACTGTATGAAATCAAGAAGACTATTAAACACTTTAGTGAACCGCATGTAAATGATTCAAATTTCTTCAAGGGAAGTAATGCTTATACAATGTCAGAACTACGGAAGCAATCAGAAATGTTCCAGTGACTAATCTACGGCTGGGTTAATAAAAGCACGGATGTGTTTGGGGTGCTACTTCCAGTAACCTTGGCATCAGTTGCTAGGTGATGGATGGAGTGGAGACAAAAGGTGTCAAATTTTACCACAGAAAAGGATTTAACAAATAGTTCACCCTCCCCAAAAAAGAACATTCTGTCATCATTTACTCACCCTCCAAACCTATTCCAAATCTGTAGTAGTTTCTTTCTCCCACTGAACACACACAAACACAAAGTTATTTTGAAGAATATTGGTAATCACCCTGTTATTTAAAAAAAAAAAAAAACAGTTTATGCGCTGTCATTAGCTGGTTTAAGTTGGTCCTGAGCTGGTTCTGAGCAGGAGCTAGTTGCTTAGGACCAGCACATGACCAGTTTAAACCAGCTCATAACCAGCTTATAACCAGCTGAGGACCAGCTTTAACTAGCTCAAAACATACCAGACCAGGGGCCTGTACCATGATGGTGGCTGAACAAACTCAGGGTTGCAGGATTAGTTTTGAGTTGACAAAACCAAACCAGTCCAATCCAGCTTTGTTGGTACCATGAAGCTGATCATCAACTTTCTCTGTCAACTCAGGCTTGATCCTGAGTTAATGGAGCTCGTGCACATGCATGTGTGACATCAGTAATGAGCAGCCAATCACATGCCTTGAAACTGTGATTCACTTCTCATGAGAGTCAGTGTGATTCACTACCAAAGATTAAAAGATTGAACAATATGAAGAATTTAAACACATTTACACAGCAAGATGAAACAATCGATCCATGAAAGAGGAAAACTTATCTTACCATATAAGTGCAAGTCAAATTTGTAAAGTTTATAATATTTATAGATATAACAACACTTAAAAATCTAAACTCATATGTAGTCATGTTTACAGCTATTGATTCTAAAACGTATTTATATTTCATATTATCTATATGTTTAGATTAATTTAAAATAAAAGCTTAATAATTACTATTTAATTAAACTGGCTTGTGTAATGGATTAAGGGTATAATTATATAAATAATAAAAAATAATCATCTCTAAAAATCTGATGATTTTATCTTTAAAAATGTTTTATTATGTAGCGTTCTTTAATTTGGAGTAAGAGAAACTGGAGGAGTGGCTTTATTGCGTCAGAGATGTGTCACTTTGCTTGAAGCTGATTGGTCAAATTTCGGTTTGAGATCTCTAAACCAGAACATAACCTGCCCCGGAGCAGGTTAGCTGTGGAGCGCAAGTTACTATGGCGATGAACACTGCTAAAAGCCAAACCACTTTCATGGTACCTAAAACCCAGAGTTGGCACAAACTAAACTGAAACTTACCTGGATAGCCAGCTAAACCGGCTTCATGGTACAGGCCCCTGCATATGCTGTTTTTTTGTTGTTGTTTTTATTGCAGACAGTTGCTGGTAACATTTGACTCCAATATGAAAAAAGTACTATGGAAGGAAATGGCAAGCAGCAACTGTTTGGTTACCAACATTCTTCAAAATATATTATTTTGCATTTTATAGAAAAAAAAATAAATAAAATCATTCAGGTTTGGTGAACAACATGAGTAAATGATGATAACATTTTAATTTTGGGGTGAACTAAACAGTCTGTCTTGGTATCAATCGCAGTCTTTCCACCAACCTCTGATTATTTTCAACAGACCATTAGCATTTGTATTTGTTCAACCGTTCCATGGTTTCACAGTAGGTCTCCAGCAGTACTGTACGTGTACGAGTGGACTGATTTTATTTTGCCCTCCCTTTTCCTTTCTTTCATTCATGTTTTCTCTCTGCCTCCTCTTTCTCCTCGTGGCAGATGTCAGCAGCCTACTCTCCCCTCAGTGGGAACAGGATATCTCCCCTCTCCCACTCCCGCTTGCGTCACGGAAAAGAGAGAGGCTTCCGAAAGTGGAAGACAGATGGGAGAGGCATCCATTGATGAGAACTAAATCCACACAGACTGCGACTGAGGCATTTGACACTTCTGTACTAATGCATTAATGAGTGGTAATGTGAGAGTTGTGCTCATAAGATGCAGATGAGTAATGCGAGAGGAAGATTTTTTTATTTTTTTATTTTACTTATTATTAGTATTTATTTATTTATTTTTGCAACTGTGTACCTTGTTACATTCTGTGCCTTTCAGGTATTTTTTATTGTGTAACATTTTGTTGTTACTTGATAAAATCCATCTTAGTGGCCCAGGTCTGTCTTGGATCTAAAATAACACATTTCAGTGAATTTTCTTACCTGCAGCCTGATAATATATTTATATATATAGATATATATATATTCAGGCTTAACCATTCTGAAAGCTGAAGGCAGTGCTTTCTTCTATAAAAACTTTTTTTTTTTACTTTGCAGTAGTATTCTAAAATAAATTTCATGAAATGCTTTTGTTCTAATTCAGAAACCTGTTACATATGGAAGACTCAATGAGAGGGTACAACATCATCTGGTTCTCTGAACTGCCATCACCATGGCAACCTCCGTATGACATCACAGCCCACTCAGTCAAACTAGCAGGGACAGAATGTGATTTGAGAGCACACTCTGTGAGAGCACCTGCAGTCTACAAGACTCTCCGAACAATTATTTTCCAGAAGAAAAAAAAATCCAGAAAAGGTTTGCTTATGTGGTTTTTTTTTTTATTATCATATTTGATACATTAGGCTTTTATAGCTCATATAGTTTCATATAAAGGAATATGAAGCAGAAAAACCTTTTTATCCAGAGAAAAAATTATAATATTCAGAGGACCAAAATGTAAGATAATTTTATTTTTATTTTTTTGGAGGGGGGGGGGGGGGGGGGGGGATAACTAACAACTATAACTAACAATACTATAACTAACAATTAAGGCTGTCAGTCGAATAAATGTTTTAATCTAATTAATTAGAGAATGCTGCGATTAATTAATCTAACAGCAAACTAAATTTGGCTGTGCAAATACCCCCAAAATATAATTTAAAGCTATTGTGTTAAATGTTTAGGCCACAACATAAAGTATGGAACATAAAAGAAGAAAATTTAAGAAACATCTCAGTAGTTTTTGTTCATGCAATGAAAGTAACTGGTCACCAAAACAGCTTAGTTATCACCATTCTTCAAAATAACTTATTTTATGTTGTACAAAATAAATTAATTCAGGTTTCAGAAAGTCAGTGAGGGTGAGTAAATGATGACAGTATGTATTTATTTTTGGTGAACTGGTCTACTCGGAGTACCGAGTAGACCAGACCAAATCAAACTGAATAGACAGGATTAATATACAGGGGATAATCATAGATAACGAGACGAACACGGCTGGACAAGGATTAACAAATGATTACATATAACAAGGACAGGAAACAAACCAAATATGGACACAAGAGGCGGGAACACATGACATACACGACAGATTACTGACAACAACATTAACTTCTTATTTACTGAACTGTTATATAAAGTCACATTTGCACTTGTTCTTCGTGACAAAAACAGCACTCGTGAGATACTGCTCTCCCTGGTGTGATATCGCTTATCACATAATAGAAATATAAGACAAAAACTCATAAAGGGGTATTTTTAGGGTTATTTTGCCCGAATATCTTGATTTTTAGGGCATAACTTTATGGAGTTGTTATCCTGCATCATATTTGTTAACAGTCCACTGTATGAAATGTAATATGATATAGATTTGGGGGTGGGGCCAGTGCTTTAACTGCGTTAAAACATTTTAATCGCGTTATTTTTTCATTACTAATTAATTAAGTTAAGGCATTAAACTGACAGCCCTACTAACGATATAAAAGTTTTTTCTGAAAATCGTTAAAAATCTCACATTAAAAGACGTGTACCGCCACCTGAAGTAGGACGTTTTTAGAACTAAATTAAATGATAAAGTATAAACTATCCATCAGATAAATCAAGTCACCTTTATTTATATAGCGCTTTTAACAATACAGATTGTGTCAAAGCACTTAACAGTATCAAATTTGAGGATAGACTGTCAGTAATGTATAAAATTAAGATTAAACACTCAATTTTCAGTGAAGGCATTTCATTATTGAATTCAGTGTTAGGTAGATTGTTCCAGAGTTTGGACGCTAAATAGGAAAAGGATCTGCCGCCTGCAGTCGATTTTGATATTCTAGGTATTATCAAACCGCCAGAGTTTTGAGAACGCTTTATAAGTAGTTAATAAGATTTTACCACGTTTTTTTGAACGTGGTAAATAAGATTTACCTCATTATACCACGGAGTCAGACTGTTTTCTTTGATCTTCCTTAAGTGTAAAGGAGAAACTGTATCTAAAGTGCTAGAAAAGAGAGAGTCCATAGTGTCTGTTACATCATCAAGTTGATCTGAGCTATTGGATATACTGAGGAATTGAGATAAATCAGGAAGATTACTTACAATTACATTTTATCACTTTAAACAACAGAGAGTGATAGTAAAATTCAGCAGAAAGTGAAGCTACACGGAGCTACAATTGCAAACCTCTCAGCAGAACGGCAGACAGGAGCAATCACTCAATACTAAATCTGGATTTTGTTTGTTTGTCACAAACACATCCAAAGAGTTTTCTACTCATGTGAGAACAGCCACAACTCAGACAACACAAGGCATATAGAAGATTGTGTAATTGTGTTTTCACCAAAGCTTTGATTATGTTGATAATTTAGAGGCCTTATTATACAGTAGGCTTTATTGGGTTAATTATATGTGAATTTAACATTAAACTAATTTTGAACCTTCTCCATTTCAGAAAAAGAGATAAACATTTAGGAAAAACAACATGTCTATTTCATAATTGTGGAATATTCAGCATTTCAAAATAATCTGTAGGCAGATCTGATCTGGCACCGTCTCTCTTGCACATGTGTCTATTGCAGCATGCTGTGATGACATGTTTCTTGTGTCAGTGTCAGTAAGCAGGGTAGTTCCGTCAATAAAATCTGGGAAGATGTGAGCTAATTTAGCAGGCTGAATGAAATGTTTCTTCTGCCACTGTAAGGTCTCTCCACAGAACCATAAACTAGTGACGCAGGCAATTTCAGACACATCCTGCCAGCTGGTAGCAGTGTGGCCCATCCAACAATTAATTTCCTGAACCCTGTGAAGGTCTTCCTTTTGGCAGTATCGCTTCCCCTCTACCAGTCGTCTTTCTTTCTAGAGAAACTGCCTCCCACATTAGTAAATCTTGAATATGAGCTGCTGGTCAGCAAGTAGAGCTTGCAGTTAAGATCACGTACACACTGTGGTGTTGTGGGACTGAGAACCGTAATTAAACATAAGACCGAATGCTCCCAATTATAATTTCCAAGTGTTCCATGCATTGCTCAGGTGTGATTTTGGCCCATTCTTCCACAAAGTCTTCAAATCTTGAAGGTTCTGTGGGCCTCTTCTATGAACTCTGATCTTTAGTTCTTATTTTCTATTGGATTCGAGTCAGGTGATTGGCTGGGCAGCTTAGCAGCTTTATTTTCTTTCTCTGAAACCAATTGAGAGTTTCTTGCTGAAATGTCCACCCTTGTTTCATCTTTATCATCCTGTAGGTGTTGGGACTGAAGCAGCTAATATTAATCTCCACTGACAAGGGACAGGATTGCTTTCTAATTTCTAATAGATTTCAGCTGGTGTCTTGGCTTTCCATGCATTTTTGCACCTCCCTGTTCAATACTTTTTCCCTGTGTCATTCCACTTTATTACACAGAACTTAATTTCTGAACTTTTGTTTTGTTTCGTTTTCTTTGTATGTATGGATTACTTGGGTTGTTACCAACATCTGGTGAAAATTTCAAGTCAACAGCACCTTTTGAAATATATTTACTGAGAAAAATGGTGACGTGTTACTCATTTAACCCACTGTAAATAAACATCATGTGATTTGTGGCAGTAAATGAAGAGGTATCATACCAATCACAAGTGCAGTGTGGAGTACCTCAAGGCTCAGTACTTGGACCCTTACTTTTCACGCTTTATTTGATAATACCTAGAATATCAAAATCAACTGCGGGCGGGAGATCGTTTTCCTATTTAGCGCCCAAACTCCGGAACAATCAACCTAACACTGTTCGGGAAGCAGACATACTCTGTCAGTTTAAATCTAGATTAAAGACCCATCTCTTTAACCTGGCTTACACATAATACACACTATCGCATTTCTATAATTCAAATCCGTTAAAGGATTGTTAGGCTGCATTAATTAGGTCAACCGGAACCGGGAACACTTCCCAAACCACCCGATGTACTTGTTACATTGTTTGAAGAATGGCATCTACGCTAATATTAGTCTGTTTCTTTCTTATTCCGAGGTCACCGTAGCCACCCGGATCCAGTCCGTATCCAGATCAGATGGTGGATCAGCACCTAGAGATGACCTCTACAAGCAGGACACCTAGATGAGCTCCAGAGACTGATCCCCAGTGAAGACCCTGTCTCCAAGACGGTCATCGGGACAAGACCACAGGAACCAGATGAGTCATTTGCACAATCTGATTCTGCTTTAGCCTAGATTTAAACTGCTGATTTTGTCTGGCCAGAGGAGAATGACACTATTTCAACAAACTATTTCCCCGTCTAAATACTTTAAAGCTGATATAAAGCCACCCAGCTTTATATCAAGCCGATGTAAAATTGCTTTGACACAATTTGCATTGTTAAAAGCGCTATTCAAATAATATTGACTTGACTTGTCTGGAGTACTGAATTGCAGCGCTAGCAAACATATTTACAGCTGATCAGATGCTTCCCTAACTGCTTTTTTAACTTCCTTTATTTCTGTTTTCTCATTTCTCATTTTTGTTGCAAAAATTTTAAATTTCAAATTTATTTTTACTCCTAAGTGAAGAATGGAAATGAACTTCACAGTAAGTACATTGGGGCCTTTAGCATCCACACAAATGGACGATAATGTTGTGTTTATTATAAGCATGTTGCAGTTATTTTGTCTGCTGCTTTAAATGCTAGAGCTCTTTAAATATTGGCTGTCATTCTCCTCTGTGCCATTATTGTTATAATCGTCATCCTTTACAGTGCATAGAAGGTATACATTTGTGCTCTCTGGAAATGGAACATATGACTATGATGTCATACTCTACTACATGAGTTAAAAGGGTCATATGATGCGATTTCAAGTTTTCCTTTCTCTTTGGAGTATTACAAACTGATTATGCATAGATAATATCCCTGAAGTTGCAAAGACTAAAGTCTCAAACCCAAAGAGATATTCTTTATCAAAGTTAAGACTCTGCCACGCCCCCCTAAAACGGCTCGTTCAAACACATGTCTATGTCACGATGTGGGGAGATTTGCATAATGCCCCAAATGTTCATGCAAAGAAAGAAGGGTGGTTTCAGTAACCGTGTGTGTTTCTAGCAGTGGGGATTTCTTTAAGACTACAAGGGAAGCTCGGCTTCCCCTATAATGTCAAAAAATTCATGGTCAAATATGTACTATTGTGTTAACATTTTATTGATTAAAAATGCGTTAGAACACGTTCATCTCAGAGACGAGTTCGTTCAGAATCAGCTACATATAGCAGCTGACTAGATTTCCTTCTCATATACTCCCGTAGCATCAGTGTATTTGCCTGTTGAAGCCCAGCGTCCATTGACTTCTATGGGGCTGATTTGAACAGTTTTTTTCAGTGCTTCAAAACTAGACAGTCATTGGATAAATGCTGCGATTATGTCCCGCCCCCGGACGCTCAGCGTCTCTGGGGGTGAATGGAGGAGTGGGCGGGGCTGGAGTCCGGGCTTCTGCGTGATGATTGGAGGGTCTGTCAAAAGACTGCATCTCCTATAAGAAGTCATTGAAGCTATTCGAGCTCAGACCCATAGCAGATTTTTTGCAAGTGTAGTCGAAAGACAAACTGCTGCAACCTATTTCTTGGTATTTGCTTGGCGAAATTGCCAGTTTTCATCATAACAGGAGAAAGCTGTGTGATTACTTGGTGTTCCTTAACCCACCGGTGCGGGCTGTCTCATTTTTTCTTTTACGCGAAACTAACTAAAATACTCCATGAGTTTTGATGCTGTTCTTCTGGACTTTCTAATCATTAAAAAAAAAATCTTCTTACCTCTTTTCAACAACAATAATAATAAGAATAACAATATTTTTTAGCAGCAAATCAGAATAGAATGATTTCTGAAGCATCATGTGACTGGAGTAATGATGCTAAAAAGTCAGCTTTGAAAGACAGCTTTGATTGTTCCTAATAAAATGTTTAACTGCACTCACAAGTGAATCTCAAGTTATTTTGTGTGATAGCTAAATATATTCTTAATAAACTACAAAAAAATAATAATATTATTTTGTCCTCATATTCTTTCTTGTAACTCTTCCTCTCAGTCACATACTTGACTGAATGGCTCATTATGAAGCTCATTATGAAGCTCTTTATGAAGCTCATTATGAAGCTCATTATGCAGGCCTGTCTTCTCAGGTGTGAATGTGAAGGTTGATGCCTTCTCGCATAGACCCTTTTTACTCAAAAAGTGTCTTAGGAAATTTAAATCAATATATTGTTTTCTGTGAGCAAATAAACAAGATGATTTTCACGTTATTTTGAAGCAAAAATTCTAGGCTACAAGATTCAGTTCTCAGAAGTCTTGTGAACAAATGTTCTGTATGTGTTTTGTGGCCTTATTTTAGTGACTTCAACAATTTAGTTTTTTACTAACCACACATAAACGTTGCTTTCTCGAAAACAAAATCAAGTACATAAGTGCTGCTAACATATTATTGTAGCCCAGTTTGTGCTGTTTACAGTGTTATTAGACTTTAGCCATTTATATATTTATAAGAAACTGAAAAAAGCACAAATGTCAGGGCATGTCAAAAAATCTCCAGGCCCCCAAAACACCCTCAAACCCCAGAGCGTTAAAGACATGGAGCTGGACAGTTTTCTTTACAAACTGTTGTCATTAGTGGCAACAATTTGAGCTACATCTGCAGGTGTAGAAAGGAGCTTCTCCTGTTTAAAGCGGCTCAAGTCCTATACCCGTAACACAATGGGCCAAGACCGTTTAAGCAGCCTAGCTCTGCTGGCCATTGAGAGGACACTGGTCAAGTCACTGGAAAAGACGCCTAGGTGGTACGACAGCGTCACAGAGCATTTTCATGAAAAGGAATGTAGGGCAGAATTTACGTATAAATAAATGGACAATTTGTATGATGTAGGCCGAAAATGAGCTTCCCCTCTTTGAAAGACCAGCAGCCGCCACTGGTTTCTAGGTGAAAGCAAAAGCACATTTGGCCTTCAGAAATTAGATGCATTTAGGAATCATTAGGATGACTTACAACAGAACAGCAACGCATTTTATGGACGACCGTTTCATGAACCTAGGAGATGAGGTTCACTGAATCAGGACTGTATGTTTTGTTATTAAGTATTTGCTATTGACTGTATAAATGCGGAATTTTGCGCGTCTTGTGTGTGCGTGTGTGTGTGTGAGAGAGAGAGAGAGACACAGTCACAACCGCGGCTTGTGTGCAAACATATACACAGCTTCATCACTGTGTCTGTCACTTGAACTGATGGTAAAACTAACAGCATTATTAACTGTCTTTACTATAATTTTAAAAGCTAAAGCTCGCGATTATGGAAAGGCGCGTATTTCCGACGCAGCTTGTGGTGTTCGGCCAATCACAATGCACTGTGTCAGCTGGCCAATCAGAGCAGACCGTGCTTGTCGGAAGGAGGAGCTTGTTTGAGAGAGGCGGGGCATAGAGGAACTACAATAATGTACAGTATTTGAAAAATAATGTGTTTTTGAACATTAAAACATGTCAAAATATTCTGTTACACCAAATACACAAAATAATGATCTTTAAAAACGCATCATATGACCCCTTTAAATGTATTTTAAATCGCGTTTATATTATTTGTTAATAATTATTTAAATTGAGCTTCTGCAGGACCCAATACATAAAGTCTAATACCTAATGATATATTGCAATTCTGCACTGAAAATTTGACATAAACAAACAAGACATGGGATTTTTATTTTAAAAGATGTTTCATTTCACAATCCCAACTGTATAGTTAGGTCAATTTTAATATTTGGATTAACTTTTTTTTTCATTTAAGAACAGCAGCCCATAATGATTCTCCAGTTGAGAACCACTATTAAAAAAATGTATAAAGCTTTATTATCTATACAGTAAATTACAGACTTCACGGATATTTAACCACTACATTTTCAACGTTTCTATATCATACCTTAATATTTTGCCTACAGACACTTAATTCATTGTTTTTGCAGTCCGGTGTTCATCTAGTGATAACCCAGCCGCTCCCGACTAAAAAGCAAAACAAATAAAAAATAATTTTATTAATATATATATTTTTTAAATGTGGCATCATTTATTTATTTATTTTCTTTCTTTTTATTCATTTTTAAAGCTTTTTATGTTCACATATTCACCTTTCATATCCACATGTTAAAGACATACATAACTTAAAATTACTTTCGTCCCGATGACGCACATGACACCGGAAGTATTGGCGGTTTAGCCGGAAACTGTAAGTCGGAGGAGCTCAATGTGACATTTCGGAGCGGTTACTTCTGAACTGTTATAGAATAAGAATAAGAATGTTTCTCACTACTATAAACTGTGAGTACACCTATAATGATAATATTTACAATATGAAACTAAAAATATCCGCAAAACATCATAACTGCGGGCAAAACGCGTAAACTGCAGAACAGATGCATTGATTAGCGGCTAATAAGTTGCCAGTTTAAATGTATAATATTTGCACATTATTAAAATGTCGAAATTCAAATATTTCGGAGTATATACCACACATATTTGAAAATATTAAACACGTACATATGTGCATCATATGTTTCATTACAGTACACTGTTAGATGCGCTAATTACTGTTTTGTTTTGCTTCCTCTTTAATTCTTTCTCCATTTAGTTGCCAAGAGCAAATCTAAGTGAGTATCCCCACATCTTCATTGCACTTGTTTACATACTGAAACTGTGCTGTACTAATATACAAGATGCCATGTTGAGCTCTTATATATGATTCATTTATTACATTTCAAACGGAGAGTATGCAGAATAATACATTTCACTGTCTAATGTTGCTGAACATTATATAATTGTCACCTTTAACAACTTAACAGTTTATTCTGGTAGGTCTGGTTAAACACTTGATTTAAAAACTCGTTCCTGTTCCTTGGTTTAATGTCTTGTTTTATGCCAGACACATTGAAGTTAGTGCTTTGTATTTACCTGTGGCTTCTTGTGTTTCAGGACATTGCTGGTTCAGATGATGAGTGCAGCTGGCACAGGTTACTCTTTTAACACGAAGAGGGGCCGATTGAGGGACAAACTGGTTTTGCGAAAGCATGACCCCATAGGTGAGGTGAACATTTCATGTCATTGTTAAGTATAATGGCAAACCCCTGAATTGATTTCCAAAGAACACCAAATATGATGATCACTTTGAAGGTACCTTATTGCTAAATATAGAGGTGTGATGGAACATTTATTTTATCAATTTAAAAAATAATTATAATAATAATTTCACATCAGTTTGTATTAAAAAACATTCACTTTGTATTACATCGATAGAAACCAGAAATCTTTTTATTAAAAGAAACCTGAAACCTTTGAATTAATATTTGCAATAAATGTCATTCTACAGTTGTTTTACAGACAATATTGCTTTAAAACCCTAGTGATCTATCACCACAAACACTTATCAATAAATATTGGTAACACTTTTTTTAATTGTTACATTGGTTAGCTACACGAGTTGACCTAAAATGAACACTACATATACTTTATTTATTAATCTCATTTAGTTAATTTCAGTATTACTAATACATTTTAAAATCAAAAGTTGTTTCTGGTTAAATTAATGCACTGTCTAACATGAACTCTTCATTTGTTGACATTAGTGAATGCACTAGCTAACTAACAATGAGCAATAGATATTTTAAGCATTCATTTATGTTTGGTGATGTTTGTTAAAAAAACATAATTCTTCATTGTTTATTCATGTTCACAGTGCATTAATTAATGTTAACAACAAATACAAATTTGTTTTAACTTTTAAAATCAACACTGGCTAATATTCATAAATGCTGTAGAAGTATTGAGTTCATGTTAGCTAATGTATTAACTAATACACTAAATAACTGTCTAACAAATGAAACCTGGGAGATCTATTGTAAAGTTTCACCTAAATATTTTTCAATACACATAAAGGTTTAGTTTTTTAGTTTCTGTCATTAGAGTAAATAATTGTGAACTCGTTAGAAAGCAGAAAGGCAAGGTAATAATATTTGGTAAATGTGTTAAGTCCATGTGAATCGGAAGTTGCTGCCGACTTTATTTCAGTATAGTGACGTATTTCCAAATGAAACGGAATATTGAATAGAGGGCGGGGGTTAAATGTTTGCCCTCATCCTTTCATCTTTTACTCGCAGCAAACTATCAGTTGGAGGGGCATGGTTTAGCATATTCTGCCCGTGCCGTCAAACTAACATCATCAGAGAAGGAATGTCATTCCAGAGCAGAAGCAAATGATCCGATTTTGATTAAAGATTACCAAGACAAACAATTTATTATTAATTTGCATGGATTAATTGTTGACCTTAAAACTAACAATGTGCGCTAACAAAATAAATATTGCAAATTTTGATTTCATGAGGACTTTAAATATTGTCTTACATATTTAAAAAATATATTAATTTAAGATGCTACCAATGACTGCCTTGCAAAATACATTTTATAAAATCTTTTTCTCTCGAGTGGTCTGTGGATGCACGTTTGAAAACCACTGAGGTTGTATACTCCTAAACGATGATGACAAAATATACCTTCGATATGTTGACTGTGTCAAAGTCAACACAAAGTACAAAATTGTTTTATTTTGTAGCCATTTTGTGGCTGTTTAAAAATAGATCAATTTATTAATGTGTTCTTTTATTTATTTATTATTCTGTTCCTATTCCAGTTAATGTTTTAATGTTTCTCTCTTCATTGCTCTCCACAGTGAACAAACATGTCCTGTTCATTGAGAAGAAGAAGATACGATCTCTTTAAAAAAAAATGGGAGAAACTCTTGATACAGATACTGAGAAAGTTGACTTTTTAAAGTGTTATTGGTGTAAAACAACTGCCACGGTGTGATGATAAACATCCAGCATATGCAAGTGTCACTAAACAACTATGAAGGAAGAAGATTTACATCAAAGTAAAGACCCTGCATCACTGCAGCTGTGGATGACTGGTTTAATGTGACGAGAAATGAGCTGTACATCCTGTCAGGATAATGTGCTGTTAAGGCCATCACAATAAGTGTATTATGTTGTATTTGTTTGGTTCTTTTGTTTTCTTTTTTTGTACCAAGTCAGAATTTTGACCTACTGCAAACAATGAACCACCTACTCAGTGACAGATTGCTTTAGGCTGAAGTGGATTTGTTGGAATAATTAGCCTACAAAATGTGTTTAGCAGAAAAAAATGTTCATAATTGTTTAACAAAAATAATAGCAGTTCATTTGCTGTTTGTACTTTTTTTTTTTTTTTTTTTTTTTTACACATAAATTGACATGGTTTTATTTATTTTCAGACATATTTAAACATCATTTACAAATAATGCCAGGAAATTACATTATCTAGAACTCTCCAGTACATGGTATTGTTTATTATGCAAATAATAATTATGTGGACACTGTGCACAGATTAATGGTGGCGTTTGTAAGCCAAGGGTCACCTACAGAACAGTTCAGTTGGCAGATCCTTCCAAAATGGAAGAGATGTTTGAGTGCCGACCGTTTGTACAGACATTGCTGCGATAAGGTTGGCTCTCCTGGCCATCTCTTCCAGCGGCATTGTGGGATAACGGGCCATGTAGAAAGCCAGAGCACCAATGAAGCCCTTTTAAGAAATATTTCCAGTTCAGTTTGTGGCCTTTAGATTAATGCTTATAATGCGGAAGAGAAGAACACTGAACTTTGAGAAACAAATATGACAGCAGGGGGTGCCGTCATACTTGTCTATGCCAAAGGTTGTAACTTGTAAAACAAAGCTGGGAAACAAATGGCATCACGATGTACACATTTTATTGAGTCAATCTTAAAATAAATATTAAATTACCAATTGATTGTGATAATATTTAATGATGACGACATGACTTTAATTCTCTATTTGTGTGCCGAGTCATGTGTGTTTGCCGTTGTGCAAGGCATGTGAGTAAGTCTGTAAATGCTGACTTGGGCACATGTCAGGGTCAGAGTGAAACAACATGCATGCTTTAAGCTTTTCTTGACCTCTGTCAGTGATGTAGGGTCTCCTTCTGCCTCGAAAGTCTTTGCAAAGGTCTTCTGTTGTGGGCTGAGCACTTGCTGAGACATGCATTGTGACATTTGTGTGTGTGTGCATTTTTGTTTGCTTTCCTACTTAGTAATGTCAGTATACTCGGTGAGTATTTATTTTTGGGTGAATCTCATGTAGCTTGACATGTCTAAGTTATAGCTTGACTCGAACTCAAAAGCATGCATTAAGAAAATTGCAAAAAAAACCACCTAAATCATATATATATATATATATATATATATATACAGTGCCCTCCATAAGTATTGGAGCAGTAAAGACAAAATTGCTCTGTTGGCTGTGGAGTCAAGACATTTACAAATATGATTAAAAGATTAATAGGAGACAAAACTACAGAATGTCACATTTTATTATTAGCCGTTTCAACACATTAGATGTTTTACCAGCTAAGTTCAGCACTTTTAGAGTGCATCCCTCTATCTGATGTGAGCATAAGTATTGGAACAGTTGCCTCACAGGTCTTTCTAAGTGATCAGCTGTGTCCTGTTGCATTAATTCTTCAGATATTAAAAGCAGGGAATGTGTCGTATCAGTTATATCCATTACTTCTGTATTCTGAATCTTGCATTCGATGATGACACACACAAATCAGGATGAAGATGAGGGAACTGACTTTGAGAGAAAAGCAAGCATTTTGGATGCTAAAAGAAAAGAGGAAGTCAGTTAGAGCTCTAGCAAAAACAAAGGGCATGGAGAAATCAAGAGTTTGGAAACCACCAGCGACACCAGCAACCAACAACGACCTGATCGGCTGAGAAAACAACAGTAGTTGATGACAGACAAATCATAAAAGCTGTGAAAATGAATCTTAAAAGGCGTGTCTGTAAAATCACCAACAACTTCCAGAAAGCTGGGGTGATGCTCTGACAATCTACTGTCCTCAGGAGACTTTGACACAGAATTACAGATGCTACACAGCAAAATACAAACCTCTGACCAGCACCAAAAATAGAAAGGCAAGATTAGAGTTTGCAAAAAGCACAAAGATGAGCCAGAAGAGTTTTGGAACTGTGTTTATGGACCGATGAGACAAAGATGAACCTTTATCTAAGTGCAAAAATGTGGAGAAAAAAAGAGAAGTGCAATGATCCCAAGCATACCGCCTCATCTGTAAAGCATGGTGGAGGTGGTGTCATGGCATGGGCATGCATGGCTGCCTCTGGAACAAGCCCTCTCAACTTTAATGATGACTTAATGTATGATGACAGTAGCAGAATGAATTTGGAAGGGTACAAAACCATCTTGCCTACCAATATTCAAGAAAATGCCACCAGATTCATTGGGAAGTGCTTCATATTGCATCAGGACAATGACCCAAAACACCCTGCCAGTTCAGTCAAGGAATTTATAAGGGCAAAGAAATGGAAAGTCTTAGATTGCCCAATTCAATCTCCAGATTTAAATCCAAGTGAACATGAATTTCACCAGCTGAAGAGGAAAGGCAGAAACTCCCCAAAACAAGCAACAATTGGAATTGGCTGCATTAAAGGCTGGGAAAAGTATTTCAAAGGATGAGACCAAGAGTCTGGTGATGTCTATGGGTCACAGACTCACTGCTGTGATTGTGCTCAAGGGATCTGCAACTAAATAATAGCTTTTAATCTTTTATATCTGCCTTATGTTCAACTGTCCCAATACTTATGCTCACATCAATGAGTGGGATGAACTCTAAAAGTGCTGTTCTTTTTATTTGGTAAAACATGTATGTGTTGAAATGGCTAATAATAAAATGTGACATTCTGTAGTTTTGTCTCATATTCATCTTTTAATCATATTTGCAAATGTCTTGACTCCACAGCCAACAGAGCAATTTTGTCTTTACTGTTCCAATACTTATGGAGGGCACATATATATATTTTTTTAGCAACAATTTTGGAATTTTGGATGTTTTTTGAAAGATGTCTCCTATGCTAAAAAGCCTCCATAGCCTTATTCAATTAACTACATTAAAACAATATTGTGAAATGTCATTTTAAATAACTGAATTTGATAAAAATCCATCTGAATTTCTATGAATATATATATATATATATATATATTTTTTTAACAAACTTATCAAGGGGTCAAATTTTAATTTATTTTTAAAAGGACAAAAAAATTATCCCCCCCCCCCCTTTTTTTAATTTTTTTTTTTATTTTATTTTATTTTATCTCCACTTGTAGGAAATTGATAAGGATGCTGGCAAGTTTTACCATGCCTGCAGGGGGTAGACTGGGATCTGGGGGAGGGGTGATGTCGGGTGTTGAATTTATGATGGGAAAGCACAGAAGAATGCAGTGATGTGCTCAGATTTAACCGCAGATCGCCCTGTCACTGGTTCTCACAAGTCTACCAGATTACTCATCTCAATGGCCCGCCTCTTAACCATCAATCTTTATTACACACCGCTGACTGTCCCTTCGGTCTCCTCCATATAGCCACAAGGCAATAGGCCACAGCTGTTTGCACTCTCCTACTGATTGATAACTGAATTAAGTGACCTATGCAGACAAGAATCCATTACAAAATGATCACAGTCCACCTTTGCCCAGTTTGGCTTAAGTCATGCATTTTTTCTGTTTCAGTAAATGGAAGAACATCTGCAGTTGGACATGGTGTGATCATGAGGAAATTTCTGGAAAGAAAATTTATCATGAAATTTATTTAATGTCTCCACCTTGTTCAGATGAATCCTTCCACCCACCTCTATTACTCCAATAAGATGGAATGGTGCTTTTATTGCTAGATGTCAAATTGGCCATAGTAGCTGTTCCTCCTATTAAATTTATGGGTGGGTAGCAAAACTATACATAGACAGCACTTCAGTTTGTAGTCCCCTGGGATTTATTTAATTACTCATTTACTTATTTTTTAAATAAATATGGTTAACATTAACCTTAAAACATCAATTTTGCTGCTGCTGTGTTAGCATGCTAACAAGTAGCTAGATAAGGACAATAACTAGCACAAGGCTGTGAGTTTACTTGATTTATCAATTGGACAACTGTTGCAGTCCTTTTAACAACTTACATGAAAATGACAACAACAACAAAGCATCTTTGAAATGTATATGAGGTATGACTATAAAATTTAATGTTGTTGAACAAACAGTGAAAGTAATGTTAACCACAGACCTTAAGACTCGTAAATCTAAAACTGCCATTCTAAAAAACCTACAAGAATGGCCTACAAATTAACATCATGAACGATCAGCTCCATTGCCAACAAATATGCTGTTTTGTTTCCAGAATTACAATTTTCTGAACTTTGACACTACCACATTGTATCACCGACTGCCAGTAAAAATCTATTACTTCTAGTTGCAGCAGAACAGACAGTGTGAATGACCTGTATTTTAATATATATATATATATATATATATATATTGTGGAGAGTGTTAAAAAGAACTTAAAAAAACTACTTTGTTCACTTCAACAACATGATGCAAAAACAAAGCTTTCCAGTTCTTCATTTAAAAAATGATCATCATTTACTTTAAAAGGGCAGCTTTTGTCTTTACAGGCCGCATGATTAGACTTTGCAAGCAAGACTGACATCTGACAACATTTGTCTGAAGCATGATGTATCATTGGTGACAACTACTCCTCCCAGTAGCTTCCAAACAGTCCTGGACACATTCTGGTAAATGTTATATAGAGCTGTCAGTCAATCATATGACAAAACTATTAGATGTGGTCAGTCAAAGACTGCAAATTGTTTAACTTTACAACACTACAAACTGCAAAACAATACATAATACACAATTGTAAATCAAAAATTTGAAACAGTGTTTACAACCAATTTTATTTCTCTAATTTGAAGGACTTCCAAGTGAAAAGAAAAATGTAGACAGGGACTTGATTTTCTATTGGGAGAGAAGTAGATGAAGAAAAGTAGGTCCTGACAGAATGGAGCTATTTGAGTAGAATCAGTAAAGGGGTGGGGCTGAAATATAAAAGGTGACATCATCCAAGAAAGAAAGTTGGTTCAGTGAGGATAAGACAAGTTTGTCTTTTCTGTGGAACACAGATGAATTGTGCACAATAAAACCAGTGTTCCTGTGGAAAATATGCAAGCAAGGAAATTAACGCGATTGATTCCGAATGCCTGCTGAAGTCAGTTGTCAATGTGATACATTAAACTAACATCTAATTTGGTGGTAGCCCATGATCATGGCCATTGGAGTAAAAGCTTGGGAAAACTGGATAGTCACCACAGTTAGAACTAGGCTACATTTTATCTCAACAACAATGTACATCTGCAAGTGCAGTGGCTAAATACAGTAAAAGTTTCCAAAAACAAAAGGAAGGAGTGGATGACTGACAGATCAAGATGGCATTCAAAACTTCAATACCAAAAACGTCCATCTGAGGTTACTGAGTGAATGACCTATAATATTCTGTTGCTTATCACAAGCCATCAGAATTTCCAAAAGGTTGGTGTACCATAAAAAGAGTATTTGAAGGCAATCCTATTGATGTTCCGAGAGATATGCAGTAAAACCTTCAGTGTTTGTTGATGGTCTAATCTTTCAGGAACACACTGGGGGTCTAAGTAGTCATCTTGTGTCACCACGGCACATGTTGCTAAGAGAGAGTTTCCCTCAAAAGAATGGCTGCTGTCCAATGCGGCTCAGTGTGGGTTCTTCTTTGTGGGTTTCATTTACAGTCTCTTGGTGTGATGACATCAGTGTCGGTTGGAGGCATGCAGTGCTTTCCGGTAAATACCCACCACCGTCTCCTGTAAAGATCCCTGTGGTGGGTCCTCTATGGCTCTTTTCATAGAGGTGAAGTTCGGCTGATTGTGATTGTCTGAAAAAACTACAAGCCGTGTTGTCTAGCTTGAAGGCAAGGTTCTGGAATTGGGTTGACCTCCAAATGCAAGAGCACAGGCCACCCACAGTTCATCTGAACTGAGTGTGCTGTTAGAGAGCTTGGTCTCAGTGAACACACACGTAGCCTACAGATAGAATCACTTTCTCATGAAAGAGTTGGTCAGTGTTAAATATATGAAGGCCTTTGTGAGATTTATGGAAGAAAGGGAATGATCTTAGGTGGGTAGCCACACAGAGGAAAACTATTTACTTATTTGCCTTTCCAGATATGCAATAGTTTCTGCCGTGCTTTTCATGTAATGCCATACCACACGGCTTTTGATCACAGAAGGGGTGTCTAGCTGATGTGAAGCTGTAAAGACTGCCAAAAGATCCTTTTAACTTGAGACTGCTTCTAGTCCAAGAGAAAGGATTCCTTTATCTTGAGGACACAATGGTACAATCCCTTTGAGATATGCGTAATGTCCCCTTAAGGGAATCAGAAGCTAAATAAAAAGTTGTTAAAGTTAGCAACCCCCACATCTTTTTTCATTAATTTTCATGCGCTCAAACAACAACAACAACAAACATGAATCTGGCGATCCTACTCACTCATCTGGCAGCCCAACTCTCTTTGCAACCACTGGGAACGACAAAGAGTTGAGAATTTCTAAGTGGCTGTTGATGGGCGGTCTCTCATGGCCTTGCCATGACCAATGAGCTAGCAGTTGTGAACACGTAACTTCTTTCCGCTTCAAATGCATGCTGAAGAACTGACAAGCCATAATGTCTACAACCCAATGAATGATTCAGTCAGCAAACACAAAGAAGTATATCGCCAACACCAAGTCACCAATTGTTGTCCATGACGTCTACAGCATGTATCTGTTCTTATTTCTGCAAATGTATTGTCTTTTGGTTCAGTAAGTGACAGAGTCCATGTTTAAACGATTACCCCTCTTTCACATCTAAAGTGTGACAGACCCAAAAGTGAGAAGTACTTTCAGCAACAACAGATGCTGTTATCAAGGTGTTTCAATATTTTTATGGAATTTTTGGAATATTCTCATTTCTGTCCCAAACCATTTGTGCAAACTGAGCCACATAAACAAAAAGACAGAATTCAATTCATGCAATACCAGAGCTGAGGCAATTATATGCCTATTATCTGAACAACAAGGGGTTGTTCAGTATGAAATACTGAGATTTGGTGACACTGCAGAAAATGCTGGATTCAGGCCAAGGAGCACAGAGCATCGCTGGGCTTCGTGACTCATACCACTATGCTCGGAGAAAAGCATGGTAAACACTTTAACCTCCTATTGAATGTTCTTTAATGACTAAAGATAGTCGTCACAAATAAACACAATTGCCACATACTGTTATAAAGATGACGACAGCTCTTTTTTTGGACTGCTGGCAGACCAAATAACCACAAAAAAGTTTCTTTTTAAAAAGTGATATGCCATCATTCTTTGAAAATAAACTGATGGAAACATGCATTGCTCCTGTCTAATTGTTGAGATAGAATCTGGCACTTGGCCCAGTTCCCTCCTCCTCCTGGTTTTTAACAAGTGGGGGGAAAACTGTGGAGGAGTTACTGGAAGAGGGATCAGGGCATCCAAAAGAGTTAAACAACTCAGGATTTATGGGGTCATCAAAGTGCGCGGAAACAGGCCGACCGCCACGTGGAGACCACAGCCAGGCGGACTCCCGCTGAGTAGATCACTGCTAAGCTCTGAGTCACCCAGAGAGGGCAGGGGAGCCAGGGGCAGCCTACCCTGATGAGACTGGACATCACACGCTGCGTTCTATATGTGTGAGTTTATGAGAGATATGTTATGAGTGTGTTGTGGTTAAAGATCAGACAAAATAAAAGCCATAATTAAATGCTTTCATTACTCTGAGTGAAGTAAAAAACATACATACTGTATGTATACACATAAAAACAGAAAAAAACACTTTAACTAAACAGTATGGTTTGGAAATTTTAGAAAAACATTTTATTTTATTTTTTTAAAGGGGTCAAATGATTCTTAAGACCATTACTTTGTGTTTTTGGTGTAACAGAATATGTTGACATGCTTTAATGTTCAAAAAACATTATTTTTCAAATACTGTACATTATTGTAGTTCCTCTATGCCCCGCCTCGCTCAAATGCGTAGTTTTGTACAAAGCCCCTCCTTCCGACAAGCACAGTCTGCTCTGATTAGCCAGCTGACCCAGCGCATTTTGATTGGACGAACACCACAATGATAATAATAATAATAATAATTTGTTACATTTATATAGCGCTTTTCTGGGTACTCAAAGCGCTTATACATAGAAGGGGGGAATCTCCTCAACCACCACCAATGTGCAGCATCCACCTAGATGATGCGACGGCAGCCATATTGCGCCAGAACGCCCACCACACACAAGCTTATTGGTGGAGAGGAGACAGAGTGATGAAGTCAATCAGTGTATGGGGATGATTAGGAGGCCATGATGGTCAGAGGCCAATGGGGAAATTTGGCCAGGATGTCGATTTTTAATGACCACAGAGAGTCAGGACCTCGGTTTAACGTCTCATCTGAAGAACGGTGCTTTTTACAGTATAGTGTCCCCGTCACTACACTGGGACGTTAGGAACCACACAGACTGCAGTGTGAGCACCCCCTGCTGGCCTCACTAACACCTCTTCCAACAGCAACCTTGTTTTCCCAGGAGGTCTCGCATCCAGGTACTGACCAGGCTCAACCCTGCTTAGCTTCAGTGGGCAACCAGTCTTGGGCTGCAGGGTTATATGGCTGCTGAAGTACGCATCGGAAATGTAACGCCCTTTAATCACGAGCTTCAGCTTTAAAGTTAGTTTTACCATCAGTTAGTTTTACCGAAAGGGGAACAGAGTCGTGTGACAGACACAGTGATGATGCTCATATGTATTTGCAGTACACAAGTCACTAGTCAAATCACTATTATCTGTATAACGCTTTTAACAATGCAAATTGTGTTAAAGCAGCTTTAAATGAGCTTGATATAAAGCTGGGTGGCTTTACATCAGATTTACAGTATTTAGACGGGGAAATAGTGTGTTGAAATAGTGTCATTCTCCTCTGGGCAGACAAAATCAGCAGTTTAAATCTAGGCTGCAGCAGAGTCAGATTGTGCAAAGGACTCATCTGGTTCCTGTGGTCTTGTCCCAATGGCCGTCTAGGAGACAGGGTCTTCACTGGGATCAGTCTCTGGGGCTCATCTAGTTGTCCTGGTCTCCGCTGACGTTCAGGGCTGTTGAGGTCATCTCTAGGTGCTGATCCACCATCTGATCTGGATACGGACTGGATCCGGGTGGCTGCAGTGACCATCTGATCTGGATACAGTCTGGACCTGGGTGGCTACGGTGACCTCGGAATAAGAAAGAAACAGACTAATATTAGCGTAGATGCCATTCTTCTAAAGATGTAACAAGTACATTGGGTGTTTTGGGAAGTGTTCCCGGTTCCGGTTGACCTAATTAATGCAGCCTAACAATCCTTTAATGGATTTGAATTATAGAAATGCGATAGTGTATTATGTGTAAGACAGGTTAAAGAGATGGGTCTTTAATTTAGATTTAAACTAACAGAGTATGTCTGCTTCCCGAACAGTGTAAGGTAGATTGTTCCAGAGTTTGGGCGCTAAATAGGAAAATGATCTCCCACCCGAAGTTAATTTTGATATTCTAGGTATTATCAAATGGCCAGAGTTTTGAGATCACAGCGGACGTGAAGTACTACAGTGTGATAAGAGTAATACTGAGGTGCCAAATACTGAGGTGCCAAACCATTCAGGGCCTTATGGGTAATTAGCAAGATCTTAAAATGTATACGATTTTTAATAGGGAGCCAGTGCAGTGTTGCCAGAACCGGCCTAATGTGGTCATACTTCCTGGTTCTAGTAAGAACTCTAGCTGCTGCATTTTGAACCAGCTGGAGTTTGTTTATTACACACGCAGAGCAACCACCCAATAAAGCATTACAATAATCTAGCCTCGAGGTCATGAATGCATGAATTAATGTTTCTGCATTTGACATTGAGAGCATAGGTCATAATTTAGATATTTCTTAAGATGAAAAAACGCAGTTTTATAAATGCTAGAAACATGTTTTTCGAAGGAAAGATTGCTATCAAAAGGTATGCCTTGGTTCCTAACTGATGATGAAGAATTTACAGAGCAGCCATCAAGTATTAGACAGTGATCTAGGTTATTACATGCAAAGGTTTTTGGTCCAAAAATCAACACCTCTGTTTTTTCATAATTGAGCAGTAAGAAATTGCTAGTCATCCAGTTTTTGATATCAACTATACTTTCAATTAGTTTTACAAATTGGTTTGTTTCATCGGGTCGCAAATAAATAGATAGCTGAGTATCATCAGTATAAAAGTGAAAGCTAACACCATGTTTCCAAATGATATCTCCCAAGGGTAACATGTAAAGCGTGAAAAGTAAGAGGCCTAGTACTGAGCCTTGAGGTACTCCATACTGCACTTGTGATTGGTATGATACCTCTTCATTTACTGCCACAAATTGATGGCGGTCAGATAAGTACGATTTGAACCATGCCAGTGCATTTCCTCTAATGGCAACATAATTTTCTAGTCTATTTAAAAGAATGTTGTGGTCGATAGTGTCAAACACGGGACTAAGATCCAGTAGCACTAATAGAGAGATATAACCACGATCAGATGATAAGAGCAGGTCGTTTGTGACTCTAATGAGAGCAGTCTCAGTACTATGATATGGTCTAAAACCTGACTGGAAATCCTCACATATATCATTTTTCTCAAAGAAGGAACATACTTGTGATGATACTATCTTTTCTAATAGCTTTGACAGAAAAAGGATATTTGAGATTGGTCAGTAATTAATTAATTCTTTGGGGTCAAGTTGTGTTTTTTTAAATGAGAGGCTTAACACATAGGTTGTTGCTTTAGATGATTTAACAAGTTTATACAATTCTTAATTTCCAATAGAAGAGAATGTGTGGAATTGTTCCTCAGGGGATCTATGTGTGGAATTGTTCCTCAGGGGATCTATAGTGCACTATCTGATGCGATACTGTGGCTGACAGCTGCATGGTTGCAATTTTGTCGCTAATAGTTTCGATCTTGGAAGTAAAGTAGCTCATAAAGTCATTACTACTGTGCTGCTGGGTAATGTCTGCACCTGCTAATGTTTTATTTTTTTGTTAATTTAACCATACTGAACTGAGATAAGTCAGGAAGATTATTGATAAAGCAGTCTTTTGTGGTATCAAGATGGTTGTACCATATTTGTAACAAGGAGTTGGCTTAACAGCTTTAGTTATATATGGGGAAGTCGTGGCCTAATGGTTAGAGATTTGGACTTGTAATCCAAAGGTTGCAGGTTCGAGTCTCAGTCCGGCAGGGATTGTAGGTGGGGGGAGTGAATGTCCAGTGCTCTCTCCACCCTCAATACCACGACAGAGGTGCCACCACCGAACCCCCAACTGCTCCCCGGGCGCCGCAGCATAAATGGCTGCCCACTGCACCGGTGTTACAGGGTTGACGAGACGTGAGACGTGCGGATCCATTTGCAAAGCTTTATTATGAAACATGGTCAAGACAGGCAGGGTCGAATAACCAGCAAACAGGTATGTTGAGGGCAAGACAGAAGAGTGGTCAGTAAACAGGCGTGGTCGACGAGCGGCATACAATATCCAAACAGGACAAGGCAGAGAGAATAATCCAGGAACACAGGCAGGAATCAAAACACAGGAAAACAACGAGGAAAACTATGAACAGAGAACGCTTGGTATGCAGACTAGGCTAACAATACGCGGCCGAGAGCAAGAGCAAGTCCCAGGCTTAAATAGTGAGTGATTGGGTGATGGTGATTGCGAGATGGATATCAGGTGTGGCGTGATAATTGTGAACAGCTGTGCGTGTGTTGTCAGTGCAATGGATTATGGGAAATGGAGTCCAATGTGCTGTGTAGTGTGAAAAGTCCATGTGGTGAATGGGTGACCTCTGGTGGTGAATGAGTGGAAGTGCATGGCCAGGATTCGTGACATCCAGACGCTCCTCCATAGTCCAGGAGGGCGGTGGAGCGGAGGCGGAACAGGGGGAGGGATGGAGGGCCAGGTCCGTGAGGAAGTGGGAAGACCGGGGACTGAGGAAGAACCGGCAGAGCAGGACACCCCGGCAGAACCGGAGACCAGGACAGAGCAAGAGCCCACCAGGGCGGAGCAGACGGACCAGGAGCCCACCAGGGCGGAGCAGACGACCACCAGACCCGAGCATAAGACCACCACGGCGGGGCAGACGACCACCAGACCCGAGCAGAAGACCACCACGGCGGGGCAGACGACCACCATACCCGAGCAGAAGACCACCACGGCGGGGCAGAGGACCACCAGACCTGAGCAGAAAACCCTCGCCAGGAAGCAGACTGGGCAGGAAACCATGGCAGGATCAGGGATCTGGGGAGAACAGAGACAGACACCACAGGGAGAGCAGAGACAGACAACACAGGGAGAGTCCTTGTTGCAGGGCAGGACGGGACCAGAGTGCACCTGGGCGAAGCAGGAGACCCCCAGAACCAGACAGCTGACCACCACCGCTGAGCAGACAAAGCCGGAGCCCACCAGTGTGGCGTAGACTGGGTAGAGAATCCCCACGGTAGAGTGGACTGGTCAGGAAGCCAGGGCAGGATCAGGGATCTGGGGAGAGCAGAGAGAGTCCTCATGGTCTCAGGAGCTGGGACCGGGCAGGTCGAGAGCTCGTATACGGTCTTCATGGCTGTGGCAGGACAGGAGGAGGATATGCAGACGGCCTCCATTGCCGTGACTGGGCATGACAAGGATTCACAGACGGCCTCCTTGGCCGTGACAGGACAGGGCGTGAGTTCACAGACGGCCTCCTTGGCAGTGACAGGACAGGGCGTGAGTTCACAGGCGGCCTCTTTGGCCGTGACAGGATAGGGCGTGAGTTCACAGACGGCCTTTTTGGGGCGCTCAGGAGGAGCGGGCTCTATGGAGCGCTCTGGAGGAGCGGGCACTTGAGGGCCAGGAACGGTACTCCTGGCCGTGACTGGAGAACTGCATTCGGGATCGGCACTCCTGGCCGTTACTTGAGAACTGGATTCTTGGGATACGGGTGTAGGTACCACCACTTCGGGAGGTTCTGCAGCGGAAGCCGCTACCTCTGGAGGCATTGGAGCAGACTTGTGAACAGGAGAGACCTCAGGAACAGACTCGTGGACAGGAGAGGCCTCAGGAGCACAGTGTGCAGCCCACACACTCAAAATGGCGACCGCCATAACGGGAAGCACTGAGGTCAGGGGAACAGTCTCTGTAACAGCCAGGGTTGAGGCCCTGGGAATGCCAGCTACTCGCACTGACATCAGTGGTGGGTCCATCACACTGGATATCAGAACTCAAAGGACTGACCTTGAATCTGTGGTAACAGCCTCTGGCAGTTCGGTGGAGGCGTGAGCAGACTCTGGCTTGACAGCGATGGCGTGAGCAGACTCTGGCTTGACAGCGATGGCGTGAGCAGACTCTGGCTTGACAGCGATGGCGTGAGCAGACTCTGGCTTGACAGCGATGGCGTGAGCAGACTCTGGCTTGACAGCGATGGCGTGAGCAGACTCTGGCTTGACAGCGATGGCGTGAGCAGACTCTGGCTTGACAGCGATGGCGTGAGCAGACTCTGGCTTGACAGCGATGGCGTGAGCAGACTCTGGCTTGACAGCGATGGCGTGAAGGGGTGTTGTTGTTACCGCCATTTTGCGAGTGAGTGCGGTGTTGCGTTCCTCCGAAACACCCACAGTGAATGAAGAGCCCACACACAGCAAAGCATAGTCCATAAATTGAGCGAGTGACGCACGGGGACCCTCACGGATTAACTGTTGTTTGAGCGGCTGATTAATGCCCTCACAAAAGAAGTCTATTAGAGCATAGTCCGGCAGATCAGAAAAATAGGCGAGGTCTAAGTACACTTGTATGTATTTCTCGAGCGGTCTCAAACCCTGCTCGAGGGTTAACAACCGTCGTGCAGTGTTCATACCTGGCCAATGTCTACTAGAAAAGCCGCTGGATCCTCTTGTGGCCGAGTATTCTGTTACAGGGTTGACGAGACGTGAGGATCCATTTGCAAAGCTTTATTATGAAACATGGTCAAGACAGGCAGGGTCGAATAACCAGCAAACAGGTATGTTGAGGGCAAGACAGAAGAGTGGTCAGTAAACAGGCGTGGTCGACGATCGGCGTACAATATCCAAACAGGGCAAGGCAGAGAGAATAATCCAGGAACACGGGCAGGAATCAAAACACAGGAAAACAACGAGGAACACTATGAACAGAGAACGCTTGGTATGCAGACTAGGCTAACAATACTCGGCCGAGAGCAAGAGCAAGTCCCAGGCTTAAATAGTGAGTGATTGGGTGATGGTGATTGCGAGATGGATATCAGGTGTGGGCGTGATAATTGTGAACAGCTGTGTGTGTGTCGTCAGTGCAATGGATTATGGGAAATGGAGTCCAATGTGCTGTGTAGTGTGAAAAGTCCATGTGGTGAACGGGTGACCTCTGGTGGTGAATGAGTGGAAGTGCATGGCCAGGATTCGTGACAACCGGGTGTGTTTTCACAGTTTGTGTGTGTTCACTGCTGTGTGTGTGCACTTTGGATGGTATAAATGCAGAGCACGAATTCAGAGTATTGGTCACCATACTTGGCCGTATGTCAAGTCACTTTCACTTTATATGGAATATACACCAAACTAAATAATGATCTGAGATATCATCACTCTTTTATTTATCATCACAAATTTCAACACCACAGACATCAATTCCATGCAACAGTATTAAATCTTGAGTATGATTTCGACAATGAGTAGGTCCTGACACTTGTTGTTTAACACTGATTTAGAATTTCTATAAATGCTGATCCCATAAAATCTTTTTCATTATCAACATGGATATTAGGACTTTATCTGCAGCCAGCACAAACTCAGATAGAAAATCAGCAAATTCTTTAATAAAGTCTGTATAGTGCCCTGGTGGCCTGTATACAGTAGCTAGTACAAACATCACAGGGGATTTATCATTAACACTTGTTTCTTTGGATAACGTTATATGAAGCACCATTACTTTGAACGAATTAAACTTGAAACCCGACCTCTGAGAAATACTGAAAATATTGCTATAAATTGTAGCAACACCTCCCCCCTTTATCTTTTGGACGCGGCTCATGAATCTTGGGGGTAGACTCGTTTAAAATAATGTAATCATCTGGTTTTTGCCAGGTTTCTGTCAAACAAAGCACATCTAGTTTATGGTCCGTGATCATATCATTTACAAAAAGTGATTTTGTAGAAAGGGATCTAATATTCAATAATTATACAATATACAATAATTTGTTTATCTGTATTATATCTGTTTTTTATTTGTTGAACATCAATTAAATTGTTACTCTTAAATTGGTTTGGACGTTTTCTGTATTTTCTAGTTCGGGGAACAGACACAATCTCTATAGTGTGATATCTAGGTGAAAGAGTCTCTATGTGCTGCGAATTAACTGACTTCTGTGACGTGAGGTGGCTAGCAGACGGTTGGTTTAGCCAGTCTGTCTGCTTCCTGACCTGGGCCCCAGTTAGTCAAGTACAAACGCTAAGACTATGTGCCATATTTGTAGAGAGAAGAGCGGCACCACCCCAGGAGGAATGAAGACCATCTCTTTTCAACAGGTCAAGTCTGCCCCAAAAACTCTTCCAATTGTCTATGAAACCTATGTTAATCACCACTTAGACAGCAGACTGTCGTCACTCAATGGCTGGATATGTATCTCATCACCCCGGTAAGCAGGGAGCGGACCAGAGCATATTACAGTGTCTGACATCATACTTGCAAGTTCACACACCTCTTTAACATTACTTTTAGTGATCTCCAACTGGCGAAGTCAAACATCATTAGCGCCGCTGTGAATAACAATCTTACTGAATTTACGTTTAGCATTAGCCAGCACTTTTAAGACGATTTCCTGACAGGCTGTTCAAAAAAAGAAATCGCATCATATGACCCCTTTAAATAATGCCATATGGTATAATGATGAAGTAAAAAATAACAGCACCTTACACATCCTAAGTAGTATTATCAGTTTTTGAGGAGTCACACCGTTTGACCAGGGCCGCTGCTGGCCAAATGGGTGCCCTAAGCAGGATTGAATTGTTGTGCCCCCTCCATTAAATATTATGGAAGTAAAAAACAAACAAACAGAAAAAACACCTACTATAGGGGTCAAAATAGAACTTGAATAAAATATAAAAGTAAATAAATAAATTAAATTGTATTACTTACAAATTACAATTGTAGCTCTAAACAGTTACCTGTGGCTATTATTTTATTAATACAGTTGTCTGATTGATTTTATGGTCTCAAACATTCAGAAATCACGCAAAAGAAAATTAAGCAGTTTTACTATGAAAACCATGGTTCACGAGTTCACACTTACATACAATTAGCTGGAGTATAGTAATGTGTATTTGGCGAGTATAGTAATGCGTAGTTGGCGTGCTGTCCTGGGGAAGGGCTCCGAGCTCGGGAATGGCCCGAACCCAGAGTACCCCCCGTATAAGTGTGGTAAGAATTCAAGTAAGTGCTGAGAAGGGGTGGTGGAGGGATGCTGATTAACCGTCAGTAGATAGAGGTAATAGCTCGTTTCCACTGAGCGGTACAGTACGGTACGGTACGCAATTATGTCCGTTTCCATTGTCAGATGTTGTGAATGGTACCAAAATAGCGAATCATACCGTACCACTTTTTTGGTATCCTTTCATTGAGGTACCTAGCACAGCAAAGGGTACCAAAAGGGTGGAGCTAAACTCACTGCAGAAGTTGATTGGTTTTCTAGAATCGTCACTTTTACGTGATACAAGGGGATAAAGCTTCTCCTTCACTCGTTCTGCTCTGCTGTGTTCTGCTTATTACATCAGAGTGCGCAAACACACACACACAAAAAAAAATATATACTCTTATATTTTCACACAGATTATAACCGTTTCTCAATGCGTTTTTTCCATTCTTGTGTAATTGTGAAACGTCCATGCCCAAAATCCAGCGTAATTTTCAAAATATTACTGTTTTAAGAGTTTTTCAGGAGAGAATGTAGTTGTTTAAAACTAAAATCTGCGGTTTATTTATAAAGATATAGCGCCTATTTGAAAATTTGCTATGCCGATTTCGAAGCTCCACACAAGCAGCGGGCGCTCTGTGCTCATGTATCCGCCTCAAGCAGCCTTACGCTCAGCTAGTCCTTCCGACATTTGCTGCTGGCTCTGATGTCTCTGTGGTGATTAAACGAGAATCAATTCGTTTTGTGTATATTTAACAGGCATTCGTGGTCTCATGAATCGTTTATTTGTTCCTGGTCATATCGTTTTGACTGAGCACAAAGTTTAGCTTTTTATGTATTTTGAACTTTACAGTAGTAACTTGCAGCGCTGACTGCAGCTAACGTTTGAATGTGAATTGTTTGCTTTTGTCTTTATTTCCTCTTATATAAGCCTCTTATACTTTGTACTTATACTTTTATAATGGCTATTATTCATAAAAACATTCATATGACATAAAAGAGGCAGAGTTGTGCTTATTGTCACGCTTTATTGTCGATCGCTACTTTCCGGCATACAGCACACCTATCAAGTAAAGGGTACTGTTGGCAGTGGAAACGCAAGCCTGATCAGGGTTACCTGTACCGAATCGTACTGTACTGAACTTTACTTTACCGTACCGCTCAGTGGAAATGTGGCATAAGTCAGCTGTATTTATACCTGTGCGTTGATTAACTTGAGTGCATTCCTCTTGTGATAATTAGGCTAAGTATCTGACGTGCTCCTCCCGAACTTTGCTAATAAAACATCATTTCACGAGTTCACACTTACATATAATTAGCTGGAGTATAGTAATGCGTAGTTGGCGTGCTGTCCTGGGGAAGGGCTCCGAGCTCGGGAATGGCCCGACCCCAGAGTACCCCCTAAAAAGCAGTTAAGTGTTAGACAGCCGCCAGAGTAGGATCCCCCCAAAATACGCACTGAGATCTGGCGGGAGATGGTTTCGAGAAGTCACCTGTATGGCGGGCTGGGGGAGCCTACGTGCTCCATGGGAGCAGCTTGTGGCATAGGATGGGTAAGCCCCACTGGCTGCTGGTATGGACTGCGTGGTTCGGGGGGTGCCCGGTCGGGAGGACTCAAACCGATGCTCAACGGTGTGCTCAATGCGTTGGAACGGGTGAGCCCTGCCGGCCGATGGAGGAGCAGCGTGATTGTGGCCCTGACCAGGAGGACCCGAGTTGTCTTAAGTGGAGCAGCTCATGGAGTCGGTGTACGGGCCCTACTGGCCGTCAGCCTCTGCTAATCAGACGACAGAGGGCGGGGGTATCTGGCCGAGAGTGCCCATGAAGCCTCCGAATGGAGATCAAGACTCCGGACATCGGACAAGTGAGTCCTATCGGCTTGGCAGATAAAAAAAAGTTTGGGACGTCCGACAAGAAGGACTCTCGCGACATCCAACGGGAGATCAAGACTCACGGCATCGGATGGATGAGCCTCGCTTGTGGGCGACAAGTATAGGAGCCCAGCCAGGAGAACTCTCGCCGACATTTGACGCGAGATCAAGACTCACTGCATCAGACGGGTAAGCCTCGCGGGGCGGGGGGAAAAGATGTGAGGTTTAGTTGAGAGGGTTCGGAGTTCACAAGACCCGTGGTGTCGGACGGCTGGGTCTCGCTGCCCGTCGGATGGAAAGGTAGGGTTGGGTGGCCAGGAAACTCTCACCGACGCCCGACAGGAGATCAAGACTCACTGTGTCGGACAGGTAAGACAGAAAGGTAAAGTTGTGTGGTCAGGAGGCTCTCGCCGACATCCGACAGGTGATCAAGCTCACCTATTGGATTGGTTAGCCTCGCTGGCCGTATAATCGAAAAGGTAAGGTTTTCCAGCCGAGAGGCTCTCGCGACATCCGACGGAAGATCAAAACTCGCATGTTGGATGGGTAAACCTCGCCGATAGGCGAACTGAAAAGCCAAGATTGCTTGACCGAATGGCTATTGTAGCATTCGACGGGGGATCGATATTCGTGGCACGAACGGACAGAAAAGGTATGTTTGTCTGGCTGGGAGGCTCTCGTCGACGTCCGACAGGAGATCAAGACTCACTGTGTCGGACGGGTAAGCATCTCCAAGCGTGGGACTTGAAAAGGTAAGGTTGTCTGGCTGGGAGGCTCTCGCCGGTGTAGTAATTTTAGAACTATTAATTTAATTTTAGTTTCTGGAAATCGAGTCGAACGTAGGATGGAGAAGGTAAGGGATGGGAGGACCGTAGGACAAAAAGGTACGATTGCTGGGCTGGGAGGCTTTTGCGGCATCTGACAGGCGTTCGATACTCACTGCAGCAGAGAATTCATCGAGGGGAATCGAGGTGTTTATGCTTGAAACGGAGAGTTATGCGGAGCTGACAGATCGATTAGAAGGCATTTCTTACCCCAGAATTTTCCTAGCAGCCACTCCAATGGGCTAATGCTGAGACGGCTGTCATCGAAAGGCCTGATCATAAACCCTCGTTTAATTTGCGCCTATAGGGGAAAAGCTGAACATATTATTTCAGTGAAACGGCTGAACGTAATGAAGAACTCCGAAAAATGGCAACTTTTGATGCCCATATACGATAATTTACGATTGTTGCTGCATTTCTGTCGTAAAGAAATGGGCAAATATTAAAGATTAAGTGGACATTTGAATTAAATGTTGTTAAGCCGAACGAGGATTGTCGGGCCATAGGAGCCCTCTGTAGGCTTTTGATGTAATGCGTATGTACATTATATTGTTTAATACATTATATTAAGTTTTCGACAGAACCATATGTTACTTACTTTTGATACTTTATACAAATTATTATTATGGCCTATCAGGAAACTGATAAAAGATGTGTGGGTCTGTGTTGAGTGCGGAGGCAGCCTCGCGCTTGCTTCGCCTGCTGTAGATCTAGGCCACAGGAAGGGAGTCCGTAAAAACTTGTGTAGCCTGCTCTGCTAGCGGAGGTAGCCTCACGCTAGTGTCTGCCATGGGAGCTGGATGCCGCTGAAAAGGACAAAAGGGGTTATTAGAAAAAGATTGAGATGTGTGGGCCTGTGTTGCAAGCAGAGACAGCCTCGTGCTTGCTTCTGCTGCTGTAGACCACGGAAAAATGGTTTGAGACTTTTAGCTGGACATGCTGGAATGTCCAGGTAGCCTGCAGTGTTGCCGATTTAGCCATTTTTTTGCACTACCCTAGCAACTTGTTTTTCAAGCAACTAGCAACAAATGTAGTGATTTGATTTTTGTTTTTTTTAATCACGCAAGGAAGAAAAATATTGAAACAGCTAGCCAGCCAAGCGGCACATCGGCTGGTAACATTGTACACTTTGGGAGAGGTGCCTAGCACTACACACTTCACATATGAATTAAGTTGCACTTGTTTAATAATTGTTTATTTATGATGCGCCTTAATTTTTTGGTTTGTACCTATGATTGTTAATCATTTACTGTTGGTCTACTGTGAACAACAGTGAAACTTTCCTCTTTCACTGTTGGTTTTAAACACAAAACGAAATTAATCTTATCCATCTTATCTATCCATTTATTGAAATGCAATGTGTAAATTAATTACATGTAAAAATGCTGGTGAAAAATAAAGAAAGTTTGAGTAATTCCAGTGTGTATAAAAAGCACTTTGCGTCATGGTTACGTAATGACATCAACATCCAATGATGTCGTGATGTCTTTTAACAACTTTTAGCAACAAATTACTTACCTTTAGCAATTTTACCTGAAAATTATTTGGTAACACTGGTAGTCTGCACCACTAGCAGAGGCAGCCTTGCGCTAGCATCTGGAAACAGAAGCAAGAGGCCCGGCTGCATACAGCCCTGCGGCCGGGAGAGCCGCGGTGAAGGCTGAGCTGAAGCGAGAAGCGAGTGAGGCTTTGCTGCGGTGAGAACTGGGGTGCGGCCCAGGCTCGTTGAAGGCCTGCTGCTGCGACCCGACGCTCGCGGAGAGCCTGGTCTTGCACAGGACAATGGTGGTGTTGAGCGAGACGAGTTCGGGGCTTTTCTCGATCTATTGGCCTCCTTGGCGGCTGGAGTGGATTTAGGAGTGAAGTTGGCCAGTTTGCGGGGTGACGAATAGATCATGCAAATCTGCTTTGTTTACTCTCCACAAGGACGGTGCGTCGGAATTCATCAGTGTTTGCCTCAGGCTTAAAAACGATCCACTTTCCGATCGGAGGAATTGTTGGCATGGATGATATCCGTGCATCTGAGTGATAAGAGGATGGAAGTGATGCTAGTGGATGCGAGGTTAAGCCTCAGCGTCGTGGAAAGCGTGTGGCTGGTCGAGCAGAGAGCAGCGGAGCTCGGCGGCCATGTCTGGCGGAGAACGATCAATCCTGGGGCCGGCAGATCCGAAAAAATCCCCAGTATAGGTCTTGTTGTTTGTATGGGAAAAGTTGAGTCTGTGATGTAATGGCAAAAGGTGTGAACCGAATGCTGATTAACCATCAGTGGATAAAAGTCAGCTGTATTTATACCTGTGCGTTGATTAACTTGAGTTCGTTCCTCTTGTGTTAATTAGGCTAAGTATCTGATATGCTCTTCCCGAACTTTGTTAATAAAACATCATTTAATTTTTGTAAGGGTTGTGATGTCCACATGTTTTGTTTTGTTTTTTTGTTGAAGAAATTATAAAGGCTGTGTCATCTATAGCAAAAAGGTGGCCAAAAATTAAAGATTAAGTGGATATTTTAAATAAATATTTGGTCAATAGCCTTTTAAACAAGGATCTGATAGTCCTGTAAGTGTAACAGGTGCAATTACCAGGCCTTTGTCTTCCTTTGCAGGCATTTGTAATAACATGTAATGTTGAAAAAAAACATACACCATCACAAATTTTGTAATGGTTTTACTGGTTATCATGGGACTTGTATTGGTTTTAATGGGAACTGTAATGGACTCTGTTGGTCTGTACTGGTAATTGGTCACCTTCTATTGGTGGCTTGTTCAAACCAATATATCCTAATGTCCCAAAACACACTACAGAAAACCATTTTTTAATGGTTTTAATGGTTAAAAGTTGATGGTTTGCAGTGTTAGGAAGGTTACTTTATATAAATAATATTAAATGTAATAAGTAGTGTAACCTTTCAATTACTTTATTGAAGTAATGTAACTGATTACTTTTTGATTACTTTTCTAAATTCCTAATGTTTTCAACTGTTAATCATTTTCAAACATGTAAAGCAGACAAGGTTAACCTTACAGTAGTACTCAACACTGATTACTGTCAGACTTTCGAAATCCTTCATCACTTGAATTAAGATTCTAATATTTAATTTTAAAGGAGACATTGGATGCCAAATATCTTCATTTGCATATAAATGTGTCTTGGCAGTGTGTGGACACAACCACCCTGCAATGATACAAATTTTAAAATGATTAAAAAGCCCTTTTTTTTAATCCCCCAAAAACCTAAACAGTCTCAATTATCAAGCCATTTTGATTTTGGAGTGAATAAACCAGCACTCTCTTCCACCTGAGACCCTTGAGCAAGAACCGAACCCCCAACTGCTCCCCAGGTGCCGCAGCAATATGGCTGCCCACTGCTCCGGGTGTGTGTTCACAGTGTTTGTGCACTTGGATGGGTTAAATACAGAGCACAAATTCCGAGTATGGGTCACCATACTTGGCCACACTTCACTTTCACTAAATTTGTTTATGTCTGGCTGCGCAAATCATTTTGCTCCAGACTGTTTTCTGAATGAGGGACACTTCAAGGCAGGTTTTGTTAAAAAGTTAAAACTCAAGGATGTAGCAGTACCCATTGTTCATGATCCAGCTGCACCTCCAGAAGAAGTCTCACACTTTATATTTTTTATGATTATATGCAAATCACCTTTGCTCCTCCACAGAAGACAGGGGCGGGATGAGCGGAGCTCATTAGCATGTAAAGAGATATGCAGCAAAACAAGTTGCTGTGAACAGAGCTGTTTTTGACAAGGTAAAAAGGGTGTTGTTTTTCACGACCACTGAGACCATTTCGAGAAGACCCTAAAGAATCATTCCAACTTGATGTCCCCTTTGAAGCACAGCCACCACAAAATCAGACTTACTTTAAAATCATTCTGAGGTTAAATACAGATTTAAAATCATAACACGATATAGTTTAATAGCTATGATACTGTTTTTGAAATCAAATCTGTGCATAGCTATGACGGGAAACACAGCAATCTAACATTGCCTTAGAAAAAAAACTGTTAATCTTAAAAAAATAAAGCATATACATAAACCCATATCGGAAATATAAGAGTTATCGGATAAGCATGTTACAGTTTAAACTTCTGAAACATTGGTGTTTCATATTTTAGAGCAGTAACTGCAGAAATCAATTAAATATATGTGGGAGTGTGTGTGAAAAAAATCTGATGTAACCACCTTTGTAATCTTAGTAACTGTAACTAATTACAATTACTTTTATTTTGTAATTAAATTACATAATTCCGCTACATGTAACTAGTTACTCTCCAACACTGATAGTTTGTAATTTTGTAATGCTATTTGTGATTTATTTGTGATGGTATTACAGTTTTCTGTAATGGTTCTACTGTTTTTTAGCAGGGTTGCCTTGTTTTTATTTAATGCTTTTTAAGTCATTTTAAAGGCTGTTGTTGGCTTAGGTTTGTTTTTATAACCACAAAAATATTATCTTAATACTGTATATTATTATTTGAAGTAACAAAGCCATGGTTAATTTGTGGTTACCATGGTTACAAGAACCATGATTTTTATTTATTAGTATTAAAAAACCATGGCTATCTTTCGTAAGTGAACATGGAAAGTCAGAGAGAATATTATATGCGTTGGTGGTGGTGAAATTATTACTGACATTAAAACACGTTATTAACCTCAACACCCAAAAAAGTTTCTTAGGATTATGAATGTAGCCTACCTGAAAGTGACGCACGGGCTTCGTTTTCATCCTTCTTCTTTTTCTCGGCGCCGGATTGCTGTCTTTTCATAGGCATAGTTGTCCATCAAATTATGATCATTTGCATTCAGCCGCAAACATGAGGTGTGCGCGGTCGTGGGAATGGTGCATCATGTTGTTATGTTTTTTCTTTTGAGCAACCGGGATCACCAGAGGGAAGTCCGCTGAGTTCACTGTTATCTTTCTGAATGACTGTGCAGTGATTTGCAGAAGAATCCTTGACTAAAAGAGATGGATGTGGTCCCACAAGAATCTTGCTGTGAATCCACTGCTTCATTCTGCTGAAAACTACAGGGTTTATAAAATAATGAAAACACTCATTTATGTCTCAGAACTTCTCCAAATAAATGGCCTTTTCTTAGAATTTTAGATACATAGAACGATAGTTCATGCTATCAAGTAGGTGTGGGACGAAGTTGCGAATTTGCTTTTTAACCATGAAATAATAAAGACCAGAGAAACAGTGGAACCTTTTTTGGGCAGTTTTGGTCACTAACGGGACATCTATTGCTTAACTTGCATCACACTATTATGTGTCCAATTTTCTTTCTTGCTTGACGCATTCTAATATGTGACTAATGATGGATCTTGTTGTTCTTCACAAGACTCACTAGGTGTTTCAAACATTTAAATAAACAGGAAATATAAGTTATGATGACGCCAGAATTAGCGAATCCAGGTGTGAAATGAGTAAGCCGCTTCAGAGATTACAATCAGAAGAGAACCCAGAAAAACCACATCCACAATTAACATAAGGTTGATGTCAGACTCGTAAAAATGTGAGGCAAACAAGTAGCTGTATTCAATTAACATATACGTAGAACGCTAGACTGAACTTCTGACAACAATCTGATGTGTTAGTAAGAAATGACGAGAAACTCCAAGAAATGCCTTCTCACCAGGATTACTTTGATCTCACTTTTTTTTTCCACTTCTCGTCAAAATTAAAGCCCACATCAGAATCATACAAGGTGCACGAAAATATCAATTCAAATGTTCCATATGATGCATACATTGTGTTTACTACAGTTTCCAAACATACTACTTCAACTATGAATCATGCTTGTGGATCATGTGGTATGGGCACATTATGACTGATGACTAAATATCTTTCACTCATGACAAATATGTAGGGGTATACAAACATATGGTCCTCTCAGATACTGTGTCATAGTTTTAGCTTCAGGTGGACCACGAACAGACCATTCACAGACTATTTGATGTATGTTATAAGGTCTACCCACTCTGACTGGTGCATGGGTGTTAGCAATAGCTGTTATCAATATTAATAGTTATCAGGTGTTAATATGTTATTGGTATTTAAGACACTCAAAGGCAGTTATGTTGCAATATCCTCAAGCTAAACTTTATATTCTTTGTTTTAAGAGTTATGTCTACATTAAAAAAACATTACTTATGAAAAGATGAAAATTCTAGTATATATACATTTTCTATTTCCATTCTGTATTGTCAATGAAACAATTCACTTAGACTCTAGAATGTCCAATGGGATGCCACTCTTTTTCTCACCAGTCTACAGGAAAAGTGTGGTTGGTTTGTGAGTTTGCGAGTCTCTTCGTTTCTAAGTAAGTGGTTCTTGGCCAGAATAAATTGCAAAATGGACCTGATATCTATAGTTAAAAGTTTCTCCTTTGTGAGACTAACCTATTGAACGGGGCATGCTGTTATAACAAAGAATAAAGTGTTAGAGAACCTACACAGGAAGTACCCCTAGTGTGTGGTGAGTCACAGGCTTTGAGTGCCAGATATGTCTGATGCAGATAACAAACTCAATATGCCTCATGATAGATTTCTTCTCCTTCATACTTCAAGTGCCTGAACAGTTTTAAATCACGGTTTGTTCTATAAAAAGGAGGATTAGGTGTGCAATGTTCTGATTTACTTGAACTGTTATCTAATACATGCCCTAGTTTATAAATCTGCCAGACAGCACTTTTATCAAAAACAACATTTTTATAGACTCAACAAACTAATGTACTGTCTCTGTAATAAACTACAACACCTGCAGTCTTACCGTGGTATCTGCAGCAGTCACCACGGTGGTGGGAATGTGTTTAGGTGCCGTGTTTGTGGGCTGACACACCACACAGCCCTGTGGCCCCAAGGTGACAATGACTGAACCACAACCTTTGTTTAGCAGCTCCAGGCCTACTTGACTGGCATCCTCCACTGAGGTAACAGACATACCCGTCAACAGCTCTGCCTAAGAGGAACACCACAAGATAATGAGAAAACAGTCACATTTATGCCAATAACAGTTATGCTAATAGCTAATCTGCAACTATGCAAATCTGTTTAAATTACCATTGCCAGAAACATAGCCTACTACATGTCAAAGAATGAAAATGCTTCTAGCTAAAAAAAAAAAAAAAACTTGATTTCATGTGTAGTTGCTTTCTGAAATGTGTTAGGGCAAAATTTAGAAAGCAACACAAGGTTGTGTCTCAGCATAGATGCAAGTTGTGCTACAGCAAGCATTAGCATAATTTAACAGTTTCCATTAGCAGATCAACAACTGTTATAGCTGAGTGACAGTTTAAAGAGAATCTGAGTTTAATTAAAGTTGGTACTAACACAACATTACAACATCAGTTCATGCATAGGTTATCATGAACTAACAATGATTGAATTACACAGCATTTATAAATCAAAGTTAATGTTAATTTATTTTTCAGGTTGTATACATTGATATTAGTTAATACAGTATATTATCAGTAACCATGAATTAACAAAACATTAGCATCATTTTATTGATTATTAATATTGACTGATAGAAACATGTATAATGTAGGTGTTACATAATAAAAATGGAGGAAGGAGAGAAAAATGACAGGGAATGCAAAAATTGCTCTCTTCAGAGGTGAAGAAAGTTTGTTGCTGCCAAAGTTACTTTTAATCATATTTTCATTATTTTTCACTTCATGTGATTACACAGAACTGGCTGAAGATCAATGGTTAAGAAATGAATGGACATAAACCATATATGATGTCATCCACAAATAAGTGTATGGTGCAGGTGTGAAGGATAGCCCCAACTCAAGCCCACCAAAAGAGAGGAGATCGTACTGAAAGATCAGGGCAATAAGTATCCCCTTTGTATTTGTGTACTTTAAGCTTTGCCATCAATCTTTCCTAGCTGGCTGCCAAAACAGAAAAGTGCACACATTACTCATCAATGTGTGGTTATCTGCTTCTGTAACCTGCTGATGATTCATCGTTCACTCTTGCAACTGAAGTCTTGAGGTGAGAGCCAAGCGGGTATGCGAATGTGTGCGCTGGGACGAGGGCTGAATCTAAGGGGTTGATTTGTACCGAGGGGGCTCTCACTTTTAAGTCCCACCTGTACATTTTTCCCCCTCCAACCTCCCAGCCACATCAAAGCTGCCCTGACGGAGCACTCTGGTTCAAACTCTCAGTCACGCTGGAGCTTTCGCCCCGGGCCACACTGACACACCATCTGTGCATCTGTCTGCCTGGCCGTGGCTGCTTTAACTTTACTGTTTCCCATCAATCCAATCCCTTGTCTGTCATCTCGCCCTGCCACGATGTAAAAGAGGGTGGCCCCAAACATAACAGTTACTGTAAGACACAACAGCCAACCCCGTAATTTGTTGCACTTGGCAGGTAGGTGACTTTTTGGGGTGTTGTATTTTGTTTCTAGTATGCAGGTCATGACCAGGCAAGATAAATGAGATCTCGTTTTACTCTAGTAACCTTCTTCAGTGAACCTGAAGACCTGTTTAGAAAATAGGCTATGCAGGTGAATGCAGTCAAAATACAATCTGGCTTCAAAATTAATGTCAAACTGCTTTTTGGAATTAGTATTCATTTTTTATGTTCATTTATTTATATTGACTTAATTTATTTTAAAATGGCAACACCTTAGCATAGCAACCCCTTGGCAACCACACACAGAACCAAATTGTAAAAATCAGTTTGTTTATTGATGCAATGTGACTGATATTGTTTTTCACCTCAGACTCATTGCAGCAGAAAATGTCAGATGCTTTGAAGAAACCAGAACACAGGTCCGCAATAGCTGGAGCTGGATTAAAAATGGTCTTCACTGTAAGAAACACATAAAATATTATTCAGATATTATATATCATATATACAGATATCATATAACCTATATCATAAATAAGATATTGGGTTGCATGAGGAGTTTTTTTTTTCATGGAAAAAAAGAGATGCAAATACCACAAGTAAAGATGTAAACAACACGGTAAATAATTTCTATGATGTCAAACTATGAGTTATTATAAGCGGTATGTACACATACACAACTGGCATACCGCAGTTTACGTCAGACAGTCAGTATGAAACTAGCACTTTGATCTATTTGCAATCTTCGCTCCTTTCTCAGTTTAACCATAGTTTCATAACAACGTCAATCTTTGTCTATCAGTTCCTTTTCTCTTTCTTTCTCTCAGTCCTAAACCTAAAATGTCTTGTAAAACTCAACCACAGGAAGTAACTGTAACCGAAGCATCTCCTAACTTCCTGTCTGTGAGGGGATTTTTAGTGAACTAAGTAAACAGCTCAGTTTAAGAGGTGGGAATGTTTAGTATGTCATAAGGACCATTTCTGCTGAATAATTTCTCCCAGGTTTGAAGATGGTCTTTACTATACAGAAAAAGACATTCATGACTGCAAGAATGTTCATGTCTATTGCGGCTCATAAACTGATAAATAAAAGGGCCCATAATCATATGCACAAAGACATTTTGTAAACCTTCGAGCAGTTACACGCCTACATAACATACATTATCATTTTAGTGCAGTAGTTCTCAATGAGTTACAATTATTTAATTGAATATGTATAAAAAAACAATACACTTACTACACTAATTGTAATAAAAACTAACATATATTAAAAATGCAAAAAGCACATTTCTTATTTATTTTTCCGTTTCATTCAGAATCAAAAAACATTCAGAATCAAAATCTTATAGAATCACTAAAAGGTATTGTTTATCAACTCCCATGTTTCTGTCAATAAAAATGTTGGTTACACTTTATTTTAAGGTGTACTCAGTATACATTTAGGCACTGAGTAATATTAATTAACTACATTACTATATGTTTAGGGTTGGGATAAGGTGTTAGCAAAAAATTTTAAAACAAGCAATGTTGTCGTAATAACAGCAGAAATACAAGAGGAAATGTCTTCGCCAAAATTAGAGGCTTTCAAATGTTTTGTTAGACAATGGGGGTCAAAAAGCTTGATAACCATAGACCTAAAGAGTATTTGGACACAAAAGCCACATTAATTTTTTTTCCTAAATGCTTATTTTTATTAATTTTTATTAATTACTTTTAACCAATTAATCAGTATGTATGTGGTCAGTGTGTGTGTGTTTGTGTGTGTGTGTGTGTGTGTGTGAGAGAGAGAGAGAGAGAGAGAGATGCTTTTAAATGTGGCTCAATTGTCTAAAATTTATTTTGAGGCTGTGTATCTTGATATATTGGCACTGCACTGGCTATTACATGCAATACCTCTGGCTAATATACTTAAAAATACTTAAATTTACTTAAAATAAAGCATACCAAATAGGTTTAATCAACAGTTTATCATGTTCCAATGTGAGTTCTCATCCCCTTAACACATTCCCTTCCCCTAAACAACATCTGAAATTTACTCAAACCTTTTGAATGACAAATCTTTAGCTCTACACATGAATAAATTCTGTGTTTTGAACATGAAGTGCTGAGAGAATTTTTGGGGTGAATTGTCTCTTTAATGAAAATGAGAGAGTTTTAAGAATAGGCAGTGAGCTCCTAGTTTCCTTGAGTGAGCTAAAAAGAAATCAATATGCACTTGTAAAGTGGACAATGTAAAATGGAAGAGGAGGGAAATAATGAAGGAAAACAAGCGACAAAACTAACGAGTACGTGAGATGAGTCATGAGAGTTCACTGTTTTCAGAGATGCTTTGTTAAGCTCCAAATGAAAAACAACAGAAGCACAAGTTAAATGTGAGCTAAATTCACGCATGAGTGATTGAACTTGAGGGAACATTCCTTCAGTAGCCGATCTAAGTATGAAATTACATGTTAGCTACATAGAATCTTTTTAAGTAAACTGGAATTAACTTGAGGAGAGAATCGAGGCCAAATGGTCCTTATATTCATTTATTTGAAAATGTGGTTAGGAAAACAGTACTCGGATTCTTCTCCAGTGAGCCTGTGGGGGTGGCATGTGCGTAATCCAAGCCTTGAGCTCCGGCTAAGTGCTATTTGCGCACGTCATTGTCTGATGAATTCATCCCAAGTGATAGGCGCATAATCTGGGCTAATGGTCTGTCTCTTAACACTTAATATGGCCTGCTAACGGGCAAAACAGCATGTATCTGGGAAGTTCTGAGGTGGTGAATGTGAATATCGGGGTGCGTTGGTGTGGGGAAGGGGGGGGGGGGTATCCATCTGTGTCATCCATCTGTGGAATAGGCTTGTTGCATCATTGTGAATCTCCATGACAAGGATACAGGGTGTCTCTGATCAGCGGGGACCTGAACATACAAGGTGCTAATGATATCTGAGACACAGCCGGTTGCGTTATTTTCCATGGGAGGAAAGAGTCATGCTTTGCTCTCACCAGTCATTCAGTAAAAGGAGCTAAATATAGTTTTAGAATGTGGGAGTGAGAGTTTTTGGAAGACGAGGAAAAGGAACTAAACTATTGTTGTTAAACGATTATGCTATTGCACTCACGTAGCAGGCTGGCAAAAAGAGATGACCACAACAGGGTGGAACAACAAGTTATTTTATGAAACATTAAGATATGGACTGTATTAATTTAAAGGGGAAGGCTGTAACTAACAACTGAATGCTGACATTTTACCTGTGCACAGACAGTATACTCACATAAAGCAATAGACTGTATACTATATACCAGGGGTGGGGTACGTTGATCCTCTCACCTGCCTGATCTTTCATCACAAAATGTAATTATATTACATATAAGTATGTCCAACTTCATCCCTACAGGTGCATACATACACTCACATAGGGCCATTTATACCATATAGCATATACAATACCAACTAACCTACAGGTACATCTAAAAAAAAAATTGAATATTGTGAAAAACTGCATTTTTTGTAACTTATTTCAAAAAGTGAAACTTTCATATATATTTTAGATTCATTACATGTAAAGTAAGACATTTCAAAAGTTTTTTGTTTTAATTTTGATGATTAGAGCTTACAGCTCATGAAAGTAACAGTCCATTTCTTTTTCTCCTTAGCCCAGGTAAGATGCTTCTGATGTTGTTTCTGTTTCAGAAGTGGCTTGGTAGCCCTTTTCCTGAAGACATTTGAGCTTGGTGACTCTTGATGCTAGCTTCAATCCACTCCTTGTGAAACTCTCCCAAGTGTTTGAATCAGCTTTGCTTGACAGTATTCTCAAGCTTACAGTCATCCCTGTTGCTTTTCCTACCCAATTTCTTCCTTCCAGTCAACTTTGCATTTAATATGCTTTGATACAGCACTCCTTGAACAGCCACCCCTTTCAGTAATGACCCTCTGTGACTTACCCTCTTTGTGGAGGGTGTCAATGATTGTCTTCTGGACCATTTCCAAGTCAGCAGTCTTCCCCATTATTGTGGTTTCAAAGAACAAGAGATACCCTGAATTTATACTGTAGAGATGGTCGTTTAATGAAATATAAATATTCTAATATACTGTATTGAGATTGAGATTGGATTTTGACTTTCATGAGCTGTAAGCTCTAATCATCAAAATTAAAACAAAAAAACTTTTGAAATGTCTTACTTTACATGTTATGAATGTAAAATATATATGAAAGTTTCACTTTTTGAAATAAGTTACAAAAAAATGAAGTTTTTCACGATATTCTAATTTTTTGTGCTGTACCTGTATATTCTAATCTGCTAAATGTGACTATAATGCATAAAGATATAATAAACATATAAACATCATGATTTTACGTAAAGATGCTTTGAAACAAAGTGTATTGTGAAAGGTGCTATATAAATAAATTTGACAACTTGAAGAAAGAGCTGTTGGAGAAACAGGAAGTGGAGTGAGACAGTCAAGTATATTGAGATATGAAGCTAAGATTCATGACTGACCGTGGTTCTCTCTGGCCATTCTCAAGGCCTGAAGTGATGTATCTGGGTTGATTTCAAGCTGGCAAACAAGCACCTTTGCATTTACTATGGCGGTTAGTGCTCGCTGAAGTTCTTCTTGCCCCAAGAGCATATTAGCACCAGCGACAATCACTATGGCATTCTCCCCTGTCAATAAAATATATTAACCATGCCCACAAGGAGACATTACTGGTAACTAGAATGAGATTTAACTATGAATTATAAGAAATGCAATCATGAAAAAAGAGGTCACATTGTGGGATTATACAGTGGATCTGAAAACTATTCAGATACACGGTATGAACACCACTGTATTTGATAAAGAATATCAAACAGAATATCATTCTTTTAAAGAAAGAGAAAAACATTAAACAAAAAGACGTCTGTTAGGTTTAAAATGATAAAACAATTAGTTTGTTATCAAAACAGAAAAAATACATTTTTTGGCTGTGATATGTTAGAAGAACGTGCATAATTTATGTGAAAAACTAAAATGACCTTGGGATTTTTTTTAGTTATAGCAAAAATGACTCAGAACAGCATGTTTTCAGGTGCCACTTTGATATTTTGTTATTAAATTCAATGACATTCATACATTTTTATGTGGCTTAAATGACACTTTAAGAGACAATTTACTCACCCAGACAAAAAATGTATGAAATGTAAGATATTATCTTGCTATTGCATCACAAACAGACAGGCACAAATAAAGAGCTGACATAAGTGTTCGGAAAACCACAGTGCAGAGTCAGGAGATATTATATGGAGATATAACGAGTTGTCTTTTCTCATTAAAGCTTCCTTGTTAGTTTGTAACATAATTGTTCTAATTCATATTGCTGTGATATTCACACAGGAAGCTAGGTAACACTAGGATTTCAGTAGGTTGTTATGGTGATCATGACGCCAATCAGAGCTCTTCTTGGAGTGCTCACTGTGGTGCTAGTACACTTCCACAAGGCTCAGCACTTAAGCTAGGTCACTAAACCATGACATTTACAATGCAGCAGGCCGTACATTCAGAGGCATGCTGTTATGTCACCTTTCTTTAAGTCCAAGTACTGCTACATTAAACTGGGTCTAAAATTACCCTGCGTAGGCGATCTGGACACAGGTAGAGAGCTTCTCACTCATCCATGTCTCATTCAGAAGAGTACTTAGTGGTGTTTATGTTATTTTAGGGGCTTTTAAAACTCAGGAGATGCAGCAGGGCTCGGTACCCGGACCAATTTCATTTTACCCGTGTCATTTAGATGCAGCTCCAGTTGCAGCATTTTCAGTCTGTTCTACATAGGCTAAAAAGGGAGAGAGAGAAAGAAAAGTATAACCTAAATTGCTCACAGTATACAAAACTAAATTGAATAAGTATGAATGTTCATTTAAAATTCTTTACTGTGTTTATAAATTATGATAATAGAAATAGTACATATGCAGACTTACAAACGGTTGAGGAAGCAATATTAGATATTTTTAAAATAAACAATACAGTTAATAAATTCAGCACAAAAGTAATTTGTTAAACTACAAGTAAATAACAAAACATCGATACCTACAATAAGGGACAACATATTTCAAATTATGTCATTATCAGGTTGCAAAATGCACTGCAAGGGTTTCCAGGAGAGTTTCCTGAGAGTTCTTACTCTTACTTGTCTTGTTTACACATAAAAATACCTAAACATCTTCAAAGGAAGATTGTTTTTTTAATGTCAATGCTCATTTTGCATATCTACATGGTCTAAGGGCTGTTAGACTAATAATGACGTAAATGTCAGCATGATGAAAGTAGCTGTCATCATGGAATTAGTGGATGTAGAAATTAAAATTTTGCTTCTGCTTATGGCCATTATGGCATCTTATCTATAAAGGCACCAAATATTTGTGAATTAGCACTTTTGCACACTTTGTACTTGTACAACATCACACACATTACAACTCAAATAATGAAAAAATGCTGTTCCAATTATGAAAAACAAAATATGTTTTGCATACACCTAAAACATCTGACTTTAAAAGATATTTTGCTGCTTGTCTAAACAAAGCTTTAGATGTGAAACGAAGTAAAAGCACTGTTTGGCCATTACCAGTCGATATACCATTATTTTTGAAGTTTTGAATGTAGTCGTTCCCAAAAATGTCTCTGCTGACCTAAAGAGAAAAAGCAACCAAAGATGAAAAGCTGAACTTGAGATGATATTTTCTAGCAGTTCGCTGACCGGCCAAAGTTCTGCATTGCTATATCAGGCCAAGCCTTCCAGATATAGCATCCCCAAACAAACGCCTCCACTCTACAAATACATCTTTAATCTCCTCCTCTCTCCCTCTTTCTCTTCCTCTCTATGAGACGTTCAGTGTTGAGGTAGAGGGCAAAAGGGTTCCTTTTTTCCCAACTGGGTCTGCTTTTATCCCACACTGGTAAAGAAATGCCAAGGATGGGGTCCTAAGCCCCAGCAGCAGAGACCCTTCACTACCTGGCCTCCTGTCTTTGAAGTGTGATCTCTCTTTGGATGTTTCTGAAAGCATAGGAGTCTATTTTTACACACTGTATACACTTCGGTATTGATTGGGGTCTTTGCACTGACAAAATGGAGAGCTTTATTACATGGTTAGGTTCTCTTGTGTGGTTAAATGCTGAAATACATGAATTGCTGGGTATCAACCTAAACTTTTTGTGTCTATGTATACTTCAGGCTATATTCAGTTATTTAGAATATTCAGGAAAGCAGACCATATTGGATACCTTGCACACCATGGCAGTCTTGGCCCCCAATCGTGCAGCTTGTACGCATTGATTGGCCCCTTTGCCACCGAAACCAATAAAGAACCTGTGTCCATGTATTGTTTCTCCAGCCTTGGGAAGCCGAGGTGCCTGACTAACAGAAAAACATATGGGACTAGACTGTAAAAAGAAATTCACATTCAATTGTACTTCAATTGTGATCTTTTATTCACACATTCTAAACCATTTTTGTGTACAACCCGAATTCCAGAAATGTTGGGACGTTTTTTAAATTTGAATAAAATGAAAACTAAAAGACTTTCAAATCACATGAGCCAATATTTTATTCACAAAAGAAAATAGATAACAAAACAAATGTTTAAACTGCGATATTTTACAATTGTATGCACAAAATGAGCTCATTTCAAACTTGATGCCTGCTACAGGTCTCAAAATAGTTGGGACGGGGGCATGTTTACCATGGTGTAGCATTTTAAAAGTGATTTGAAGATGTCTGGACATCGAGGTTATGAGTTTCTGGAGTTTTGGTGTTGGAATTTGGTCCCATATTTGCCTGATATAGGTTTCCAGCTGCTGAAGAGTTCGTGGTCATCTTTGACATATTTTTAATTTAATGATGCGCCAAATGTTCTCTATAGGTAAAAGATCTGGACTGCAGGCAGGCCAATTGAGCACCCGGACTCTTCTACTACGAAGCCATGCTGTTGTAATAGCTGCATTATGTGATTTTGCATTGTCTTTCTGAAATAGACGTCATCTGGAGGGGAGCATATGTTGCTCTAAAACCTTTATATACCTTTCAGTATTCATAGTGCAATCCAAAACATGCAAGCTGCCCATTACCGTATGCACTTATGCACCCCCATACCATCCTCGACTAAGGATTTTCATAGTCGAATCGGAATTTTTTAATCTTGCTGATATTCGACTGATAGTCGAATCATATGTTTGGGGGAAAGTTCATTATCAAGAGTCAAGTCAAACATTCGACTGTCATAACTGATGTTAACACACAGGGAAAACATGTAACGGACGCCTCGCAGGTATAAAAATAATGTTTTGATTAAAAGATAGTTAAACGTTAGCTAAACCCTAAGAATTCACAACATTTTTTACAACAGTGGTCTCATTATAATAAAATGTATATGACCGAAGTTATTATACTGCATTTCTGTTTTGAGCTGCTCGCGTTGAAGATGACCAGTAGAGTGAAGCATTTGATAGCAAGTTTTTAATCAAGGGGATTTAACTCATCATTTATCTAATTTAGAATACGCTTTGTTACTTATACAACATTGCGTTAATATTACGACTTATAGGCTATCTGCACAAATTGTCCCGAATGAATGCACGGCTGTGAATGAACTCCTTTTGTGGATGCGTTCTTCATGCAACAACGAGCAGAAACACGGCAACTAAACTCTAAAAATTCACGGCATTTTATTCTAATAGTGTTCTCATTATAATGTATGTATATGACAGTCCCAGTCATATTCTGCATAGTTGTTTGCACTGCTCGCGCTGCGCGCTGAAGAGATAATCAGTACAATGAAGCGCTTTACAGCAGCACAACTCAACCAAATGTTCTTATACAAGATAAATAATATATACACGATATATAAACCGGCTGAAATGTTTTGAAATCACATGTACCCTACCAGAAGGAAAACAATTCAGTTTTTCACTGTGCCTGTGTCAGTTTGAGTCTTGTTAAAGTTTTAAATCCCTGCTGCTAAAATGCTTCTCTGTCGGTCACGGATTATGGAAAGTGAAACTTAAATCTATAAGGGTGGTTGGATTTATTCACGCATGTTAAAATATTTATTTAAAGCTTCCTTCTTTTCAGATTCTTATTTACAGCATAGGTTGTATATTGACCTATATAAAAACCGGTAAAAACCGAGAAAACCGGTAGTTCTATGTGAAATCATACATTTGAGCACCCCATATACAGCCTAAATAGCATGATCATAACACCCCGCGAATATTCGACTGTGAAATTGGGAGTCGAATCAGGCTCCTCCTATCGAAGCATCGACTCTTCGACTATTCGGGGTCACCCCTATCAGAGATGCTGGCTTTTGAACTGAATGCTGATGACACGCTGGAAGGTCTCTCTCCTCTTTAGCCCGGAGGACACGGCGTCCATGATTTCCAACAAGAATGTCAAATTTGGACTCGTCTGACCAAAGAACACTTTTCCACTTTGAAACAGTCCATTTTAAATGAGCTTTGGCCCACAGGACACTACGGCGCTTCTAGACCATGTTCACATATGGCTTCTTTTTTGCATGATAGAGCTTTAGTTAGCATCTGCAGATGGCATAGCGGATTGTGTTTACCGACAGTGGTTTCTGGAAGTATTCCTGGGCCCATTTACTAATGTCAATGACAGAATCATGCCGATGAGTGATGCAGTTTCATCTGAGGGCCTGAAGACCACGGGCATCCAACAAAGGTCTTCGGCCTTGTCCCTTACGCACAGAGATTTCTCCAGTTTCTCTGAAACTTTTGATGATGTTATGCACTGTAGATGATAATATTTGCAAAGCCTTTGCAATTTTACCTTGAGGAACGTTATTTTTTAAAGTACTCCACAATCTTTTTACGCACTCTTTCTTTCTCTAAGACATAATTTTATGTTACAGACTTGATGTCAATTAACTTAATTAGTTGCTAGATGTTCTCCCAGCTGAATCTTTTCAAAATCTTTTTCAGCCCTTTGTTGCCCCCATGCCAACTTTTTTGAGACCTGTAGCAGGCATCAAAATTGAAATGAGCTCATTTAGTGGATAAAAATTTCATATTTCTCAGTTTAAACATTTGTTATGTTATCTATGTTCTATTGTGAATAAAATATTGGCTCATGTGATTTGAAAGTCTTTGGGCCCTATTTTAACGATCTAAGCGCATGGTCTAAAGTGCACTGTGCAAGTGCACTCAGGGCGTGTCCGAATCCACTTTTGCTAGTTTAACGAGGGGAAAATGGTCGGCGCGCCTGGACGCATGGTCTAAACGGGTTGTCCCTATTTTCTTCATGAGAAATGGGTGTTTTTTGGGTGTAACTGTAACGTGCAATAAACCAATCAGAGTCTCATCTCCCATTCCCTTTAAGAGGGAGTTGCGCTCGCGCCATGGCGGATTCGCTATTTAAACGGCGGAATTGTATTTAAACGGCTATTTAAACGCACAGACTAAATGCGTCTCCAGAGAGTAAACAGATCTGCTCATGCGCAAGCAAATAGGTAGGCTAACTCTGATACACGCAATGACTATCCTTTATGACATGTATGACATTTTTATATTTATGTAGCCTACACAATAATATCCTTTTACACTGTAATCCTTTCATTTTTAATATTTGGTGTGTGTGAACGCCCAGAGGCGCATTTTCTACTAACGCGCTCTTTAAATAACAAAAACATAAATAAATATTGCGCCATTGTCTTTAGACTTTTGGCCATGTTTGAGTTGGTCTATGGCGCAGTATATTTTCAGTTCCTCAAAATAGCAACATGCCAACAATGCGCCTGAACACACCTTTTTTTTTTAGACCAGCATGCCCATGGGCGCACAAATGGGTGCAAATGCATTTGCAACGCGACGCAGGATGGGAAAATGAGAACTGCGTCAGGCTGAAACTTGCAAAAACACTTGCGCTGCGCCTTGTGCCGGGTGTATGATAGGCCCTTTTAGTTTTCATTTTATTCAAATTTAAAAAACGTCCCAACATTTCCGGAATTCGGGTTGTAACACAAAAGAACATCATTTGAAAGAAATATCTCATTATATTATTCTTTTTTTCTTCCATATATTGAACGATGGCTATCATTATAATGGACCAAAACAGTTGAAATATTGTTCACCATATCTTCTTTTGGGTTACACAGACATAAAGAAAGCCATACAGGTGTTTGGGTGATCTATACTTTAAGTACATAAAGAAAACAGGAATTGATGAAATTCAGAGAAACTCAAAGTAGATTTTTCTTTACATATTTTACTACACAAACTTTGTATTTAACGCAACCTAATTAGCTTCCTTAATTTTACATTTTTAATTTTAAAACTGTTGAATTATTGCATTGTGGGTGTTTAGTCTTTGTATCGCTATGCAATTTGTTTTCAAAGGAACGACAGATGGGCAATTCAGCCAGTTCTCAAAGTCCGTATTGTTTAAATGAAAGGGCCTTTTACTGGAAACATGCTATGTTTGTGAGCTGCAAGTGAAAATAATATGACATGACATCCTGAGCCCTTCTAAATCTAAGGCAGGTGCCCTGAACTCCCTAAAAAGCTAATTGCTGTGCAGCCTTAGTGCGTGACATTTCAGAGCGGGGTCCATCAGCTTTTCACCCGAGCAGAACTAGCAGCTATTACTCATTCTATTGAACAACAGAAACAAAATCCTCAATCCCAGACATCTAGTTACGGTCTGGCCCCAATCCAAGTCTCCAGAAGCCCATGTTTATGTGATGGCAGAATAGGCAGATAAAGTTGTTTTTCACATGTGTGTTGTTTGCGCGGTGTGGTTAAGAGCCGGTATATTACAGGAAGTCAATAAGGATGAACAAAGTTCCTGTCGAGATTTCGGTAAAGTGTGTGGTAAATAAAGAGATTTCAGTTGGTTATGATGTTTTTAATGAACTTGGTAAATTATGTTGATAAAGATAAAACCTGAACAACTTTACTTGAGTACAATTATATAGGCTACTTCACGCAAAGTGATTACAAGCCAAAACAAACAAAAACAATCTGAACTGAACTGTTGGACAAAAGTCCATTATTTAATGGAGTAATGAATTACTTTAAATAATAATATTATGAATATTAAATAATTAAAAACGGATAATAAGTAATGTATTGCTAACAGATATTTGTTAAAAAGAAATAGATAATTGCTTCGATTATACTGCAATAAGAGTGTGCATGCTCTATTTCACAACTTGTACGTAACATTTACCCAAGTGTGTCTGACTGAGTCACCGTCTGTGTCGCAGGTTAAAGACAGACTGGCCTCACCTTAACTTCTCGCTTCCAGCGCCTCTATTGTTTAATGAGCAACAGTCATTTTCCCACAAACCAAATTCTGATACAAATGCTGTAACTTTCTTGTGGCAAAAAGGAAAAACAGCAGGTGTTCTGTGACATAGGCTGTGGTGCAAGCAGCTGTAAAAGTAAGACAAACAGCCTCAGCAACACTTGAGTACCAAAGTAATGCACTGTGGTCCACGGGGCGATACAGGAGCAAGTTCTATGGTAATTTAATTTTTTTGACAAAGTACCATGTTCTTCACATGGTAATTTGACAGTATAATGCCATTTAAATACCATGTTATTTGAATATGATAATTAATTTTGTACAAGAAAATAGTATTTCAGTCTTCCTACTTCTGAATTTCTTCTTTAATTCGAGTAATTGCATGTTCATATGCTGTTTCTTGGTAAGTATTTGTGAAAATTACAAGTATATCCTACACCATTTTTTATTTTATTTGTTTTGGTGCACCATAATAAACATAGAAACATACTTCAAGGATAAACAGAAATATTAAACTATGAATACTGTGAAACAGTGCCACAGTACTACTTTTTATGTATATGGTACAATGGTATTCTTTAAAGTATCTTTGAGTCCCATATGGTTAATCAAAATAGAAATCATTTATTGCGAAATGACGCTATTACCAGTAATAATACATCTATTACAAAAATGTCTCAGTTTGAACCAAAGATAAGTTGCCTGTGGTTTATTGTTATTATATACAGTATGCAGAGTTTGTGTGTGCCACATACACACTCTTGACTAACATCCCTTAGCAAGTGAAATTAGTGAAGGCTTCAGTGAAGGCAAGCTAATCGGTTCAAATTATAATCAGCAGGTGGCACTGTCTGGCTTCACCACAAACACACAGATGTTCCACACGAGACTCTGATTCTGATTCCGTTTGACTGTCACAAACACAAGCCACATAGAAAACTGGATTTTACACTTCAAAGCCATGCATAGCACTTTAATGGGAGAAATGTGTCAGCCACCCTTCAAAGACAGCCTGCTGAAAAACAAACATATACTTCCCATCAAAACTATTGCCTAATTGATGCAATCTCTTCTGTTCAAAGGCCATCATTGATGACTGGATTTTTAATCGTAACATATATGAGCAATTGGAATTTTTTCATGATGGGTAATTTGTTTTTGAACTTGGGGTTTGACAAAGAAAGAAATTATCACGATTTAGTGTAGTTATGTGTGGAAAGAAAAATGCTCGCTCTAGATTAGCATGGTTAAACACATCTATAAAGCAAAAAAACTAAACTTTTGTTTATCTTTATATACTATACCTGTGCCATTTTGAAATAATCACACTAATAATTTCCCAGGGTGATATATGAGTATGCAAGGTAAAGGCTTACTACCATTTTAAACAACTCCAAGTTTAGGCCACATTCCAGTCAAAAGGTTCACCTGAGCTGTAAATACTGCAGCCAAGATGACTGGGACACACTTGATGCCAAAAAAAACTTGCCGACGGCAAATGTGACCAGTGAGCAGTGAATCAGTTCCCTGGGGAAATATTAATAATAGACAGAGCCGGCAGAACAGAAGGCAGTTCCCCAAATCTGCCTTTGTCGGACCTTATTTTGTTCCTGCTGGAAGGACTAATTCCTTCCAGAGTTATTTTAAAATCTTAAAGTCTGCTTTCTGCATGTGGAATATGTTCCACTTTGAGTGTGAGAGTTTGTCACATGAGTATGAAATCATCATATAGCACGATATCTGAGGATTGAGCTTTAAGTTGATCATAGAGGGTGGACATTTGTTCATTATAAAATGCCATTCATGTAAATTTCACAATCCAAAATGCTTAAAAAAAACATTATGCATTAGACTGAATCAGAATCAGACATCGTACAGTATATCAATAGTCTGACTGCTTACATTTCCTAAATAAAAATGATTATTTTTTAAATAAAAATATTTCAGTCATAATTTTCATTAACTGTGTGTCATCTATTATGACTGAATCAATTAATTAAAATTAATTATGTAAATGAAATATTTGAAAAAAAGGCTGTTAAATATGTCCAATCAAATGCAAATGTATTGTGAAAAATGGTCTGCTAGAATGCATGGTTCTGGCACATGCAGTATGATTGCATGGCTCTCTATTGTTTTTTGTGTCACAGTAGATTTTGCTGCAATCACTTTTTGTTCTTCAGGACAGAGTAATGCATTACAAAGGCATTTTTGTCCCCACATTTTAAACATGTGGGATATATTTACCTTGAGCTCAGTTTCACTTATGACTCTGAAACACTGAAATCCTAAGTCAGTCATACAAGAGCCCACCACTACAACACTCACGTCTTCAGACATAACCTAACACACACACACACACACACACAATATTAATATTGAATATAAATATAAACAGAATAGATTGAATACAAAACTACAACATTATATAACTGAAACTCATTAATTTACATTATTTACAAAATGTTTAGAGAAACATTTAAATGGTTAAATATTGGTAGTTATGCTCTACATTGAGCGTGCCTGCACTAATGTGGATGATTATTTCAGGACTGGATCATGTGATTGACAACAACCATGGAAATCCTTCATTAATTCAATCCCTTGCATGTAGGCAAGGAGTGTTAATCTGCTCAAATCTCCCAGCAGGCCTCAGGGGACTGTAAAAGCCTGCCGCTGGCTTAGGGACAGCCTACATTTTCTCAAAATAACTACAGTCCAGGCAGCATTTTCTGCATAGATTCAAATCAGTTTTAATGGTTTGAATAGCTTGAAGTGTTTTTCTGTGTAGGCATGGCCCTTTGATAGATATGACCATCTCTGCACAAACAAAACAACATGACTGTTACATGTGAGAGACACTATTTAATCATTTATTATATGTATAGATTTATTAAAACAGCCTGCAGTCTCAAACTAGCTTTCTATGGAACGTCAAAGCAGCAATCTCTTCTTACGTCTATCTGACAGCATGTGACGAGACGAGCTTTTGAGCTGCCCCTCTTTTCTCCTGTCTTTAAAAACATCGTTTATGCTTTTAAAACATGCAGAAAAATAAACATCATGTACAAAATCCAGTTTCGTCTAATATAACATACTACTGACCATACGAATGCATTATTCACGTAGGCATTTCAAAAGATAGTTACTAAAATGATCAGGCATATTTCTAAACATTCATAAACAAGTCTCAAGAACAACAGCGGAAGTGGGGAATGAGTTCATGCTCGAGATTTGTGCTATATTTCATTTAAAAGGTACCGAAAAGTCGTGTATTACTTATAGAAATGTATTTTAGCGAAACGACTGCTTTGATAATAAAATAAACATTAGTCACTCGTTCATAATTCCTGATTAGCATGTTAGCCGGGCTGTTAGCATAGAGCTGCAGCTCCAAAACAAACTGAATAACAAACGAAATAATGTTCAAATTACAAAACAAACGCAAATTCTTCGATTCATTCATGCACATGGTCCAGCTCAGCGGCGGTAGTGGTGCTCATTTGTTTATTGGTGCAGTTGCTTGAAGGTATTGGTAAATATCAGAGTTTATAATGTATTCTAGAAATGTTGTTTTGACAGCTGAGGTGGATATATATGTTTTTTTCTCTTGACTTTTCTTGTAAAAGTAAATATCCACTCATTAATTAGTTTAAGCAAGGACATAGCCTATTCTGTTTTAATTTCTCCTCTTAATTACTGTGATAGCATAAGTACGTTACTCTTTAAAGGTTTTCCAAAAAAGTTCACGTTAATTAGGTTTTAAGTTGTAAAAGTACAATAGAGGTAGAAATATAATAAAGATACTGTCTAATGAAGAGAGAGGTTTTTATGGACGCTTACACTCTTGTTAGGACATCAGTGTTCAGAGGAACTACCAGAGATGATGGGAATAATTGATGCTTGTAAACATAGCTTAGAAACCTTATTTATACTTTTTGGACCATTTGCATCTGTGTTTTCCTGTTAAGGTGCCTGTTTCAATTAAATCTGGTTTCATAAGTCCAGCAATCATTGCAGTTAATATGATGATAATCGGTGACAAAGTGAGACGATGGATGGTGGACCTTGGATTCTTTAGAGTGCAAAAAACAAAAGAAAAGCCCATTTTCAGTGGCCTTGGTTCTGGAAGTATTAGTATGTATTCATTAAATCAAGTCTTAATTTAAAAAGATAAAAGCCTTGAACCAACCATGGATAAATATAAATTGATTATGTGTACATGTCATGTTTGTTACAAAATAATAGGAGTGTGGATGATATGGAGCTCTTTTTTTCAGTATTTGTTTGTTTCAGTAAATTAAAGGTTGTTTTTTTATGAAGCCAAACTATATAATAATACAAAATAATACTTGTACTTTATTATCATTATTAATTAAATAATATTATATTAAACATCATCTACTCTCGTTATTTGTATTATCCCTATAACAGTAATATATATCCAATTTAAGTTCAATTGACAGATGCTTTTTCAAAGTAATGGTGCAAAACACTGTGTTGTTATGAGAAGTGTAATATTATTTAGGTTTATTATGAAACGGTGGCAGGGAAGATTAGACTGTGGTGGTACTGATGAGAAACGAACATCTAAATTTCTGTATATTCACGGTGTCTTGTCACATTGACAGCGGCAGAGTTTGGAAGATGAACAGTCTCTCTCCAGAGGTGGCATTGAGCCGTATTTCTCCTGAGCTGCGGCCTTTACTCTGCTCTGTGGTGCGCAATGGACGGGTTGGTTTAGACTCATCCAGCTGTCTCCGGATCACTGACCTCAAGAGTGGGTGAGTGTTCGGGAAACTAAACAAAAGCATAACTTTTAGAGAACAGTGCATTTGTAAGTTCTCCAAGTTATGAAAATGACTAATATCTTGAACTGAAATAGCCTATTTTTTAATTAAAATCCTATCACAAATGCTTAATCAGAATTCCAGAAAGCAGAGGGGACTTTTCAGAATTGATCAATGAGGTTATTATAGGTCACTGCTTCTTTAAATACATAAATTAAAATATTACCAAAGCTTTAAGTGGAAAAACAACTAGCCTACAGCACAGTATCATGTAGTGAACGGCTGCAATGTTCCATCCTTTGTTGAGCTTTACAGTTCAGGGCCTTTAAGATGATTGCAAATCCTTTATAATATGTCTTAATTATTCAAACATTTGTTTATACCATATTCATCATCAGCCAAAACCTCAGCAGCTACACTCATAATAATTAAGATGTTTATTGTTTTAAGAAACTTCTTATGCTCACTGAGACTGCATTTATTTTTTAGCAAAAATACAAAATCCGTTCTATTTGTGAAATATTATTCAAATGTAAAAGAACTGTTTTGTTTTTTTAATATTTGAAATGTATGCTGAATTTTCAGCGACCTTTGCTTCAATCTTCAGTGTGACATCCTTAATAAATCTTTGGTGTTATATAACAAATATTTGTTGTTACTTTTAATTATTATTGGTGCTCAGTTATTAATAACGCTTCTTAATATTAATGTTGACTCTTTTTCTGCTTAATCTTTTTTTTTTTGGAAACCATGGTATTTTTTCAGGATTCTTTGGGGGGAGGGGGTATAGAAATCTTTTGTATCATATAAATATCTTTACTGTTACTTTTAATCAATTGAATGCATCCTTGCTGTATAAATGTATTTATTTATTGCTATTTTTCAGCTATTGAAGTGTCGTTTTTCCCCCTTTTCATTTAGCTGCACATCACTAATTCCTGGTCCATGCTGTGACAGATTTAAACTTCATATTCCATATGCTGGAGAGACTCTCAAATGTAAGTAGTTGATCTATGAGTATGAACAGATCAGAGGTCACTCATAACTATGTGAAAGTTGCTGATGTGTAATGAAAGTGGTTTGCTAGTGATATGTTCCTGCAGGCTACAAAGTTCTTGTCAGACATGCTAAAATAGTGCTGATTTAATGTGTAGTGATGCATATTTCAAACTGCAGTGTACAGTATAAATCATCTTATTGTTGTTCACTATATTACTTCCATGTACATAAAACTGTAGAAAGGATTGCATTGATTTGTAAAATACTGTAGAAGGCAAAACCTCATGGTAGCTTATATTTGGCTTCTGTTCAAAGAGGCTCTGTGTGTTTGTATTTTCTGACGTTATCATCAACTTCAGCTCTGGGATTTCTCATCAAAGTGCTAAAAGGTGATTGATTAAAACCTTATTAAAGCTGAGGTGGCAAACTCGTTAAACACCAATGATATGTTGTGTTTAATAAGGAAAGTTATTTGTAATCCAATGAGTTCATGAGAATCATTTTGTAATTTAACATCTTATTACTCATTACTCAAGGCAAAATCCCTTTATACTAAATAGTTCACCAAACATTACCTCATATAATTCCAAACTCACAACACTTTTGTGGAAAGCAAAAAAAAATATTTTGATGAATGTTTCAACCATTTTTGTTCATATTATTAAAGGTAGCATGGACCAAAAGGACAAAGGTAGTGTGAAATTGATCCATGCACCCCGGGTTATTATCATTTACCAAAACTAAAACCATAAAAAACATTACTTGGAATAAAATAAACATTTACTTAAAATATTAAAATAGCGTAGTTATCTTATTTCAGCTAGTTGCCAAGGTAATATTTATCATATTCTTTTAGTTTGTTGAAGTACTAAGAATTAAAACAAAATAAATTGACTCTTCGCAAAGACAACCCCCCCCCAGTTACTGTTGCTATGTCCGACAATCCATGCTGCTCTCACGTCACACATCATGTTTTCACAAAAAATACATTGCAGAGCTTTCAAATTTCATTATTTTTTAAGAAATTCAAAAAATAAATACCATTTTGTGGTTCTTTAAAGGGGTCATAAGATGCGATTTCAAGTTTTCCTTTCTCTTTGGAGTGTTACAAGCTGTTCGTGCATAGATAAGATCCCTAAAGTTGCAAAGACTAAAGTCTCAAACCCAAACTTTATAAAAGTTAAAACTCGTCCACGCCCCCCCCTAAAACGGATCATTCAAACACGCCCGCACATGTCCACGTCACGATGTGGAAATATTTGCGTAATGCCGCCCAAATGTTCACGCAGACAGAAGGCGTGGTTTCAGTAACCGCAGTAGTGTTGATTCAGCCATGTCAGGGAGACACTGTGTGTTTCTAGGCGAAAGCAAAAGCACTTTATTAGGCCTTCCGAAAGTAGATGCATTTAGGAATCATTGGGTAAGATTTGTTTACAACACAACAGCACAACCCAAATGTTCGAATTTGCGCAAGGCATTTTATGGACAACAGTTTCGTGAACCCAGGAGAGTACAAGGCTGGCTGTGTACAAAGGCTATTTCCAAAAAAAAAAAAAAAAAGGGTAAATTCCGACTTTGCTCTGACAAACTTCTGAATCAGCGACTGTAAGTATGTTTTGTTATTAGTTCAAGTATTTGCTATTGTATTCGCTTCGTGTGTGTGTGTGTGAGGGGAACAGGGTCACTCACATCACAGCGGAGTGTACAGCCCGTCAGAAATCGTCTTAACTGCTGCTTGTGTGCAAATACATACGAGCATCATCACTGTGTCTGTCACGCGACTTTGTTCCCCTTTCGGACTTGAACTGATAAAACTAACTTGAAAGCTGAAGCTCGCGATTATGGAAAGGGGCGTTGCATTTCTGACACGTGCTTGTGGTGTTCGGCCAATCACAATGCATTGGGTCAGCTGGCCAATCAGAGCAGACTGTGCTTGTCGGAAGGAGAGGCTTTGTAGAAAACGACGCATTTGAGAGAGGCGGGGCATAGAGGAACTACAATAATGTACAGTATTTGAAAAATAATGTGTTTTTTGAACATTAAAGCATGTCAACATATTCTGTTACACCAAATACACAAAATAATAAGACGTCAATCAGACGTCAATCAGAGATGGGCACAATTACATCAAAAAGTATAAAGTTACAAATTACATATACTTGCTCATCAAATGTATTTAAGTTAAAATACAAAATACTGGTGTGAGAAATGTATTTAATTAAAATACAAGTCATTTGTAATTTAAAAATACAATATTTACAAGCAATCAAGTGCAAGAGACAGTGTCATAATATTTAGGTACACCTATAAGAGAAAGATAATTGCTTTCCCCTCCTTGAACAACTTATTTATAAACAGCATTTTCTTTAACCCGAACGCTAGACAATATATCCAATATATTGATCCATATTTCTTCTAATTTCTGTTTACTTGAATACCATCAAGCTATTTTTTCATGTTTCTTTATCACTCCTTTATGGTTTCTTTATAAGCATGTCAAAAATTAAGCAGTCCTGCGAAACTGTATTGTCATACCACCTAATCCTACTCAAGAGGATGGTTCAAGCTATTTCACTGTCAACAGTAAAGATTAACTCCTGAAAATGTTGATATTTTGTTGTTAAAGGGCTCTATATAGAATACAGAAACCCTTGTTATTAGCGACACAGGTGGCCAGTTAAGTGAACAGTCAGCAACTTCTCTTGCACACACTCCATAGCAGGCCTAATGCCAGTGAGCAATGGCCAGTGGGATTTACTGACATCATGTTGACAGATGAGGTTCATTAAAATTACACTGCATTTTTGGATTTGCATTTTCAGTTTGTCTATAAATTTCAGACAAAATTTTAATTTGTCTATAGAAACAAGTAAGCTTGCTAACTTTTGCCAAGCAAGCTAATGTCATATTGCAGCTAGCAAGGAAAGTTCTAGAGCAGCTTTTTTTTCTGTCTTTCAGTGAGCAATATCTGATAGTATATATTTTAATGCATACTTAGCCAGTTTGCACTGAGCACCAAAAGAGTTTCTTTCACTTTTTCTTTCTGACGAATTAAAGGTTTATTTCACCCAAAAATGAAAATTCTGTCATTAATTGCTCACCCTTGTGTCATTTTACACCCATAAGACATTCTTTCATCTTCCAAACACAAATGAAGATCTTTTTGATGAAATCCGAGAGCTTTCCCTCCATAGGCAGCAATGCAACTTATACATTCAAAGCCCAGAACGGTAGGAAAGACATTGTTAAAGTACTCCATGTGACCTCAGTGGTTTAACCTCAATTTTATGTGACGTGAGTGCTTTGTTTGCACAATAAAGCATAATTTACAACTTTATGAAAATATTGATCTGCATTCTGTGTTCAAATGAGAGAAAACTAATTTGTGTTGTGTTGTGTTCATGCCATAAAAGACACACATCAACACAACACACATGAGTGAGTGTTCACTAGAGTACCACAACACGTGTTTGGATAATATTTTCAGAAATAAAGTGGTAAATTACGTTTTTGCGCAAAAAAAGCACTGAAGTCACTTAATAAAATTGGATTACTTAATGACATGGATTACTTGATGATGTCTTTCCTACCTTGTAGGGCTGCACAATTAATCAAATTTCTAATCGCGATTACGATTATGGATATCACGATTACATAATCGTTCAAAGCCACGATTACAAAATAAATAAACAATTAAAAATGCCCAATTGCATTATTCTGTGTGCTTAAGAGATGTTTGCATCGCGGGGTTTAACAAACTCAAACACACCAGATAAAAGACATTTTAACTGATAGTCGTTGTCACTCTATTGTGCATGATAGATATGTTAAACGCCAAACGCGTCAAAAGCAGAACAAAATAGCGCTGAGTTCTCCAGAACAAATCACGTCTCTTTAATTTAAACTAGTTTAAAGCCAAATAAATCGGAGCTGTTATTCTCATCAACACTGATGCAGAAACAGTGCAACAACGATCCAGTTAGAAGACGTTTCAATCCACAAATCACCCACATTTACCATAGTTTTACTGTAGTAACACGGTAACTACTAATGGTAAGGTGGCAGAAAAGTAGGATATTCTTATTGAGTATTATTATATTATTAATATACTAAATATGTTAAAGGAGTAATGGAATATAATTGCATTATTTTGTTAATTATTCTATCAGCTGATGTGGATTTGTAATTGACTGAATGTCTTTAGGCTACTGTTCTTCAATGCAAACCATATAGTTAGGCTACGTTTTTACCATGATAATGAGGTGCTGTACTTTTGGTTATGTATAAAAGATGAGGCTGTTACAGTTTTCACAACGGTACTGTCAAATGTACATCTGCATTCCAACTCAAAAGCAATAAAAGTTCAGGAAGAGTGTTTTCAGCCTTTTTTTAAATATACAGGTCCTTCTCAAAAAATTAGCATATTGTGATAAAGTTCATTATTTTCTGTAATGTACTGATAAACATTAGACTTTCATATATTTTAGATTCATTACAACACAACTGAAGTAGTTCAAGCCTTTTATTGTTTTAATATTGATGATTTTGGCATACAGCTCATGAAAACCCAAAATTCCTATCTCAAAAATTTAGCATATCATGGAAAGGTTCTCTAAACGAGCTATTAACCTAATCATCTGAATCAACTAATTAACTCTAAACACCTGCAAAAGATTCCTGAGGCTTTTAAAAACTCCCAGCCTGGTTCATTACTCAAAACCGCAATCATGGGTAAGACTGCCGACCTGACTGCTGTCCAGAAGGCCATCATTGACACCCTCAAGCAAGAGGGTAAGACACAGAAAGAAATTTCTGAACGAATAGGCTGTTCCCAGAGTGCCGTATCAAGGCACCTCAGTGGGAAGTCTGTGGGAAGGAAAAAGTGTGGCAGAAAACGCAGCACAACGAGAAGAGGTGACCGGACCCTGAGGAAGATTGTGGAGAAGGACCGATTCCAGACCTTGGGGGACCTGCGGAAGCAGTGGACTGAGTCTGGAGTAGAAACATCCAGAGCCACCGTGTACAGGCGTGTGCAGGAAATGGGCTACAGGTGCCGCATTCCCCAGGTCAAGCCACTTTTGAACCAGAAACAGCGGCAGAAGCGCCTGACCTGGGCTACAGAGAAGCAGCACTGGACTGTTGCTCAGTGGTCCAAAGTACTTTTTTCGGATGAAAGCAAATTTTGCATGTCATTCGGAAATCAAGGTGCCAGAGTCTGGAGGAAGACTGGGGAGAGGGAAATGCAAAAATGCCTGAAGTCCAGTGTCCAGTGATGCTGGTGTTGGTCCACTGTGTTTTATCAAGGGCAGGGTCAATGCAGCTAGCTATCAGGAGATTTTGGAGCACTTCATGCTTCCATCTGCTGAAAAGCTTTATGGAGATGAAGATTTCATTTTTCAGCACGACCTGGCACCTGCTCACAGTGCCAAAACCACTGGTAAATGGTTTACTGACCATGGTATTACTGTGCTCAATTGGCCTGCCAACTCTCCTGACCTGAACCCCATAGAGAATCTGTGGGATATTGTGAAGAGAAAGTTGAGAGACGCAAGACCCAACACTCTGGATGAGCTTAAGGCCACTATCGAAGCATCCTGGGCCTCCATAACACCTCAGCAGTGCCACAGGCTGATTGCCTCCATGCCACGCCGCATTGAAGCAGTCATTTCTGCAAAAGGATTCCCGACCAAGTATTGAGTGCATAACTGAACATAATTATTTGAAGGTTGACTTTTTTTGTATTAAAAACACTTTTCTTTTATTGGTCGGATGAAATATGCTAATTTTTTGAGAGGAATTTTGGGTTTTCATGAGCTGTATGCCAAAATCATCAATATTAAAACAATAAAAGGCTTGAACTATTTCAGTTGTGTTGTAATGAATCTAAAATATATGAAAGTCTAATGTTTATCAGTACATTACAGAAAATAATGAACTTTATCACAATATGCTAATTTTTTTAGAAGGACCTGTATATTTTATATAAAAATATGGCATGCAGCTTCAAACAATGGCATAAATCTGTTCAAAATAATCGTTATTAATAATCGCAATTACAATCTCAAGGGAATAATCGACAATTATGATTTTTGTCATAATCGTGCAGCCTTACTTGAATGTGTAAGTTGCATGACTGACTGTAGAGGGATAGAAAGCTCTCAGATTTCATCAAAAATATCTTAATTTATGTTCCAAAGATGTTCCATGTCATTCCACTCCTGTAAGGTCTTATAGGGGGGTGGTGAACTAAGCCGGATCCAACAGGATGTCATATGATTCACTTGCATCTAGCCAAAAACTATGATAGGCTATTAGCTGGCAGTACTATTAACACAGGTGAAGAAAGAGCTTTATTGCTAGGTATGTTTACTCATACAAGGAATTTGTTATGGGGACAGAGGCTTCCACAGCACAAACGTAATGACAGTGACAAGACAAGGCACAGATAATAAAAATAGAATAAGGAAATAAGTAAGGAATAAACTATTTTAATGCACGACGTGGAGGCCAAGAATAGTGTTGTGTTTTCTTTGTGAAGAACGATATTGTATTATCTGAGAATAAAATGAACTACTTGATTATGCATTTTGGGTATTTCAAATACAAAATACTCTCTCAAAGTATTTAATTACAAATTACATTTTTTTTTTTTTTTTTTTGTCCAGCAAAATACAAATTACAAAATACGTATTTAGTACTTAAATACATATTTCAAAAACATTTAATTAAAATACTGCCCATCTCTGTCGTCAATACACAAAATGTTTAAAGTTTAAGTCCACCCACATTAATTTACTCTCCTGTGTGGCAAAATGGTGGATTTGGCGTTATGATTGGTCAGATTGCCTGTCAGTCAAGCTCCCTGCAAAGGGTCAATTAAACAAATTTTGGTGAGAATATAATAGAAACTCGCTGACATGAGCATCACAGCTTAATGTGGGTTCTCAGGCCTTGAAGTTCTTACCTTTTGTTTAGGGGTGCTCCGTTCAGTATTTTTGATGCCGATCACCGATTGCCAATCCCAGAAAGCAGTATCTAATCCGTTACGATGAGCGTGGAATAAATACGCACTGCAAACGGATGTGAACCGGGCCTTATGTGTGTGTGCAAGCGCTGAATGGTTTAAACACTGGCAAGAATTAAAAAGAAATGCAATTTATAAACTATGACGACGCGACCCTGCCTCTATTGTGCAAGTGACAGTTCCTGTCAACTGTTCAACTCGCTTATAGTGCAGACGCGATTTGATTTGAAGCCGTTTGCGCATTTTGAGTGAGAAAGAGAGCGTGCGTGGTGATTCACTCGTGCTTTTTGTGAAATTACGTCTCACATAAGGTTTTCAAATTACTTTGTAAGTTATTTAATGAAGAAAGACAAAGACTGAGACGGTGCGCTGCATGTTGTGCCAAATTTCTCACAGCAGGAGCGTCTTCAGCTTGAGATCGTTTTTTTGAGATCTGCCTTTTTAGAGACCGCCGATCAAACATCCCCAAGCGTTTATCGGCCGATAGTGATCAGTAGCCAACCAATCGGAGCACCCCTGCTTTTGTTTATTTTGTAATAGACTGTAATTGTTTTGTGCCTAGCTAGCCTTTATTCAAGGGAAATTCACATAGAAACCTGAGGGCAAGTTTTGGTCCTCCTTTTCTCATAAACCAATAGAACTACATACTTTAAAGGGTTGTGGAATGCAGCCAATTACTGAACTTTTTGCAAATGTTAGACTAATAAAACCGTATTACACCGATTCTTCAAGACTTCGTATTGGTGGTGCACTGAGCACAATTCTTTCAATTTGGAAACGAGCTTCTGAGAAGGGCTTTTAGAGGTTTTGTCTGAAATGCTTTCAAGTACCACAGCTCAGTGATGTTTAATGAGGTTGGATAGTAATTATAACTCGGCAGTGATCTTAATTGGGAGTTCCTGTTATAGCTCTGAGTCATGACACACTCAAACACTCAAGCAGTTTTTCACGGAGGCCACATTTGAACAAATTTCTTGGAGCTGGAATTGATCATGCAGTCTGAGAGTGAGAAATCAAGGTTACTCAGTGAGGCTTTTTTTTCTTTTGGAGATGCATGGCCATCGACTTATTTGTAATATTTTGTTGCAATGTGTGGCTGTTTAGAAGATTTAAAAGAAAAACTATGGGTTGGTTAATGAAGAAGTTTGGTCGTTGGTCATTTTGGGGGCATTGGTACATGCCTGAGGCAGTGCTTTTAGTTGTGCATTATCAGAGAATAATAATGTTACATTTTTGCATTAGCGACCTTTACTGAATGTCAGAGCTCAAGTGCAAATTGAAATGGAAAATCAAATTTAGTACTAAAAATGGAGGCGTAGCGGAACGATGCCCTTCTTAACACTGTGTCACAATAAATCATAGTAATCAGTATTTGAATTACATCTGTATTCTCACGCCTAATAATAACACTTGCTCCACTGCTCAGGAACAGGAAGAAGTCCATTAAATATTTTATTGACAATATTCTTTTTTTTTCATGAATTAAAATAATTGTCATTTTTTTCTTGGTATTGTTCAGATAGAAATAGGTTTGATTGATTTTCTTGGAAAGCTGATGCATTCACATATCCATTATTCATAATATCTATTTTGTTCGAAACACATTCAACTTTTTTTGCTTCTAAATAATCAAGAATGAGTTGAGAATCAAGTTGAGAGTTGGATCTGCTTCCTCGGTTGGATTTTGCAACTGCCAGTGGCTGACAGCTGAAAAGTGACTCAAGACCTTTTCATAACTCATCGCCTTTGTTTTGCCAATGACTTGCCAAAGGATTCCAGACCTATGCAAATTATGAGAGAATCTTTCAGAAACTCTCTATCGTATGATTTTTTTTAAGCATCTGTTTTAGAAATGTCACAGTCCGTCTGCTGTGGAGATGTGTTGTCCCAACATCAGTGGAATTAATTTTCTATATATAATTTTTTTTTATTTAGAGTTGCTTACTTGGAGCTACTCCAGAATCAGGAGAAACAGGAAAGGGAAAAAAAGTAAATTTCTTAACTGTTGCCTGCTTCCATTCCTAGGTGGTTCATTGTGTTGCTGTTCTTCCAGGAAGAATGCTGATTGTTTACTTGTGATACTAATGCTGCTGACTGTTGCAAAGAGAGCACTCCAGTCACTAAACAGGGTCCTCCGGCTTTCTGCTTCTCACAAGAGTTTGCGACAGCTGTTGTGGTGTTTTTTGAGTAGCACCCACCATGACTACCCTCAGGGTGTAAATTTGGGTAGTGCTGCATATTTGCCCAACATTTATGCTTCTATGCCAAATCCACTGCTATCTCTTTAGGTATTTGGCAAGAGCTTTTCCAAGATGCCATCAGATGTGACAAATGTACGACAAACATCATCCAGACGTTTTTCCCTCGTGCTCATCTGTGGAAAATTACTGCCTTGTGTTTGTTTTGCTCTGTTTTTTTTTTTTTATAGGTCCATGGAAAAGACAGAGGAGAAGTAGTATGAAAAAAAGAAACAGAATGGATTTATAAATAGAAATGTATATTATTTTAACATGCATGGCCTAAAATCATGTCTGAAAGGAACATTGTTGGGAGCTAAGCAAGCTATAAAAACAATGCTTGAAACACGGATGATGAGTTTTTTACTTATACAGTACTTCAAAAGTGAATGGCTACCGAAGCTTTCAAAAGCATAAAAAGTACCAGAAGTAAAGACGTCTTACTATGAAACTTTACATCATAATTAATTATCAATTTTGATTTCCCACCTGTTTAAATCTGAGGTATTCATGATGCATGCAAGAACTTTGGCATAGTTTTTGTGTATATCTTGAATGAGAGTAACCTAATGTTCAGTCCTTTACAGTGTTACAAACCCTTGTCACCGTTGTGGTAATATTTTCTGATACGGAAATGGTTCTTAATAATGATGAAGAAATGAATAGCCTATGTACTTAGACAGGATCTGATGAGGTATGTTTTTGTTCTCATCTTTGTTTACAGAAAGGTATTCTACTCTGAAAGCTTGTTTGTGTGCTTCTAAGGGATTAATGAAATATGACAAATGTTCCTTATTATTATGGTAAACCCATAATAATAGTATCACCTGTCTAACAATATTTATATCGGAACATTATACCCATAATTGAAAATTTAGCTTTTTCAATGGCTTGTTAATGTCCATTAGTGCGATAATGCTCTTTTAGAGTTGGTGTCACTACAAGAGCCATTAGGCCATCCACATGAAAAAGCATTGATAAACAACCATGAAACCTTTATTTACATATGAGCGTAAATGGAAAGTACAGTAAGTACAGTGTGTAAATATCAAACAGGCATCTAAAGTAAAGATCTCTTTGACATAGTGAGATTTGCTTTTTGCAAGGTTGTATTCTACAGTGCAACTCAATAAAGAGTTGGCTTGTGTCTTGGCTTGAACTGGATGAAATTCAATAACGTGTCGTTTGTAGTGTTGGGCGATATGGTCATTTTTCATATCGTCATATCGCCAGCCTGTGAGATCGCCGATATCATATCTATTTGGCGATTTTGAACTGCGCGTGCGAGAGAGCCTGGAAGTACCAATAACCGAAATAATATACTTTCAAACATACTGAAAAGCTAACATGTTAAATATAAAAATATTTAAAAGAGCTAGTTCATATTCGGATACAGCAGTCATACAGGACCGCACGTCCTACTGTGACAAGTTTGCCGCATCGACGCATTTTGGCTGAGTGTTACAAGTTATCGGTCTAAAAATCAGTCAAGGTGAAAATCAAAAATAGTTTGTGCTGGACATAAACGAACTTGATAAAGCTAAAGGTATTTTAAAGGCTTCTTCACTTTCCGCGTTCCGTTCGGTCTCACAAAATTGCCTGAACTCGGACGGGGTGCGCGACTGTCCACGAGTCCTCTTGATGCCGAAAATGACATAATAAGTGAAGTGACATTCATTGAAGTGAAGTGAAGTGACATTCAGCCAAGTATGGTGACCCATACTCGGAATTCGTGCTCTGCATTTAACCCATCCAACGTGCACACACACAGCAGTGAACACACACACACCGTGAACATACACCCGGAGCAGTGGGCAGCCATTTTATGCTGCAGCGCCCGGGGAGCAGTTGGGGGTTCGGTGCCTTGCTCAAGGGCACCTCAGTCGTGGTATTGAGGGTGGAGAGAGCGCTGGACATTCACTCCCCCCACCTACAATTCCTGCCGGCCGGAGACTCGAACCCGCAACCTTCGGATTACAAGTCCGACTCTCTAACCATTAGGCCACGACTTTCCCAAATAAGGACAGTGTGTGGGCTTGGACGGCCGAAGTATACTTTGGCCTTGATCCTCATTTGCGCATGTGTGTGTAGTGCGGCACTGAGGTGAAATAGCGGGGCAATTTGATAGCCCAATAATAATAGGCTGTCTAACAATAATAATAATAATAATAGTTGTATACATTAATAGAAGAATGAGCCTAATATCGTCTTGACTATCTCTGACTATCATCGATACACGATATTGTCATCTATCGGCACAACCCTTGTCGTATCACATGGGTTATGAAGTAATTATCAGTGTGATTAACACTTTCTTCTTACAGGGGACATTATCTTCAATGCCAAAGACCCAGAACTGCCCCCAGACTTTATCTTCGGAGAGGATGCTGACTTCCTGCCTGAACCATCAGAACTCCCGGTGCGTATTACAATTATAATAATTATATGACGTCATTACCCTGTATTCTAAATATAGAGAATTTTAGATGAATACAGTATCTCACAGAAGTGAGTACACCCCTCACATTTTTGTAAATATTTTATTATATCTTTTCATGTCACAACACTGAAGAAATTACACTTTGCTTCAATGTAAAGTAGTGAGTGTACAGCTTGTATAACATTGTAAATTTGCTGTCCCCTCAAAATAACTCAACACACAGCCATTAATGTCTAAACCGCTGGCCACAAAAGCGAGTACACCCCTAAGTGAAAATGTCCAAATTGGGCCCAATTAGCCATTTTCTCTCCCCGGTGTCATGTGACTCGTTAGTGTTACAAGGTCTCAGGTGTGAATGGGGAGCAGATGTGTTAAATTTGGTGTTATCGTTCTTACTCTCTCATACTGGTCACTGGAAGTTCAACATGGCACCTCATGGTAAGGAACTCTCTGAGGATCTGAAAAAAGGTATTGTTGCTCTACATAAAGATGGTGAAGGCTATAAGAAGATTGCCAAGACCCTGAAACTGAGCTGCAGCACGGTGGCGAAGACCATACAGCAGCTTAACAGGACAGGTTCCACTCAGAACAGGCCTTGCTATGGTCGACCAAAGAAGTTGAGTGCACGTGCTCAGCGTCATATCCAGAGGTTGTGTTTGGGAAATAGACGTATGAGTGCTGCCAGCATTGCTGCAGAGGTTGAAGGGGTGGGGGGTCAGCCTGTCTTTGCTCAGACCATACGCCGCACACTGCATCAAATTGGTCTGCATGGCTGTCGTCCCAGAAGGAAACCTCTTCTAAAGATGATGCACAAGAAAGCCCGCAAACAGTTTGCTTAAGACAAGTAGACTAAGGACATGGATTACTGGAACCATGTCCTGTGGTCTGATGAGACCAAGATAAACTTATTTGGTTCAGATGGTGTCAAGCATATGTGGCGGCAACCAGGTGAGGAGTACAAAGACAAGTGCGTCTTGCCTACAGTCAAGCATGGTGGTGGGAGTGTCATGGTCTGGGGCTGCATGAATGCTGCCGGCACTGGGGAGCTACAGTTCATTGAGGGAACCATGAAAGCCAACATGTACTGTGACATACTGAAGCAGAGACTGGGCCGCAGGGCAGTATTCCAACATGATAACGACCCCAAACACACCTCCAAGACGACCACTGCCTTGCTAAAGAAGCTGAGGGTAAAGGTGATGGACTGGCCAAGCATGTCCCCAGACCTAAACCCTATTGAGCATCTGTGGGGCATCCTCAAACGGAAGGTGGAGGAGCGCAAGGTCTCTAACATTCACCAGCTCTGTGATGTCGTCATGGAGGAGTGGAAGAGGACTCCAGTGGCAACCTGTGAAGCTCTGGTGAACTCCATGCCCAAGAGGGTTAAGGCAGTGCTGGAAAATAATGGCGCCACACAAAATATTGACACTTTGACACAATTTGGACATTTTCACTTAGGGGTGTACTAACATTTGTGGCCAGCGGTTTAGACATTAATGGCTGTGTGTTGAGTTATTTTGAGGGGACAGCAAATTTACACTGTTATACAAGCTGTACACTCACTACTTTACATTGTAGCAAAGTGTCATTTCTTCAGTGTTGTCACATGAAAAGATATAATAAAATACCTGTATTTACAAAAATGTGAGGGGTGTACTCACTTCTGTGAGATACTGTATTATGTTATGGAACAGTAGTTTAGTAGACTAAATATACAAATGTTATCGCATTTTTGGATTTATAAATAGTTATAAAGAGTTATATGAATGTGCAAAATTATAAAAGTTTTTTTTTTTTTTTTTTTTCAACATTAAAACAACACCCATGCAAGATGATGCATTCATTTTAGATCTTCTCTGTACAGAGAGACCAAATTTAGCTAAATCTGACAAATGTAAATAGTCTTGTTTTAGTGAAGTGTCTGTGCTTGCTTTAGGGTCACTCTTACCCCCCCATGAAAAATTCTCTCAAATCTCCAGTGAACCAAAAATGTGGTAGCTGCAGGCTAAACTCGGTTGTTCAGAAAAACAATGGCTCTGTTATTATTGAATATCTTTGAAGTAGCAGTGCAACAGAGCTTTCAGCTGTTTTGTCTTCTTTTAGTGCGGTTAGTTAAATCAGATGGCTGGTATCGATGTGCGTGGTCGACTCAGCAGCCAAATTTGACCCGGGGGGCTTCCAGTGTTCTGAAGAGACAGTGTTGGTGAATTACATAAGTCTTGCGTCTGCGCTTAAAAGTGTCCTCCTTCTAGTGCCGATTTTAGGATTGCACAATTATCAACAGAGGCAGTACTGCTGCAGAACACTCTCAAAAACAACCATCCAGATAGGAAACTCACTAGGCTTTGAAACAGTCATTTGTTCATTTTTTTTTTTTTTTTTTTTAATAAATGTTGGTTTGTTTTTTGTTAGGGTTAGGGGGTTAGGAATATCATTTTTGGCATAAAAGAGCCACTGTGTTTTTCTACACAAACAGTGTGCCACATGCTTAGCATTTGTGTATTCTTTATGGGGTTAGATTTGTTTAATTTTCAAATAAATAGATTATGATCCTCAAATAAATGTGGAGAGTTTCAATACTTAAATTAAGTTCACAAATAAATAAACTAAAATTTTCAAAGAAAAACTGATGGTATTTATTTTGGCTGTAGCTAGAACGTGCTTCGATTGTTCAAAGCAGTGTGTTGTTATCTGATTGGCTGAAGTGCATTGGTTATTTGTGTATTTGTGTGCACATCTTGACGTTAGAAATGTTTCAAAATCTAAAGAAGTATGTGGTAATTCATAAATGCAGGAATCAATCCACTTCCTGTGATCAGGGTTATTGTAGTTAACTATAATAACCATAAAATACATAAACAAATCTTACTTGGAAATAAAAATCAACTTAAAAAAAAAAAAAAAAATGTATATATATATTTATTAACTTTAAAGTTATATATTTTCATTGATCTATTTATTTGCAGATTGTAACCTAATTGTTTTGGAAATATGCAACAAATCTAATCCCATAGTTATTCTATTCTATTCTATTCTATTCTATTCTATTCTATTCAGGCTAAATTTACTGGCATCTCATATGGGCCCACCAGATTCCTCTTGTGGTGTGTTAAATTACTCTGAATTCTCATTATTATTGAGAATTCATCGTATGGGTTTGTTCCTTAGAGATGATGTTTGCAAGGGAGACAGAGTTTGTGCAAGACATACCCTCCTCATACCCTGATTGCTTAAAGCTGTCCTCCAGGCTATTTTTAATAGGAACGGAATGAAAAAATCCCGTGCTTATGTCAGAGTCTGTGAGACGGTGACTATTGCTCACTGTCTCTTGAATGCAGCTGAAAACATAAGGGGGGAAGCACCTCTGTGCTGCCAAGGCTGCACTCTGCCCATGTGTTTGCTTTGTGTTTTAGCTTCTTCGTTATGGTGTGTATGTGTGTGCAGCCATCCGGTTTCTTTTCCATGGATGTTTTCTTATGTTGGTTTGCAGCCAGCCTCCCTCTGTCTTGTTCTTTATCCTGTTTATTCTGCACTAAGCTGGATTTTTCTTTTATATGTAACCAAACATGAATGATCCAAAATGCCTGGGGATATTAAGATGCCACATCATAGGCAAACATAATGTCTAAAAACAGGTATACATTTGTTGTATATGTTCTTATTCTGATTTGTTCATCTTATTTGCTTTCGTCTTTCCCAGACGGTTCTGCTGCTTTAATTGAGCTGTCAGTGCGTGCCATGCAAACTGATCATTTTCACATTGGCATGTGAGAGACTCAAGATCAACAATAACCTCTTGTGCCCGGATCGTTCACACCTCAATATGCAGCTGTGTTCCAAAATCTAGCGAGCTGACTTGCTGTCTACTGTCTATAGACATATTCGTTTTGCGAGACCCAGGGTGGCCTTGCAATTTGTTGTAAATGGCAGAGCAGTAGAATAATGAAATTGTTCTGTTTAGTTGTGATATATTATGCACGTTTGTGAAAAAATGTAGTTTAAATAGGTTTTGTATTTAAGGATGTTAGCATGCTGCTCCGCTAACGACAAAAAACTGTTATGTTTAATAATTCAGATTTTCACATCACCAGCGCTCAGATGCTGGACACAGGCTTGTTTTCTAGTTACATGGAATATTGCAGAGATTTCACACTGCTTTGAGGAATTTCTGATGTCTCAGCAAAACCTGGGGTTGTTTACACTCCGTCACAAATATTATTAGCTGCTAACCACCATTTAGTTTCCATGGCTTGAATGGTGGGTTTACGTGAACTGCTGACACCAGAAGATTTACTAGGGTGTGAAAAGAAATGTTACAAGAGTGTTTTCATCATTTCTAATTTTAAAGTCAATTAATGAAGGTAATTTTTTTAAGTTTTTCAATTAAAACACTCATAAATTTTATCATAAAAAAGAAATGGTTCATTCAGAAGTGAACAACTTATGTTCCAAACTAGTATGGTTTTCTTTTTCCATGGATCACAGAAGGAAATATTTGGCAGTGTGAAGCCTAAAGATTTCAAAATATGTACAAACATATTTTTTTTATTAATGTTTTAATTTATACAGTTCTGTTGTGCAGCATCTTAAAATACGTTTTGCTGTAGCTAAATTGTATTTTCATTTTTATAACAATTCAAAATCTTGATTAAATTGTTAAAGCTTATTCATTAGATGTCATTTTGATGATAAATTTGTATTCAATCAAAAAACTCTGAATCCAGAAAACAAATAAATGAAACACAAAATTTAGGGTAAAATGAAAATGGATTTCACGTTGCTTAGTGTGATGCACAGACCAAATGTAGCTTGTATTTGTTTGTGTACATTAAAGGGGTCATCAGATGCCCATTTTCCACAAGTTGATATGATTCCTTAGGGTCTTAATGAAAAGTCTATAACATACTTTGGTTAAAAATTCTCAATGGTAGTGTAAAAAACACCCTGTCAAAATCAGCTCTGTTTTCAGAATGCTGTTCTAGTCCATATTGCTTTAAATGCTAGTGAGCTCTGCTGACTCCGCCCCTCTTTTCCGTGGAGTGACGAGCAGACCATAGATATGTGTAGGACCCTATTCGACCGCTCCAGATACGTTGACGCTCAGCCATCTCACATTCACCATAATAATCAATGAATATTCAAAGATATACAGTACAAGCGTATAACTTGCTGTTGTAGACGCACACAGTCAATGCACTCAAAGATTTGCAGACCGTTCCAAAAATGGCAGATGGCTTACATATCACGGCCCATAGAAACAGTTGATAATGAGGCATCTAGGTATATATATATATCTATGGAGCATACTAAACTTGCTAACTAGCATATTATTAGGAAAGGCGATTTGCAAAGATTCATAAAAACCCTTATACTCACTTCTTCTGTAGCTGGATCACGAATGATTCAGGCGAACATTTATGTAGATCGGGGATCGGCACATTCCCTTCAAAATTAAAGTAACGTTAATCCTCTGCCTTCAGCAGCTCAGATGTCATGAGTAAATGATTAGTATATTCATTATTACATACAGCGTGTTTACGGAAGCGGTTGTGGGATTCATCGGGAAACTAGCGGATGATACCGTGGAAAAAAAGACTATTAGAACGTTTCCCAACCAGAAGCCGTGGGTGGATAAAACCATCCGCGACGCTCTGAGATCTCGCACCCCTGCCTACAACACGGGACTTGCGTCGGGGGACATGGAACCATACAAGGCTGCATCATACAAAGGCGGTGAAAGAGGCGAAGCAGCGCTACGGGAGAAAACTAGAGTCACAGCTCCAACAGAGTGACTCTAGGACTCTAGGAGCCTGTGGCAGGGATTAAGGACAATTACGGACTATAAAACACCAACAACCGGTATGACGAACGTGGACGCGACTCTGGCAGACGAGCTGAACACCTTCTATGCTCGCTTCGAAGCTGCAGCTAAAGCCGCTAGCAATGCTAATGCTAACGACGCTAACGGCTACAGACAGGAAGACTCTGCCAGTACCGGAAACGCGTTCATCATCTCCGAGCATGACGTGAGGAGAGCCTTCAAGAGAGTGAACACCAGGAAAGCAGCAGGACCAGACGGCATCTCAGGTCGTATTCTCAGAGCCTGCGCAGACCAGCTAGCACCTGTGTTCACAGAGATATTCAACATCTCTTTATCTCAGTCGGTGATCCCCACATGCTTCAAAGAGTCCATCATTGTTCCTGTCCCGAAGAAACCTCATCCTGCTTCTCTCAATGACTATCGCCCTGTAGCCCTCACCTCAGTAGTGATGAAGTGCTTTGAACGCCTGGTCAGAGACTTCATCATTTCTTCACTACCGGACACACTCGACCCACTACAGTTTGCATACCGCCAGAACCGTTCCACAGACGATGCAATCTCACATCTCCTCCACACATCACTTACTCACCTGGACACTAGGAAAGGGAATTATGTTAAAATGCTCTTCATCGACTACAGCTCTGCATTTAATACCATAATTCCCTCCACACTCACCACCAAGCTGGAGCACCTGGGACTCAGCTCATCAATGTGTCAGTGGATCTCCAATTTTCTGACTGGCAGACCACAGGCAGTAAGGATGGGCGGACATGTCTCAGCCTCACTCACTCTCAGCACTGGAGCCCCCCAGGGTTGTGTTCTGAGCCCCCTGCTGTACTCTTTGTACACCCACGACTGCGTGGCCACTACCAACTCCACCGTCATCATCAAGTTTGCTGACGACACTGTCGTGATGGGCCTGATCACCAACAATGATGAGTCGGCCTACCTAGAGGAGATTGTAAATCTGGAGAACTGGTGCCAGAGGAACAATCTCCTCCTGAACGTCAGCAAGACAAAGGAGCTGATAGTGGACTTTAGTACAAAGCAGGAGAGGAACTACCAGACCCCCATCATCAATACCTCGGTGTTCACATCACGCAGGACCTGTCATGGTCCTGTCACATCAACACCGTGGTGAAAAAGACCCGGCAACGTCTCTACCACCTCAGACGCTTGAGAGACTTCAGACTGCCCTCTAAAGTGCTCAGGAATTTCTACTCCTGTACCATAGAGAGCATCTTGACGGGAAACATCACAACCTGGTTTGGAAACAGCACCATGCAGGACAGACGAGCTCTACAGAGGGTGGTGCGATCAGCTGAGCGCATCATCCGCACCGAACTCCCTGACCTGCACTCAATCTACAGCAAGCGGTGCTGGACCAAGGCCAGGAAGATCGTAAAGGACCTCAGCCATCCCAACAATGGACTGTTCTCTCTGTTACGGTCTGGGAAGCGATTCCGCTCCCTGAAGACCAACACAGAGAGACTGAGGAGGAGCTTCTTCCCGCAGGCGATAAGGTCTCTCAATCACACCATCACACAGGAGTAATATCTTTGAAACATTGACATTGACTGGACAATCATGGACACATTCATGCAATACATATTTATATATCTGAACCATTGCACATGTCACTTCATAAGTCACTTTAACGTTTCATAAGTCACTTTTGCATTGCCACTTTAAAAATTTTATATATATATACATATATATATATATATATATATATGCCCTTATTTGTACAGTTTATTTACTAGTTAAATTTATTTTCTTTTGTATTTCTTCTTATTAATTTTTTTTTTTTAAGGTCACTGGCTGCCGTACAAGCATTTCACTGCATATCGTACTGTGTATGACTGTGTATGTGACAAATAAAATTTGAATTTGAATTTGAATTTGAACAACTAAACACTTCAATCGCTTAATCGGAGACATCTTGTCTTCCCCTGCACTGGAGTCGACGCAATGATGGACTGATGACAGCTCACTCAGGTCGGGTCTAAGACAGGCTTGTCAGTCAACTATCATGGGAGCAGTCTGTACAGAACTACATCATTCTGACAGGGTTTCTCAGAACAGCCTGATTTAAGAAATAGGATTTTAAAATAGGGATTTAAAAAAAACACTGGGTGGATTTTTAGCATTAAAAAGGATAGATGTGTACACACGCTTCTAACACATTTATGTTCAAACAACTTGTAAAGTGAATGTTGCATCCGATGACCCCTTTAAAATATTGTGCATAAAGACAAGGCATTAGTGATCTGTTACAAGATACACAAAGACAAAATCCATTTGATGCCATTGGTGTTAAACTAATGTGCACAAATGCACACTGTAAACAGTACAGATGTTCTGATGCTTCTTTGTAATTTGCTTTTAGGATTGGCATTGTAATTTATTATCCTCAAATACGGGCAGACATTACTTATTACATTTTGACTAGGCAGAGATTGTGTTGATACCACAGAGATCACAAGTTTGATTTGGCTAGATGTGAAAGCACTGCATGAAATAAAATATGACTCAGCTAGCTCCAAACAGCTCTGTAGCAATTTCATTCAGATGCTTTTCATTCAAATAACAGTCAGCACAGGGAAGCTCAAGCCTTGTCACGTTCATGGATGAAGGTCAAAGAGTGCACTACGGTGCAGACATCTATGCCATATACAATTTTAGAAAGAACGAAGAGTCAGAATTTGTGAAAAAAAAAATAATTAGGTCACTCGTCAAAAATCAATGGGAGAAATTGTATGATTCAATAGGATGGCTGTAGGAAAAGATGTCCTGGAAAGAGACAATGATACATGATACATGCTGTAATGCATTTGGCAAATGCTTTCATCCAGAGTATATTGCATTGCATTCAGTGCTGTATTCAATGCTGTTAGATTTTATTGATGATATTAAATTTTGGTCTTAACCCATTTAAATAGACTGGAGGACATACAGTTTTGTATTGAAATTGACCACTGAGTGGGCATTAATTGTGTGAAAACTTAAAAACATATGCATTAAAATAAGGTTTTTACAATTGTAATTCAGTTTGTCCATAGCTGGAGAACCATAACGAGACTAGCCACAGCCAAGTAGACCAGGGGTGTCAAACTCAGTTCCTGGAGGGCTGCAGCCCTGCAGAGTTTAGTTCCAATCCTGCTCCAACACACATACCATGTAGTTTTCAAATTAGCCTGACGGACGTGATTAGCTGGATCAGGTGTGTTTAATTAGGGTTGGAGCTAAACTCTGCAGGGCTGTGGCCCTCCATGAACTGAGGTTGACATCCCTGATATAAATAAATATCTAAAAATATCTCTCCCAGTATGTTTTGGTAAGATGATTGATGCTAAGTTTTATGATCAAAGCTCTGTATTTTTAATTGCGGGGGCAAATTATTTAACGCAACGCAATACAGTAATGATTGAGAAATGTACAAATAAGCATTCTTCAAAAGTTTTAGTAATCAAATAAATGTATTGCTTCAGTCCAGCAAATGTTCATCTTGAAATATTGGTAACAATATAAAAGTTATTCTTATGCTTACTTTATAAAATCATTAAAGATTTCACAGCAACAAGACACATGTACCACAGCCTGAAGGTGGACATTTTTTGAATTATGAAACATGTAACTTGTTTATGCAACACAATACAGTCATGATAACAGATTACCATGTTATTTTCATGGTATATGCAAAAAAAAAAAAACTATGGCATTGTCATAATACCATGTGCATATCAATCAATCCTTGCCACTTGCCAAACTTAAAGGTTGAACAGCATTTATCTTTTTTTTCACCTTCTCACACTGTGAGTTTAGTTTAAGAAAATTAATAAAAATTATATTCCTTACTGTTTTATTATGTTTTTGAGGCTTACCCATATTAGGAAAGGGATGAAACAAAAATAAACATTTGTAAACCCCAGACAGAATCGAACTCAGGTCACCCACACGTGTAGGCGCACATGTACCACTAGGGGTGGGCGATATGGGAAAAATATCATATCACGATTTTTTATAGAAATATCACGATTCACGATTTTTATCCCGATTCTTTGTTAGTTTTACTATTTTGGTTTTACAAGTTGTCTGAGCATTACAGCCAAACTAGAAAGACAAAGATGCATGGCAGATATTTAGGCCAAAGTGGGTGAAGATAAAAAATCTTTGTCATTATTTTATTTTTCTTATTAAAAAATAAGAACAAAGATACACATTACAAATACACATACTATACAAATAAAACAAACAGTGCTTTATTTTCAGGTACAATAGGTGTATTTAGCAGAGCATTCAATGAAATTGAATGAACAAATATAAAAATAAAACACTACATAGACTGATTCCTAAAGCAACTGTATTAAAGTTTTTCGGTCAAGAATAGTGAGTGATTTTTACTCTTTTGCGTTTTGTTGTTTTGTTAACGTTAAATGAATAGTTCCCCCACAAATTAATATTCTGTCATCTGTCTGTCAATTCTGTCATAATGTTTTATTTTTATATCATCATTTACTCAAAAGTTGTTTAAAACCTGAATGAGTTTCTTTCTTCTGCTGAACATAAATGCTATTTTGAAGAAGGTGGAAAACCAAACAGTTGCTGGTCCTCAGTGACTTCCATAGGATTTTTCTTTCCTACTATCAAAGTCAATGTAGACCAGCAACTGTTTGGTTTTCCACTGAGTAAATAATGACAGAAATTCAATTTTAGGGTGAACTATCCCTTTAATGACAGTCGACAGCATGTTTAGTGTCCTGTCCCTTTAAGAGCTGCACGCATCTAATAAACAGTACAGGAACGCATCCGTTTCTCTCTTAACTATTTACTTTCATTTTAGAGATAACCAACTCAGTCTGTATGTAAACCTTGTGTGTTTTGACAGTATTAGCGCAAAATATAACTTAGTTGAGTAATCAGGCGCTGTTAGACAGGCGTTTTAGTGCGCGTGCTTCAGGTGTATGTGCTCAGAATAAGCGCACGTCAGACCAGCGCGCGAATTAAACATTTAACCAGCAAGGCTTGTATGCAAATAATGTACTTTTGCGATCGCGAATAAGTGCAGTGTCCTGTCAGAGTAACTCTACTGCTGTATGTCGTGTTGTACAGTATATAGAGACGGAGGCGCCAGAACTGTATTTGACAATGTGCGCGGTAGCGCGATACTACGATATTTCTTCAAAAGCAGATCGTGGAGACATTTTTATCGTCCACGATCAAAAATCGTCATATCGCACACCCCTATGTACCACCCACCAGGTCGCATCTCTGGCCTCCCTGTTTTATTCATTTGTTGCCATTTCTCTGTCTTTATCTCTGTTGGCATGTCTGCAAAACTGCAGTCTCTCTGTTCTGTCTAGCACAGCTGTCTTTCTCTCACATGGAGTTTTGCTTATCTGACTCTAACTCAGATGGTATGCATCTGGGTATATGCCTGTACGCCAACATAAGAGGACAGGTTTCATACGTTCTGTATTATATACAGTGCTTACAGCAGTGGTCTCAAACTCAATTCCTGGAGGGCCGCAGCTCTGCAGAGTTTAGCTCCAACCAGCTCCAAATCACACCTGTTAGGAAGTTTCAAGTAATCATGAAGACCTTGATTAGCTGGATTAGTTGTGTTTGATTGAGGTTGGAGCTAAACTGTGCAGAGCTGTGGCCCTCCAGGAATTGAGTTTGAGACCAATGCTGTAGACTAATGTAACATTGACCCAAAGTGATTCAGCATGCTGTGAAGAGGGCCAAGAAGGATACTTTATTCCAGTCTTACTTCATTTCTATAACCAGACCGTTCTCTTGCACAACTTGGTGGAAAATGTATGATTAAGTGACAGTGCTTCCCTGAATGTACCTCTGGGATCAGGAAGCCAGATCTCTATTAGACACTACAAGCTAAAATTATATTTTTTTCACTTTATCTATTTGCTTCTGTAGATTTTACTTACAATAAAATAGCAATCCTACGACTGAAAAATACAATGTTTTGTTGTAAATAAATTATATTTTCATTTGATAACATTTTAAAATCTGACTAAATTGTTAATGTTTTATTAACTCATTTAATTAGACATTATTTTTGATGATAATTTTGTATTCGAATAAAAGAAAAAAAAAAACCTCTAAATCCAGAAAAAATACAATGAAAAATTTTGGTTCAGACCAAAATGTAACTTGAATTTGTTTGTGTACATTAAAATATGGTGCATAAAGACAAGGCATCAGTGATCTGTTACAAGATACACAAGAACCAGTGATATTTGATGCCATTGGTGTTAAATGTGCATAAATTCAAATAAGACTAAAAAAAATGCAACACAATACACCATAAACAGTAGAGATGTCCTGATGCTTCTTTGTAATTTAATATCCTCAATACGGCACACATTACTTAACATTATGACTAGGCAGAGATTGGGTTTATTCCACAGAGATCACAAGTTTGATTTGGCTAGCTGTGAAAGCAAAATTAGTTATTTCTCATGCACTGTGGCATCTCCACTTCAGTACCCCTTACACACCAGGGGGTTTGTTCATGTAAAATTGTGCCTGATTTTATGCACCCTTTTATACCTAAAAACATTATAAAAATACAAAATTCTGCCTGTTGAGTGTTGACAGTATATTCTGATTTATGGAGTGATTAAAAAGAGATATCCATATTCACCTCTGTAAGAACTATAATGTGCCAACAAAATAAAACAATATTCAGATTTCTGTTCTTGAAATGTAAGCAGATTAGTGCGTATTTAATTAGAAAATGCCTAATTTTCATAATTAAAGCTGCAGTGCGTAAGTTTTGCCTCTTTGTCGCCATCTCTGTTTGAAAACCTGGAATTGCAGCTCTGTGCGTATTATCTTCCGTGCGTGGGGTTGTACTCCGGCATTAATGTTAACAACATCAGCATTGCGTGACAATGAGTATAGTGTGTATTAGCTTGTAGATTTCTATTTCTGTACAGTCTAATCTAACTGTCATGACATTCGAATTTCATATTAAGAAATTCTTTTAACCCAAAAAGCAAACTATGCTCCCTTCGAACTGGTTGTCTTTAAAGGGATACTCCACACAAAATGCTAATTTTGTCATTAATCACTTACCCCCATGTCGTTCCAAACCCGTAAAAACTTACTGATGACAGGGAAGGCATCCAAAATGGCGTTACGCTGACACAGAGAGACAGAGAGGGGACGAATTGTTGAATAAATGTCGTTATTTTTATTTTCTTTGCATACAAAAAGTATTCTCGTCGCTTCATAAAATTCAAATTGAACTACTGATGGCAGATGGACTATTCTGACAATGCTTTTCATACTTTTCTGTGTCTTGACTGTGTAATATACTTGGCAGTCAATGGGACAGTCACAAGTCTCCTGGTTTTCATCCAAAATATCTTAAATTGTGTTCCAAGGACGAACAAAGCTTTTACGGGTTTGGAACGACATGGGGGTAAGTGATTAATGACAAAATTTGCATTTTGGGGTGGAGTATCCCTTTAAAATACAAATCTTGTGTAAAATCTTTAATTTCATACACATTTTCATTCATACAACCTTTCTGGTTTACAATCCGCCATCAATATGATGCATTTAATTATTCTAGGTGCTGTGAGAAAAGGCTATAAACGATCCGCCACCTGCAGGATCCTCACATGCAATAGCCTAGTAGCTGGGACAACTTCTTTATGTTTACAGACGTGACGTAATGATGCAGTGCCATGCTCGAATTTCCAGCAAAAACCTACCTGTACCACTCAAATTAGAAAACATTTTTATAAGCTAACCGTTGTGAATCGGGCTAAAGTAAGGCGATAGATTTGAACACTGGCTGGTTATGTACTTGCTCAAATATTGATTTCGGATAATTTTTAACCCAGAAAAGTTACGGACTGCAGCTTTAAGCAGAAAATAAAAAAGTATAACTTCTTTTGCAATTGTAATCAATCAACTGGTGATATCTAATTAGTTAATATCCTATTCACCTGAAGTGTCTTGCCTTAAGGTCCAGTTTCTACTTTCACCAAAACGTAAGCGCATCATACTGACTCGTAAAATATTATTTCTTCACCTTGACAGCCTCTTCAGTAACCCTCTTTTTCTATAACTGAATCAAAAATATTATGTCTGTTATTATGTCTCCTGAAGAGCAGAATAAGAGTGAAGGTGAAGCAGAGCTGCATTTGTTTCAATATGAGTAAAGATGCCTCCGTTTAGTGTCTCTAATTAACCTCCGTCAAACACTAACACTGCTGCAGCAGCACACTACAGAGCTTTACTACTTTTGATTACTTTTGACTACTTTTTAATTAGTGGCTTTTCTGGCCGTTGAGGAAAGAGCAGCTAATTGTGGTGAGGTGGCTGAGACAGTGGTCTAAGCTCCAGGATGGAACATCTGACGTTAGCCATGGGAAAACTGGAGAGATCAAAGCACGCTCAGTTTAAGTTTCAGCGGGCTTCGGAGAATCGAGGCTGCAGTCTAGACAGCAAACATCTCAGCCTGTGGTGATGTCTTGTTTAGGCTTACATTAATGATTCATGCAACGCATAATCCTGCTATATTCCACATTTTTGTGTGACCTTGTTTCGACCGCGGTGCAACCCACACTTTATTATAGGGTTTCACATTTAAAAAGGCATTGTAACTTAATATCATAGTGTGACTGTTGAATTGTTTGAATGGTTAAAAGAATAACACCCCATTACAGATTGGCATTGGGGAATGTGTCTTTCACTTCATATTCTGGGATATATTTGACAATTTACCTTAAAATTAGAATTAGGTCCATGTTTGCACCACAGATGAATGTGGCCCAAATCAGATTTTTGTTGTTGTTTTGTTTTTTTGGTGAATGGTTACAGTCACTCTGAATCTCAGATTTTGTCTTTAGATCTTGGCCACTGTCAGTTGTCAATTAATTACATTCATTCATTCATTCATTGTCAGATCAGAATTCATGTTATTTTTAATTCATAATTTTATTTAATGTACAATTTTTAATTTGACATCTTTATAACTCAAAATTGGTCTATAATAATAAATGTATTGTGTTAGACTTTTGTTTAAATGGAAAATCTAACTTTGTGGTGTGTGTCTGTAAGTTTTGTAACATTTTTTTTTAAATAGTGCAAACTTACTTTCTTTTAATGACGCAGTAAATCAATGAATTTAGGGGGGGTATTATAGGGATATAATAATTGGAAATTGCGTCATGCCTATATGCTGTATTCTTATGTTATGGACTAAAGTCCTCTGGATACATAATTTCCCATCAATCCCCATGGATGAATATTTCATTGGTCTCCCGCAATTGCCTTCAAGTTTTTCTAGGCCTTCTTTTGCAATTACTCCGGTAGTTCTATTTTTTTTACGAGTCACTTGGCATTATGGGAAGGATATAGCATTGACAATAGAGAGGTAGCAGGGGTTGTGTTTTGGCATGGCCTGAATACACCGTTCATACTGACCAGGAAACTGCCGGGAAGTGTATCAGCCAGGGAGATTTTGAAAACAACCAGAAGACACCAATGGCTGGGTACAGAAGAGTTAATGTGCCAATTTTCATCTCTTTATAATTTAGTGACGGTTGATTCTGGTAAAATGATTGAGATTGCATTGTTTTATTCTGCTGAACTTTATTGATACGGCCTTGTTTTTCTGAAATGTCTGCCAGGAAGGAAAAAAAAAACCCTCAATGAATTCCAAGTGGAAAAAACAGTTCACACAAGACGTATTTTGTATTACACTTAGTCAAGTATTATTAAGACACTTAAGTCGTATTAAGGCCCTGTCATAACAACTAGCTTGACAAACATTTTCACAGCCTTTCACTTTCAGATATATATCTCTTTTTTTCTTTTAAACTATTTTAATGGTACCCTCTTAAATTTGCCCATCTGGAGTTTCCAAACATATTGCAACACTCTGTCCTGAGTGACCTGTGTAATTTCCGCCCTTTCATTTCTCCAGCCCTGTTTGCATCCAGGTCTCTTGAACAGTGTTTAAGTGTTTATAAAATATCTCCGTTTAGCCTGCACCTGAACCATGAGTGCACTTTGGGAAAAACCCTCAACTGCCATAAATCCAGACATTTGCAGGAGCGTAGAGGCACCTCGGCACCGTTTGCTGATTTTAAGTGCAATCATTCTCTGCAGCCCTCACAGAAAAACCAGTTTGAGCAAAAAAAAAAAAACTAGTTTACTTATAGTAACAAAAGCACTATGTCAGGTTTAGTGTAGTTTAAGCTCACTTCTTGGTGATCATTGAGGTCAAACTAAACAATAAGTTGATATGCAGCAGTAAAGCCATGCAAATTAACCACTTTTTCAAAGCAGTTGAACTGGAAATGTCAGTACTTCAGTCTTGCTTCAACCCGTCCTTAACTCTTTACGTTACATTATGCAGCTTATTGAGAATTGTACTGTTAGTATTCTAAGAAAGCATTATTGCAATCTTCACTTAGTGGACAATACAATGGGTGAAAAAAATCTTATAGATTTACTGTGAAAGGATTAGAGATTTGATTAACTGGTAAAGATAAATTCTTTACTTTTGTCCATCATGGGAAAGAAAATGGAGAATTGGAGGCTCTATGGTGGATGCAGTAAAACATGATTTTAATAGAATCTGCTGTTCCCTCCTGCTGAAGGAACAACCCATGTCCTACTACACAACAATGAAATACAGGGTGTCCATATACAGAGGCAGGCAAACCTGGGCATACTTAACCACCATTTCCTCTTCCTTCCTGTTCTGTTAAAGCAAATCTCAAACTTATTGCAGCTATTACTGGCAAAGTTATTGACAGAAATGGAAATATCTTTTTATTTTTATTTTGGTGGCTCACAATCTTATTGTAATCCAGTGGTAATGCTTTGTTTTGGAGTGTATATTTTATATAATTATGAATAAATATTAATGTGAAGCCATTTTTTTCCACTTGGGTAATTCTCTTCCCTGTTTCATTTATCTGCACATAGTTGGTTAGATGTATATTCATTTGATATATTCTTGAAGTTTGTACATTTTATTCCATTAATTTTGTATGATAATGTATTATTACATTATTTAAATATATTGAAAGAAAAAAAATGAAAGTTTAGGCACCTACTTTCATTTTGTTTGGAAAAAGACATACTTTTCTGTAGAGTTTCAATGCCTATTTTGTACCCTTTTTGTGGGAAGTGCCTTCTATTTTTTTTTATTAGAAGCATCATGTTCATGTGAAGGGAACATTCTGGACCTCATCAGCCAAGTCCCTTTGAACACATGACAAAATCAATTTAGTGTGATCTTAAACTTGGCACACTTTAGGCACTCTTCATGAGGAAAACTGAACACTTGCCCACACTCAAATTAGACGCTAGCTCAGATTAATTTAATACTCAAAATATTTTTCCTCTTTTTAATTTTCTGCTCAAGTTTGTTGCTATTCATTGGGGCTGATTGCCAGCGGCACAAAAAATTATATTAAGGTGCTTAAATAATAGCTGTGTCTTAAAGAATTATCTCTGAATTTCAGATGACAGCTCTTCTTATAGAGTTTTGGAGAAGCATTTTGAAAACAGAAACAAGTATTTAAGAGTTCAAACTCAAGTACTTACGTTACATTTTCTCACTTTTTACAGATTTTTCTGTTTTGTGCCTGTTTCTATTTGCAAAATTTGAAAAGTTATAAGCTTGTTGCAGAAGGCATCAATCTACCCAATTCAGAAAATCCTCAGAGGTTTTATCAACAAACTCCAATCGTTTAATTTGTTTACCAACAGATTTTGTTGCGACTGATGCATTATTATGCGAAATGTCACTGTCAGAGCAGCTATTTCCGTTTGTGTGTGTGTGTGTGTGTGTGTGTGTGTTTGTGCGTGTGTTTGTGCGCATATTCACATGTGTTGGGGGTTTGCTCTGAAGGTGAGGAGGACTGGGTGTGCCTCTCGGGCGTTACTGAACCCGGAGGCGTCACTCCCACGGCACATCAACCTCAGCCCAGCTCTGACAGATCAGAATCAGAATGAGCTTTATTGGCCAAGTATGTTTACACATACAAGGAATTTGTTGTAGTGACAGAAGCTCCACAGTGCAACAGAAAGACAGCAAAAGGACAGGACACCGATAATAAAATAATAATATACAAATATCCAAATAGGCAATGTACAAAGCAGCAAAAACACAATATATAATATAGACAACTATGTATGTACAGGTCAAGTATGTGCAAATTAAAAATGAGAAATTAAAATAAATGAGTGTGGTGAATGGATAATGTATTATAGTTGTGTGTTCCACGTTTATTGTTGGGTGTTCATGAGATGGATTGCCTGAGGGAAGAAACTGTTCCTGTGTCTGGTCGTTCTGGTCCTCAGAGCTCTTTAGCGTCGATCAGACGGTAACCGTTCAAAGAGGGAGTGTGCTGGGTGTGAGGGGTCCAGAGTGATTTTACCAACCCTTTTGCTCACTCTGGATAAGTACAGCTCTTGGAGAGTGGGGAGGGTTACACCAATGATTCGCTCAGCAGTCCGGACTACTCTCTGTAGTCTTCTGAGGTCAGATTTGGTAGCTGAGCTGAACCAGACAGTTATTGAAGTGTAGAGGATGGATTCAATGATGGCGGAGTAGAATTGTTTCAGCAGCTCCTGTGGCAGGTTGAACTTCCTCAGCTGGCGAAGAAAGTACAACCTCTGCTGGGCCCTTCTGACAATGGAGTCTATGTGAATATCCCACTTCAGGTCCTGGGAGATGGTGGTGCCCAGGAATCTGAATGACTCCACTTCAATCACAGTGCTGTTCATGATGGTGAGTGGGGGGAGAGCAGGGGGGTTTCTCCTGAAGATGATTGAGATTGCATTGTTTTATTCTGCTGAAGTTTATTGATACGGCCTTGTTTTTCTGAAATGTCTGCCAGGAAAGAAGACTGAAAAAACAAAACCTCAATGAATTCCAAGTGGAAATTTCTCCTGAAGTCCACAATCATCTCCACAGTTTTGAGCGTGTTAAGCTCCAGGTTGTTAAGACTGCACCAGACAGCCAGCTCCTTAACCTCCTGTCTGTAAGCAGACTCATCACCATCCTGGATGAGGCCGATCAGTGTGGTGTCGTTTGCAAACTTAAGGAGCTTGACAGATGGGTCTTTAGATGTGCAGTCGTTGGTGTAGCGGGGGAAGAGCAGTGGGGAGAGTACGCAGCCATGAGGAGCTCCAGTGCTGATGGTACGAGTGCTGGATGTGAATTTACCAAGCTTTACTAACTGCTGTCTGTCTGTCAGGAAGCTGTTGATCCACTGACAGACAGAGGTGGGGACGGAGAGCTGAGACAGTTTATTCTGAAGGGTGTCCGTGATGATGGTGTTAAAAGCGGAGCTGAAGTCCACAAACAGGATCCTCACATAAGTCCCTGGTCTGTCCAGGTGCTGCAGGGTGAAGTGCAGTCCCATGTTGACTGCATCATCCACAGACCTGTTTGCTCTGTAGGCAAGCTGCAGGGGGTCCAGTAAGGCTCCGGTGATGTCCTTCAGATAAGCCAAAACCAGTCTTTCAAATGATTTCATGGCTACAGACGTTAGGGACATGTGTCTGTAGTCATTAAGTCCAGTAATTTTGGGTTTCTTTGGGACGGGGATGATGGTGGAGCGTTTGAAGCATGAGGGGACTTCACACAGTTCCAGTGAACTGTTAAAGATCTGTGTGAAGATGGGGGCCAGCACAGGAGTTCAGACAGGCTGGTGACACACCGTCTGGGCCTGGTGCTTTCTTTCTTTTGTTCTTCCTGAAGACCTGGCACACACCTCCAGGGTTGCTGGAGGTGTTAATGGTTGTGTGGAGAGGTGTTCAGGGCAGGTGTGGGGTGATTTTTCAAAACAACAATAAACCTGTTCAAGTCGTCTGCCAGGTGTTGATTCTCCAGAGTGCTGGGGGATGGTGTCTTGTAAATGGTTATATCCTTCATTCCTTTCCACACTGAAGCAGGATCACTGGAAGATATTTTTTTTTCCTTAGCTTGTCAGAATAATTCCTCTTTGCCACTCTGACCTCCTTTTCCAGTGTGTATTTGGCCTGTTTATACAAGACTTTATCCCCCTTTCTGTAAGCATGTTTTTTGGCCTGACGGAGCTGTCTGAGTTTTGCAGTGAACCATGGTTTGTCATTGTTGTAGATTAGATGAGTCCTGTTAGGAATGCACATATCCTCACAGAAACTGATATAAGATGTTACAGTCTCTGTGAGCTCGTCCAGATCGATGGCAGCGGCTTCAAAAACAGTCCAATCAGTGAGAGAGAAACAGGCTTGTAAGTCCCGCTCTGTTTCATTAGTCCATCTTTTAACAGTTCTTAATACAGGCTTTGCAGATTTAAGTTTCTGCCTGTAGGACGGAATAAGATGAACCAAACAGTGATCAGAGAGTCCTAAAGCTGCTCGTGGGACAGAGTGATATGCGTCCTTTATTGTTGTGTAACAGTGATCCAATATATTACTGTCTCTGGTGGGACATGTGATGTGCTGTCTGTATTTTGGCAGTTCGCGGGAGAGATTTGCTTTATTAAATTCCCCGAGAATGATTAAAACAGAGTCCGGGTGTTGTTGCTCACTCTCTGTGATCAGATCAGCGAGTTTCTGTAAAGCTGAGCTCACATGCGCTTGCGTTGGAATGTAGACACTCACGAGAATGAACGAGCAGAACTCCCGCGGCGAATAGAACGGCTTGCAGTTAATGAAGAGCGTTTCTAGATCTGGACAGCACATCTTCTTTAACACAGTTACATCTGTACACCACCTCTCATTGGTGTAAAAGCACGTCCCGCCGCCGCGCAATTTCCCCATTGATTCTGTGTCGCGATCTGCTCTGATCAGCGTGAAATTTGGTAGATGAATCGCGCTGTCTGGTATGTCGCCATTTAGCCAGGTTTCTGTGAAACACAGGGCAGCCGAGTTAGAAAAATCCTTATTTGTCCAGGAGAGCAGAAGGAGTTAGTCCGTTTTGTTGGGTAGAGAGCGGAGATTCGCCAGATGGATGCTAGGCAACGGCATTCGAAATCCACGCTGTCGAAGCTTCACGAGCGCTCCGGCTCTCTTCCCCCGCCTGCGCCTCCTGTAGCGTTTGACCAGAGGTACAGCTCCGCCAAATACAATGTCCAGCAAAACATCCGAAAAATCAAAATCCGGTAAAAGATTTTGTGGTGTGTTCTGCCGAATGTTCAGCAGGTCATCCCTGGTAAAACTGATTGTATTTGAAAAACAAAAAACAGGAAAAACAAACAAAAACAGTAGAAACACTGAAGAGCAAAGCACAATAGCCATCAGCGGCGCCATCTTGTCAGCATATCAGCTTACAGGAACTCGCTCTCCCCTCTTAAAATGCTCCCAGTGTGGCCACATAGTAGCGGTGTAACAAAGACTTTATAAAGATCTGCAGAACAGATAAAAATATCAGTTTTTTTTTTAAATGTATTATTATTATTACTATTATTATTATTATTACTTTAAATTAGTATCACTCTTTGTGTCAGTGTGCACCAGTGCATTAAATTCGCAAAGTGTCAAGCTAAGTTGTAATTCAGAAAAAATTGGCAAAAAAAAGGCAAATTTTAAGTAAATTAAATTTACTTTCAAATCTGTATATCTGGTAAAAGATACTTATAAAATATATAAATGTTTTATCAATGCAACCACCAGACATTTGATGTTGTAATTTAAATGACTAATATCACTGCAAAAAAAAAGGCTGCCTGAATTTGATCATAAAATATAGTAGCATTTTTTCATTAATTGAAATAATGTTATTATACAGAACTGCTAAAATCTGTTTTACCTTATATAATAAGCTGACAACCACCTTAAAAACACAGATTGTAAAGAGAAAGCCACATGAAAGTTCATCACTGCTAGCTTTTCCACAAGCTATGATATATGCTATAGAAGGTGCATACTGTTAATATACAGATATAGGAAAAAACTGTTATTTCAGTGAAAAACAAACATCAAAAGTGAGCTGTCACACAGAGAATTGTGGTAATGTAAATTTGAATTTTTTACTGTGAATTATAAGATGATGCTTTTTTCTTTCAGAAACTACACATTTAACAGTATTTTACTGTAAAATTTGCATTAGTTCTAATGCTGCTTTTCACTGTTGCCATAGCATTTTGAAAAGGTTTTCATGAAAATTACAGTCATATTATGTTATAAAAGAATAAAATTGGTTCTACTATGAGGATGTCATTCACCTTTTATTGTCTCTCTTTTGGATTTTTTTTTTTTCTTGAGGTCAATTTGCAATTAGTTTTTTTTTTGTGTGTAATGATGAGATGTTACAAAATGAAGATTGCTTTGTCCTCTTTCTGAGTAAGAAATGGTTTCCAGGCAGACAGGACTTGGAGTGACTCAGAAAGAGTGTAAATATTGCATCACTGTACCTGCGTAGGCCTTTTGTTTTATGGCACGTATCTACCATTTTGCGACCGACTGCTGTCTCAATTGTATTGTCTGGGGAGCATAAAGTGACAGAGACTCTCCAGGGGCCCTGGTTAATCCTAACACAGTTCCTCTGACACAGCACATTCCTGAAGTCAGCTTTCCTTCGTTTTCTTCATCCTCAACTCTCCTCGTTGCTTCATCCTAAAACATACCTAAACAATATCCAACTTGTTTTCCGTCACCCACTCATTACGGGAATCCTGTTGTTGCCGGTAACCATAGACAGCCCAGGATGATGAGGTCATTGCTGATGTAAGCGTCCTGCCTCTGCCCCAGCTTCCTCTCCCGGCAGAAAGGATGAGCCCTTCCCTCTCCACAATAATGGCATCTTTCTTCTTGCTCAGATTGATCTATAGAGAGACGTACAGAAATGTGGCTAGACGGACAGAGGTCGGACTGAGAAACCAGACTGTTATTGTCATCTTAACTCTTTCTTGTTGATGCGGCATGCAAATAGCTCTGACATTTGACCCTCATGATCTCAAAACAGATATCTCTTAAAATAGAGTAATGACTGATAAAAGTGGCTAATGGAGGCCGCTTGTATGTGAACTTCTGTGGTTATGTCATCATCAGCTGGCTCATAGTGTTTCTGGCATGAATTTAGTTTTCTGGGGTCATTTATACTCAGTATTTGTGAAAAGCCGTCAAATGAGAGGTTGTACTTCACACAACTGTCAAGCTTTCATATAAAATGATGTCATTCAGAATTCCTTCAAAACACAATGCCGTGGCAAAGTCAGAATGCTCTTTGGTTTTCTTGTGATTCTCTGTTCATGTTACAGATCCTAGTATAATGTCACCTTTATTTTATTTATATAGCGCTTTTAACAATACAGATTGTGTCAAAGCACTTAACAGTATCAAATTGGAGGATAGAGTGTCAGTAATGAATAAAATTAAGATTAAACACTCAATTTTCAGTGAAGGCATTTCATTATTGAGTGCAGAGATGTCATTGTCTAGATCAGTTTAAATAGCATCTGCAAAATCAAATTGAAGATAATGACTAGAAATTAAGTGTCCCCAACTGAGCAAGCCAGAGGCGACAGCGGCAAGTTAATGGAAAAAAAAAAAACATCTGTTAAACATCTTTATAACTGATTAATCTAGGGTGTGAATCTTTTTGAAGCTGATTCAGGAATGACTTTTGCAGATTCAGAATGATTAAATTTGATTTGGATTAATTATTTTATTCAAAGGCCTGGTTGCACCGACAGGCTATAGTTCAATCAGGACATTGAAGTAATTTTTATAAACGTGCTTTAGACAAAAAACATTACTGGTGTCCAACTTGAGACAAAACAAAGGCACTGATATATTTTAAGATCAATCAGTGCAAGTTTCTTTCAGTTGAAACAGCTCAGATTTGCATTTTAGTCTGGGACTAGGCTTAAACCTTGCCTGTGAAACCAGGGGAAAGTGTGTTAATAGTAGGGTTGGGTGATATGACCAAAATCTTCAAGGTTTGATGCCAATTCTTGATAACTTTTAAGAAAAATAATACTAGTCTAAGTCGGAACAAAGGATAAATGCATAAAATAGAACACAGAAACAAATGGAATAATCAGTGCTTTTCAGGTACTGGAGGTCAGTCTGACAATAGCATTCACGTAAGAGATACAGAATTTGAATAAAGTAATCAAATGTAAAATCTGCACAGGCTTCCCTGTATCAGATTAACTTAAATTGATCCTTACTAAAGCTACGGAAGTCATTCATTCATTTAAGATTCATTAAGGACATAGCAGCAGGTACACTATATTCAGTTGCTGTCATTGCTGTCACAATCTCAGTTTCTTTATTAGTAGTAGTAGTAGTTGTATTAGTTAAGGGTTTTCCTAACTAATCATTTGAACATTTTTTGAGTCCTGCAGATGTTCTCCAAGTCCATATTTTGGTGGCATAATGATCCACTGACTGCTGGGTAGCTGTCTGCTGTAAAATGCTGTAAAAACAGTGCAGAAAGTCATTTTAGCTGTAAACGGTCAACTGGAAACAATTGATCACCAACCTGAATTTTAAAGTAACAGATGAGACCACTATGGTCATGTAATTCTTTACAGATAAGCTAGGACGTCCTCATCAAGTGTGCCATCTTGATCAATCCCTCAGTTAACAAGTGTTCAGTTCACAGTATTAGTTAAGGTAGAATCACATTATGCATCTAGGCTTGAATGACATTGTAACAGAAATGTACCTATTAATCTCGAAATGAATCAAGATGCTGTAAATCTGAATCTGATTGATTTGTGTCTGGAAATCGGTGCCCTTGTTGTGAATTTGATCTTTGGAGTATAGCTGACCACAATGTATCTACCATTTATCTTCAGCTTTACCATAGCAGATATCCACCCTGTATTAATGTGATGAATAATGGCAGTCTAGTAACTGTTTCACACACGTCTTACTCCCTACCAAAGAGGAGTGATGCTGGGCAATGATGTCATCTCACTTTTAAAGGAAAGACTTAAGACATTATCCAGAAAACCACTCCTCGTGTGTGGAAACGTTGACTTTCTCATGACCCCCGATCCTGTAAAGAATTTGAAATTCTATAACAGTGGAACAGTTTTTTAGGATGTTGCAATTTTTCAGTATGGTAAAGATAACTGTTTAGCCCATGACTCTGTAAAACATTGAGAAGTGTTTCTTAAAATAAACAATGAAACGGAATTTGTATCAGTGACATGAATTTTGTAATTTAATATACTGAATGATATTCATTGAAATCTGGATAAGTTTAAGAAATGTAGGCATCCTATACCAGAATGAACCTACGTAGATGCATGTTGGCTAAATAGCCCGTTGGTTATGTATTAACATTATTAATAGGTGACGCCAGCAGAAAAGGATATTTTTTTTTTATGTTTGGAGATTGTATTTTATTTTAGTTTAGTTGTCTAGTTTTAGTGAACTAGTTTTATAGGGCTATGCAACAAGGACAGAAAATAACTAAAGAAACAGTAACTAGGAATGTCATGAGCTGGATTCAAGCTGATGTTTCCTTTTGTATCAGACCATGTGTGCTAACAACTTTGGCTTCAACCAGTTTACCATTACTGAAAAAGAAAAGGAAAGAAAAAAGCATAAATAAATCAAAATCAGTTTCAGGAAAGCTTTAAAATTAACTAGCTGTTTTAGCTGTTTTGAAAAAAATATTTGGGTTCCTGAATTGATTGCCCTGCAAACACTCTTTCCCTGATAATCATTCCTGGTCACGGGTGAAGAGCTCATCTCTTATCTTTCCTTTTCCATTTTTCCCCTCTTTTCCATCAACTACGAAAAGACGCTTTGATTTGATCCAAGAAATGTAACAAGCTCAGCTGTATGCTGTGGGTTGTGCTGTTAATAAGTTGTGTAATGTGTGCCTCAGTGGACAGACGGCGTGCTCTGTCCCCTCTCTTCTCTTCTGCTCGTATGTGACTCAATCAGGCTTGTACATGGAATGATTCATGGGAGCGATGAAAATCAAGCCGAAATTGCATTGGCATCATTTAAAAATCCAAGACAGCGTGTGACAAACCCATTTTAACACAGCCTGTGTTTGTTTGTGCCTTGCAATGACAGGAATACTTATTTCTTTGTCTTATTCTTAACTCTTGACAAGGAGCCGAGAGCCAGAGCCGTTCTTTAAGTGAGATGCATGTAATGTTTATTTATTTGCTTGCAAAAATTTAGATTCTGCATTTTATTTTCAGTCAGTGTCACTTAAATTTAATTTCAACTTGCGTACGTATTCACGCATCAACGAGCAATTGGGCCTCGGAGACAGAACTGGCTGTTGGGTAGAATTAGGCCAGTGAAAAGAATGGTGGAACACTTCGTGAAAAGGTGGCAATTTGGTTTTTGCCCCCTCACTCTGAATTTGCATACCTGTGCACTGCTCCAGTCAGGGAAGCTCATGCAAATTGGGATCACCTATGCAAATGAGGTCAGCCTGTAGGAGGAGAGGAGGAAAGGCAAGTAGACCGTGTTGGCATGCAGGCCTTTTCCCGCTCACGCAGCCCGCAAGAACACGGCAATGCAAACTCAGTGATGGGCATACACCCACTCAACTCACTTCTTTCCCTAATAGCAGTGTGTTTGCAGTAAGAGAGACTGGAAATAGCCTGCGCTCGGTTGCTGTCTGAACCTTCAAAAATCTAGCTTTCTTACCAAACCATTGTTCCCTGCATGCCTTATACATATGGGACAGACTCAAGGTCTTGTACTGTCTTATCTGAGAACTGTGCGAGAACAGTCTTTCCTCTTTTTCAGTGGCTTAATTTCCCATGCTTTGCCTTAGCTAGAAATGGAGCTGGAATTTATCCTCTTTTGGTTTCTAGACTTGGGATATGTAGAGTTAGGAGATGAAAGTATCCCCGCAGGATATCCTGTGGTGTTACCATTTGCCTCAAGATGGTTGAGAGGGGGAGTGCAAAGGGGCGGAAACCACCACATCAAGTTGACATTTTGACAATAAAGGGTGATAAGGCCCCAGTTCAGCACTTTAGAAACTGCCACCTGCCCTTAATTGCCCCAGTCCTTTTGTTTTATCCTTATCTCTAAAAGTCTCTGAAGTTTTTTTGCAGTCTAAGCTCTGTATTTAATATGTGTTCCATATGAAACACTCTTACATCATATCTGGCTCAAAATGAATCATTCAAAGAGGATTTTTGATAACCTGATGATTCATAAAGCTTGCTTAAGGTTCTAACAACATGTTGTACTCTGAGACTATTTATTGTCATATGCCAAAAGCATGGCACATGTATTTAGGTTATTTCCCTCAAACATTTGAATACTTGTGTGAATACTGCTTGCTTGAAATCACCATGAAATCAAAACTGACAAGTGTTTATTATAAATTATTATAACAACAACAGCAAAAAAAAAACAAAAAGGTTCCTCAAATCTTTAATAAAAAAAATATCAAATGCCACCTAATTTATTTTTATTTTTTTGTTAAGCCGTCACAGTTTCCTTTTAAGCCATCAAGTGGTCTCAACCAATGGCATGGGATGGGGCAGGGCTATTTCTTTGAACCATGACAGATGGGGAATTTTAATTCAGTCATTATAAAACAGTCTTTATTTCTGTTTTGTAGCACTTTACCTTTAAAGTCATCATGAATTCAAATTGACCATATTTGCATTCGTAATACACATTCCTGTTCCTCTGAAATGACTTTCCTATTCAACTGATGTTACCAAGGCCACTTAAGTTTCAACCAATGGGTGCTGACAGTGTTTATTTTTGCATTTAGGTCCATTCAGATATTAAATAAATTCCTGATGGATAAAAACAATTACCCTACCATACATTTTTCTTAATGAGACTCTGAAATATATCATGTTACAGAAATAAAAATAGTTCTGAATGGATTTTCGTGGTAACTTTAACCTTTCAAACTGTTAAATTTCATGCAATATGGGTTTATTTAATTATTTTTTGCTTCACAAAATAAAAAAAAACTGGGCTAAAAAAGTACTAGATGTTTCTGTTTTCCCAATCGACTTTTTTTCTTATTTTTTTGTGATAAAATGCTGACTCCCACTCTCTTTCTCTCTCTCCTCCGGCAGCACTTGGTGTCATGGGATGCGGGTAAACCGGAGTGTCTCCTGCAGCTGGTGAAAGAACTGTTGCAGCAGTACCATCAGTACCAGTGCCAGCGGCTTCGTGACAGCTCCCGCCTGCTCTTCGAATATGACAGCCTGCTGGAAGACCCCAACTATGGGCGCAGTATGGAGATCTACGCCGGCCGCAAGAACAGCTGGGTACCAGTGCTACTTCACCTTATACGTCCATTAACATAATAGTCAAATGTTTCCATTCAGTGAGATTTTGATAAACATTTATCGATTTATGCATCCATCCATTCTCCAAGCCTATCCCTGTATCTCAGACCAAAAGCAGGGAATCATCCCGGATGGATGGAATAAAGTATTCAATTCACTAAATTATCAAAAAATAGACATTAGATGGTTATTTAATATATATAAAACATCACACCGCCTGCTTTTCCTAAAGCATATATTTGGAGCACTGGATTACTTAACTCCACTTCCAGTAAACTGACCTTCTCTTAATGAGATTTCATGAACTAATTGACTGAAGTGGTAATAACTCTCTGCTTCATTTAATTCAAATTTTAAAGTCCACCTTTGTAATTCTCTAATTACCATTACCGATTTGTTATTTAGCTGACACTTTTACACAGTGCTACTGGGAGTTACAGAGACATACTGGAACAACTTGAAATTAGGTGTCGTATTCACAGGCACATTGGTAACTGGCGATGGTTCATCCCATTTGGGGTTTGAACCAACAACTTTGTGTATATGTTCTTCTGTTAAAATCACACACTATATTGTGGCCTACACACAGGACAGTGGGTTCTCGATAAAGTGCAAATCGAATTGCACAACCGGTCAAAAAACGAACAAACACTCCCTCACAAATGGGCACACAGAGGGTTCCGTAATATGGTCATGTTTTTGGGAAGAGTGTGTTGGGCTGTGGGTGTGAGTGTGTTGCTTCATGGGCTTCAATCGTTAAAGGGATGTGGTGAACTGTGGTCTGTGGGATAACAGACTGTGATTAGGAAATGTTTGAGTAATCTTAAAATGATGTAACCCAAGTTATATATATTATATGAATGTAAACAAGCGAATTACATTCGAAAGTGAATACGACCATGGTCTACTTACTCTAGAGAACATTTGAAAAGAATTTGAAGTGAACACTCTGGGAGCACAGCATTACTCTTGTTACATGTGTTGCTAAATATGTACATCACTTTCATTTTAAATTAAATCAAAATTATTCCTTGACAGTAGTGGCTTGGCAAATGCATCAGTACATTGAGAGTACCGCTATGAGGGTGCTGACCCAACCATCCCTAAACACGCACACCACCTCAAAAAGGACATATAATACAATGTTAAAAATATAAGTTCCTTTAATGTAGTTCCTTTAACAGAAATACAGTTAAAGTGTTAGATTTGTGTGACAAACAGACTAATTTAAGCCTTGATTCACTGAAAAACATGATATCCACCCTAGGTGTTATTGCCACCGAAGTAGTGATTCTTCTCACTTACTGATCCGGTAGTTGCCTTTAACAGCTAGAGGTGGAGTTGCAGATTATCAGTGAATAATGACTAATGATAAATTTTGAGTTTTGAATCTTATTACTGAACAAAAATTTTTATCTGAATCAGAATATCCAGATTTGGAAATCCCATATTTTGCTATCCTGAATCAAACAATCCATTTTACTTTTGTGCAAGGTTTTCGTAGCAAGATTGGATTGAATCACCTTGATCCAGATCTTTTCAGATGACCAAATCCATATTACCAATGCTCTAAATAAGCCTACAATTCTCACAATGTTGGCTCCAAACTTTATGAAGAACAACAAGTAGAATAGTCTGTATTGGGTGACTTTGTATTTTTATTTTAATTGTTGGAAACTACTTTTGACTGATTAATATGTGATGATTCTGACATCATGATATTCGTAATAGGAAAGTCTATTGTGTGTCAAGTCAAGTCAATATTATTTGTATAGCGCTTTTAACAATGCAAATTGTGTCAAAGCAGTTTTACATCGTCTTGATATAAAGCTGGGTGGCTTTATATCAGCTTTAAAGTATTTCGATGGGGAAATAGTGTCATTCTCCTCTGTCCAGACAAAATCAGCAGTTTAAATCCAGACTAAAGCAGAATCAGATTGTGCAAAGGATTTATCTGGTTCCTGTGGTCTTGTCCCGATGGTCCAAAAAGTACGCCTAGGTTCCTTGCTGATGACGAAGAATTTACAGAGCAGCCGTCAAGTATTAGACAGTGATCTAGGTTATTACATGCAAAAGTTTTTGGTCCAATAATTAACACAGAATTTAGCAGTAAGAAATTGCTAGTCATCCAGTTTTTGATATCAACTATACATTCCGTTAGTTTTGCAAATTGGTAAGTTTCATCAGGTCGCGAAGAAATATAGAGCTGGGTATCATTAGCATAACAGTGAAAGCTAACACCATGTTTCCTAATGATATCTCCCAAGGGTAACATGTAAAGCGTGAAAAGTAAGGGTCCAAGTACTGAGCCTTGAGGTACTCCATACTGCACTTGTGATTGGTATGATACCTCTTCATTTACTGCCACGAATTGATGGCGGTCAGATAAGTACAATTTGAACAATGCCAGTGCACTTCCTCTAATGCCAACATAATTTTCTAGTCTATTTAAAAGAATGTTGTGGTCGATAGAGTCAGACGCGGCGCTAATATCCGCTAAGTAATAGAGAGATACAACCACGATCAGATGATAAAAGCAGGTCGTTTGTAACTCTAATGAGAGCAGTCTCAGTACTATGATATGGTCTAAAACCTGACTGGAAATCCTCACATATATAATTTTTCTCTAAGAAGGAACATAGTTGTGATGATACTACCTTTTCTAATATCTTTGACAGAAAAGGGAGATTCAAGATTGGTCTGTAATTAATTCTTTGGGGTCAAGTTGTGGTTTTTTTAATGAGAGGCTTAATAACAGCCAGTTTGAAGGTTTTTGGGACATATCCTAATGACAATGATGAGTTAATAATATTCAGAAGAGGATCTGTTACTTCTGGAAGCACTTCTTTTAGGAGCTTAGATGACGGTCACCCAGTTGCCCTGCTGCACGGGCTCTACCAGAACCGAACAATGTACAGGAGTCCCTGAGCTAAGAAATCTTCTCTGTCAACCAAACTATTTCCCTGCATTTATCACATGTGAATCCCTTGTCGCCGACAGAGAGAGATAAACTGTACATGTGGCAAACAGTGCAAACAACAATAGCAGGAGAAGAAGCCATTACTTACAGTGATTGAAGAATGATTAGCTTTCCACTGTTGTTTGATGAACTCGTGAAAAACGGATCAAGAAAAAAGAACAATAATAGGCGCGAATGGAACCGCGAGTGACAAGCTAACCGGCTAACAAATGCTAACGCGCTGCACGTGCGCTTTTAAAAAGAGAACGATCAAATTAGTTAGATTAGTTTGATGGATAATACCAGAAATATGGTGGGAATTAAGTTATATATTATCACTTTAAACAACAGAGAGTGAAAGTAAGATAGAGATTCAACAGAAAAGCGAAGCTACACGGATCTACAATCGCAAACCTCTCAGCAGCACGACAGACAGAGTGTGTCTTCTATCCATTGATCCATTTTCCAAACCGCTTGTCCTGTGTAGGATTTCACAGACGCTGGAGCCTATCCCAGGATCTCAGACACATTGCTGGTCCATTGCAGGGCTAATAGTTTATTTAATGTGGCTTTTGCTGCTTTTATTAAGCTTGGAAGCCTCTGTCCCCTTTCAGTTTAATTTGATGGAAAAGAGCAATCAGGGAGATTCTTCAGAATTGCTGAACTTTAGTGTTCCATGGCAGGAATAAAGTCAGGTGGGTTTGGTACAACATGAGGATGAGAAACAATTACAGAATTATTCCTTTAACAAGTAGGTTACTGTGTGAGGAATGTTACAGAATGTGTGTGCGTGTGTGTTCATTGTTTGATGGTGTTTTTTTTCCTCTCTTCTAGACGGGGGAGTTTTCTGCTCGATTCCTTCTCAAACTCCCTGTGGATTTTAGCAACATTCCCATCTATCTTCTCAAAGTAAGACACATACATCAATACACACTCTCAGGAAGATCATAAACCCCCATATCTTTGATTTGTTTGGAGAAAGGATGTTTATCTGTTTATCAGTGCATGAAAATGTCTTCACAAAACGTTACATGTAAAAGTGCATGTAAGAATAGGTCGCTCTTGTGCAAGCGTTCTTTTCTCTGCTCTTATTTGTGCGTGTGTGCAGGCTGCGAGTTGACTAATCAGCAGCCTGTCACTCTCAATCAACTCTGAGCTGTGTTGTGTCTGCAGGCCCTCTCTCTCTCGCCTCCGCTTCCAGTCACCCTGTGTCTTGCCCTCCCTCCCTTTTTTTTCTTTTCTATTTCCCCATCTATGCCGCGCCAGCGTGTGTATGCTTGTGCCCATGTGTGCGTGAGAGGGCGTGTACGGCCTCGGGAGGACCTTGCTCTATGGCCTTTTCCAGTCGGAGCCATGTTTGTCCTCCCTAAGAGAGCCGAAATGATGGTAAACATACGGAAAATAGCAGCCATCATCAGCATCACCGTCTCAGCGTTCAGTCCCTCAGCAGTACTCTACACTCATGCATTGACACTCCCAGTGGACCATGCTGCACTGAAACTCACTTTAGCCACAGGTTAGCGGCCATCTATAAGGTCACCACTGTGGGGCTCATTATTCCCAGCTAATTTGTCATGAAGCTTTACATATCAAGATATTTCATTATATAATTGTAGGGCTTCTTCTGATTCAAAGAAGGGGTGGTGTATGTATGGTTAAAGCTGCTGTGTATTATTTCTCACTGCAAGCTGCACAAAACAAAACTGCAAAAATATGCCAGGCCTCTCAAACAGAATTCAGTACATTTGGTTTCCAGTTTTCTGTGAAACTATTGCCTTGATATCAGCAGGTTTAAGTATGTTATAGTTTTATTTTGTCACCAGTGCCTTGATTTAAGCTGCATGTCTTCAGTTGAGTTGTTTTTTTTCTATTACAACAATGTTTGTCATCATTTGCCAAAGATGGCTTCATGCACTATGTAAGAGGTGCTTGTGAAAGGCCAGTGGAATGTCTGCCTATGTACAATGGAAAAGCTCTGTAAATTAGCAGCTAAATTTGGCTGGTTGTCATTGAAAAGCAGCCAGAAAAGGGAAAAGGGATTCACTGGACAATATACAGTTGAAAATCATACAGTATTTGTGTTAAAGAAGATTATTTTGAATTATTTGTCAGATTTGGTAGACTGAGGCTTGTTTAGGATAAGACATGGTATGTACATGTGAATGCTTAATGTCTGATAAAGAACTATGCTATACTTCAAGCGAAATCGAAGAATGAAAAAGTGTGGCATCATGTTGGCACGCACATACTGCCGTTGGTCTATGAAGATTACTTTATAAGTGGATGTGCTTTGGGGCTCCACCTTGTTTGACATGGGCAATCTTTTTAGGTTCATTTCTTCACACAGTCTGCTGAGGTCAGATATAAGTAAAAACATGAACTGGAGTGCCAAATTGCACATCGGGTCAAAATGTCCACATCTCTACAATCAGATGCTGTTTTAACTGCTTTTCTCATCACTGTCATTATTGTTGTGTGTTACTTGTGTTTCTGAAAGGATAGCTTGCAGCACATAGTTAAATACTCGCCTAAACATGGCTCCCATCGCTCATGAGCTGCTTTGGAATGTTCACAAACAGTATACTATTGCTCAGCTGTTTCAAACTTCTGTTTACCCTTGAGCCAAGAACAAACTAAATCAGAAATAGAGTAAATAGGGGCCTTTAAGTTAATATTCTGATTACTAGAAATCCAAATAACACCGCTTGCATACCTCTATTAATCAGAATTTTTGAAGATATATCCACTGCAATGATCGTCCTCATACTAGAGGAAACTCTAATAAAAAAAATTATTTGAACCATTGTCTGAAATTCCCATTGATCAAAGTTATATTTGCCTGTTGAAAAAGTGCTTTAGTATGTAGGCACCGTAACAGTATTCGTTTATATATCCAAATTAAGATAATTACTACTAGAAGACTAAATAAGTTGTAGAAGGTCAAGCTATCTGAGAAACTGGAGCCTGGAGGGCCAATATGCTGCAGAGCAGAGCAACACACCTGAAACAGCAAATAAAGATTACTGGAATCTTACAGGCAAGTGTGTTGGGGCAGGTTAAAGCTAAACACTACAGGACGTTGGCCCTCCAGGAGCAGGACACACCTGGCTCAACCGCTAAATGGGCCTTGGTGTATGTAAATGTGGTCATTGGCTACCATTACATAAATTCGTAATATGTTTTTAAGTGAGCAAACATCACAGCCTTTTATCACTCCTTTGACAAGTGGCTAGTAGATGACATTTTGACTGTTTAAATCTCCTCTCCAGGTTTGCCTTTGCCCTCTGCTAATGGAGCGAGGCCACGCAGGCATCGGTAGGAATGGTGTCGTGTAGCATGATAGTGGCCTGGAGTGTGCCATCTCGCTGGTTTTATCTTAGTAGGCTGGACATGTTTACCTTCCCAAATCCACTTGTGTCCCTCAGGGTATCGAGGGCTTGTCATGAGAGCAGTCTACACTGGTGGCGAGAAATGGAGGACAGTGGCAATGTTCTAGTGTAGCAATCGTACCAGGTATGAGTGGTTTCTTTCCTGGTAAGGACAAAAAGACTTGCTATTGCTGTTTTGTCTTTCTTCTTTTGGATCGACTGTGGGAGCTTGAAGTAGGAGGCCTAACTCTTCAATGATCTCAGTCATCAAATGACTTTCAAAATCCAAGCTCGTTTTAGGCTTTAGAACAAAACAAGAGTCCATCAGTACAGACAGGTCAATCCAGTAGATTTTTGTTGCTCGGTTTAGCTTGGTACCCGTTCAGCTCTAAATGTCAGCTGTCTTAGTTTGCGCAGCCATCGGTGAAGCGAGCTGAGGCTCTGTGTTCGTGACAAGCCTGATCAGTCTCACTCCACTGGAGCCGTACGGGCTGCTAGCCGAGACCTGACTTCCTGTGCAGCGGGTGAGGAGGAGGATTGCTCCGTTGGCCCTCAGGGATACCACCGCCGCTGCCGTTGATTATTTTAGACAACTCTGGCGAGTCACGTGCCAGGTCTACAAGTTGCTTTTTGGCTGTTGTTAAAGGGCCAATCTGTTTCTGTTGAATAAAGTCACTATAGTGGAATTAGGGATCGTTTTAATTAAAAATGAAAGGGAAAGAATGAAAGTGAGAGGCCTGTTTCTATCATGGTTTTAATATATCCAAGGTGCACTCATTGGAAAGCATGAAAAACAGCAACACAGTACAACAAATCTTGTAGGTTATGCTTACATTGTAAACCCGTTTATTAATCAGGTTCAAAAACACTGTCTCCAGGCCTATTCACACCAAGAGTGAAATGAAAAGCAAAACGAATCACTGACGACAGGCCTATTCACACCAGGAGTAAAATGAAAAGACACAACAAATCACAGATGACAGGTTTGTTCATGTCAAGAGTGGAAAAAAGCACTCTGCTTATTCACATGCAAAATATAACCCATCTAGTACTACACCATGGGTGTAGCTTGACATTTGAGCTCGAGGTGGGTCAAACCGAGCCAGGCGATTTGGTCAGTCACACTTATTTACACATATTTGAGCTTTTCTGTAGCAAACCTACAAATTCACACTAAGTGTACCATATTTAAGTGATTTTACTATGAATATACAGATCAGCAGCAGATCATGGCAACCAGATACATTGCTAAGTCTATTCTTGCCATGTTAAGCTTGGCACATTGAAAATAATGCAATATAAACATGTTTGTCAACACGCTCTCAAATTAGGCCTTTATTTGAGCAAATCAATGAATGAATGAACAGATTAACAGTTCATGTTCTAATATGTATATTTCGGTTGGTTCTGCGTAAATAACATTTGGAAGTAAATGATCCTGAGACAATGAGAACATTAAGCCGCTTCAGTGGGTGTATACTGCGGATCACCTTTATGAGATTGTCCGGAGTCCGGAGTCATCAACCGTGGCATCCTTGCTGTATCACCAGAAGAGTTTTGCTTTATATATTATTACGCTGTTTCATTTTTGTTTCGAATACACACTGTAAATTGGCTTATTGAATGCGCTGTTTCTCTGCTGCTTTTTTCCAGTACATCCGCTCTCTACTGTACCTTCAGACTGCCGCATTATATTCATCAGGCTCCCTGCCCTTCCTCATGCCACTTCAACTTAAATAGTTGGCCAATTATTTTTACTCTAATTATTTTCTGAGTACTTTTCCTTCTTGATTTAAGTGTGCTCTTAACATCAGTCGCCAGAGTGCGTCCAGGATGAAGCCGGCTCCGAGGTCTGTGCTTTTCTGCTGTCCTCCATTCCCCAGCCTCATTTATGCAGGAGACATCCTAATTTTAATGTTCTCTTCCCTTATTCCCTTATTCCCATTCTTTCATTCGATCTTTCACCGAGATCTTAAGATGTGTCTGACAAATATTTTGAATATAAAGTGTGTTGTGTTTAAAAAAAAAAAGATGATAAGAAATGTAACCTCATCATCATTAAACTCTAATGCAACAATTAATTTCAAGGCTGTCTGTGCCATTTAAAATCTTGATTATTATTACAATTAACGCAAATAAAAAAATGGCATGGGACATGTTTTTCCCTCTCTGTGATTTGTTTTTCTCTTTACCATGGCACATGAATGGCATACAAGATCAAGGTCATTAGGGTAGAAGTTAATAAACACTGTCATGCACATTTGTTCAACAGCCCTGGGCATGGTTTGATTTTAAACCGGGATAAGCATTGACCATATCCAAGAGTGGAATATGGAAAAAAAAAAAGTGAGTGTGAAACAGAAAGTCAGGAGAGAGACATTTGAAACATTATTGAAGGCTTGAGGTTTAATGAATCGGTTTTAACGCCAGTGCCATAGAAACCCACTGCTGCATTAAGCACACATTGAATTAGACCATGAATTTTCTTGACATGGGCACCGGTTGACGTCACATACTCTGTCATAGGCACAAATTACCAAGATTGTTCTCTGTATGTTTAACATGTGGTCCTCATGGACCTTACTGACATTATTGTCACTCAATTTTTTCTTCTTTTCCCTACCTCTCTGACCTGATTTTCCGACAGGCAGATTTATTGTTTAGTTAGACATTATTTCAATATTTATTGTTAGGTATTGCTACCTAAATAGAAAATTGTGTTTTATTTAGTTTTTTTAACACTATCTTAACATATTCACATCTTCTATAAACAGGACAATATGTACGGCGGTGCAATCTGGAAGTCCATGTTTTTTCCAAAGGTTATTGTCTGAATAAAGGGCGTTGCACACAATTAACATTTAGGCCGACATCGGATTTATTCAGGTGTGGCTCGGACATTAAATCCTTTAGAACTAAATGTGTGGTTTATAAATCTAAGGTGGAGCACCAAGGAATTTAGTTTTTTTCCATTGGTGTGGATGTAGTTTTCTTGAGATACTGACTAGTAGGATATTATAAGACAAAAGCATTAGCCTATTTCACAATTTATTCATAATATTGTCTGTCGTAATATGATTTAAAGGTAAAAACAAGTTTTTTACTGTAATTCGTTAATCAAATAAAACGCAGTACTTCAGGTAGATGAAATGTAAGTGTTGTTCTTGGAGAAAAAGATATCCATAACTTTGGTTGTTGATGTCAAAAACCTGGCATCTAATCAAACTATATCTATAGTACAGCTTTTTGGTCCAAATTCATGTGTCACTTGGTAAACGATGCCCAGATGCCAACACGGACAGTTTGCATGTCATGATCTCATCCACAAAAAACATGTTCAGAACAATTCAAGATAAAACAAAATGTAACCCAGTAAGAAATATGTCTAGTAAATTGCACTTTTGTTGTTTTATACATTTATAAAATTGTCAGATTTACTGTAATAAACAATTTTGTATTATTGGGGGCATATTGCAGTTCATAATAATACATTTCAGTTTTTGATTTTACACTGTTATGTGCTGTATCTAGAACAGATGTTTCATGTCATAGCATAGTATGTCCGCAGTGTTGCCAACCTGCCAATCTTGTTTTAGTTGGCCTTTAGATCAAGGATAGGTTCTTTGACTAGATCTTATTACATTAAACTCTTGGTATTATTGCGGGAGATGCAAGCTGCTCTCTAAAAGGCTATTTATTTTGGAGAAAACAGCTTTGGAATACATTACACTAAGATAACTGTGACCAGAGCATGCAAAGATGCAAACTGTTATGTGAATTGTACCCCAGACCACCTCTGTAGGAGGTGCTTTCACACAATCACACCAAAATGTCTAGCGTGATATAACCCTTAGGATTTAGAATCTCTTCTCAACACCCGTGTATAAACTTTACCTTGGGGCATTTGATTTCATCAGCCCTGAATAGCAGAATTGAGTATTATATATATATTGATTAATTGACAATTAATGAAAGAGAGTAGTAGACTGTGAAATCATAAGAACTGTGCTGCCCAACTGACATCAGATGTTCTTCTGTAGTGGGGTTTTATGATTCATCTGCAGTTTGCCATGTTATAAGGGCTCTGAATTTAATTGACTCACTTTCTTGTGCATGTCAAGTACTGAGATACTGGAGCGTAAGAGATCTGACATGGAAATCAAGGATAGGCTTTATGTACATTTTATTTATTTGTTTTATTATTATTTATTTTGTCTCAAGCACATGGAATAATTTTTTAGGTCTTCTTTCATCTGTTGTACACACCTTTATATAGCGCTTAGAATACAGATATATCTTGTTCATATACAAATGAACAGCAGTTCCAGCCTGATCTCAAGGCAATTCCAACATATTTTACGAGGTGGCTAATTCGTACGAATTCGTACGACCTCACTCGTACAAATTCATAAAATGTTTGCTAAATTGTACATATTTTACGAGTTATATGAATTTGTACGAATTACCTACACCTAAACCTACCAGTCACTGGGGTCTAGACAAATTGTACAAAATCGTACAAGTGAGGTCGTACGAATTAGCCACCTTGTAAAATACGTATGAATTGGTCGTGAGACAGTGTTGGCAGTTCATATAAAAATCACAAGGCTGTTTTTGACTAAGGATACACCAAAACATCGCAAATTATTTGTCCAGGTGAACAGTGTTGTTAACTAGGGGAAGTTGTGGCCTAATGGGAGTCGGACTTGTTACCCAAAGGCTGCAAGTTCGAGTCTCAGGTCCGGCAGGAATTGTAGGTGCGGGGAGTGAATGTACAGCAATCTCTCCACCTTCAATACCACGACTGAGGTGCCCTTGAGCAAGACCCCCAACTGCTCCCCAGGTGCCGCAGCATAAATGGCTGCCCACTGCTCTGTGTATGTGCACTTTGGATGGGTTAAATGCAGAGCACAAATTCCGAGTAGGGGTAACCATACTTTGCCACGTCACGTCACTTTCACTTTTCACGTCACTAATTCCAAAAATAGTATATTGTCAAATAAGTTGTATGTACTGTAAATACTATTAACATTGTATACCAAATAATCCAAATGAAGCACATACAGTACATACCTAAACCAGTTGTATAAAGCAACAAACAATAAAAGCTATCGCTATCCATGTATTTAGTTTTTGCCTGCCATAATTGGTTTCTATTGCTCTGTCACTCAGTAGCCACAACCACAGTGAAATCTCATTGGTGTGCATAGCTGCATTTTAAACATCAAATAGATGTTCGTATGATGCCACAGCATTTTCACCGACAGTGTGGACAGACAAATTACTTGCTGAAACTGTTTGGACACATTTATTTGCACTGGCTCATTCTCTCAGTCCATTTCTCTTTCTGTTTATTTCTCATAATTTCTTTCTGAGACTCATGAAACACGTTGTTGAGTGCCCACATCCTGTCAGTGATCTCTCAGAGCCTCAGAGGCGTATCAATCTGAGCACCTGACGTCTCCTCTGAAACACCACCCCCGACCGGCTCTCCCCGCTCCAGCAAAACTCAGATTAGGAGAGAGCAGAGTGACATAAAGCCCCTTTAACAGCGGCCTACACCCACCATTCAGCTTTATGCCAGCAGCAGCAACGGAGCTTTTGGCTGCTTGTTTGTTTATCTGTTCTGCGCTGCATGTGGAGTCTCTATCCTCTCATGTATTAGCACCGCTGTCGAGATATGTCAGACTGACTGAAGAGGTCACGTCAAGAACTTCATTTCTGCCGAGATGTTGTTAAAAATATTGCCATTTACTGACTGTTCCTGGGATTATACACTACACATAAGCAGAGAATGTTTTGGAAAGTTCCTCTTTGCTTTGAGAAAGCATGCGTAGGACTTTCTTGTCTGCCTTTGATAAAGGGCGAGTATTCTGCAGTGTTTTTGGAGAACTGTTTGCCCAACACAGTATGTTGAGTCATGTGATGACAGAACTGCAATGCCATGCCACCTCAAGAACACTCATAATCTCATTGGCACTACATGTCCACTCGCTTGCTCAAACACAAAGCATGTTCACGCCTTCTATTGCTGTGCAAACATGGACAAATGGATCTGACAAGAGTGTTATGGAGGAGACTGTGGTATGACATCAACGGCTATGACTGTAACACCCTTCATTAAGACATTCAGAGTATAATTAACTGCCCAACAGTAGAGTGGCTTCAACTGGCGTCTCTTCATCGGTCTTGTGTACTTTCTCCCTATGTCTACAAAAATATGTGTTTTAGTTAATTATGTGCAGAGAATAACTGGCTAAATTAAGTAAAGGAAGTCTGATTTTATGAAAGTCCAAAATGTTGTTATTAGTTCAGAAAGAACATTGTGGCGTGATATGGAAAACTTGGAACTGCTTCATATCTGTGCAGTTATAGAAAATTAATCAAAAACTTAAAACGTCTTTCAACCAATCACAACCATTTATTCGACTCATCCTTATTATTTTAGTCAGTGTTTGTTTGTTAAAGTTATTACTTTATAATAAGTGATATACCTTTAATGGCTTGTGGGAACTCAGAAATCATATCCAAATGTTTACTTGATCAACGTACTAATAATATCCGTGTTTTACTCAGTTTTTCTTTCAAGTTGCCAAATAATGCAGTAATAGCTGCCGAATAATATTGTTTACGACTAGTCTTAGAGAAAGAAAAACAAGCAAGAGAAAATATCTAGACATTACATCGTGCACCTGTGCGATCAAAGCAGATTCTTAAATGTGGCACACTGTACCCGTTTGAGACACTCCCTGCTTTGTGCGTGACTGTAGAGCATTTCATGCCAACGCCAGTAGTCGTAATTTGCAGGCGGATTGAGCACTCCAACAGTAAACACTGACTCAAGCCCAAGGAATCTTAAGAGCTTTGAAGTAATTGCAGGTTACTTCTGAAACGGTTTCTCCAACATTGCTCGGCCATCAGAAACCAGAGCCATGCCACAGCAGACATCTGTAAGAGGGGAAATAAACCGCCAAACACCTCTCTGCTAGATCTCTAGAGCTTAATTAATCTCTGGTTTCAGATTCATTAGCTTTGTCTACTCTTATACAGTCATGTAGTATACATTAATACTTTATCTGTCTGTTCTATCTTTATCTTATCTAACTTTAACAATCTTATATATTAATGTGTGTGTGTGTGTGTGTGTGTGTGTGTGTGTGTGTAAATAACATCAGTAAGGAAGGACTAGAATGTCATAGCAATTAGGAGAGAACATCCAAGCAACTGCGAAGAAACATGCAAAAACACGCACAAACCTTTGCAAGATTTTTGCATGGGCATGACTTTTCTTTTCTTTATAAGATGTAAAAAATCCACCTCACTCACTTTAATGTATACAATCTTTGGCATAATGTGCATCAATAATGACTTGCTTTTTCTTACCCTTGACATTCATAATGTTCACCTGTGCCTTTTTTTAGCAATAAAGCTAGCAAAATCTCTGCAAAAACTCAGCAGATGGCTGTGAACCTTCGAGAATGCCACTGCTTCATGTTGAGCTGAGATAGTCCTGACATTAGCATCACTTTTATTCAGAGTGTGACGAGTAAAAAAAAAAAAAAAAAAAAAAGTGGGAAAAAAGAAAGATAATTGCTGGTTTGAAGATCTTTAATGCAACAGGCGATGAGGAACTGAAAAGAGCAGCTAAGCCCATCACTCCGACAAACAATCAGGCTGCTGTTTAAGAGGCCAAATTATAGGTTGGGCTGGGCCTGAGGATCAAAATAAAATGTCAGAGGAGAAGTTCACAAACAAGAGTCAAATTGGTTGGAAAGACAATGGATCTGAGCAGTCTGTTGGCATGGGAGCCAAGTAAATAAGTAAAGATTTTGGCCCATGAAGTCTCTCCAAGAATTTATGTAGTTTAGTTTATAGCTTTATTAATCCCCTTGGGGCTTTTTTTTTTGCTTGTTTTTTTTAAAAAGCTTCACAGCCCAGTCCGTGCTATTGTTATATGTGACCCTGGACCACAAAACCAGACATAAGGGTCAATTTTTTTAAATTGATATTTATACATCATGCTGAATAAATAAGCTTTCAATTGATGCATTGTTATATGATATGACAATATTTGGCTGAGATACAACTATTTGAAAAGTCCTTGGCAATGCATGTTACTAATCAAAAATGAGGTTTTGATATATTTACGGTAGGAAATTTACTAAATATGTTCGTGGAACATGATATTTACTTAATATCCTAATGATTTTTGGCATAAAAGAAAAATGGTTAATTTTCACCCATATACGATGGACTGTATTGTTGGCTACTTACGACTGGTTTTGTAGTCCAGGGTCAAATATATAAAAGAGCACCTAGGCCCTTTTGCTAAATATTCTCCTTTTGGTTTCATGAAAGACACACAAAGGTGAACAAATGGATGAGGGTGAATATATTACAACAGAAATGTTATACTCGAGTGTACTATTACTCAATTACTGCTTTTATTGATTTATTGTTGTATAATTTTCTGCAGATAATGAAATTGTGTCTGTGTGTTTTAGTACGTAGAAAGGTTTTATCTTGGCAGTCCAATCTTGGGTGGTGTGCCAAAAACTTTACCCGTAATACAGGAAAGGAACAGCATTTTTGCTGACTCCCCTTTTACACATCCGGTGTGTGTCACAAGTGGGCGTTTGTGGTTGCAAAATCATAGAAATGTGTCGAGGTGTTGGCTGCAAACCATCACAGTAAAGAACGAGTTAAGTGCCAGGTGATCATACTTTTAAAATGAAGGATACTTTTGTGTCATTACAGGGATCTAGATGCATTAACCACACCTTTATATATGCTATTAATGTTTTAATAGTCTGTGATTATTGTAATTTCACTCAGTATCCTTCATAAATATTGACTATTTCTATCTACAGTATATTGATTGCTACACTGTAAAAAAGTTGAGCCAACTTAAAATATTAAGGCAACCAGCTTCAGCAGATTTTATTTTTGTAGGAGATTCTTAATACTGTACACTGTAAAAAAGAAACAGTATTAAAGCCAGGTCATACATAAGAGGTCATACATAATTACTAGGTGTTAAAGTTAATCTTTTTTACTTAATCCAGCATATTTGTTGATATTGTCTCATTTGCTTTGTCATGTGTATTGTCTCATAATTCCATGAGAGTAATCACACTTAATTAAACATTTTGGGCATAATAACCCATGTCAGACCACTGAACCCTGTGCACACCCTTTAGACACTTGCCCTGTTAAAGGTGTTTTATTTTTTTTTATTTTTTTTTATTTTTTTTAAGTCTTTTGTGCTCACCATAGCTGCATTCGTTTGCTCAAAAATACTGTAAAAACAGCAATACTGTGAAATATTATTATAATTTAAAGGAACTGTTTTCTATTTTAATTGTTTCTATAGTAATTTGTTCCTGTGGTGGTAAAGCTGATTTTTTTTTTTCTGCTGAGCTAAAACATTTTCCCAGTCTTCAGTGTCACGTGATCCTTCAGAAATCATTCTAATATGCTCAATGATCTCCTGCTCAATTATTATTAGTGCTCAGTCATAAATAATGGTTTATTATTATGAATGTTGAAAACAGTGCTTGCTAAACAGCATTTATTAGAAATATTTTTTCTGTGTCATTATAAATGTGTACTGTCATTTTTGATCAACTGAATGTGTCCTTGCTGAACAAAAGTAATAATTTCTTCTTCTTGTTTATTTATTTCTTTTTAAATTTTACAAACCCAAAACATTTCAATTGTAGTGTCTGAGTGATAAATGTTTCTTTAGCACTAAATATGAGTGATTATGATTATAATAGAATTAGAATGATTTCATGTGACACTGAAGACTGGCGTTATAGCTGCTGAAAATTCGGATTTACCATCACAGGAATAAATTGCATTAGAAAATTACAAATATATTCAATAAGACTATAAATATTAAAATAAAAATAAAAAACTATTTTAAATTGTAATATTATTTCACAGTATTATTCTTTTTGCTGTATTTTTTATTAAATAAATGCATAATTGCTCCAAATCTTTGACCGGTATGTGTGTTTGCTCACATGATGGAAGTGTTCTTGGTGGTTATAGCACATTGCTATATGATTGCTAGGTAATTTGCAGTCAAAAGAGCCCACCTTATGAGATTCTATGCATGGTATTATGGTGTCTAGGTATTGCCTGAGTCCATCCTTCATTGTAAACTGTGTGGGATTTTTTTTCACTTATTAAATTGTCCATGAGATGCGTGCCAATCTTAATACTTGGGGTTAAACCAAAGTATCAACAATAGGAAAGCATGCACTTGCCTTAGCAGGCATCACTAAACCAATAGTTTGCATGTGATTGTCATTAAGAGGGCATTATGGTAAGATACTATCACATGTATCGTTTGGATAAACATCTGGCTGCCGTGCTGCTTTGAATTGGCAGTGAGTGAGAGAGTAATAAAAACTGCATGAAACATCAAAAAGAGACCTGCCCGCGTTCTGTCTGCATGTGGCTCTGAACTTGAAATTCACAGACTTCAGCCCCCCACAAATACAAGCAGACACAGCTGAATCTCTGGTCTTAGCGTGTAAACTCACTATTATCACTGTAAAGGGCTGCATCAGCTAATGAAGGCCCATCCATTCTATTATAGCCCCTAGGGTAGAATGGTGCTCCCAAACTCTCCAAATGGTGGGTGGCATCCTGTTTGAAGTAGTGTAGATATTGCAGCAGTCTGGAGGGTGGATGTCGGGCACCTGCTGCTGTCTGTGGGAGGGATGCATAGAGAAGCATAGTCTTTGCTGATCACAGAGCTTGTAAACATGCAAACCTGATGCAGTGTTGTTGTCTGGCATAATATTCCCAAAAATCTTACTTGTGCATGGTAGGACGTGCGGTCTAAATGTAGTTCGTTTAATAGGGCTATCTTAAAAGATAGTTTGTAACAACAAAGCATACCTCTACCTAAATTTTTTGCAAATATTCAAAAAGTTGAAAAATTGCAAGTAGAACATCAACAACTTTCATTCCTTTTGACAAAAATAGTTATTGCGGCCTGATAAGAAATTAACAAAGACTTGTTTTCAAACATTTGTTTGCACAATACTATGTTGTGACTTCAAAATACTTTGTCCAAAATGCATGATTTGTAAACTAATACATTTTGGTGTTTGCATCACATAACCAGCCCCATATCTATGGCTCTTCTAAGTAAACTTGCTTGGTAGGTCACCTGGTAGAGCATTGCAATGTGGAGCACACATGTACAAGTCATGATAAGAGAGCTCAAAGGCCATGTACACACTGCAACTAAATTAAATTGTCAGTTCACATTTTAGTGCGTATTTCGAACCTTCAATCCTTATTGTTGCCAGATCTTGCTAGAAAAAAAAAATAGCTAAAAAGAACAAACCCATAATAAACTGAAATAAATCCAAATACTTTACATTGAAAATGAGTACAAATGCCACGACCCACACTTGCCCACTTTAATGATTCCATAAATTTGATCGCTTTATGAGCCAAGCCTGAACAACTATAAAAGTGTTTATAATAAGTGGACATGGCAACACTGCAAGAGAGCACTCTGCGGAGCACATTGTCTGATTTTTTAAGAATTTATTAGCAAATTATGGTGGAAAATAAGTATTTGGTCAATAAAAAAAGTTCATCTCAATACTTTGTTATATACACATATTTGTTGGCAATGACAGAGGTCAAACGTTTTCTGTAAGTCTTCCCAAGGTTTTCACACACTGTTGCTGGTATTTTGGCCCATTCCTCCATGCAGATCTCCTCTAGAGCAGTGATGTTTTGGGGCTGTCGCTGGGCAACACAAACTTTCAACTCCCTCCAAAGATTTTCTATGGGGTTGAGATCCGGAGACTGGCTAGGCCACTCCAGGACCTTGAAATGCTTCTTACGAAGCCACTCCTTCGTTGCCCGGGTGGTGTGTTTGGGATCATTGTCATGCTGAAAGACCCAGCCACGTTTCATCTTCAATGCCCTTGCTGATGGAAGGAGGTTTTCACTCAAAATCTCACGATACATGGCCCCATTCATTCTTTCCTTTACACGGATCAGTCGTCCTGGTCCCTTTGCAGAAAAACAGCCCCAAAGCACGATGTTTCCACCCCCATGCTTCACAGTAGGTATGGTGTTCTTTGGATGCAACTCGGCATTCTTTCTCCTCCAAACACGACGAGTTGAGTTTTTACCAAAAAGTTATATTTTGGTTTCATCTGACCAGATGACATTCTCCCAATCCTCTTCTGGATCATCCAAATGCTCTCTAGCAAACTTCAGACGGGCCCGGACATGTACTGGCTTAAGCAGGGGGACACGTCTGGCACTGCAGGATTTGAGTCCCTTGTGGTGTAGTGTGTTACTGATGGTAGCCTTTGTTACTTTGGTCCCAGCTCTCTGCAGGTCATTCACTAGGTCCCCCCGTGTGGTTCTGGGATTTTTGCTCACCGTTCTTGTGATCATTTTGAGATCTTGCGTGGAGCCCCAGATCGAGGGAGATTATCAGTGGTCTTGTATTATGAGTGGTCTTCCATTTTCTAATAATTGCTCCCACTGTTGATTTCTTCACACCAAGCTGCTTGCCTATTGCAGATTCAGTCTTCCCAGCCTGGTGCAGGTCTACAATTTTGTTTCTGGAGTCCTTCGACAGCTCTTTGTTCTTGGCCATAGTGGAGTTTGGAGTGACTGTTTGAGGTTGTGGACAGGTGTGTTTTATACTGATAACAAGTTCAAACAGGTGCCATTAATACAGGTAACGAGTGGAGGACAGAGGAGCCTCTTAAAGAAGAAGTTACAGGTCTGTGAGAGCCAGAAATCTTGCTTGTTTGTAGGTGACCAAATACTTATTTTACCGAGGAATTTACCAATTAATTCATTAAAATCCTACAATGTGATTTCCTGGATTCTTTCCCCCCATTCTGTCTCTCATAGTTGAAGTGTACCTATGATGAAAATTACAGGCCTCTCTCATCTTTTTAAGTGGGAGAACTTGCACAATTGGTGGCTGACTAAATACTTTTTTGCCCAACTGTAACTGAAAAAACAACAAAATCTTAGACTGAAAAATAAATATACAAGGTGCAGAGGATGTTTTTGTGGTATTCTGTAGAACTTTCTGTGGAATTCTAGAGCCACATATGTAAGCCATTTTCTTTCCGTTTTACTTTTGTAGCTTTATGAAACTAATAAGCAGGAGTTTTTTTACATTTCTGTAATGATTTTAGGAGAAAAGGGGGATTCATTATGTGGAATAGATGCCAAATGGAAATATGCAGAGGGTTTTATAGAGTTCTGTAGACGCTAGTCTGTCAGATTTTTACCAGCCACACAGAACTAACTCAAACCAATTTTAAAATGTTGCCTGAGTCTCTAATAAAGTCTGCCTTGGTCTTGCTGTTTGTTGAACCCTCTGCTGCACCCAAAAGCACATTTACTGGCAGAACAGATGGAATCTTGACCTTCACAAACTGTTATTGCCACAAGCAATTACAGCACAAAAACAAAAATTATACCATGTCTCCCTCTCCTCCTTCCCTCCTTGTGTTTGAGCTAACAGTTGTTTCATTTGCGCAACGTGTTAACTAATTAGATTAATTAATCAAGGTTAATTAATCCGAGAAGCAACGACTGACTGAACAGAGAGCACAGCGGAGGGGTAGGCTCACACAGCACTCTCTGCGTGAACCCGACATGCGCACACACATTCAAGACGAGAGAAAGACAGACCGTCTTAGCGATACTTAGAAAAACACCAGATCTGTGAGGAGGAAAGGGGATCTTTTTCGAAGCTGAGACAGCTTTGAATAAACCACAGGACAAGGAAACAGCAGAGCTGTAGAGGTGCCATGTAAGCTGTTAGCGATAAGATACTGGAAAGAGAGACCTGTGCACCATAGTCATGTGGGAGATGGAAATACAACAGTAATTTACTGTAAGCACAGGGTTGGGAGGAAGACATAGCTCCATCAAATGTCCAAGATCAGGGAAAATGTGCCTCTTGTCTGAACAAAAAGTCTGTGATTATGCTGTTTATTTTTTTAATTTAGAGGACAGGCAATCACTTTGCACTCTTAGGCATGTAGTTAAACCAGTGTCATCATTTGAAACAGGGAAAATCGTGAAACAGGAAGTTACTCTGGAATTAAAGAGCTGTATTGCATCATGTTACACTTTCAATGACAGATAACACTCCCTCAGATTCTGATCATATCTTTTTCTGGTTCTAAAGAAAATTACAAATTAGGGATGTAATTTAGGGTAAAACCAGGTTAAAGGTCAACCTTAAGTCATTCAAAACCTGTGTGACTTTCCTTCTTGCATGGAACAGGAAAGTAAAATGTTTAGCGAATATTGAGTAGGTTGAGAAAAGGCACCCACACACCTTTAATGTATTATTATTTGTTTAAATATATACTTTAAATATTTTAGTTATTATTTATGAATTACTTGAAGTAGATGCACATTTCAAACATCTTCATTCGTGAACAGTTGAGTGGAATCACTGAATCATGAATTTATACGTTATTGCTATTATAACATCCCTTGAATTAACAATACAGGTAGACAGACTCCTGATATGTATCTTTGACTGGGGTTGTCACATGATTTATACAGTAGTTAATATTCAATTATCGAACTAAAATGTGAAAATGCATTCATTTATAGTATATACAATAATCAATAATTTCGAATTTGCATTTTGCATTAATGAGATTCAAAATTTAAAACAATACATTTTACATAATCTTTCAAAATCAGATCATTTGGAATAGGTTTATCCCAGGGGTCTTCTTGACAAGACGGCCCCTTTCATGATTTTCACTGTTATGCTGCAATCATTTATAAATGTGTCACAATTTATCAGTAAATACACTCTGTTCATAAGAGAGCTATGGCAGTGGGTTGATTCTCAGTGCATATCAATTTTAATTATGGTCAATTTTAAGAACTTAGAAAACAATACACAGTCCGTTTGACTTTTTAGAACTTTGTTGTGTTCCACAGAAGAAAACTTTACATTTTTGGTTGAACTATTCCTTTTCGGTATGAAACTGAGATATTTAAAAAAAATCGTTTTGTCTTATTTATTTTTTATAGTATTTGGATGCTTTGAAACACGCACACACTCAAACATAATAGCACAAAGGCTTTAAATCATCCAAAAATGCGCTGGAAACACACCCTCTTATGGTTATGAGATTATTGTTGGTTTGAAGGACAGTTTTATATAGGTACAATGAGCTTCTTTTTTTTGACAAGGGAGGAATTCTGAATGGAAAGTATTAAAGAAGGGTGGACAAAGCCTAACCCTGCAAAATATTACAGTTGACCTAATTGATCTTAAAGAACATATGAGCCGCCCTGATGAAATCTTGTTCAGCTCTATATATATCGTGTCTTTATTATGTCCTTTTTATTTTCATAAAATCCCTCAGGCTATTGGAAGCAATCTCAAATGTTAATTCATGTTCTTAATGCAACATAATTCCCTGTTTTGCATATTAATTTTTTTTTTTTTTGTTCACACTAAGATAAATAGCCGCCTTTGTGACTTTCTGACCAGTAACGTCATTAGAAAATCAAATCGTAAATTAGGTCTAAAATTGTAAAAGATAATGTGCTTCTCACTTAGTGAGGCTTTTCTGTCCCCACCATAAGCAGGTATGGAAAAGACTTCCTAAATTGAATGACACATTTATTTTTTAAATCTATGTGTGCTTCATGTAAGATTAATGTTGTCAAGATACTGCACTTCAACCAGAAAATAGAAAACGATTTAAATAGTCTCATCACATGATCCTGTATCACTACTGATCATGAAGTCATAACATGGTGTATGACCTTATCTTTATAAGTCATGCATGTGTGTAAATGTGTGAAAATTCATTTTCAGTGCAATCTATTTGTCAGTTGCACATATGCATTCTGTGGTTGGGATGATCACATGACATTTTTATATATATATATATATATATATATATATATATATATATACACACAATACAACCTCTAGTATAGATCTTTTTTATTGTTTAATCTGCATTAAAAATATCAGAGACATTCTCAACTCATTCTGTGAATGGCCCCAAAGAATATTTTACCTATTAGTTTTGCCTATTAATTTCAGGGGTCTAAGAATGGTTTGCATTAATTGTACAAAATTGATATTACAAAATTACATTAAGGCCAGGGGAGATGTGAATGTCAAAAGAAAAATAGTTTTCCTTTTCACCCCTAAAGTGTATCAGAGTGTGCTTCTTTTAAAGAGGACTCTTAGACAAATTGACAGATTGTTGTCTGTCTTCATTGTTTTATCGATTTTCACATTGTTATGTCTATCTTTCACGATATATATAACAACAGCTGTTCTATTATTAGTAGAATTGCTAAAAATAGACAGTTGTTTTAATCATTGTTCTGTTATACATTTCTGTGTCATGCTCCTGCTCTGTTTTATTTCCTTTGTTCCATTCTGAGAATTACAACATGTATTTTTGGGAATGGATTGTTTTTTGATTATTATTATTATTAATAATTAAAAAAAATTTAGTTGTTGTTGGACAGCTTTCTCTTTTATGTGAATTACTGGAATGTGTTTTGTTTTGTTAATTTGTGTTGTGCTTAGCTGGATTATTTTTGATGCAAAGTTGATGCATCTGTTCCTCATTTGTCTGTGTGTATTTGTTCCTGTTAAAATATGATGGGACCCCTCCTAAATAGTGTTTTTTATATATATATATATATATATATATATATATATATATATATATATATATATATATATATATATATATATATATATATGGTTGTTGTGGCCAAGTCATGCTCTCAGGTGCTAGAATGAATATGACCAAACTTTACCTCACGTGCCCCTTGCCATCTCTTCACTGATGAGATAGCAATTACTCGCATTGACATTGGTGCATCGTGAGCACCCTGGTGTGTTGACACTTCTCAGACTGAATCAAACAAGCGCAAAAAATGAGGACATCACCATGCTGCTATCACGACTGCATGCCCCAAGTGCAAAGCTTATGACTTTCTTCTGACAACATATGATACGCATTGATGACAAGTCATCTTTGTGGATGCATCATACTGTGTAATGAATGACGACTACTGTTTTGCCTCTCCAGAAATGGGTGGCACCATCAGGGGCGAGATGGCTAGTGAAGAGTGGGATTTAATACCTTTATGTTTTAATGCACCTTTAATGCCTCGTTAGCTTTGGAGTCATTGTATGTAAACACTCCTGCAAACATTACAACGGTTTACTTACTAATTGTAAAGGCATATTGAGCTAAACTTTCACTCATAGATATGCTAAACCTTGCCTACTGGAGCAACATCAGCCTTGTTTGAAATGGAAAAAGTTCAGCTTATGTAGTTTATAGGATACGGCATGTTTTAAAAAAATAAGTATATGAAAGTTTTGCAGCGAGAAACATATAAAACAATAGTGTCAATAATTGTTGTTGACATCTTTATACTGCCTTTATATTTTTTGCAATACACAATTATAATTAATTCATATTTGTCCAGTATACATCTGGATATTTTGCATATATTTATTTTAGTGCTGTCAAACGATTAATCGCGATTAATCGCATCCAAAATAAGTTTTTGTTTATGTAATATATGTGTGTGTACTGTGTATATGTATTATGTGTATATATAAATACACACACACATACAGTATATATTTTGAAAATATGTACATGTATATATTTATATAATTTATATTGTATATAAATATATTTAATATAAAAATTAAAAAAATTATTAAATGTATACATGTGTGTGTATTTATATTTACATAATAAATATACACAGTACGCACACATTGTGTCAACAAAAACTTAAATTTTTGATGTGATTAATCGCGATTAATCGTTTTACAGCACTAATTTCTTTATATGCTGTTCAGAACTTATCCATCTTTTCAGTTCGTCAATTAGCAATCTTAGTGCCAAATCTCAGTTTGATCTGTATGTGTGTGCATCAGTGCATCAGGAGCATGTCAGTCTTCATGCAAGAACACCTGCTATCTACTTGAATGAGGACAAAAACTCAAATCTGTTAACAGTGGCATGAGCTTTAATGCCTCAAATCAGGCCATAACTGTATTTGTAGACTGTTCAAGTTCATTTCAGAAGAGGCAACTAGACGAGTGCACTTTAAAAAATAATTCAGTGGCTTTGTAAATATCACAATAATAAAGAACTACCTTAAAAAAATCTCTAAATGACAAATGAAACATACCACAAATTTAATTGTCTAAAATATGCATCTATTATTTAGTGGGGGGGGGGGGGGGTTCGACAGAAGAAACTTGTATTTAGTGGGGGGGGGGGATTCGACAGAAGAAACTTATATTTGACTAACAGATTATATTATTTTTGTTCAATTTCATTCAAAATATTTGAGAATGGAGAAATCATATTGATGAGTTTTGAGAACTACAATTTTTTTTTATTTCAATAATTCTATATTAATATTCCCTAATCTTTAGTCATGATAGTCTGCTTGTTTTTGCAATAGATGATTATCGAAGGAGATCTGTTAGTGTTTGATTTTCTGTTTTATGTTGAGATTTATAGGGTTTTCTGTTATGTTGCCGTCTTGGTGAAGAGGTTAAAGACATGGACTATGTAAATGAAATATTTGAGTTAGTTTTTTATCTGTCGTGGTACCAAGTGTAGTTATACAGATCTTCTTAAATGTTTTAATTCCATTTACTCAATTCATTGATTTTCCAGAATATTTGAAGTGTTAAGATATTTCACCAAAATAATCACTGTTTTAGAGTGTGGTCTGACTCTTTTTTTTATGCTGTTATACCTCATCATTGTGGTATAACAGTTTTTTCCCTGATTCCAATCATTGATGAACATTGGTCATAGTTTGTATGTGTTTAGAAAAATTGGAGAAGTGTGTGCCGCCACATGTTTTCAGCGTAGACCACAACTCATGGCTCAATATCAAGCAGCTGTTGATTGTCTTCTGTGAGTCACACACTGCTGCCACTTCCAGGCACTGCTCCCTTTTCAAACTTCTTGTGTGTTTTGGAGAGTGGGTGTACACTTTCCCTCTATATATGTTCCGTTTTCATTTGACTGCCTTTAGCTACCTGAAGTCATTTCATTCTCAGTTTAACTCATGGAAGTCATTCTCTGTTCTTTGCTTTGTTCCATATCCAAAAGATTTGAAGTCTCGGTAAACTCATATTTTTTTCTTATTTTCAATTTCAACTGCAATACTCTAGACTATTAATAAAAAGGTATTTTCTTTATCGTATCATTTGATCAGATGGGTCATCTGATCAATGGTAGCAGCTCTCTGGACGCTGGGTTACCTCAGCCACCACACCCATTTGAAATATTATTTGGCTCAAGCAAGCAACACACCCCTGAGATACAGACACTATAGCCCAGCTGTGTTCTCCACCTTGGAGGGTGTGCCCAAATTGTTAATATGTTCCACAATTCCCCTCCTTTATCCACCAGAAAAACCCTCCCTGCCTATTTATGTAACACGCAACCTCTTAAAATGTCTTAAGTTAATCCGTGATTGGCTCTTTTTAGCTTTCATTACCTTTTCAGAAAGGTACGTTAATTGCAACGACATCAAGCATGCAGAACATTTGACGAAGTGTTTGACTTCGTCAAAGTGCACACATTAGGATTCACTTAACTGTTCATTAGAATTTTTGTCACAAACACAGATCAATAAATTGAATAAAGAAACACTCTCAGGAAATCTGTGCATTTCCTGCAATATGTTTTGCTGTTTTGAACATAGTATCTTGTCACATTTTCAGTATCTTTGGAATGTAGAAATTTTTGTCAGGTTTATAAAAAATGAGACAGCTGCCTCTGCTACCCTGATGGTCTGCTGTCAAATTGTTGCTTCAGGTAAAATATTCCCACCATGTTTTCCTGCCAATATTTTGGGCATCTCTTCAGTGGGCATGACACCTAAATTATGGCTGGAAATTATCTTTCTAAAATCTTGTCAATAACAGTAACTTAATACATATTTAAGTTAAAGTTATGAATGTAGTCAGTTACAACAGTCAACAATAGTCACAAATCATATACTGAAAAAACCAAACATTGGGATATTGAGGTTCTCTCAGGGGTGAATATGATCTCAAGGGAGAGTTAATTAGCAACCACGTCATGGTCAGCAATCGTCCTCAGTGTTTCAGGAGTTTAACAGTGCTGCAAGATCAACTAAACACTCAGTTCTGGCACCATTTGGTTATGGAATCCAAGCTGAAGTACATATATGGTACATATTGATACATATTACCATTTAGGAATCCAGTTTGTAAAGGTGGTTTGAAATAACGTGCATTGTGAAAATCAAATAAATAAACCTGAGTTGACTTGACCTATAGTCTAAAATATAGTTATGAATTGCCACTACATGAATCTTGGAATGCACGTTGAATGCTGTGGTTATATTTTTTTAACTTTAGACTATTCAAATGTTCTTCAGAAGGAGAAAAAAAAAGGTATTTTAGGGACTGTTCACTGAAAGGGTTCATTGGGGAAGCCAAAATATTTTTTTTTGTTGTTGTATTTTTCTGTGGCATCAAAAAAAACCTTTTGAAACCTTTATTTTTAAGAGCGTGGGAAAGCACCTGTTCTTCAAGGTCATGGTTGTAGCTGATCACTCAGGTCTCTGTGCTTTCCCCATATGAGATGGCACTGAAAACATTGAGCAGTTCAGTCCTGACTGTTTCTGTAGAGGGTCCAAACAAATCAACTTCACCTCAAGATTTGGTTTTAGACAGCATTTGGCTTGGAGACAGCTGTCACATCTCTACGATGTCACATCACGCAGTATGGCAAGCACCCGAGGGGAGGTCATAAAAAAACAGAGCCATGTTGAGGGTCTTACCCGGGGCACCCTTGAGCCCTGTGCCCTACCCCCGACTCCTTGACACTGACTCACTGGTTTAAACAGGAGGTACTCTCTCACTGTCCCGGAGGAAGGGTCACTCAAAACACTCATTAGTCATCGCTGTTGTCTTCATTATTTCTTTACCAAGAACCTTTAAGAGCATCACTTTTAATGATGCACCTTTATTCTTATTTAAGTAGCATTTTGCCCAAAGATTTCCACAGTAAAGATGCTCTTTATACATAAAATAATAAGTGTTCTTGTAACCTACTAAAGATTTATTGTGGAAACAGAAAATTTCTAAAAGATTATAGTCACAGAAGTCATAATTATAAGTCACAATGTGTGTAAAACTATTTTTAATATATAGTATTTTTGAGATTTTTAATGTTAAAATATGGAGTTTATTATACTTTTTTGACATCTGATAGATTGTTATAGTCAAATGTCTTTATAATTGTAAAAATGTATCGGTGTAAAATGTAAAAATACATAGTTTTCAGAGAAATGTTAAAATGTATCAAATATTATGTTTTGATGTTTTGAGGAACATTTACTTCACTGTAAAAAAAAAAAAAAAAAAGTTGAGCCAACTTAAAATTTTAAGGCAACCAGCTTCAGCAGATTTCTGAGTTCTCTCAACTTATTTTTGTAGGAGATTCTCAACTTTTTGTTGTATAAACTTAACAAGTTGAGAACTCAAAAATCTGCTGAAGCTGGTTGCCTTAAAGGAACACTCCACTTTTTTTGGAAATAGAGTTAAACAACTCCATTCAGTTGATCTCTTTTAGCTTAGCTTAGCATAGATCATTGAATCGGATTAGACCATTACCATTAGCCGTACCATGCGGTGTAATGATATTACGCAGCACCTGAAAGTAGTCCCCAGCTATATCATAACTAGTTACCTACTACTTTCAGGCGCTGCGTAATGTCATTGCGGCTGCTGTACCCATGGTACGGAAGCAGAGTTCCTTGATTATTACGCTGGAATGAGAGTATAGTTCCTAGCCATTTCGCCCTAGAAAATCACAACTTTTCATTTTTCGTCGGTCTTAATACACGATGTCACTACAGAAGAGTCAAGCTTTAAATAGGAAAATTATCTAAACTCTTTGGTCATTTTTGATGACCAAATGCTAATGGTCTAATCCGATTCAATGATCTATGCTAAGCTAAGCTAAAAGAGATCAACTGAATGGAGTTGTTTAACTCTATTTCCAAAAAAAGTGGAGTGTTCCTTTAAGGCAACCAGCTTCAGCAGATTTTTGAGGTCTCAACTTGTTGTTTTAAGTTTATACAACAAAAAGATGAGAATCTCCTTCAATGATCTATGCTAAGCTAAGCTAAAAGTGCTACCGCCAGACCCGGAGATCGGCTGACTGGATTCAAAAACGGTAAAACTCAACTGTTTAACTCTTGGGGAGTTGTAAAGTTTAAGGGAGTTGTTCCCTTAAAATTTTAAGTTGGCTCAACTTTTAATTTTTTTTACAGTGTTGTATGTCTGTCAATCATAATTTGAATCTTAATTATTTTAAATTTAGACTTTCTTTTTTCTTTTTTTTTTAATAAGTAGCCTACTCAATACCCCAGTCCTTTTTCTGCTGCAAAAAGCAACATTGATTGATTGATTGAATCATTCATTCATTGGCAGTTGCTTTCTTTCAAAACAAGTTAGAATAAAGTGCATATATTATGTTTTCAAACATTTCAAATGACTTGATGCTGAAGACAGTAGACTGCTAATGATTGACTCTTAAATTGCGTATTACTGCTTTGTTTTCAACTAGTGGTGTCAAAATAGGAGCGAAGAACTGTTTGCTTGGGTATATTTTTAACTGTTTGTCATTAAAATAAGGTATACCGTTAAAATAAGGAGCTACTTGTTGTAGTTGGTGTTCCTCATAAATGTCATGGATGGGTAAATTGATTTAAGACGCATTCAAAGCTGTAAATAGCCAACTAGTTTATGCACACTATTAATTGCTTTTGGGAAAACCCCCTTACTTGCTGAAAGAATTTTTTATTTTTATTATTCAAAATGTATTCATGCGTCTTTTATCATATTTCTGTTGACATGCCTAAAGCACAGGCTTTCATTGCTAATTATTCTATTAAACTTCATTGTTCGTTCTAATCATGTCATTGTTAAATATCTTTAGAGTGTTTGGTCCTATGCAAATACCAGTCACACAAAAAAAATTCTTCTCCATCTCCTCTTTCTTGTGTCAGCCATAATCTAACAATCCCACAAATGCCCATCAGCAAGAATGAACCATGTCTCTGGGAACGCATGGGTCATACCATAGCGCTGTACTGATGCAAGCTGATTAAATCAAGCAACACCTTGGGATGTAGATGCCCCCCCCCCCCCCCCCCCCCCCAGCCCAGGTCCATGTCGTATGATGGCGTCTGATGAAGAGCAAGAAGACACAGACGACAAGGGTAGCCATCAGCTTTGCGCTTGACATTTTGTTCCTCTTGCGTTCAAACAGATTCATACGTTTGCCCTCAGAGCTTCATCAAATAGATGCTTTTCAACAGCAGTCCCCATATTATTACTGACTGAATTATGAACCCTTTTTTCACTGAAAATTAGGTTTTCTAGCCCCAGAAGGTCGTAAAGCATTTCAAATCATCTTGAGTAGAGAACTCACTTTCTTGATGAATTTGTGAGTCATGAGCGATCTTAAATGATGTGAAGCTTATTCGTTGGATCTTTCCATTATCAGCACTTGAGGCTACATTCATTTCAAAGGTCTTTGAAATCTACTGAACCAATATTTCCAATTGACAGTAGTGCATATTGATGAGAAAGCAGCTTACAAAACAAAATTAAGCATGTATTGATATACTCTTTAGTGCAAGATAATACAATGTAAAGGCCCTAAAATACTTCAAATGAAATCAACGAACAAACTGTGTGACGTCATTCCAAACAATATCAGGCCAAAATGGAGTTAATTTGGGGGGTTCTAAATATTTTGCCAAAGCAAACTTTCCGGAAAAGTTGTCTCCGCCTTACTTTGACATGGAAATCTTCTCCAGTTCATCCAGTCTAGTTCTTCTGTTCAGTCCATCAAGGTCAGATGCAAGTAAAACATAAACACACTGCAGTAGAAATTGATGAATCTACACTGACTTGTTCATGTTTAACACTGTGTCCAAACCAGAAGTGTTGATCAAAGTTTTTCCCAACAAAAACTATTTTAGACGGGATTCTATTTAAGAAATAGTTTCTATTTCTGCGACATTGTGGCTATAACAATAGTATACAAACTATGACAATGATGATCTCAGTTACTGATTAAAAGGCTTTAATGTTAGTTTGAATATCATTTTGCATGACCTTTATAGCCGTACTGAAAGCAACAACAAGATAGTTCACCTCAGACTTGAAAATAAATTTAAAGTAACAAGAATGTTCAAACTGTCAACTCGATATGAACATACAAGTGTATTCTATGAAAAAGATTGCATCAGTCACTCAGTATATATTTGTAATCATGTTAAAGAGGTTTATTAAATTATATACTTATCCATTTCGTTGCAAGTGCATTGTGCTTGCAGAGATTACCTATCCACATGGGCTTATTATTGGCACTGAATTTTGATTGATCCTGTCGTGGTGTGGACAGACAAATTGCTTGTCGCTGGAATCTTATTGCATTGCAACTGGTTAATACACGTTGTCTGTCTGGTTTTTTAATATGCTTAAAGGCGAACCAAGTGCAAATTCATCAGTCAACACCATTGCTGAGCATTTTCTCAAAACTGCAGTGTATTAAACACAGTCTCAAGATGTGGTTTGAAGCAGGCCCTGTTTCATACCATCACAAACATGTAACTAATCCAGGGCTCGCAAAATTTCTGAATCCCTGGTAGCCCTTCGGGCAGGTACTCTTCAGTTTTTGGTAGCCCGAAAATTAATTTAACTAGCCCAAATAAAATAAAGACCATAAATGTCAATCAAAAACATTTTCAATACACAAATATCAACGAATATCAAGGAAAGAGTTTTATTTTACTATTTACAAGGTATCTGCAGAATTCTTAAAAATCTATTTAAGGCAATTTGTAAAATTATTTCTTAGACAGTTTTAAATACGTTAAATGGTATAAGGCCTTAAAAACTCTTCAATTTAGTTGTATCAAATTTAAGGACCCGTGGGAGCAATGTTCCCTCAATTTTTATTCTCGCTGAGCAAAACGTTTCTCTATTGGGTGGACATTTCAGGCACCTGAGCAAAAGCATTCTTTATACCAGACCTGTACAGCACACACACAAAGAAGTGTGTAACTTTTAACTTTAATGAGCTATTTATATTTGATTTGACCCTTGATGTAACTAAATGATGTACATTTTAGGTTACCTGAGAAAACATTTTTACTGTACTGCAGTTCAAAAGTTTGGATCAATACATTTTTTTAAAGAAGTTTCTTATGCTCATCAAGGCTGTATCTGTTTGATAAAAAATACTGAATATTATTTCACAAAACAATATTGTGAAATGTTATTGCAATTTAAAATAAATGTTTTCTATTTTAATATACTTTAAAATGTAATTAATTTCTGTGAAGCAAAGCAGTATTTTCATGCGCTGATTTTTAATCAATGTTGGAAACAGTTGTACTGCTTTTTTATTTTATTTTATTATTTTATACTGTATTTTTTGGGACCTGTGATATTTATAAAAAAAAAAAAAAAAAAAGTTAAAGAACAGTGTTTAGTCAAAATAGAGATGTTTTGTTACAATATAAACTATTCAAAAGTTTGGGGTCAGACATTTTTTTTTTCTTTCTTTATTTAAAGATACTTTTAAAAAGTTTAAAGAAAGTTAAATCAACTCTATTCAGCAAGGATGTGTTAAATGGATCAAATTGATAGTAAAGACTTCTATTGTTAGAAAATATTTCTATCTTGAATAAATGCTGTTTTTTTTTTTTTTTTACTTTTTATTAATCAAAGAATCAAAGAAAAAAGAAACACAGGTTCTAAATAAATATTAAGCAGCACAACAGTTTCAACACTGATAATAATTCAGCATATTACAATGATTTCTGAAGGATCATGGGACACTGCTGGCGTAATGATGCTGAAAATTCAGCTTTGATCACAGGAATAAATGCTATTTTAAAGTATAGGTATTAAAATAGGAAACCAATATTATAAATTGCAATAATATTTCACTATATCACTGTTTTTTCTGTATTTTTTAAATGAATACAGCCTTGATGAGCAAGAGACTCAAAGTCAAAAACCTGATAAATAATTCTTATATAATATTATCATAACAAACTATTTAAACTGATAGAATAGAATACAAACTGAAGCAAAACTTAAGCTGAGATCTGTAAGTTAAATATATAAAAAACGTGAACATATGAATTCTTCTATAGCTGTCTAAACATCATGATGAAGTACAGTTTGTACAATACTCTTGTGTGTGACTGTACATGTCTTTGTTACCGTTCTTTGCCCATCCTCCGCTATTTCCAGCACTTAATCAAGCCGCTCTTCTTTAATACATGAGGACGTTTTATTTCACATGTCATTGCGTTGTCTCTCGTGTTGAGCGCACTTCAACCATTGAAGTATTCAGTTTCTACAGCGACTCATTTGGTGCACATCGTTCTCTTTCTATGAAACCGGTTCTAACTCTGTCGTGACATCAGCTCTATAGCGGTTTGCCCGAGCATTGCTATTCTTTCTCTTTTACTGGCGGCATTCAATCAGATAGCTTCCCAACTCATTTTTGTCGGGCAGGGCAGTGATAAATTTTGGTAGCCCGACTGGAAAACACAATAGCCCCGGGACGTCGGGCTAGCGATTTTGCGAGCCCTGCAATCCCATCATCAAGGTTTCATATCATTAGCAAAACCTAATGATGTTCACTTTTAGAAGATTGTTGTCTGAGATGGTGAATTGGAACGTGGTTTGTGTAATATGAGTAACACATTATTAACACATTATTGTGTGCCAAAGGTTGATGATATGAATTACCGTTACGTGTCTGAAATTGTAAACTGAAAATTGGGATGTTCGATAAAGGCTGGAATACACTTCATGATTTTTGGAGGGGTTAACGTTGGCTACCGAATGTCAGAGCCAGTCTGCAGATTTGAGTTGACCGATTCAATAGAAAATCACATAGTGTATGATGGTCACAGACTCCATCCAGTCGGAGGATATCGAATATGTTAGATTTTTTGAGCCGATTTTGGAACACATTGTTATCATTTGTCACACATCTCCTAGCAATAAGGCACACGCTTCTGCATGAGTTTATTGTGATCGGAATGACTTCAAAGACTGAATGAAATTCAAACTTTAGTGGCTCTGGGCCAGTCTTAACATTCTGATGCAATGATGACGTTGTGTAGTTCGGTTTGAAGTCTCCTAATACGATGTCTCTGGACCAAAAGAAACTGCATGATTGTGAACGTTTGACACAAAAATGAAAACATCAACAAAAGCACTGACCCCGTATACCCCTCCATGTTTACGAACACAACACCAGAAGGTGCTGCCGTTTAGAGGTCATTTCCGTTTAATGATGTAATGTCACACAATTTACCGGTAATTTAAAAACGATGTGTGAATGGTGCTTTACCGGAAAAAAGATGGAACACCATTGCCTGTGTGAACAGCGCATTTTTGAATTTACCGGTAAAGTCGTTCCGGTAATTTTACGGCAATTTACTGGTATTACTATGAAAGGGGCTTATGATGGCCAGTTTTTTCTCTGTGACTATTACAAAGTCGGTAAGTGTATGATGCCCAGTATTTTAAGATCTGTTCAAATGTCGTGTAGTGTATTCCAGCTCTAACACTTACATTATAACACTACTCATGAAACAACTTGAAATCATGAAAACTTGAAACAATTCTTTTTAAGGTGAAAAACCAAAATAAATAACCTTAAGAAATGAATCCATATTAAAATAGATCAGATACTAGCAGAAAATTGCTAGTATTCTAGCTACACAAACTTGATTCTATGCATCATTGTGGTTCAAACCATGTCAGTTGTGTTCACAATGCAAATTGTTGGATTATGAAGACATAATTGCCAACAACACAACCAAAACTTAGTCTTATAATGTGTTACTTAATTGTGATGTATTTTGTATTTTGCCCTAATGTATCACATAAATCTTTTGGCACTCATAATTGGAATATCCAGCAATACAACTTTGTTAGATATGAGAGTGAAGTGAAATGACATACTTCCAAGTATGGTGACCCATACTCGGAATTCGTGCTCTGCATTTAACCCATCCAACGTGCACACACACAGCAGTGAACACACACACCGTGAACACACACCCGGAGCAGTGGGCAGCCATTTATGCTGCGGTGCCCAGGGAGCTGTTGGGGGTTTGGTGCCTTGCTCAAGGGCACCTCAGTTGTGGTATTGAGGGTGGAGAGAGCGCTGGACATTCACTCCCCCCACCTACAATCCCTGCCGGCCCGAGACTCGAACCCGCAACCATTGGATTATTTATCAAGGCTGAGCTCGCTGTTTCTCCCCAGACCTCAATGTGTCTCACCGAGTTATGCGTTAGCTTATCCCGCACATGTCCCCTCAAACTGGTAATGTCACATATCCAACACACACGGCTCACTCTAATGGGAGCAGAGGTTACACGGCAGGCAGCAATTATCACAAATGGATGAGTTCAAACCGACTGAAAGACATTTGATTAGAGCCCTCTGTTACCGCCACGATGCTAATGATGTACATCAGGGCCTAGCTGTAGGAAAACTGTGCTCAAACAGAACAGGAACTGAAAGTATCATCTAGATCCCTGCGGAACCTTTTGATGTGATAAGCTGAAGACTGGCAGATGTGGCCATAGCTGAAGCTAAAGCTAATGCAGCGTGAATTCTGGTTGTAGTCTTTTCCTGCCAAAATCGCACACCACCTTCAGATGAGAAGTTGCTCAGCACCAGCCGGGCTGGTCTGTCTGCTAGCTAAAGGCCTTCGGTGTTTCCCAGTGCATTGATTTGCCTCAGAGCCTTAATCCTGTATCCATGCATTGTAAGGAAGAACCAAAATAAAATTTGCTGTTGTCATTCAAAGCATATGATTACTTGACAGTTCATATTACACTTATTATTACATGGGTGGTGCTAATGCGAATATCAAAACGTGTTATAGCTATCTCCAGGACTTTTATCTGTTCTAAGCTTTGATGCATGTGCAATACTACACATCACATGAATCGGATCTGTTGCACCAGTTAACCACTAAGCTAGAAGGATAGTCAATATAATTCCTATTTTATGATACAAAAACATATGAGACATTCAGTATTTACATTTATTTTACCTATTATTTATCTTTAAAAAAAAGTGCCTTCTGATGTTGATGTCTGTTCATCAGCCAAGCAGACACAGTCGTTGCCCAATCCTGATAATCTCAAAATAGCAAATGCAAACCAATTAATAGGTTTAGCATTAGCATGCACACTCCTGTTTTGTAAAAGCTTGCCAACCGCATATTTGATTGTCTATACGGTGTATAATACAATCATTTTATATATATATTTCTTTATTCTTCTTTTAGGACACAGCACTGGATCCAGGAGAAGATGTGGCACTTCTATCCGTTAGTTTTGAAGATGCTGAAGCCACACAAGTCTTTCCAAAACTCTACCTGTCTCCCAGCATTGAGCAGTGAGTGCCTTCACCCTATTCCATTCAAGGAATTCATTTTCCCAGGTCATACGGAATTGGGATGTTAAAGAACCTCAGGAGATTGGGGCAGGATATATTAAAGGACTAGTCTCTTTTTTAATTGCCAGTAAAAAGATGAAATGCTTCTAACTATCTCTAGTCGATTGCCGGGGCTATTTCAGGGGTGGATATTCTCATTCTAAAATTTATTTACCTAAAAAGTTCAGCAAATTTTCACTGACAGGACAGACTTTGAATTTTAAATTCTTATATTTGCTAATAATAATTTAATTCAATTAATTTAGTAAAAATGGCTTTCCAGGTCTTTGTACAGTTATTTAAGAGATTGAAGCACGCTACTTATGACACACCTTATCCAACTGCCAACTTGAATTAATGACAGCACTTCCTCTTCTGCTGTTTACTTCCTGAAATACTGGAGGAATTGAGAATTAGTCAGTAAAAGAAAAGGGATATATTTACGCAAGGACAAGAGCCGTTATTAAAGGGTTCGGTTATTGATGCGACTTGCAGAACATGACATTACTGACTGTTAGTGTACAAAACAAAATTATTCCCACCCGTTCAATGGTTGTGCATTACAACCTGGAATTAATTTGATCTTGTGCACCATGGAACATGTTCATAAATAGTGGTACTCATCCACTCCTGCTTTATTCATTTCACGTGACCTTGCTACGGTTGTTAAGTGACTAACAGATGATCAACACATTGTCAGTACAAGACCGAGAATTATTTCTTCCATTCTCGTCGCTGCATGGAGAGAGCGCAGCAGTGAACAACCACTTTTTTTTTTAACAGCCTTGGTTTAGATTTTGTCCATTTCACCCTTAGAGCTCATAGTACATCTGCAATGAGAAGTTTATGCATTCTAACCCACAATCAATGTTTTTATTGGGAAAATAAATGGCATTAACTTCTTGAACCCTGTTAATGGTTTCTTTTTAAACCAGATCTGTATGAACTTCACCAATGAATTCTGATCGATAATTTAGCTAAATTTAATTTTATGTTATACAATTTGGAGGTATAAAGTTGTAACCTACTTTGTCAGCCATGAAATTTGCAAAAATGTCTGTAGTTAGCCTGACATTTCCCTCTGCCCTGTGCAGTATCTAGAACACAAGGCCACTTCTCAGAAGAAATGAAGGGAACTTCAGTGTGACTTCACAACAGATAGATCTCAGTGGGCAAGGTCTACTAATGCCAGCCTCTGGGTGCCTGATGATTTTTTATTTTTTTTGTCTTTCACTCTCTGTGCTGTCCTCCATCCACTCCAATCAGCGTAGCGGGAGGGAAGGAGGAGGAGGAGCAAGCCCGTTTGTTTGCTCTGCAGCCATGTCAGCTTCTATCTGTCATGGCCACACTCTCTCCACCCCGTTATGTTATGGGAGTTTGGATAATACAGGACCACACAGGGTTGACCTTGCCTCCACGCATGCACGGTATCAGCTCAGACCAGGGTGACTTAGGAGAAGGGACAGCGGGGTGGGAGTTTATGTGTGTCTGTGGGTGTGTGTTTTTTTTTTGTTGTTGTTTTTTTTACAAAGGAAGAGCCAGGGGGACAAAGCAATGCTGGAAATGTAGAAACGGGGCTCCTGAGGACATACCTGAAAAATAATGAATACTAAAACAGTGGCACAGTGTTTTTGAATCCCACTTCTGTCTGCGATTTGAACTTTTTGCACAGATATTAATGCTCATACAATACACACATTGTAAACAGATTTTATTTTCGTGAGTGGGTGGATGTTTATACCTGATTTGAGTTGAATTTGTATTGGACATTTCTTGTGCTGATGGTGTGTGTGTGTGTGTGTGTGTGCACGTTTCTGTTCTGTTGTTTTACCTTTTGGCGCTGGGGTTCATGTTCTGTGGTCTCAACTTCAGCACAGTCTACAGTGTTGCTATAGGTACTAAAGGGATGCTCTAGTTCCAAACCTGTATGCATTTCTTTCTACTGTGAAACAAAAAAGAAGATATTTTGAAGAACATTCCAAACCAAGCAACGTTGGAAGCCCATTGACTTGTTCATGCTTCCTTTTGTAAAATGAAAGCAACACATGCACTTTATTTCAAGTCTTCTGAAGCCATATGATAGCTTGATTTAGTGTTTTTGAGAAACTGATTGAAATTTAAGCTTTATTCAATTACTTTTCTTATTGGCATTTTTGTTATTTAAAATACGCTATGTGAAGACCTTCTGCAGCAAGTTTGACATCATATATGTAGATCTTCCAACCCGATCTCACTGGAAAATTTAACAATTTGGTGGCAATTTCATGTGAATTCACACTGTATGAAAAAAAAAAAAAAAAGTAAGCATTAATGTCCATCCCTAACCTCACACCTTTATCACCGGGGCTTAAGCAGATCATATGAAAATGTATGGTTGTTTGAATTCATATGAATTAGCCACCAAAATAGTAAAAAATTGCTACGAAATTGTATTGGATATGCATTAGTTTTCATGTGACATGAACAATTAAAATGTGACAAGTTTAACTGTCTTTGAGAAATTTCCAGGAATTAACCATATTTGAGGTATCCTCACACACAGCTATCACACAGTATGTCTTCAAAATAGCATCAATGTAATACACAAGTCACACCGGTAACTTTGCTCAGTGGTCCTATTTTGGACCATGATGGATTGGGCCAGGACATTTCTCCTTTTGTGTTCCACACTGTAAAACCGAACAATGAATGAATTAAATTAAATTCAGAAAGTTAGTTTCACTCAACTAATAATGAAAGTTCATTGGACTTAATTGAAATAAGTTCTGTAAACTCAAAATGATTGAGTTTTCTAGTTCCCAGCATGCTTTGCATCAGACAACAAGGAAAATAAATGATGAAATTAAGTGTTATTTTGTGTGTTTTTGCGCAAGATTAACACAAGGAGACAGAAGTTAGTACTTAAATGTTGTGTTATGTTAGAATTTATATAGGTTCCTGTTATGTTGGTTTTGTAGTGTTACCACTTGTGGTGGATAAATAGAGCTTAGGTTTAGGATGGACAGCAAAATGTTAAGACTACATATACTGCATGTTGTTTGACTATTTACATGAAAGTGTATAGTGAGAGTCTTTTTGTTAACTTCATCAGCACGTGTTGGTGTGCCTTTACTTTTCAGCATTGAGATATGAATGAAAAGAGAAAGGTCGGGATGAATGTGATGTTTATGGAAGCAAGTTGTATATAATTGTCATTGTGAAGAGTGGGGTGGGACCATGGAAGCGAGGCTTGGCTTGGCTCCCATGGCTCTCAGCCCCACCCCGCTTTGTTTACTCAAATGTTTGGAGTATTCTTAACTTATCAGGTTTTACAGTGCATAGAAGAAGTCATTTACAGGTTTGGAATGACATACGAGTGAGTAAATGATAATGACAAAATTTTCATTTTGGTTGAACAAACCCAGCACATGTGAGGAATCTCCTGCTTCAGCTCTCATGCAGGCTGCCACAGAATGCATCCCCTCCAGGCAGCCAGTCATGCGGCCGTCCCTGCGGCCCCGTCACAGAACCAGAGAGAGAGTGAGTGGGACTTGAAAGAGAAGTGCAAGAGAGAGGTCGCTCTCAGCCTGCCTGAGCTGAGTGAAATAAAACCCTCCCAGGAATCCTTCTCTCTATCTCGGTCTCTGTCTCTCTTTCTCTGAATCCACACATCCAGGTTTACCCGGCGTATCGCTCTTGCCGTGATGGCCACTCTCTACTCCCACACAGCAGGCTGTGTTATTATGACTGTGAAGTGCTCACTGAGTTTGACAGTGGACTTCACATCTCCTTCAACATGTGATGGTGCGAGATCGACTCCTACACATTCTATAGTTTGACAGCACTGTGAACACTTTCTCCCCCTTTTCCACTCTTTTTTCTGTTCTTGATTGCATTTCTGTTTGTTTAGAAGACTGCTATTTGTTGGTTGTGCTTTGTATTATTGTGCAGATTGTTTTCTCATTTGTCTCTGGTTGTTGTTTATTCTGTTCTTGAGTTGGTAAAACAGTGTGGGTCTATTTCCAAGCCCAGTAACATTCTGAAAAGCACAAAAGAAACTTTTGAAAAGAAATTCAGCAGCCATTACTCTTTCAGAAATCATTAATAATTATAATAATTAATAAGAAGAATTATCAATTATTATTGGTACGCAGTTATTAATACGTTTTTATTACTATCAATGATGAAAACAATGTTGGCACTTAATATTTTTGTGGAAATCCGGGTAGACTTTTTTTAGAAAATTCAAAATAACAGCATTTATTTGAAATATAAATCTTTTGTAACGTTATACATGTCTTTACTGTCTATTTTGATCAATTGTTAGTCCTTGCTGAGTAAAAGTATTGATTTATTTAAAAAAACTCTTTTGAATGGTAGTGTAAAAAAATATTAAACTGCTTTCAATACTGATAATAAGAAGAAATGTTCCCTGAGCACCATGAGTCATGCTTTGCCATCACAGGAACAAAGTACTTTTTAAATATATTACAATTTAAAACAGGTCTTTTAATATTTTGGTCATATTTTTTTTTTATATAGTAACAGTTTAAAAACAAGTCTTTTGATATTGTGAATTTTCATTTTTCTCTTTTTTTTGTGCTTCATGCCTTAAAGCAAAATAGGGCAAATTCGGTCCATCGCTGCCTTAAAGCAACTTTTACTTTATCCATAACAATATTCAAGATGTATTATATATAATGCCATTCTCATTTTTGTCTGTTGGCTTCTGTGAATCCCTGTAATATCTGTTCAAGCAAGTCAGAACAGAATATTCTTAGACAACTTCAGTTCAACGTTGTAATTCCATAATCTTTCCTAAAAATATCGCCTGCTGAGATTTTTCTTGGTTGCTTCAAATAGCAAATTCCAAAAAATTGTTCCAACAGACAAATTCTCATCTACTTTGAGGTGCTTATGGCTGCTGGCGTTATGCCTGCACACAACCTCAAGATGCTGGAGCAAAGCATAACATTAGTGCTGTTTGCTAAGGTACATAGGATCTCACAACCTTCGTATTAAACATTGACGCATAACTAAGAATATCTAGGGAACAACTGGTAGGGGCATTCACTAACAACCTAGCAACCACACGAACGCCTTAGCACCACGCCAACAGTGTTTGCACAGGCAAGCATCACACACATCAGAATCAAGCTGTATCTCCATGGAGATGCTGCTCTATTGTCATTGTAGCACAGCGACAACATTTTGTTATGACCGAGCCCGATGGAGAATTGACAGCTGAATAGCGTTTGACTGGCGTTCCTCTTAATTTCCTGTTTCCGCAGTTAATAAATAACACGTCTGTACATTAACATCTTTAAACAGTCCATGAATATACTTCAGGAGCTTGATGGACGTGAATGACATTTCCATGCTTGTATATTGCCAAAGACTGTTTCAGCAAAAGGTAATCTTACTGTCAGTCAAGGGCATTGTTGATCTAAACCCAACTGACAGAGGATTCTAGATGCTATTCTTCATAGATTCAGAGACTTGCAGAATATCTGAAATGTTTCTTTTTTCCCCTCTTTTTTTGACTATTTTGTAATCTTCCTTCATATTCTATTCAGAGATCCCTCTTATTTGTTCAGCTGTTTATAAAAAGACTGTCCAAGCAAAAATAAGCATCTAACAACCAAACCTCCAACATAAGAGCCGTCAATGGAGGTTCTCTATTTTCATCATATTTTTCATGAACCTATCACATCATCTCATCTTCCATTGATCTGGCAAGCTCCACTGTTCTCTGAGAATCCTGTCTATTTGTGGGGTTTTTCTCTCTTCCCTTCTGTTGTATAGCAGAACACTCATCTGTTCATGTGTAAAGCAGGGGGAGAATGTATGGTGCAGATTTCTAAGCACAGATGCACTAAGCACAAGCAAAGTCCAATTCTGGGCAGAAAGAAGGAAAAAAAACTTTCCTTGATTGCATTGTAAGTCGTTATGTATAAAAGCATAGTCCAAGATTTAGTCCACGACCATTCTACTCATTTCAATTACAAGATCTTGAAAAAATTATAAAACTTTGAATGTAAAACATGATTGAATTTATAGGTTACACTTATTTTAAGGTGTCCCTGTTAGTTTTACATTTAAGTACTGATTGATATTAATTAACTGCATGTACTTACTATATGGTTAGGATTAGGGTTTGTCTTACTTGCACGTAATTGTGCATAATTTATTGTTATTATAATAGTAAGTACATGTAACAAGGGCACCTTAAAATAAAGTGTTACCAAATTCTGTTTCTTATATATCATTTATGCATATGCCTTTGATGTTTAATGCTTGGGAGGGAGAAAAAAAAAACAGCCAGCAAGTTCCCAGCAAACAAAGCACCTCTTGAATTTGTTTGAGAAAATGCAGCTGTAATAGTCTTCAAAGGACTACTTTTAAGAAGCTAAAATATAGGAGAGTTTTCATTTATTAAACATTTTTGTCACAATAATATCCATTTGGTTTTCCACAGTTTGAATAGTATAATAAAATGTGAAAAATAGTAGTTATAAAGAATGAGGAGATTATGTATTGTATAATTATCAGAAATACAGGTTCTGCACACTAAAGCACTTCAGACTTCCCAAACCGAACACAGAGGACTGTTTAGGCAGTGATGCCCGAAAATCAGCTGCTCAATGCTTTCACCAAATGTTGACTTCCAGAAACACTTTTAGCAATTCACTGATTTTGCTATATGGGATACAGGAACTGTCCATAACATTATTCCTTTTAAGGCATGTAGGGCTGAATTAAAATGTTATTTATATTCTTTTATTTCTTCCTCTTTCTCTCTTAGTGCACTTGGAGGATCTTCGGCATTACATATCCCAGCATTCCCCAGTGGTGGCTGCCTCATTGACTATGTGCCTCAAGTGTGCCAATTACTCACAAACAAGGTAAAGAATAGACTATCAGTGAAGTGATTTGTACGGATGGTACAGTTGATTCGTTTGTATGAATGTGTTTTTATTTGTTTATGTGCATTTCTGATCAGTTTAGACAAGGCCTTATGACAAGCGGAAATAAGATGGAGAAAATGTGACTGTCACTAGCCTGAGGAGTGACTGACATTCCTTTCCCCTGACATCTCTACTTCAGTTCAGCCCCACTCCTCATATCCACACAGACAGCATGAATAATCAACCCTTCCAATCTTCCACTTCATGCCCCACCAGTGGCCACCAGCTCCTCAGGACACCTGAACTAGGGTCACATATTAGTCTACTTAAAAATGACAAAATTGACAACATAGAACTTTTCTTGCCCCAGTTTTAAGTTTATATTAGAGAAATCAGATGCATGTAGATGGGTGTTTCAGAGCGCTTGACTCAGACAGAGAGGTTTTAGGAGTCATTAAACATCATCACACCAAACAGCTAAACTAATCTACTCATTATTTTGCTTTCACAGCCTAGTTGTTTAGAATCACACTCTTGCAAACTATTCTTACTGAAAGTGTTGTTGGAAACACATATTCCATCACGTGGTACTTTTATAAGCCTACATTTGGCTTTTTACTTTTGCAGACTGTATTTAGGCTTCAAAATTAAAAAAAAAGTGAATCATATGTAAGCCTCGTTAATAATCCCATTGGGTTCCTGTTGAGCGTAGCACGGTGATGGATTGGCCTACAAAAAAAATGCCATCACAGCAGCCCTCCATTATTTACTGATCATTTTCAGCTCTCAGATCAGATATGGTGCCGGTTTCATGACCCACATCATGTTTGTGAAAATGACACTATTATGACAGATAACATCTGTGTCAGTAAAACTAGTTATTTTCTATTCCAGAACGAGCACACAGACACCGAAAGCTGGACTCTGAACTTTTGTGATAAAGCATGTTCTGTGTTCACTGATCTCACCTGTCAGCATCTCCCACGCTCCTTGTGTGGGTGTAGAGTTCACTGATCCAAAGTTCCTGACACACCTCCTCTAAACAAACAAGGCTTAGAGAAACGAAAAGAACAAGTGTGTGACTTGCATTGAGCAGCATAATGTTTAAAATCACGCTGAATCATGAAACCGAGATCAGCATTGATTCTTACATCACACATAATTCACACCAACATCAGAGCTGCTCTCCTCTTGATCTCACCTGTGAAAAACATATCATTCACTAATCTGATCTAATAGACCAGTGCTGGAAAGACAGGGAACATTTTCTTTTATCCGTTTCAAAATTTGCACACAGAAGATGCTAATTTGATTTCCAGCTCTTGTTGTTTAATGTGTACAGCACTCGTCATGTCTCTTCCTATCATTTTTTTTGTGTGTACTGTTTTGGCAAATCTTTCAAATAATTTAGCTAATAACAATGTTCTTTGACAAAAAGTTTTTGAAAAAATAATCATCATGATGCTGATTAACACAGATGGTAGTTAAATTGTTTTAATGAAAGCATACTGTTTGTGTGAAAATATTTGTTAAATGTTGATACGTTTAAATTTATGAATGAAATGTTTTGTTCAATTTTGCACCAACTAAATTGATATTGCCAAAATATGTTAAATTGAATATAAGTTCAAGTAAAAAGTTAAATTGAATAACATTAATAAATGTGACATTAATTAGTTCAATTTAATGGATAATATAGTCCGAAAACTAAAATATAAAAAATAACTGATGTAAATAATGACAAGTCACCTCTCTTTCTACAAATAATTCCATATCTATACTGTTGTCATTGAAGACTTCAAAAATTAGTACAGCGGATTCCAAGAGGCTATAACTTCAGCATTACGTGGTTTCAGTCAAACTGTAAGAGTCTTAACTTCTGCTGATTTAATTAATGCAATCAATTTTCCTCCAGAATGTTTTGTGGTGACAAACAGAATACTGGCATTAAACTACAGTTAGGGCACTGCAGTCTGCCAGAACATAATTTGCTAAATTCAGGGTTATTTATGTACATCTAAGAGGTCAGAGAGTGTAGGTCACCATCAAGCAGTTCGGGACCTGAGGGTCTTTCACCTGCATCCAGTGGAGGTCAGAGCTATGGCTCTCTCTGACTGCCACAAGCTATCCATCTGCCATGCAGAGAAACAAACACTGGGAAGCACAGGCTTCCAAGCTAACTTTTTTCTTGCTATTAATGTACTATAGAGCCCTAGATATGAGCTCTATACATCACCACACTTTTACACAGAGAGCATTGTGTAAGTGATATATATATATTTTTTTTTTATCAATTCCAGTAGAAAGTGAATTTCCTGTCATAAGACAACACAGTTTGAGCCGTGATGCTTATGCAGGCAGTGTGAGTTTGAATTTTGCTTGTGTCACTTGCCCAGGCAATCAGCCAAATGATTTCTTCAGACAATGTCAGGTCAAATACTGATTATTTCAAAACACCTTCACAGTAATAAACAGGAAAATAACAATAATTTTAGGGGCTGTTTGTTCACACAGAGCATGTTTTTACATTCCACTGTTTTTTTCCATTGATTAAAAACACTGCATGCACGTGTTTGACAGTTGTGCTTGCTTCTTGCATCTTCAGCATTTCACGTGTGATGAGATAAAGTTCAAATTTAAAAAAAAAAAAACATCTAGACGCTTTGTTTTTTAATCCACTGCCCACATTATACATTTTCAAAGCAAAAACATGTTTTGTGTGAATGACCCCTTAATGTTGTAAAATCGATCCTTTAAAAAAAAAATCAATTTCAGTTGTAAAGCCACTCTACAGAAGATAATAGTGTCTTTATTCAGCTCAAGTCAGTTCAATGTTAATTCAGTTCAGTTCAATAACAGTGTTGGTTTTGCAAGGTTAGTGTCATAATCCATCTCAATTCTGGTGATTGTGAAGAATTGCTTCTGGTATGCAGGGACTTTATTCTTTCAGCCACATTCATTTGGTTGTTTTTCCACCAATAAACTTTCATTTCATTCTTTTTTTTTTAACACAGGTTCAGTATGTCATTCAAGGATATCACAAGAGGAGAGAATACATTGCTGCTTTTCTCAGTCACTTTGGAATGTGAGTCTGTTTTTCCCCTTAAATACTGCTTAATTTAGAGTAAACCATATTCATTTAACAGCTTAAGAATGAGAAAAACACAAGCAATTTATCACAAAAGGAGCCTAATAAATGAACAATGTTATTACTAACTTCAGCAGTGAACTAGAATTGTACGAATTCAGATTCTTTGCCAGATTTTTCTGTATAAACGTTTAACCCAATGGAAAGCTGAAAACACTTGAGGCATATAAACCTCCAAATCGAGACAACGAATAAATAAAACTGGTCTTGCAAGCCCATACCTGTAGTGGTAACCAGTATAGCTGCTCACCACGCCCCTGTGATCATGAGAAATTAGTTACCAACATTAATGCCTTTTTTTAATTACTTAGGATAATTCTGCTTCTAATCTCATAAACAAGTACAAACAGCAACTTTATAATGGGCTGTAATACACAAGGCACCAAGATGTCTCCAGTTTATTAACACGCCTTAATACGTCGTCAGACAAGGCACAAACTAGCACATTGATTTATTAAATGTGAAGTAGTATTAATGAAGACTATTATGGGAAACTTGTTTTTTTGGGGGGGGGTTAGTATAGGACAACACATTATTCATATCTCTTGCATCACCAAGAATACGTGGTTATTCAGTTTGGTTCTCTTTACAATTACCTTTTTTAATATCTCTGATAATGACCCAGAAGATACCATGGCCCTAAAAAAGTATTTGGGCTCTTAAAAATCTATGTCATTGCATTGGATGAAAAAATAATTACGATTGCAATTGTAGCTTAAGTGTCCACTTTTTGGGGCTCTGTGTATTATATTCTTTTATCAGTTGTTTTGAAGTCACATTTTAGGTCTTCACTGAACTGCAGTTTAATAGTGCAGATATTGACAATCAGGCCAATATTACTGGGAAGATGCCAAGATGTCTTTATCTTATATTTTATACAACGATATTGTCAAGAATGAATATTACTCTGTTTTGACTACACAGGGGTGTGGTAGAGTACGATGCTGTCGGGTTTACCAAGCTCACTCTTCTGCTCATGTGGAAAGACTTCTGCTTCCTGGTCCATGGTGAGATACACAAACATGGTCCTTTTATGCAACCCAGAGTCATTGGAAATACTTGACTCAGGCAACATTTCTGCAAAAAACTGAAATTCCTTGCTCTGGGTACATTTTGCTGTACTTTTCCGGTATCACACACACACACATATATATATATATATATATATATATATATATATATATATATATATAAAATGTATTTTTTTTTTTTTTCCATGCCATTTTAGTTTCCAGAAGTCTTTGAGCAATTTTTTGTTTTGTTTTTTGCAGTGCTGTAGCCATATGTCCAGTAAGCCTAAGTTGCCTTTATATATTGTGAAAATATGAACTTCTGTCACTGGTTCGTGGTGGTATCTTTCATGCTTCACCATTTTTGTTCTGGAGGATCTGTATTTGAGCTGTTCTCACTGCTGTCTTCTTGTAGTGGACCTGCCTTTATACTTCCCTCGAGATCAACCCACCCACACGTTTCAGTCTATCTATCACTTCACCAGCAGTGGGCAGCTCTACTCTCAGGTGCAGAAATCTTACCCCTACAGTCCACGCTGGGACGGCAACGAGATGGCCAAGCGAGCCAAGTAAGAACAAATCAATTATGAATCCTCCCAACAAAGAGCAACCGATAGTTTACTCCCTGTGAAATGGTATAGCTCTCGTGTGGTTCCACTTCATGTGAGTTTTCTGGAGTCTACTGGAATGTGTTGCGCTCACCTTTGGACTTTTTTCTCCCAGCCACACCTCATAGCTGGAGAGCACTCTTTGTGCTGAGTGTGATAAGTGTTAGTGATAATACATTTCTTCTGTTTGTGTTCGGCCCGTATCTTGTCTATGCTTGGATACGTTTTCTTTTGGCTTTCTGGCTTGGCTTTAATCAAGCAGTGATTTAAAAATGTAGATTCCCTAATTAACTTTCCCAGCTTGTATGGACAACTTATTGGTTGTAGTTTGTATTTCCCATCTTTTTGAACGTATATAAGTGTTGTTGCCATACAAAATAATACAAATGTAAGAGGCGTAATCTAATGATTCTTTATACCCATTTTTGATCCAACAGCAAAAATTGTCATTAAAAATGTGAAGTAATTAAATGAAGTAGTCTTGCAATTTCACATTTTCTAGTAATTAGTCAAGGAAACATTCAGGGTGATTTCACATGTAAGTTTCTACATGACACTACTGTTGTCGTGTCTCTTTATCTTTCTTTTCTGTTTGGCTCACTTTCGTTTTCTCTCTCCCACAGGGCTTACTTCAAAAGCTTTATTCCTCAGTTCCAGGAGGGGGCTTTTGCCAACGGAAAACTGTAGATTTTCTGTGTGAATGAGGTGCTCTCTGATTTGAATGATGGGTCTATGAACACGATGTACAGGAGACAGTCAAGCAGGAGTCATTTGGTACATTTACAAGAACTGTGTGTATTATTTTTATAATTTATATGCTATTTGTGTTTTCTCATGTTCTTTATTAATAGATTGCATCAATAAATCAAGTTACTTTGCTGCTTTACTCGTTTTCTGGTTTTTGTTATTCTGATGTGTTTTAATATTAGTTTTACTTTTAAGTTGTTTACATTTTTATTCATCCACAGATTAATTTGTTTTGTACCTGTTTACATGAGGCAAATCTATGAGCTATATCAGTGTGTTATTTTGGTAACACCATTTATTAACATTAGTTATCTAAATTTAATAAATACTGTAATAAGTGTATTGCTGCTCATGCATCGCATTGTTAGTTGTTGTTAATTAATCCATTGACTAATGTTAACTAATATGGATAGGAACTCATATGTGACCCTGGACCACAAAACCAGTCTTAGGTCGCTGGGGTATATTTTTAGCAATAGCCAAAAATACATTGTATGGGTCAAAATTATCAATTTTTCTTTTATGCCAAAAATCATTAGGATATTAAGTAAAGATCATGTTCCATTAATATATTTGGTAAATTTCTTACCGTAAATACATCAAAACTTCATTTTTGATTAGTAATATGCATTGCTAAGAACTTGATTTGGACAAATTTAAAGGTGATTTTCTCAATATTTTGATTTTTTTGCACCCTCAGATTCCAGATTTTCAAATCGTTGTATCTCGGCCAAATATTGTCCGATCATAACAAACCATACATCAGTGGAAAGCTTATTTATGCAGCTTTCAGGTGATGTATAAATCTCAATTTTGAAAAATTGACACTTAAGACTGGTTTTGTGGTCCAGGGTCACATTTTAGGAACTAAGGCCGTGCTCGGATGAATGTGAATATCTTGGATTTGACTGGAGTGACTGTCACGCATAACTCCCCTATAGTTATTAGTATTTTGTAAAAAATGTGGGTTACCATTTATTACCAAGATAAGACAAGGCCTAAATGCTATATCTGTTTAATCTTGCATTTTCACTATTGAATTTTCATTTTGACTGTGTCAGGAGAAACCGTGAAATCTAAAAATCTAGTCATCAACTAAACAGATTAACTCATTTGAGGCTTCAAATTCAGTTTAATACTTTGGGTCAGGGTTTATTCAAATAAATGAAAAATGGTAATAATGATCCTTGCCCTAGCAAACACTAAGTGTGAGTTCATCAGTGCTTAACTTTAAGAGAGAAAAGAGTTCAGCGCAAAACTTCATGTTGATTCAATATTGAGTTGCATCACACAGCTATTCATATATGCCTAGTTTGTAAATATGTATGAAGTAAGTCATCAAAGAAGGTCTTTTTTTTCAATTAGATTCCACAAAACTGGAAAAAGCATCTAAATTATGAGCATTTATTTCTAAAATGGCTCATTTTAGTCTTGTTTGTTTAATCTTGTAATTTGCCAAGGAGAATGGAGTTGCACTGCATTTGAGAAATTTAGTTCCAGTATGTATGAGTGAGTGAGTGTCTGCATGTGTTGTTTTCTTGTGGTGAAAAAGTGTCTTGGTGTGTCGTCTCTGTCAACCCTGAACGCTTTTAAGCTTTTAACAGGGTTTCAAACATGAAACAGAGCAAACCATATGTGTGTGAGTGTGTTTGTTAAGGGAGTGTAGACATGAACGGGGTGTGTGGGAGAGAACCTACAGCTGAGGGAGGGAGAGAATGTGAGAGCGAGAGCTCACTTGTTTTCATCATTAAGCGCAGGGGTCATTGTCAGGGGTCTTTATTGGCCTGGGGGTCTGCCCTATGCTATATTTATTGTTGGTAATGTAGGAGCTGTCATGTCTAATTGGGAACCACGGGATGAATACATTTAGGGCATTTAATAGAATCAAGTCTCTTAATAAAAGAATTAATAACAAGATTATTTTTGTCTGTTTTCTCTTCCGTCCACGCTTGGCACTGTAACCTTTTCCGACCTGCTGCTAAACTGACCCCATCAGACTGTGTGGACCGGTGTTTAGAGAGGTGAAGGAAAGGTTGATGGCCCCTTTAAGCCGAAACAGCATTCAGATTTGTTTCTTTTTTTCAGCACCCACTCGATCAGCTCTAGTGGTGCATTAACAGTAAAGTGCAGTACATTATGGATTGGGGGGGAAACAAAGCGCTTCCTCCAGTTTATTTCATGCACATGCCAGCAACTTGTATATCAAAGTCAACTTTTAATTTCAGAAGTTTATATCGAAGCGTCATAATAGGGATGTAGAGGAATAAACAGCTGTAAATGAGGTGTAGTGTGAACCTGTTTTCAAAGACCTTGTTTTCTTGCTCTCCACTTTTAGTGCCGGGGTCTTGTCTGCCAACTTTGTTGCTAATTCCCCAAATCCAGTAATCCTGCCTTATTTAAACCATCTTGATGGCAGCAGGCCACAGAAAATAAAAAGCTTGGCAGTCTAAATGATGCTCGGATTCATCAATTGCAACGGTATTGTCATTCCAAGCGGGTAAGTTAACCTTTGAAGGAATTGCTGCCGACAGTTTCAGTTGTTTAAGTACGGGCTATTTTAAAATGACTTTGAACCATCTGGTAATCTGAGTGTGCACATATTTCTGAACAGGTTTAGAGAAGTCCCAGCCACAATCACATTTCATGTTTCAACGTGAAAACAAGTTACCGTTTTTCTCAGTATCCTAACAGTGAGAGATAAACAGCAATGAAACAGAAAATATGGTTGTATTTAAACTGCCGATGGGAGAACCATAAAGAAATTAAGTTAACTTTAATGCATTAACTAAAAATGAGTAATCATTTGTTACAGTATTTATTCATCTATATACATATATAATACACATAAAAATACAACTGTCTATTGTTAGTTGATGTTAGCTCAGGTCCATTAAATAATATTAACACATACAATCATTGATTGTATTAATGTACTGGTACATTTTTAAATTAACATTCACAAAGATTAATAAATGCTATGGAAGTAATTTTCATCGTTAGTTATTGTTAACTGTTTAAATTAATGTTTTTTTTTAAGCTGTACCAATAGAAAAACTATTGCATTGATTATGCACACCATTATTTCATAGTCAAAAATCATTTAGATTCATTAACCAACCTCTGTATTTAAAAATGGGTCACTGGGTGTTTATTAGGATACTTTGGGGCTTATGCAAGTGGAGTTTTTGTGACAACTTCCCCATGTGACATCTAACCCCGGTGTCCTCTATGTGCTAACATTTCTAGATCGAATCATAATCTCCAGCAGTGGATGTGACGGCCTTTACTGTGACTTTACTCTGTCCTTTCCTTTTTCCTGACGAACATCATCCAAGAATTAATCGAAAGAGAGGCGGGAAAAGTCCAGACATTCAGACCCTCCCGAAACAGTCTGCTTTCAGCTCCAACATTCGAGTTTTGATGTACACAATAAGAAAGAAAAGAGAAAGCAAATGATTGAAAATCCCATTTGCCATCTTAGATCACCTCACTCCATGGAGATGCTAAGAAGACAGGGCAGCAGCAAACATGAGAGGTAATCGGAGCGAAATAGGGAACATTACGAAGGCCTGAATATGTCAGAGCAAGGCTGAGGAAACGCGGCCGCCGCCTTTGCCTGTTTACCACTGCTGGAGTTCCCCAAGCTGTCAGGCCTGGCCATTTCATACACAGTCACGGTTATTTAATACATTCCTCTGGAAAACAAAAGACAAACACATCATTAAAAGCAAGTCGCAGAAACAAACATTTGAGAGAGGGGAAAACGAGAGACAAAGTTTCCTGTTCTGGTAACTCTGGGATACTTTGTGTCCTGATGTCTGCAAATTCAGAGTGACATTAGTGAGAGTTTATTCCCCTCTTCGTCGTCTTGTTCCAGTGGGGGAGAGGAGGGGGCGGCAGGGATGGAGGATTGTGGGTTTCAGCGGTGGCGGCACTCGGATGGGGTTGTTGACGCGAGCCATGTTTGGGATGATGGAGCTGAGAGGCTTAGCTAATTTGGAAGAGTAGGGGAGATTTGAGGCCTTTTGTTGGAGCCTGTTTGATCTGTTGCAGGGGGAAAAAATGGCCTCCGAGATGTCATGGAAATGAGAGAATTACAGTCTTTTTTGCCTCGCTTTGTCAACATGCAAGATATGTTTTCACCCCTGCTTGATAATAACTTCCACTCGTTAAGCCCTGATTGTTAATTGCTAATTACTCTCCTCCTAGCCATGCATTAAAAGGCAGGAGAGAGCCATGCTAAGCGGATCAAACACGGTCTGTTTCTGGCTCTGGCTGGTTTCTGCTGTTGTCTCCCCCTCACGTTGTTGGGACTCGCTTTGTTTAATTATTTATTTCATTCTCTTTGGGATATGATGGGGGGATGACAAGATGAATGCAGATTTTCTTCCATCTTCCTCTCGGCTCCAAATCGTAAGCGTTCGATTTAGACCTGTCATGGATTTCTAGAAGCAAACCCCTCAGGTGCTTCAGCCCTGGCACACGGCTCTTGGCTTTCCCCAGTTTAACATGGAATTAAAGGGACTGACACTTCATTTGGAATGGAGCATTTGTCAGTGACTAAAAATATGGTCACTTCTTCATGTGAGTTCATTTATTTTGGGCATCTTGTTTCGTGCATACGTCTCCGAACTGCTTTTCCATCCTCAAAGAGCCCTTCCATGTTTCCCGCTTTCTGGCTGGCGGCAGTACCTGTTCAGCTGTCAGGCTGGATCGAGCGTTGACCGCTGTCAGGCTGGGAGATGTGCTCTGATGGCCTGTCTGGCTGATTGACCTGTCAGAAGGAGTGATGTATACAAGGTAGAGTCACATGGACAGGTGCACGCCGCAGATCAAAAGGCAGGACTCTTTTTAGGAGTTTTGTGAAGCCTGTAGTCCCCTACCTATTCTCTTCAAGAATGTTTGTTTATTGTTGTTGAATAATTAGACCAGACATTATTAGGCTAAATGGATATCAATAATTTTGTGTAAATCTTGTTTGAGACATGTTTTTTTTTTTATTGTACAAATACATATACCACCCTGAAAAGTTGTAGTTTAGTTGGAGGCAGCCAACTAAACTAACTTTTGATTTTTGTGGAAAACATCTACAGTAACAATATAACATTTTTGTCTACAAATATCTTGTTATACAGTAGCAATTAAATATGCTGAGGATTAAGCTTTTTGCATTTTAAAGTAATATATAAAGCTTTTACATTGTTCTTTTTTAAGCTTGATGTGGTTCTACTTATAGTTGTTATAGCACTTGCATATCATTGCTCTTTTGATTGCTCCCATTGTCCTCAGTCACTTTGGATAAAAGCGTCTGCTAAATGTAAATGTAATATTTATATATATATTACTATAAAAAAGATTTGTTGAGTGTATTTATTATTAATACGTTTAATTATTGAACATGGGTTACTTTTATTGCATTGCTGTGTTAATAAACCCATCAAATGTGATCAAACCTGGAACTAGTCTCTCTGTAGACCTTGAATCTTTAATGTGACACAATAAACATGCTCTTTAATTAGTTTCCGATGCAGACGTTTAATGCATCATTACTGCTTACCAAATATGTAACTCCAGCACAGCTGTAAACCGCTGACCTCTGTGCCCTTGACCTCAGAGCTAGACAAGCAGTGGGCAGCAAACACAGTGAGGAGAGTGTACAGAAGGACCGAGTGCCTCAAACCCCCCTTAGCTGCTTAATTACATTTTCCACTTTTCCACACTCGCATTAAGCTTTCATTCAACCGGACAGAATGGATGCTCAAAAGGAGTAAACCCCAGAGAGGGACACTGCCCCCTGACTATTCTACTTCCTATCCAAAATAAATATGTATATAGCTGTATATGAAAGGTAAATAAATCTTCCTGCCATAGGAAAATGGATAGGGTCAAAGTAAAACTCAATATATTATGTGTTTCCATTTCTGTAAGGTGGAAAGAATGTCACTTGCATTGTATGTCTCACCTCTCCTGTTCTTTAGGCTTATTATTGGGTGTTATGCAAAAGACAGGTGGAGACAAGTGAAGCTAAACTCGTGTACAGACAGGTCAACTGTGAAGAGACGCCTGCTCACTGAGTCAACATGGTGTGTTCTCTTTAGGATTGTCAGAGGGCCCTTACATCATGAAGAGATGATGCAAGAAATAATAGAAAATAAGACGATGTTATTAGTTATTGCATCAACAATGTACAATCATGCATTTTTACTGAACCAAACTTGAGTTATTTCATACAGTGCCATGCAAAGGACACAACTAACGTGTGCCTTGGATCTGTACAGAGTAGGAGAAACCCATACTCTGAAATCCAAAAATGTCCATAATAAAACTGATGGTTCCAGTTCTAGATGCAGATTGGCCAAATTTCCTATAAAACACAATATAGTCATAGCTTATGCTTCCTGTTAACTCCTTTCTACAAAATATCAAGATTTATTTGTTTCCAATGAGGCCTAAACATTGGAACATTCTCACATTATTCCATATAAAACGTGCCAGGTTGAGTGAATGCTGTCATTAAAGCAAAAAGGGGAATATACCAATTACTAATATCGTCTTTACACTGCAAATGTAGCACAGAATCAGTAACTTAAACAGCTTCTACTGCATAAAAACATATGCTGCACAGAACAGGAAAACGTGCATTTACACAGGAATTACAATCACAAAAGGTGTTTTTAAAAAGTCATGTTTTAAATCTTTTATTACTAATATAGAAATATGATGAATGAAAACATTAAGCCATCTGTCTTGGCTATGCCAAAAGCTTAAGGTTACATCAGAGTCACTTCTGATAATAGGGGCTGAGATGGGTCAGAGATGACATTAATATGACTTTTTGTGTGGCACTGAGTCTGAATTTGGAGCAGACACAATGTAGCCTTAACTCCATAAAGGCACCCTAAAAACATTTGAAATGCTTTTCATTCTTTTAAATTAAACTTTTCACTCAAATTGTTTACTTATAAAATTTAGTAAGATAAACCGTAGTCACATCAGGGACTAAATCTTCTAAAAATATATAATTTAACTAAGTTTTAATGATAATTTGTGACATTAAACTTTTAAGTATGTAGAAACAGTTCAAGTTATGAGAGGCTGTGCTAAATCGTGTGTGACTGTATGCTATACTGACTATATAATATACTGACAATATAGCACTGCTTCTCCTATAATTAAAACAACAAGGACACAAGGCTCATTCGAATCTATGGCAATGTTTGCCAAACCTTTCCTCAAACGTTTGCAAGTAAAGCAGTATTACGTTTGTGTAAGAGCTCACAAATCGTTCCTCCTTTCTTATGAGTGAGGCTTGTTGTGGTATAGCTCGCACCTGGGCTTTTTACACATTAGTGTACTCGTCCTATTTATGTACCGCGGCATTCCATGTTTGTAGCACTTAGAGACATCAGGAACCTTATCAGAGTAGACAGCCGAACACTTGGTCCACACTTGTGCTCTAAACAAATACATTAGCATGCTCCTCATCTCCATACCCATTCATACTTTACGTAGATCCGAAAGAGCAACCCCAGTTGCGTTCTGAAGCAATTTTCTCCATTGTGTTCAGCGCCTGTGATGAAAAGCACTCGGAAAGCGGCACCTGACAAAGTAATTCGCAAAACAAGGGGGTAGAAGATGTTAAAACTCTCAGATATACCTCTGCATCTTTCCTCTACTACCCTCTCAGAATAAAAGCTCGCTGTGATGGGTCATATTTGCCTTGGCCAAACACCGAAGGTTTACGGGAAGACCCTTTTGCATTAAAGACCAATGCTAAATCTTTCAACCCTCTTTGAAGTCCTCCCACCTCTCCTATTTCTTCTCCATTTGTTAAGTTCTTCTACTATACGCTCCTGCTTTCCATCCCCCTCTTTGTTTTTAAGTGGCCATCACTTCGTTTTGTCACTCTTTGTTTTGAGTCAGCCATGAGTTTGTGACGCATTTCCTTCCATTGTAGCAGGAACCGATTCTTGTAGTAATAACTCTTTCAGAACCACGGTCAAAGCCGCACTTGGTGTTTGCTTCTGGGTAACTTCAGCGTACTGCCAGCAAAACCATTTTTTAAGACTACTGGCAAGCATAACATGTTCGGTAACAGGAGGCATGATATCGAAAAGAATTCCTGCATAACATCACATTCTTCCTTGCCGAAATAGATCCTGACCACTTGGTTATTGACAGCAGGTGGTGGAAATATAAGTAAATAAAGAGTGCTCCATTCCGTGACAGCTTTGAGTAATTGAAGACGAGCCTCTAGGATTTCTCCATTCACAAACACACAAACAAGGATATAAACTTGAAGTTGCCAGGCTGTAGACTTTGGGTTTTTCACATAGCCTTCATTGTTCTCAGCTGTCCTAGTCAGTTATGTGTTTACCATCTAAATGATAATTCAGAATAATCATGAACTCTTTTATAATTGAATATTTTTGCTTCAATACTTCAATAATGTTCAATAGTCTTTGTTATGGAGTTATGGGTTTGCTTGGAGAATTATTGTGTTGCATTTACCATTTGAGCAAGTCTTTCATGCACCAGGGAGATTATGTACAATAGACAAACCAAGGCCATGTTTCCTACTTTTCTGTAATGCGATTGGCTTAATCAGTGGAAATGTTCCAGCATGAATTCATTTTCTATCCTCTGAGTTCCGTATTCCCTCCAGGCCTGGAACGTTCACATTGTGGCTCTGTTCTGTTTCAGACCAGTCTACATTAGTTTCCAGGGAAACCTGCAAATAACATTTCAAGAGATCAATGAAGCACTAATCTAGATCAGGTGTTTTCACCAGTCAGTGATCCACAAAGCACTTGCTCACCGGCCTCCACCCAGGACTCCAGGCAGATCGTGACCTGAGGTGCGCCAGTGCCACCAAATCTACCTCATATTGCATATTGTTGAAAGGGGATTCATGTATGTAAACCAGTTTGCGCTATGTCAATAAAATATGTGAACATATGATTTTAATGCTATATTGTTTTGTTACTGGTTTAAATCACCCATCATTTCCCCCATTGGGCACTGAAGTAACATGATGAACCATAAGTCAAAGTTATATTGCATCCTTACCGTCCCCATGTGCCTTCCTTGTATTTACCTCACAGTAGCACGTGCATTCAAGGCCTAGAGACGTTATCAGATTAGAATGAATGCGTCTCATATTAAATCTGGGTTAAGGAGCTAATCCATTAATCAGTATATTGCCCTCATGACCACGTTAATGCTATGGTTTGCGACGGAGTATTGTAGCCTACACTGCAAAACAAATTAAATAATAATAAAATTTTAAGTTGGCTCAACTTTTCTTTTCTTTTTTTACAGTGTATATGAAAATGGTATTTTGTAAGGGCATAGTAATTACGCATAAAACCTAGTCATGTCGCTGAGCTTCTGTGCATACTGTATGAGTTTTCTGTGCACTCAGCTCTTTATTACAGTTGTCGATGGTGTAAGACTAAAAATCTCCGCATTAATTTACCCTGCGAACAGCTATAACTCTCTTTCCCTAAGAAGAGATCAGAACTGTGCCAGACAACGAGTGACGTTCACCGTCACCGGGAACGCGCGTCAGTTCTGTTCTTGTTCTTTTCCATAATGCTCAGATCAGATCAGATCAGATGGCAGACAAATAGAGAAACAAACACGACAGTCATTCGCATAAAAAAAAAACATGAGATGTAATGCATATTAGATTGTATCATAGTATATTGCATATTATTATCATTAGTCTCATGGCCAATTCATTTATTTTGTATAGCCAACCTACCGCAGTAGTGGTTACCTATCAGTCTTATTATGGGCATGTCGGTGTTCACCCATACATTATCTTCATACTTAACTCGAAATAAATGAACTCATATGAAACGAAGTGAAGTGTTCAAATGTTTCCACTTTTCTGTTTATGGTTGGCAGTGCATTAGGTGCATTTCCCCCAATAACATTGGTTCAAAATCCGACTACTGGGTTAATTAAAATGATCATTTTTGTTGCATTTATATACACCTATCTCCATACATGCAACATCCAAAATGCATTTCTAAATATATATCAAAAATCTCCTATACCTACACAAAATAGGATGGACCCCACGTAGGAATATAAAACTCAACTCTAAGAAAGTGTTGATATTATGCAATTGATAATTCCCCTCCCCCAATAAACTTTATTGTACCACTGGCGACATCTATCTGTTCTCCGGGCTATAAGGGTGAGTTTGATCCAGTCTGGATTCATAATTATGTCTGAAGAATTGTGATAAATGGACTGAAAATGATGCAATAAACAATTAGAAAATACAACAACAACAAAAATACTGAATTAAGAATCTTGTGTTTTGAACTCCCGAAAAAGTGAAAAACTACACACGCTCGCAAATTAAAAAGCGCACACATGGTTCCGAGATCACCAAAGCTGTGCTCTGCTGACGCTTTCTATTAAACCCACGACCACCTCTACACACCCTCCCTGTGTTCCGTGCGTTCAGGGCCCGAGAGCATGTGTCCACAGACCACCCAGTGAAAGTTAACGGTGGGGAAAGAGGGAAGGGAATCCTTGACGCGTCTTTACCGTGTCTTTACCAAGGAAACCCATGCGCGTGTGCTCTGACGCAACTGCCCATTTTTGGAAACATGCGTCAATGGTCGAAACCAACTGTGAAATGGGGATGGCCGTGAAAAGCAAACAGGTTTAAAATAAATTAAAGCATTTAAAAAAAAATGTATTTGCTCAGTATGACATATAATCGAATATCTACCCATATTCTTTCATAAACTTTTTACTGGACAGTAATGTCTGGCAGTAATTCTATCAAATATGCATGCTGCCCCCCTATTGTGCTGTGCGCCTGATCAAGGCTGTGACGCGTGGACGCAGGTTGGCGTAGATAAGCGGAGCGACGGAGTAGAGTAGTGCCATTGAAGTGAGTCATCTAAAGACGTGACCTGTAGAAGTAGCACTGAAGTTCACTTAGTCGCCAAAATCACGGAACATCTATTTATTAGACTGTTAAAGAGACTACAGAATTTGAGAGCGTTGACTTCTCTAATAATATAATATTGCACAGATATGCCTGGATTTAACATACTGACTATTAAGAAGTATTTTGGATATAATTTTTAGATTAGGTATAAAGGAATAGCTTTGCTTGGAAGTGCTTTTTTGCCTCTGAAGACACTCTGATCGTGTGGGAATTCATTTTCAACCTTCTGAAATTTCCTCCTCTTTCCCTGGATCATGTACCAGGATTACACCGGGACATACGACACATCCTCCCGCGGCAGCAGCAGCTCACCGGCGCACCCGGACACCAGCCCCATCCCTGCCTCCAACTACCAGGTATAGCCTACTGTTGTGCTTTACATCACAGAGCTCATACTACATTACACATACTAAACTACGTGTTGTAAAAATAAACAATAATGACTATTTGTAAATAATAACACAGTAGCACATATTAAAGTCTATATGGGAACATAAACTATGCAAAATGTGACCAAACTTTCTATACATCGAGGACTGGCAGTCAAAGTCATTGGTTGTCGTTTTCATGATGTGAACTGAAGTACATTCAGTGGCCCTGTGTGCATGTTTTTGATAGAAAAGCAACGCAAGTCTTATAAGTGCTTAAAACTCGACACTTGATTGTTGCATAGACGGACGATGCGCCCTTACCTTAACTAGGCTATACAAGCATACCTTAAGAATACAGTGTGCTCATTTTTTTATATTTATAACTGTTTTCTGAATTGCTAGGTTTTAAAATAATCGTATGATCATTATTTTTTAAAAGAAAGTGCACGAAGGACGCATATAGTTTTATGCATCTCCGCAAAATGCGTAAAATCCCATCAGAGGAATCCGTCTCGCTCTCTTAATAAATGATTCCCAAAGGTGATTTACTTCCTCCAGTCTTGCAGTATATCGCTTTGTTAAGATTATGTTTCCGTGGAATTAGGCATCTCGTCAGATAAGGGTAGCAGTGGCGTGGGTGGTGTGCGTAATGTGAAATAAACCCACGGAGAGTGCGTGCGTACTGGCCACAGGAGACCACACTTCCGGGACTTCCACATAAGCTATTGCACTTTACTAACCTTCAGAACATGTTTCATTTGTTTATCTGAATAGGTTACGAAAAAAAAAACTTTCAACCTTTAACCCTTTAACCGTAGTTGAACTGTAAAGTTAAGGATGGAGAAAATTAAACCAATTCAATCGAGAACATGGAAATGTAAAAAGATAAGTCCAGTTGGGGCTTGTAGCCTACATAAATGAAAACATTGTACACAATCGCTGGGTTATACATTTTAAATGACTGACTAGAACTGCTGATATGGTAAATTCAATGAAATAGCAATAGACCGTATGCATACAATAAATGCCATTTGCTAGTCACACAATAATACTTAAGTAAATCCATGTTTTTAATATATGTGTGGTGGGGATAATAGAATATATGCTATGTATTTTTCTGCATGGAGAAAAAACTCGCAAAATAGTCTATGCTTAAAAAATAGTGGGAAAAAAAACATTAAATCACACTTTATTTGATTCTTGTAGCTTGTCGCAAATAATGTAAATCTCATACATTGTAATGCATCATAGTTATCCGTCTATGGTTATACCAGGAGTAATACATTGAATGCATTCGGCTATATCATGTTTCAAGTGAAGTTTTAGTAACAGCTAAGAAGTTTAGGCTATTTTGTGAGACTTTTCCGATCTTGATCTCAGCGCGAATGAATGGGAGACTGTGCACCGGTCAGTTTGGCAGCTTGTTCCCCAGACTCTGGTATTTTAATCATGTCTGGTACGTTTAACAGCCCCTGTCAGAAATTCCCGAGCATCATCGTCTTGTAGGGTTGCTGTTTTAGCTAAACCCATGGAATAAACTGCCCCCTTTCGATTCCAGCATGCGCTGTTTTGACTCCTCTGGGGGGGAAATCAAGTGAAGGGGAAAATTCCTACATTTGAGGAGAAATTAGCGCCACGCGGAGATTTCGCAACAAAACAGAGCTTCATCTATGATTCAGTAACATGTTTATATGTCGATCTTCCCGGTCGCTTGGGATGGATTCAGTGAGAAACAAACGCGACAGTTCCTGGAAGTTAGTGAAGTCTTTCGCAATACCAAGGTGTGGAAAACTCTTAATACCAACTTAAACAAACACCATACTTCTAGTGCAAATAAAACACTAAAGTGAGACTTAAGAACATTGACGTTTAAACTCTAGTCCATTTTTTTAATGCACGAAATTATTTCTGTTATCCTTTTAAACAAACACCACGCTTCCCGTAATTCATTCCCCGTCACATTAAACCAGTTTCCCGTTAAAATCCCGCCAGGAATGTGTGAATGGACTGGGATTTGGTGTGGATGGAATGTGCTGGCACGAGATCCCAGTTCAGTTTCCCGGATGACTGGAATAAAGAGCAGTCTTGGAAATAGCAAGCATTTGTCTCACTGCATATGTAAATAAAAAAACATATATCTTGGGTACATTTTACAAGTAATATTTGGGTAATAGCCTTTTTTTACTGTAACTATCACTAATTAATTTACAGATCACATATTTTCAAGTGTGACTATATATGAACAAAGATTTGTCATATTAATCTTTTCTAACTTGACATTATTAACATTAACGTTATTTAAAACTGTTGAGCATTCATTGATATTAGTAATATTGGACCCACTTTATTTTGTCACTATAGCTGCTGTGTACTTACAGTTGCATTAATCATTGGATACAATGTGCTTATTGTGGACGTGTGTGTGTGTGTGTGTGTGTGTGACCCTGGACCACATAACCAGTCATAAGGGTACATTTTTCAAAATTGAGATTTATAAATCATCTGAAAGTTGAATAAATAAGTTTTCCATTGATGCATGGTTTGTCATGATGGGACAATATTTTTCTATTTGAAAATCTGGAATCTGAGGGTGCAAAAAAAATCTAATTATTGAGAAAATTGCCTTTAAAGTTGTTCAAATGAAGCAATGCATATTATTAATCAAAAATTAAGTTTTGATGTATTTACAGTAGGTATTTTACAAAATATCTTCATGGAACATGATTTTTTTTACTTAATGTCCTAATGATTTTTGGCATAAAAGAAAAATCTATCATTTTGACCCATACAATGTATTTTTGGCTGTTGCTATAAATATACCCCAGCGACTTAAGACTGGTTTTATGGTCCAGGGTCACATATATATATTTATATATAAAACATACTTTTCTATAATTAGTTTCTGTTCCTAACCATAACTATATTCTATCTCAATAACAATGAAGTGTTTTGCAATTCAAGGTGTACACAATAGATACACTGTACCTAACTTTTTATTTTGATTTAAGTACATAGTAGTTAAAGACCTAATATAAAGTGGGACTGCAATAGTGATTATTGTTCATTAGCAAATAAAACATAGTTAATGTTATTAATAACTAACATTAACACTAATGAAGCATTAACAAATACTACTAATAAATACATTTGATTCAAATCAGAATTTTATTTCAGTCGTCTTATAAACGAAGAAGTGTACTTGTTATAAGTCATATTCACTTCTTGTTTGTTTTTCACATTTAAAAAAAAAAAAAAAAAAATCAGCAGAGAATCCGTTGCCCATTGCATCACAGAGGCTATTATCTAACCCTGGTCAGCTTCTGTCAGGGAGGGTAGTGGGCTTTCCCATGATTCACCGTGTGTGTGTCACCCTGTCGCTCTGGGGGTCAAGTAGTCAAGAGGGCGCAGAGTGAGGTAGCTCGTGGAATGATTCATTAATGATGGGAATTTGTAAAACGGCTAAAATGTGGGTGGCTGGGGGACTGCAGTAACAAAGACTAAAAATGAATCATACAATTTTTAACATGCAGTGAAAGTCAGAGTTCTAATCCAGAGTTTCTTCATAAATGTTTACACTTCAATCTCTTAATACTTTTTTTTTTTCCACAGAAGTACAGAGTAGACATGCCTGGCTCTAGCAGTGCCTTTATTCCTACAATTAATGCCATAACGACCAGTCAGGACCTGCAGTGGATGGTTCAGCCCACAGTAATCACATCCATGTCTAATCCATATTCCCGGCCTCACCCGTACGGCCTGTCTGTGTCTAGTGGCCCTGGCTTCCTCGGTCACACAGCCCTCACACGGCCCGGGGTCATCCGGTCCATCGGCGACGCCCGGGGTCGACGCAAGCGAGATGAGCAGGTTAGTGTTACATTTTTCTTCTCTGAAGCACAGAGACAAAATCAAACCAACAAAACCTAAAACATAACATAAAAACACATTTTTAACATCTGCTGAATTATTGAATAACGACTATTTTTAGAGCTGCATTACAGCAGAACTTTGCAGCATTATTACTGTTATTTAATTTTTTATTACTGTGAAGCTGCATTGAAACAATTGTTATTGTACAAGTATATTATAAATAAATTTGACTTGAAATATATTACGTAATATGACGTAAGCCTTGATTTTTTTTTTTTTTCGTGACAAACAACTGGAAAAGTTTACTTGTGCGAGTGCTCACTCCTCGTTTTGTGTGTAGCTCACCCCAGAGGAAGAAGACAAACGGAGAGTTAGACGAGAAAGAAACAAACTAGCTGCAGCAAAATGTCGGAACCGCAGAAGAGAACTGACCGATATGCTGCAAGGGGTGAGTTTTCTCTAAAATTACCAGCACAAGGGAGCACATATTTACCGAATACGCCAAATGAAATGTCCACAACTATCGCTAGGCTTATTTTCACACAATTCTCAGTGGTTAAAATCTGAACAGACCATAAAAAGAAGGTTTTACAGCCACAGAAGGCCAGTGTTGTCTGGTAGACATGGGAATGCCCCGAGACCCAGACAATTCTGGCTGTAGTTGAACTACTTAGCATTATAATGCATCTCTCAGGCTGTCAGACCTGAAACATGAGGGAGGAATGTGCTACAGGGGGTTGGAGGGAAGCAAACGTCTGATATTGTTTGAGGAGGAAACCACAGCTAACCATCAAACCCCACACACTGCTATCTTCCCCCACTCTTTGCTTCATTCCTCACCAAATAAGGAACTGTCTTCTATGACAATAACTATGCCCTTTCTTCCAATGTACTGTTTCTTTCTTTGTAAATTAAGCATTTGTTATGCTTTTAGTTTCCTTCTTCCTCATAGCTGTATTAATGAGTTAAAGACAGCTACGGTTTATGTATGCCACATTGTTAAGTCAGTGTTTCAACCTTCTGTAGGCTTTGACAGTTGTCTCAAAATATTTGATGCTGTGTCAAGTTTCCTGTTTAACAAAGAAATGTGAACAAATTTATTTGGGAAATAATTGCTTGTGTTTATGGGTGGGTGTGCCTTTTATAGTGCCAAAGTGCTCTGAGAGTTCAATCAGGAAAAGTTTTGGGTATGGATGAATTATTAGTAATTATTGCAAATCATTTCAAAACTCAAAAGAATATCAGACAAAATGCAGCATGATCATTCATCGTATTTCTTTTTTCTCTTTTATTCAAGGAGACAGAGAAGTTAGAGGAGGAGAAGTCTGACCTGCAGAAAGAAATCGAGACCCTGCAGAAGGAAAAGGACAAGTTGGAATTCATGTTGGTGGCCCACAACCCCGTGTGCAAACTGCCCCCTGATGAACGCCATCACTCCCAGCAGTGTGCGCCCCTTTCTCTGACCATGCGCTCCAACCTTGGTCCCCGGGGGCTGATGAGTAGCCTCAACCCAGTGGTGGTTAAACAGGAGCCTTTGGAAGAAGACGACGATGAGGAAGAAGGAAAAAGCCAGCATTCAGTCATCAAGCCCATGTGCCTAGGTGCCAGCATGTATTGTTCTGATGGAGACAGCCTCAACACACCTGTGGTGGCTGCTTCCACCCCGTTGTCCACTCCGAACAACCCAAGCCTCATCTTCACCTACCCCAGCATGCTTGAGCCCGAGAGTCCTTCGCCCTCATCGGAGTCCTGCTCCAAAGCCCACCGCCGTAGCAGTAGCAGCGGCGACCAATCCTCAGATTCCCTTAATTCTCCCACCCTCTTGGCACTTTGAAGGAAAAATTGACAGTGCTCCTTTGCCATTCTCGTGGATCTCCAGAGCACGCTCAGCTACGATTTGAGTGAGGACTTCACCTTGACAAAGCTGAGAACCCTCAAGGGCTAATTTGCTCATTTTATTTAAACGTTTCCGAAGAGCGTTTTCATTGTCATTGTTGTTTAAATGTATGTGCAAATTCCACTCGCTGTTTCAGCTACAAATAGTCGTGAGTTTCTGGAATGCGGACGAAAAAGCGGGAGTAGAGATTTCATTTTTCATCTTTAGCAAGACTCAGAGCATCTAGCAGTCGGCTGCCTGTACAGAAGAGCAAGATATTTCCTGCTGGCTGTCTGACTAATGAGAGATTGGGACTGCTTGCGAGATCGAATTCTTGATAGGTACAGAATAAGACGTTGGACACTACGGTAGATAGCTGCCCTCAAAACATCATCTGTCTATGTGTGATTATTGTCCCTTTGTATTTTGTGTCCTGCTGTTTGTAATATTTAGGGTTCACTGGATGAGCCTCACTGCTGAGTGTCGAAAGAACCATCTTGTATAATAAAATGCTGACCTTGATATTTTCTATATGCGGCACAAGCACTAAGATAATTTGCCAAATTTACATAGCTTTTGTTATGTAAAGCAAACAAAGAAAAAAAAAAAAAAAAACACTTTCTAGCATCAGCGAATCTACTGTCAGGGATTTTTGTCTGTGTCAGTGAGCCATACAAGCATTAGAAGCAATTGCACAGAGAACACAATATAACGGTGTACATGAGGGAAACTCTAGCCATATTAGGCTCTGCCTCGAACCCTGACATGGCAATATCGCTTTTGCATTGGCGCACACTGTGGTTTTCAAATAATAATAATAATTAAAAAAAAGAATATTACTTTTATAATATGTACTTTTATGTCTTGATTGGCCCTTTTTTCAGGGTACAGTTTGAACTGAATCATATATCAGCCATTTGAGCACTTTTCCCTGAAACACTGGTTGGCTTTTATTGCCGCACTTGGGAACAGATGCACTTTGTCAGCAAGCTTACAATCAAATAAAACGCCATTCTTCACAGTGACGGAATAAACAGGGAACGCAACATGATATTGAATGTTTGATGCAAAAGGTGAGTGTGGTGTGCATCAGACACTGAAGAGAAGATACACATTGCAATATTTCTTGAAAAACATTCCATGGAAAAGAAGATCTAAAGGTTGCTACAGTCATATAATAATTGAGGGTGAATGTGAGCATTTTGTTGTACAGGATGCAGCAAACTGAAACGAAACAAAACAAATGTGGCTTTTATTTGAAGGACTTTGCTGCTTTATTTATGTCAGGAACTTTCAAGGATCTATAGGTCAGTGTTCGTTATATGGAGTATGAGAGATTCTAGTGAAAACCAATTTAATACCAAAAAAAGGAAAATGTTTTAGGACTGTGTGCTGTAAACTGTTCTCTGTTGGTCTTTGAACCCTGTGTAATTTGAGCAAGCCACCTGTACAGCTTTCTGCACATATCCTGCTTATCGGTCTGTATTCTCTCTCTCTCTCTATCTCTATTGCTTTTACTGTTGAAAGACAGAAAATCTACAAAAACAGCAATATGAAAGGCAGTGTTGTTCCTTTGGTCATTTAAATTTATTATAACGATAATAAAAACATTTCCAAAGTGGTATTTTTGGATAGTCGTATTTTGCTGTGTTGCACAGTGTTTTGCGTATGTTGGATATTTCATTGTTACAATGTGGTGCTTCTGTGTTTCTTTGAGTCAGTCACAAGATGATTGAATGCACCTGCAGGTATTCATTTATCTCTCATTTCTGCACGCAATCAAAGATGCAGATTTATTCATCCTAATATTGGTTTGTGAACCTAAATCTGTCAGTAAACTTTATCATCAGCTGGATAAATACTTGCTTTTTAAAATACATAAAATATTTCATAAATGGGGATGGTGGTGTAGAAGAAACAAGAAGCAAAATAAGCATGTGCATACTTGTACATACAGGTTTAAATACAATACTTCCTGCTCATCAATGCTTCTGCTGTAGTTCTGCTTATCAAACTGCACTTTATGTAAAAACAAAATGTATAAACTTGTATGTTAGGATGCTAATTTGGCCATACAAATTAGGGTTTGTGGGGGTTTACTTTCTCTTGAAGAATCACTCTCTATAAATTCATTTCAGATAAAGGTGCATTCATTATCTTGCGTTACTATGAATGGATGACCCTTTGTCTCATTTCACCGGATCAAGTTTTATAATGATTATGTAGGTTGAAAATGATTTGCCAAGTTTCAGATCTGACTCAATTTTAAAAACATTTTGCGGGTTGTGTATTGAGCTTTAGGCCAAATTCATGTGTCTGTGTGGAAATCTTTTATTTTGAAATAAATATTTCGATTTTAAATTCTGAAATGTGTATATACATATTATTTCAGATATATCACAGCACTGATGTAGTCTCAAATCATCGTAAGAATAATGCTCTTCCAAATGTTTATCAGTTCCATGACTCGTTACTAAAATTATTTGCACTGAAAAAAAAAAAAATATATATATATATATCTAAAAGGATAACAGCAATGAAGATCAGATTAGTATTGGTAATTAAGACAAACTCACACATTGTTAGGGCAGTCAATCATTATTTATCTGGCAACCATAAACAAATTATACTTTAATAATCCCTTTCCAAGGTATTTTGAAACCATTCACATTTTTACAAGATGGTGCTTTAGATTAGGTTTAATCTTTTATAATGATTAAAACAAAACACCACCAACAACAACACAACTCCAGACTAATACAAACCACTGCATTTAGCCTGATTTATTGAAGTATCCCCCCACATTAGCCAGGCGTTAAAGTGTGTCATGTACTCATTTATTCATTTCAACACTGAAATTTATTTGATTATTTTCTTTCAGTGTGTGGATTGGTTTCATATTTTACTGTGTATTTTTTCAGTACAACACATCGTCTAAAGCTGATTTAGCTCTCTGTCATGCAATGTTCATTTTAAATGAAAATTCTCTCGCTTCAGCTATCTTTTATATCTATTTTTAATTTGACAAAAATACTAATAATTCCACCTTCAAGGACAACAAAATGGTAGTATTTGAAATGTGTAATAATCAACAGGCAAAATTGGCACACGACACAATATTGCCACCTAGTGGTTAAGAGACATATGAGTTTTATGACAGATTATTTTAAATTTTCAACATTGCTGAATAAAAGCAACACGAGTTATTTTTAGTATGTACAAGTGAAATTATATTAACGTTATAATAAAAATGAAAGGTAGTAGCAATAAAAAAGATCAAATAAAAATCTGAAATAGTTTACATTTCTTCTAAGAAACAGATCAAAAATGATATGAAATAACATGAGAGTTATGGAGTCTCATCTGATGTCTCCAATGAGACCCAAACAGACGCTTGTATAGATGTGTAGTCTGTGGTTAAAGGTGTAGGCGAATGAAAGGTAAATGAAAGATTTCAGTGTGTTAGTTAAGACATTTTTTGTTAGATACAGAGTGACAATTGTTATTTATGTGACTTTTATGCAAGTAAGTGTTCTATACTCGTACAAAGGGCTACATTGATTTACATTACAAATTATTCAAATGTTATCATACTTTTTGGCATATCAGCAACTCACCAAATTATTTACTCCACCATATTTATGCTCAGCTTGGGCCTTTAGGTCTTTCTTGTTTTGCTTTACCTTCATATTCTCCTATATCATACTATGTATATAACACTGCCTTGCTAAAGTATTCAAACCCCTTCATTTTTTTCATGTTTTGTTATGTTGCAAAAACAGAACTGTCACAACTGTCACATTTATAAAAAAAAAAAAAAACTGAAATAAGTACATTGCAGAAGTATTCAAACCCCTAGCTTGTAGGTTTCTCCTTTCTACAGATATGATCATGGAGCTCAACTAGAGTAAGCATCTGCTTCTTGGTCACCACTCTAACCAAAGCCCTTCTCCATCAATTGCTCAGTTTTGCCAGGAGGCCAACTCTAGCAAGAGTCCTGGTTGTTCCAAACGTCTTCCATTATGGATAATGGAAGCTACATACTTCTGTGAACCTTCAATGCAGTAGAATTTCTTTCTGAACTCTTCCCCATATGTGTGGTTTGATGCAATCCTGTCTCTGATCTCTACAGGCAGTTTTTATTTGATTTTATTTGGTCTTTGCAAAGATGTAAAAAAACTGTTATTTGAAGGCTGCAACATAAAACATGAACAAATGAAGAGGTTTGAATACTTTCGCAAGGCACTGTATACACACACACACACACATACACACACATACATACATACATACATATTGTGTATATATATATATATACAGTATATAGGGTAAGGTAATTTAATACACTTGTGTTTATTAATTAAATTAAATCTCGGTGCACTGAAATATAATGGTTTATCCATTCAGACTAGGCTTTATTTCTTTTTTATGCAGCTACACGTGAACAACAGTCCATAAATTCAAACTCCAAATTTGCTCTCACAGGAAAAGATGAGTAACTTCAGCAGAAATCATTAACAACAGATGCTCATCAAAATATCATCCATGACACACAGTTGTTGGGCTTGGTTTGCAGTCGATGACCAACATTACTTGGTGTAGGGCCTACATTATAACTTTATATAAATGACCATTTCTGGTGTCTAAATATGGTTTTGACCTTTTAAAATTTATTTGTTTAATTTCAACTCGAACATTATTTTATCTCTATTCATAATGCCAGCTGGAGTAAGTCAATTTGATTTAGCTTGTAGTCTATTTTTAGCTTGACACGTTCTGGCTTGAGCCGAACCAGAGTCCCTTGTCGTATTTTGGTAGTTTGTAGTTCACAATCAGAAAACTACATTACCCAGAATTCCTGTAGACTACCCTTGACGTTCATTGGCTGCGCAAAGACACCCCCTCGTTAATGACCAGGCGAACTGCATGTCAAGTTTACATGCAGATAATGTTCCCATTTCAACACAGACGCACGATTTTGTTTTGACGATGGCATTAAACTGCAGCACACTTAGACGCCTTATCTTAGGAGCACAGACCGCGGCTGAGGCCTGCACAAAGCGGGCAGTTCAACAGACATGTGGCAGATACAGAGTGTGTCGATGGTATTCTGGTGTCACTCATGAAGAGAAAAGACTGGAGCAGGTGTGTTTCCTTACACTTCTTACACTTACACTTTGACCTGCCACTACTGCACAGGTACGAGAGCATAAGCGCTTTAAAATCACGTGATGACTAATTATATGCTTTGGGACAAGGTTTAAAACTCTTGCATAAACAACTTTTTAAATGGCTAATATTCTATTTTTACAGTTTACTTCTTTGAAATAAATTGAAGTACTATGTACTATTAATAATTTTGCTTTTCAGTTCATTACTGTGTATAAACTAGCCCTCAAAAATTGAGAAAAAATACAATAAAATTGTCATTGCATTAATGTATGTGCATATATATATATATATATATATATATATATATATATATATATATATATATATATATATATATATTATGGGAAATATCTAGTATCTATCTAGTATATAAGTGGTTTCATCTATGCTTCATGCTGAACGTAACTGTTTTAAAGTGTGGCAAATTACAAATGTTTCTTTCTTTACAACAGTTGGGTCATAAGACTCTCACTGAAGTACCAAACCAGACCAATCAGTAATGGATGTCACGCTACATGACAAGGGGAAGTCGTGGCCTAATGGTTAGAGAGTCGGACTCGTAATCGAAAGGTAAAGGTTGCGGGTTCGAGTCCCCGGCCGGCAGGGATTGTAGGTGGGGTGAGTGAATGTCCAGCGCTCTCTCCACCCTCAATACCACGACTGAGGTGCCCTTGAGCAAGGCACCGAACCCCCAACTGCTCCCCGGGCACCGCAGCATGGCTGCCCACTGCTCTGGTGTGTGTGTGTGTGTGTGTGTGTGTGTGTGTGTGTGTGTGTGTGTGTGTGTGTGTGTGTGTGTGTGTGTGTGTGTGTGTGTGTGTGTGTGTGTGTGTGTGTGTGTGTGTGTGTGTGTGTGTGTGCGCACTTGGATGGGTTAAACGCAGAGCACCAATTTCGAGTATGGGTTCACCATACTTGACAATACGTCACAACTTTTTTTTTTTTTTTTTTTTTTTTTTTTATATAAATATATGCATCACAGTGCTTCCCCCAAACTGGGCAATAGCCTAGTAAATTACATCTAAATATAGTATTTGGACCATATAACTTTATATCAATCATAGTACTTTAGAGATATAGGGTCATTCCGTGACAAATCAACCAAATTTCAAAAACTACCGAATAAATTGTTGGTTCAAAGTCCAAAGCGTGAGAAAAATCTGCGCTAAAAAACTGTTTCTTGTCATTTTCTCAGTAACATTTTTATCATTTTTTTTAAAGACGGGACAATGTGATACATGCGACAAACATCTTCCCAAATTCGTAATGAGAATAATTTAAATATCTGTATGCTGTTGTCAACAAAAAGAAGCACTAAGATCTTCCTGCAGGTTTCTGCCGAAATAGAATCTAAGAAAAAGCAACAACTCCATCAACATTCATAAATGTTAGTATTGTCATTTTACTGTTGTTCTGTAAAATAAAATAAAAAAATAAGGCAATGATAATAATAAACACAACAGCTCTATACATTTATTATAACGTTCACACATAGTGTTCAAATTGGGATCTGTAATATATTCTAATATTTTAAAAGAAGCTTCTTCTGCTCAGCAAGGCTGCATTTATTTGTACAGTAAAAAATGCATGTCTGATTCTAGAATGGGGTCTCAAAAATGGCCCAAAAATATTATTTTAGTAACTTAATTTTGTTAAATTGTGCTTTTTTTGGTATGATGTCTGGTAGAATGTTAAAAAATGTTCAGTGTTAAGTAAATATTTTTAAATTGTTGTTTTGTAATAGTTTTTTATATATATTTGAAAAGCTGGACAAAACAGTAAAAAGTACATTTTGGCTATTTAATTTATGCAATGGTGAAAAAAAAAAAAGGTAAAATAGGCACACATAGGGGGAAAACAATGCGAAAAACCGTGTTTCATGGTTCAGTGTTTCATTTTTTTTAGCTTCGGCTTTTCATTTTGGTGCATCCCTAGTCAAAATGGCTATTTTCACCTGAGAATCAGAGCCAAATTACAGGGGGGTAAAAATGACTTCAGGAAGATGGCAGCATCATAATGTTATTTTTACTCAGAGATTGGTAGGTTTGTTAGTAAAATCTGTTCACTTTAGCAATCTTTGTTGCATTATGTGCCAATGGTGACCATTCAAAAATGGAGAAACAACACGTTTCAAGTTTTTTCTCCAAAGTTTGCATGCCTGTAACCCAAGAAGTTTTAAATATATCTTAATGCCCTTTTATATATTGTGTCTTAACAAACTTTCCTTTTGGCATCTTCATTTTTAAGGCCCTATATGGTTCGGTTCCAGAGATATTGGATTTTCAATATGGCTCCAAGAGTAAATTGTTAAAATGTACATATTTTCAGTGATCAAACACCAAATGTGGGTCAATTTGCAAAAATATGATGATACTTTTCTTTTAACGAGGAATGTCTGAAGAACAAATAATGTTGAAACTGGAGATGTACTGGGAAGCATCTGCATTGAACATACCTGTCTGAGTGCCATAAATATTATTTTTCCAAAGTTTGAATGCCTATAACTTGTCTTTTGAAATCTTCATTTTCAAGGCCATACATCATTCAGCTCCTGATATATGGGGATCTCAATGAGGCTTCATTTTCAGATACTGTGTATACAGCTGATTCTTATTGTATTTAAAGCAGAATGTGTGAAGAATTAATAATGTTGAAACTAGGAATACATCTTGTTTCCCTCTATCAAAACAATATACACAGAACATACCTGTCGGAGTGCTAAAAAACCGTACTGAAACGGTCAGGTTAAGGGACATTACCTTCCTCTCAGTAGTCTATTCATAAGATTCTACATGTGGAAGAAGGGATTTTGTTCATTTTAACAGCTTCTGAAGCTACCTAACCTGGATGCATTATTAGAATTTCTGTTTCATTTTTTTTTTTGTTATATAATGTGAGCATAGTCATAGTGCTAAAGGGCATGTTTGGCAGAATCACTGATAGCACCTCAAACATTTAAGGTCTCTCACATTTGAAATAATTAACACTGGATAATTCTAAACCCCCTACCAAAAAATAAATAAATAAATATTTCTTAGGAACCAGAATCTAAAATCATATTAAGATAACTTTTTAATACATCTTGAGTTACAGGCACACACATTTTGGAAAAATCATATTTATGACACTCAAACTTTCCATTTTCATTTTTTCTATACTCTGTTAATTGTTTTGATGGAGGGAAACAAGATGCATTCCTAGTTTCAACATTACTTATTCTTCAGACATTTTCACACTAAGTGTATACAAAGTGACCAACATTTGGTTTTCAAGCACTGAAAATGGGTAATATTCAACAGTCTGAAAATAGAGCCTCATTGAGACCCCTGTATCTCTGGGACTGAATGATGTAGTTAGAAAAGTTTATTAAGAACTAGAATCTAAATCATATTGTGATATCTTTAATATTTCTTGAGTTATAGGCACGCAAACTTTGGAAAAAGAATATGTATGTCACTCAGACAGGTATGTTCAATGCAGTTGCTTTGACAGAAGAAAACGAGATACATCTCTAGTTTCAACATTATTTGTTCTTCAGACATTCCTCTTTAAAAGAAAACAAAGTGTCATATTTTTGCATTTGGTTTTTGACCACTGAAAATGTACATTTTAACAATTTACTCTTGCAGCCATATTGAAATTCCAATATCTCTGGAACTGAATCATATAGGGCCTTAAAAATGAAGATGCCAAAAGTAAAGTTTGTTAAGACCCAATATCTAAAAGGGCATTAAGATGTCTTGAAAACCAATTGAGTTACAGGCCTGCAAACTTTGTTGTTTCTCCATTTTTGAATGGTCACCATTGGCACATAATGCAACAAAGATTGCTAAAGTGAACAGATTTTACTAACAAACCTACCAATCTCTGAGTACAAATAACATTATGATGCTGCCATCTTCCTGAAGTCATTTTTACCCCCTTGTAATTTTGACCCCCTCTACAAAATAGTGGATTACTCAGTAAATATTCATCCATGGCATTTAATATTTTGGCTTTCATTACTATACATGTCTGTCTTTCTTAAGAAAAAATATTAGCAAAATCAAAAATTTGAGCCGGGGTTGAGTTGACACGGAATGACCCTATAACATTTTTCAAGCCTATAACAGAAATTCACCCTTAATTTTTCAAAAGCTGATGGATTTTTAAAATCTCAATACTGGAAATAGGACTGTGAGTACAAACTCTTTTGTTCTGCTGATTTGTCATTTTATCATGTTCTATTTGCTGTTCTCTGTAGGTCGGAGAGCTTGTGGTTCCAGGTAGTCACAGGCGAGTCCTGAAGGATGTCCTGCCTTTCTCAGCATTCCTTATGGACTCCTTTGGACGCAGACATAATTACCTTCGCATTTCTCTCACTGAGAAATGTAACCTCCGCTGTAAGTCTCTCACATACTGTATGCTTTATCAAGACTTTGTCTTCTACTATCAATGCTACCAGTACAAATGAAGCACTACTAAATTGTAATAAAAGTATTAGTGATAAGAATTAAAAATATTCTACTGTATTTTAACAGTTTATCCAGAGTCTGTACATAATGGTTTTATTAATTGCAGCAATAAGCCACAAGATGTTGTATATTACAGTGATTTTAGATGAAAGGTTAATATTAATACAAAAGTTAAAGTTGTATATGCATGGTTCTTTTGCTCTTTGTTTCTCAATAATTTAGAATCAATAATGATTTGTAATGAAAGTCTTCTATTTCTCAGGTCAGTACTGTATGCCGCAGGAAGGGGTAACGCTCACCCCTCGCTCTCAGCTCCTAACAGCAGAGGAGGTGATGATGTTAGCCAGACTCTTTGTACGAGAGGGGGTAAACAAGATACGACTGACTGGAGGAGAGCCTCTCATTCGCCCAGACGTTCTGCCTATAATAGGTAATCTTTTCACCTTTTGCAAAACTCCTAATGCGAGGGCAACTTGTAGGCTACTGCCCATAAAGACAATATTTTAATGTCTGCGTTTTGTATATGCCCTTGCATTTTATTGAGGTGGGAACTTAATATGTAAGAAATTGCGCAACATTCAAGTGATGGTTTTCAACCCCTGCCCCATGGATTTTAGGCTATAAATACAGTAGCTTCACTACTAAAACCTACAGTACATTATATTTCTCAGCAATGAAGTGATAACTTCATGATAACTGAGGTGAAAAAGTTTTTTGTAATTAAACCAACAAGCTTCACTATTAGGCTACACACTCATGCGTTCTCTCTCTTTTTCTCTTTCTCACGTTAATTCATTTAAATTCATTCAATCTTACAGCACTACTTTTCACTTCAGAATTCTACGTCTGAGGAGCTGTAGATAAAATAACAAATGAAAATTGCCATTATTTTCCAGTCTTTATCTGTTCAGTCAGATTTTCTGCTGCAAATGGATGTCCATGACAGCTGTTGTCCATACTGACAAATAATAATGTCCACTCGATGTGAATTATATAAATAATTGTAATAGCACGGCCAATCAAAACCTGAGGGCCAACTACCATGTTCATAGTAAAAAGATCACTGATGGGCAGGAATTAATGTAAACACATATCGGATACCAGTCGTGTCTAAAGTGAATGTAAACGGGCGGGTCAAAAAATCAGATATGGTCAAAAGATTGTATCTGTGCATTAAGACTTGCTGTGTAAATGCAGCCTAGGACTGATAATAATTTTGTTGGTCACTGATCATGTGCTGAATTTGTTTGCACTTTATAACTTGCATGACAAAACAATGTAAGTCAGAAACTAATTAAACGTAAAATTGTTTTGAATAGTTATCTTTTTTTCTTTCTTTCTGAAAGCGGAACTGAGGAAGTTGGAGGGTCTAAAGACCATTGCAGTCACCACAAATGGGATGAATTTGACCCGACTGTTGCCCAGTCTAAAGAAAGCTGGAGTGGATCTACTCAACATCAGTCTAGACACTCTGGTCCCTGCAAAATTTGAGTTCATCGCTAGACGAAAAGGTACTAGGTCCTGTTGATCTCCAAAATGGAGAAAACAAAGTTTGTATTCCTCCAGGACTGATAGATGGGTGCAGAAAGAAAGCATAAGGTGTGTCGTGGAAATTCTCAATACAAATCCATCTTACTGATGACAAAACTAATCTGACTTCTCTACCATGGCACGTAAAAAACTCAGACAACCTCCAGTTGTCAATAACATTATACAATACCAGTTCAATACAATACTATACTATAAGTATGGTGATGGTGTCCCGTCAAACCGCAAACCACACCTGAGCACCAGGCCTTTTGCATCTATACACTCTCACCGCCCTTCTCAGGTGTACGCTGGAACAACACAGCATCATTAATACCAACTCTGAATATTACAGCCTCACCCCGAGTGGGTGTCTATAGTCTTCCAACACTATCACTGTCCCTGCTGTGGTCCTCTGAGTGTAAAATCTTTAGTACTTCTATTCCTCAGCTGCACAACATGAACCAGACATAACTCCCAAATTGCTCTTTACAGGAATAAAAGTTTATTCACGGCCAGGTCACAACAACCAAGAGAGACACCCTGAACAGAAAGATACATGAACATTTATACCTTGCAGTTGAGTAAAAATCGGTGTCACTCAAGTCTTCTTCACTGTAATTGGTTGTACTGATCTTTGTCATATGACTGCTAGCTCTACTGTTTTAAGCACTTTAGGCAAGGATCGATTCTTTATAGATACGTGTTTTTTGACCTGAGCATCCGAAGTCTGCACTTTTCTGAACATTAAACACACCCGGTTGACTCCTTGTGAAGCCATTACATAAAGTTTCCATCACAGGTGTCATGGATGAAGAAATTTAGATTGTGAATGTTGAATCTTGAAGCATAAAAGTGTATGAAGCAGTATTATCTCAAAAGGCTGAACATAACATTTATAAAATAATTGACAAAAGGATTATGAGATTGCTCCATGTTCATGCTTCTTTTATTACCAATTTGAGTTTGCGTTACATTACTGGGTCAAAACGTGTAACTAATATGTTCTAATCAAATGATTTGAGAGGTAGGTGATCTTTTAACCATTTATTCATTCACTTTTAATGCCAAGCTGTATAAGATGCTTACCTTTTTATAATTTGTTCATACACAAAATCGACTCTTACACAGTCACACTCACACACAAGTTTTGGTTGCCAAAATTTTGGTGTGTCGTTACCTTCAATATGTGCTTTCTAATTGATGCTTAATATTGGTACCTCTTGCAGGGTTTCATAAAGTGATGGAGGGCATTGAAAAGGCAATTGAAATGGGCTACAATCCAGTCAAGGTATTTTACCTGCCTCAAAGCATCTGAATTGTTTAGATGTATGAAATGGTTCATGTCTCAGAAAGTGTCAAATGCTAGAGCTCTACAACCACCTTTCTAGCAACACCTGAAACAGCTTGTCATTAATATTCAGAATTAGTCTTTGTGTCAGTTATTCGCTTATATTGTGGTAAAGTGTTGTCTCTCTTCTCAGGTGAACTGTGTGGTCATGAGAGGTTTGAATGAGGATGAGTTGATTGACTTTGTGTCACTGACAGAGAGGAAACCATTGGATGTGAGATTCATAGAGTACATGCCTTTTGATGGTAAGGTTGTTATCTGAAGTCAAATAGAGAAATCTGCGTTGTACACTTGTTCGCCCATCGTACAGGTTGTAGTATAATTGGCAGTTATAAAGGTTGCAGTTTCTGCCCCAGTTCTTTAATCGCATTAGTAGTGCAGATTATTCTCTGTCCAGGTCAGTGTACCTCAGGATTTATATTCATAACACGTTATCGCAGTCCAGATTCTGTTGATATTTTAGGTGTAGTCATATTCCTTCACTACTAAACAGGTTTAACAACTATGTTATCCAGTAAAAGGAGTTGAAACTTGTTTCTGCACAGTGACATTCAATAGATTTCAGTTTGTGAGCCTGGAAGAGAGAGATTTTCTGAAGCCAGTTGCAGAAGCTGATATGGTGTCACTGAGGGCCAATACTACAGCAATCACTCCAGTAACAACTGATTAGATACTGTGCCGTTTATGTAGTATGCAAACAATGCCTCATCTAACCTCACTTCACCTGACTCAAAGTGAAACTCTGAATGAAAATTAAATAATTAAACATACTGTAGAATCCATCTTAAACTACGAAAAGATGTGAACTGTTGTGTTTTCATTGCACTTTTTCTTGGTAAATTTAAGAAAGATTGAGATTAGCACTGGAAAAAACCTTTGAAGTTTGTAGTGAAACACTTCGAGATTGATTTAAGTATTAATAATCTCTTTACGTGGGATGCCTTTTTAAGATTTCTTTTTAAATCATCTTAATAATCTGCCATTTAATTCATGTTTCGAAAAGAAAAAAAAAGAACAACAACAAAAAAACATTTCTACATTCAAGTATATAAAGCAGCTGAATGTTGTTTAAGTACCTCTGTCTCTGTAGGTAACAGATGGAATTTCAAGATGATGGTGAGCTATCAGGAGATGCTGGACTGTATAAAGCAAAAATGGCCCAATCTGGAGCCTGTGCCTGGAGAGGAAACGGATACAGCCAAGGTCAGCCCAGCTCCAGACTGCTAAACAAATCATTGGCCATGAATCGTTCTCAATGTTAAATTCTCATTGGCACTAATTAAACTTTTCTGTTTTGAGGGTCAAGTTGTTGCAGTTTTTATTTATTGCTCTGTAAATATTGGATATTTCTGTAATTGTGACGTTATTAATAGTCCAAGAGCCTTCAATAAAAACATTCCTTTTGTAATCTTGCGTCAAGGCTGTAGAATCATATCAGCGGATAAGCCCTGTGTTGTCTGCTTACAGGCGTTTAGAGTACCAGGATTTCAGGGCCAGCTGGGCTTCATTACTTCCATGTCAGACCATTTCTGTGGCTCCTGTAACCGCCTGCGCATCACGGCTGATGGCAACCTTAAGGTAAATGTTGTTTGTGCGTGTGATGTTCCTTACACCATGTCTTGCGCTTAAGCTTTTCAGTTCAGCTGTCTGATCTGTGATGGTTTGTTTTTCTATATGTGTCTGTGTTGGCACGCCATTAGGTTTGTTTGTTTGGAAATTCAGAGGTGTCCTGCGCTCTGGAGCAACTGAAGAGGAACTACTGCACATCATAGGGGCAGCAGTCGGGAGGAAGAAGAAACAGCATGCGGGTAAAGATTAACACACTCTTGATATATCACACCAACTGTCGGCAAATAATTTCCAAATATAAAAAAATAAATAATTTAAATTTAGTATTAACATCCAGGTCATGTAAAATTCATCATTTGTTTACTTTGTGCAGGGATGTTCAATATATCTCAGATGAAGAACAGGCCAATGATCCTCATTGGTGGGTGATGTGGCTGTACGTAATACACTTCCCATCTCCCTCACTATATCATCAACTCATTATCTTCTGGGATTTTGTCTAAGGATAATCTCACAATATTTTACAGTATTTTGTTTTTGTGCTGGTACTTTGACTGGTTTGTGCCTGTTATGGACAGCTGACTGCCAAAGCTTTTCATATTCTTCATATTCTGTGCGGTGGTTAGATCACAGCAGTGACAGACATTTTTGCCACCCTAAATGGGTTTTTCTAGGGGCATTTTTACCATTGTTACCAATCAACAGTATCAACAAAATCCATTTTTGCACTGCCCGAAATGACAGAGAAGCTACGTAATTTAAATGTAGCATGTAGCAGCATTAAGATGTATTTACACAGCAATTACAATTGCATAAATAATACTGAGATTAATGTTTAAAACTGAAGGCAACGTTATGAAAGCGTGCACTCTTAAGGTGTGCTCAGTAATGTCAGCTTCCACATTGTTATAGTTTTTCTCAGTCGCTTTTTGTGCATTTCTCGAATCATCCTTAATATTTGCAAAGAAATATGGGCATTTCTCAAAACAATTCGTACAAACAGCGCCACACAATGGTTTACCTGCAAAAGCCTGCAACTTACTCAAAATCTTTAGTTCATCTCTCAAAAGTAAGTATTTATGTCAATGAACTTATCATTGCCATCAGAATGAAAAGTCCTTGTGTCATTGTTCACAAACAAGATGGTCAAAACGCTTAGTCATGTTGTCTACAGTGCACACTGTAAGTATTACCTGATGTATACTAAGGCAACGGTTTGGATGACAGTTACTGTATTGAAATGCACAAGGCTACACTTCTTATGTATGCCATATATCCATTTCAAAAGTACAAATTTACACATTACTGTATGTCGGACATTGATTGAAAAAGACTGGATATGATTCATAGTTACACTTTAATTAGTGGTCTGACAAAAAAACTAAACAATCATTGTGATAAAGAGAAGAAAAGAAATATGGGCACAAAGGTGAAAAATACAAAATTAGAAAGGCAAACACAGGAAACACCCCTTTTGGATGCAGCACTGTATGAGGGATTTCAGAGAACTGGTTTATCATTGGCTGATCAACATTCTCCTCACAATTCATAGCATATTTACAAAAAGACTAATAGAAATGTGTAGAAAATATGCTTGACATTTTATGACAATAAGATTAACCATTTTGCATTTAATGACTTAAGGCCACTGCACACTCCGAAATTTTTGTCTGATATTTTCGCACGTTAAAAAACAAATACGACCTCACGTTGTGTCCATCACGTTTGCACACTGCCTCCGAAACTTTCGTCCGTCAAAACAAATTTGGATCAGGTTCGATTTTCTGCATTTTTGCATCCGTATCACGCATTTTGATAGGAAAGGATGGGGAATGCGGAAAAACGCCTGCGAAAATTTCGCACTCACTGTGCAGTGACCTTTATACAGTGAACTAATGACTAGATGTTTTGAGGGGTAAGACTATTGCAGAACTGTGTAATACATTTTGAGCAACATGACAGTAGCAACTAATTATGTAGGAAACCGCAGACAAATGTGCATAATCAATTGCATGAATTTACCAACGCAATTGCATCTTGTTTAAAAGAATGAGAAACTGCTTTTATGATGTGCATAAGTGTCTAGATGATTTGTAGGTTGAACAAGTAGATTTGAGAATTTCATTTCTTATGAGAAATGCCCCAAAGCCACTGAGAAAAACTATAACAAAAATTATATTACTCTACATGATACCTATTGCACACCCCTATCAACAAGTAACATGTTTCATATATGTATTATCTATCACCCACCCGCTTAGGTTATTGTGTATACATTCACCAGATTTTCAGCTGTGGAGGATTCATGTTTAGAAAATATTGTATTGTTGAATATGTGTGTCCTTGTCTACAGGTAGAGAATGCAATTGGCTGCTGTCAGTACCTCTGTTTAGAGGCAGTCAGAGGCAACCTCTTCCTCTGATCCACTGCATGGATACAACTCGCTCATTAACAAATTACGTTCAACACTTTCATGGTAATGCCCATCAGGACTACACGAGCACTTTTGTTAATGATGCACTAGGTTTGACTCCTCTTTGTAAAAAGCATAATCGACCAAGGTTTCGTTCTATGAAAAGATTGAACAATCAAAGGCAAAGTCGTGCAGCCTCAGAAGCACTTTGCAGTGAAGTGATGACCGGATCTTATCATCAAGTGAATGCTGGTGCCTTAAAAAAATCCACAGCTTCAACTGTTCATACGCACATTTTGTGCTGGAGGTCTCAGCCACCACAGCTACAATCCAAAACATTTCCTCCCGTCCTCTTTCTGAGTGCACTACTTTCAACGTCCAAATTTAGAGATTCAGCTCTGCAGTTTGCACGACACTACCACAGCGATGCCCCTGAATGTGGGTTTGATTTGAAAATACCACAGTCCTCCAGCCTTGATGGAACCTCTGATCAGTTGACCCACACTGATGCACAGGGTAAAGCCTCCATGGTCAATGTGGGCGGTAAGGCGGTAACTTGTCGCACAGCCATGGCTTGTGGCAAGGTCGTCCTGGGCCCAAAAGCTTTTAATTTGGTGCGTGCCAACCAGCTTGCCAAGGGCGATGCACTAGCGGTAGCACAGCTAGCAGGCATCATGGGTGCCAAGCAGACCTCATCTCTCATTCCCCTCTGCCACCCGCTTCCTCTTGACCACGCCTCCGTTACCATAGAGCTGCTGGAGGAAGAACATGCTGTCATCGTCAAGGCAACCTGCCAAACCACGGGCCGCACAGGAGTGGAGATGGAGGCCCTGACCGCCGTTGCGGTGGCTACGCTAACCCTCTATGACATGTGCAAGTCAGTCAGCCATGACATTGTTATTACTGACATCAAGTTGCTCAGCAAGACGGGCGGACAGAGAGGTGAATTTCATCGGTCACCCGATTCCTAAAGAACGCATAAACCGCTGGCTTAATCTCACCTGTTTGAATGTAGCTACAGTATTTCATTTTTCTTTTTAGAATGACACCAGTTTTCTGTAACAAAATGTGCCTTCGGATTCTAGTTAATCTTGTCATTTTTACTGTTCCTTTGTCCATGCCCAGCATGAAATGTGACTAACTCAAGACCTGACATATGAAGAATACTTTATTTCAGGCTAGATTTATTTTGATTATGATAATGCAGCTAATGATACTGCATTTCGTAAAGTTGTCAGTTTTCACCAGTTGAGCAAACTTATATTTGCTCTGAAAAGTGTTTGCGTAAATGTATCCCTTAAACTAAAACACAGTGTGCAGGTGTCCAAAATGCACTTTTATAGAGTGCTGCAAGGTTTCCACATTTTGCAGGTCAACACCCAGGACCAATCATTGTAGCATGTCCGGTTACGTTTTGTATTTTTTTTTTTATTCTAATTATTTCTAAGTATTCTAACTCAAACTTTCAGGGATTTTTTTATTATTATTATTATTATTATTTTTAAATAAAGATTGAAAGACTTGTTTGAAGCTCGTTTACAGCCTTTGCTTAGCTTTTTACGTTTGCAGATTGTATTTAGTCTTCAAAAAGTTGTTAAAGTTGTATGAGGATTATTGTGATGTAAGAATCAAACTTTTCTTTATGGTTTGGCCTACAAAAATATGTCATCACTGCAGCACTCTATTCAAAAGGCTAGCATTGAAAATTCGCAATTAGCCTAAATACTGTTTCAGTATTTTCTTATAAAACATCCACTCTCTTTTAGATTACATTATTTCTGTTTTTGTGTAGCTTCTTTCATGTAACATGAGCAGAGCAAATTCATTACAGTATTTGTGACAGTATTTTATAAACTAACATTCTGCTTGTTTCACGAACGAGGCCCATATTTAAAGTCAAAAAACTCTTTTTGCTATGAAATGGAATACTTCCATGATATCCTGCTACAAAAGCACAAACTGTAACTTTAGCCTATGACTTGTCTGAACAGACAAGAATACAGTGAAACGATTAATCATACCGTTATTTTTCTTTTATACATAAAACTGAAATCACTAAATCTGAACATTTGTCAGAATGCTGTTCACTATAATTGTCTTATATAATGTGTAATATATACTGCAATAGTTGTTTTGGATTAAATGTTTAAATGATGATGGATGTGTTTGGTAGCCAAAGACTTATTTTTGGTCTTGGTCAATTGTAAAGGACACCGATTCAACTAATTTTTATAATGGAAAGTTATGTTTAAAACTGTGATGTGCTAGGGACTTCTGTATGTTGGACCAGAAGTTGCTATTTGATTGGTCAGATTTATGGTTCTTTCTGTGATCAGAAGAAGGCAGTGTTGCACCGTTAAACAACTTCTGCAGCCGTGAGAACTGCCATTACTAAATGGACGACTGTCTGCCTAGTATATTCATAATACAACGACACATGAGATTTAAAAGCCAGTTGTACTGAAGTGTAACCCAAAGTAAAAAGTTTACCCAGGTGTCAGTGAAACGAGTTTATTTTTACCCTACAAAATGTCACATGGAAAGAGGGTCAGGTGGAGGGGTCGCGGGTCGGACCATAAACAAACAAATATATATAAATGAAAGTCATCTTGTCATTCTCATACAAACTATTTGACAAATATCAATCACAATATAGTTTACCATTTCTTTCATAATGCTGTGTATACATATAGCAAAATAACTAAGGCAAATAAATAGAGCGTCAATTTACAGGGGAAAGAAAAATCCTCATTCCTCAAACTTCAGTTTCACCTTCTTTTTTTTAAATGACTATAATGGTGTACAAAATATTTTGAGAACTATACATCTATGTGAGACCCTTGTCAAATCAACCTTTAAAATGGTGCACTTGGCACAAATACAACCTGTAAGTCATAGATGGAGCATTCCATGAACACATTCAAAGTGTGATGCATTTCATGTCACAGATAATAATACACCAATATATTATCAGAGAACCACTCCAGCCAATAGGGAAAACATCAAGTGCATTATTGGACCAAGCAGAAGTGGGAGACAAAACATATTTCAAAAATATCTCAAATATAAAAGAGTGATACATTTAGGCAGTTGGCACGGTGCTTTCAGATGCAGTCTTATATATTTATCTTGTTGTAATGTACCAAAGATAATCAGTTTTCTTTACCATTCATACTACAGTTCACATCTATCAAGATAATTCTATATTCAATCCACAATAATCAAAGAGCTGGGAAGGACAGATTTATAAAACAACGGAACACAGATTATTGGGTAAATTTACATCTAATGTAGGCCTGATTCTTTAACTAAAAAAATACGTTTTCTTTTTTTTTTAGCCTTTGGCTCCTCTGGTTTGTGATGCAGGAAAAAGTCTGTCCTACAAAAAAGTGCATTAAGCAACTAGCTACATATTTTCCTTTCTGTTTTGGACAATCAATCACCATATATACATAAAAAAATACAAATAATAACACTGAAGATTTTAATACTCTTGTGAAGCTTAAAAGGCAGAACACCAAGGTTGTTCTGTGAAACAATGTAACTTCTAGTGTCTGCAGTACTACTCTCCTCATGACAAGAATGACAGAGATGTAAAGCAAATGAAAATAAATAGCCCCAGTTTTCATTTGGCAAGAGGCAAGTCGCATTATTTATAATCTCTCTTTTTTTCTAGTACTTAGAATTATTATAGTGTATTATTCTAAAATTGTCCAACAAAGTGTGTCTTCACTTCTGTTGGGTCATATTCATTTTGGTGCACAAAGAACAGTTAATCGTGCAAACCCACAATAACCCCTAATTCTGCACGATCTCCGGTTAAGCAGCTCAAGACTAGGGCTTTGCCATAAGATATAATAAGAGGCTCTATCTTTAGGAAGTGCAATCAAACTAATTACAAATACTCAGATTTAAGTGGGCAATAATTGTATTTTTCTAAATGTCCCAGACTCTCACAGGTCAAACCTGGAACGAACTGTCTGTTGTACAAAGATACTAACTTGTAATAAGTGACTTAATACAGATATGACTACAATTAATATGTTTGGTATTAAAACAAATAAACAAACATAAATATACAACTTTCAATCATTAAATCTAAATAAGTACACATGAGCTGATACAGGTCTGCACTGGCCCGTTATTATGGCACTTGTAAGCTTAGTGTTAAAGCTTATGTATTTTTGGACTGTTAATAAATTATCTTACTGGCTTAAAGAAATATAGATATACCACAAGCACTGCACTCACAGACACCCTTCTTGTCCGTTTTTGTGGGTACAGCTCTGCCACTTCTGACCCTGCTAATGGAACAATTAGAACCATGTGTGTCCATATTTAACTTTTATCTCTTAAAAGATAAACACAATCACCTTATACAGAACTCCCACTGTGACCTCATATGGACAGAGGAAACCGCAATGTAACCTGCAACCTGATTTTTTTTGTCAATCCAGAATCACCATCTCACTGGAATCTACATTCCCCCTTCAAATGTTTGCATTCATTGCCTTCATGTGTCTGTTTCCATATCAGAGGCATCTCGTTTTCCCCGTCTCTAACACCATTTTCTTTGCCACACCATGCCAACTACAAGGTCATTGTATGTACATCTGCAACCTTTGTCCTGACTACAGCTACTTAATATACAGGTACATGTTATTTAAAAAAAAAAAAATAATAACAAAATATAAAACCAAAGTGGGTTACATAATGTTGACCTTGAGAACAAAGTCTGAAATTCAGTGGAACTCTCTACAAATCAAGATTCTGGAGACAACTTTTTTCCAGACCTGGGTCCCTAGCATTTCTTTATACACCTTTAGATAGTAAAATATGACATCATTTTGTTAAATATTATCACAGCCCAAAGTTTCAATATGTTAACCTGAAGAAGTGATGAAGACACATGGTAGTACCTGCTCATAGATAACTGCTTTTTTAAACATAATGTCACGGTCCCTTCCTTCCTAGAATGCCACTTCAGGGCATTTGGATAAAAGGTGCAGTTATATATGACAGATGATAAAATTATAAAGTATAACAATCCAACAGGTTCATTTAATTTCTGCCATTAAATATTCTCAGCGTATTTTTTTAGACTTACTATATTCTTTGTATGTCCTTGTGAAAGTGCTCTTCTCTCTCATCAGTATCTCCGTACAGGAGGTAGTCCTTGGAATGCCGTTAATGTGTAGAGGCACTTGGGGGAAGGAGTATCCCAACCTGTAAGGCTGCATCCACAGTGTCATATTTCCTGTGTGGTAATTCCAACATCCAGGACTGAACAATATTTTCTTTTTTCCCTTTATTTTCAGGTTTAGGAAGCACCAGCTGCATCTATTAAATTCAAAAGCACAGTTGGATCCGAAGATTAGAGGTACCAAATTTCTCAATCTTCTAAAATTAGAGAAAGGAATTGGGTGGCCGAGAAAGGACAATAACATTTGCAGGTTAGAAGGATAACCATATGGATTCTGCAAGTGACTCGGATGATATCTACCTCTTATGACTTATTGTGAGACCTCGCAACACCAGACTGGAAAAACTGGAACTCAGGTTGTGCATTTCGCCACAAAAAAACAAGAGTAAGAGATCAGTGTGAGTGACTGTACATATCAAGAAGGAGGAACAAGCAGAAACAAGAAGAGAGAAAGATTGCAGGGCATCCTTCACATCTGTGGATAAACCAGACTATCTTACAGTGAGCCTGTCCATCTTTGAGCTTGTCAGTTATTACTTAAAGAAAATAGAGGGCAGTGTATGGCATTTCAAGAGAGTTCCCTGTCAGTCTGTAAATATAAAAATCTGAACTCCTCCTGACTGTATTCACTGAGGTCAATAGTTCACCTTGGTGACTGGTCTTTCACGACCCCCACAATCTGCCAGCTGGTTGACAGAGCGCTTGCGGTTGCGTTTAAGTTTAGAGTCCTTGTCGAAGACTTCACCTGAGCGAAGCGCCGATACGAGATCATCAAACTCCCCCACCTCCTCTGACACATTGCCTCCGGTGCTTTTCTTTGCTCGTCTTTCTCGCTCCCGCTGGTCCTTTAGCTAGGATGGATAAATGAACAGAGATTCACATTTAAAATAGCCATGAAAATACAGAGTAGCAGCACCATAGTATTTTTAGTATATATAAACACATAATATATGATTATTAGAATTTGTTTGTTGAAATGTATTAACTTCATGTACATGGCAAAGTGGCAAAGCTGTGTATTTTCATCTCCTGATTATTATGATTTACTAGATAATACGTCGAGTGTACATTTACATTGGTCACCACTGGTCACATCAGCGGTTTTGACTGTCTACACTGGATGTGGGAACCAACTTATTATCAGTGACTCTGTATATGCTGGATTCAGAAGACAGATATATTTCTGATTTACTCCATGTGCTTTTGTTTTGAACATTGGCTGTGACACATCCAGTTTAGACAGCCTGCTGGAGTGCCTGCACAGCCTTTAAAAGGACCCCAGCATTAAGAATGAGAAGATTTTTAACAAGGTACTGAGTTGAGGATGTTAGAAATCGAGGCACAATGTCATGAAGGGTCTGCAAATACATGTTTTTCAAAGATGAAAGAATGGAAACTACTGGATGTGACAGCAGGTCCATCGCAAGGTGTAAAAAAAAAAAAAAACGTTTATGTAAATTCTGATTTACAGATAATTGATACATTTTTCTATACACTGACATTAAACCTTGTCAATAAATGACCACTGTTCTGCATGGCTAAAGGAAAAGCAGTCCTCTTTTCATGAAAAAAACCCTTCAACATCAATGTAAGTAAGGTTCAAGAAAACCAGATGTTAATGAATAGAGACCACAAAGACAGAACAACCTCGAATCAAGTGTGAAATTATTCAAAAGCGTAACATTATCTGTGGATCCTGTAAGCATCTGTGTGTGCATTTCTGTTTTAGGCCAAAAGATGTACCATGGCCTCCATGCGCATTCTCCTCTCTTCCTCCTCTTTGCGTCGCTGCATGTTCTCCAGGTCGTGTCGGGCCTCGCTGAACGACTGCAGGAAGATATCAAATATTCCAAAAAACTCATCCGGTTGCATGCAACCTTCCTCCTCGCCAAAATTCTTCAGAGACTTAGAAAACTGTATTGAAGAAAAAGAGAGGGGATTGATAATGAGGATGAGTGTGGATTGTGCTGAGAAACAACAAAGAAACACAAATGAGTGGAACAGCTTGATTGACAAAACAAATGCAACACATGGGGAAACCCATAACTTGGAAGATTTCATTGTGAGTGGGTTCCACCCTTGAGAGGGTAGCTTATTACCAGTGTTACCAACCAACACGTTCTCACTCCCAACTTATCAAATATTGACGCTTGGTCAGGACCCCTTGGTCACGAGACATACAAGAGCCAATAGCATTTCACAACCAAGGTTTCTTCTGGCAGCATTTTTGGAATTTGCACACAGACTGCACACACAGGATGAGCTTTATGGCAGACGGAGACGGCGATCGTGTCTATTCCTCTCACAAATCAATAATTTTGCCTCGGAAGTCTTGTAATATTAATACTTTTTGAATAAACTAAGACTGTAGTTGTATCTGCATGTTATATCTTGTGTTTTATTGACAAATGGTAGGTTTAGGGGCATGGGTTGGGTTACGTGCTCATAAATGTGTAAATAGTGTAATATAAATAAAACTGTAGTGACTGTTTACATTGAAAAATCACACCTCAACATATATGCAATAATGGCAATATTATTACCAAATATATAATTTAATCATGACGATAAAATCGTGTGTAATCAATCAATCGTCTGTATCGTGTATCTTGTCAGTGTGTGCACTTGCTTGGCCATTTGTAGTTGATAAACAGGAAAGTGGGTCCAGCTGAATTGAAATGATCATTTGTTGGATTGGTATAATAAAGGTTATTATACCGCGGCAGCGGTCGCGGCAGTCGTCGTGTGAAGCCCTCTTAGTGTGAAGACCAAAGAGTGTAAAGACCATCGACTCTACCGTGCGACTCCACCAGGCAGGGACACCGGCAAGGGATAGTAGTAGCTTTTTATTTAATTTTTTCATTGATATGTTTATTATTGAAATGTTTTTGTTATATGCATGTGTCAATTTTATTTAATTTCTTTATTTTCTTAAATATGTGGGTAGATAGTATATAGAGTTGTAACTTTTTAGTTTTAGTTACTTTTTCTTATTTGTAAGTCGCTTTGGACAAAAGCGTCTGCTAAATGACAAAAGTAAAGTAAGTAAGTAAGTAAGTAAAATTCCCAATGCCTTTTGCGTCGGTATACTGACGCCAGGGGTTTCTTATTTAAAGCAGTGGAGGACCCTGCACGTCAAAAAAGATGCTAAAAGGATACTCACAAAGCATCAATATGTGAGGAGTTGGGATTGAGAATGTGTTGCACCAATATAGTGACTTCGTCCCTAGATTGAGTGACTTTTCAGACCCCTTTAATGAGGTTTCTTTCTTTCGTTTCGTTTGTTTTTTTATGAATTGCCTAGTGACAAGTCTAGAAACTTCTTGGACAAACCTTTTCTAGTTTCCGAGACTTGTAGGTATGTTTATGTTGTCATGTAGTGACATTTAGAAGACATGTTTTTAGCTACTTTCCACTGAAAGTATTCGGCAACAATGCTATTGCTAATGTTGGGTAATATGACTCTCAGAAAAAAAGGTACAAAAGCAATACCCTTTCAAAAGGTACACTTTTGTACCTTATTTACCTCTAAAGTCGTGGGGCAGTCGTGGCCTAATGGATAGAGAGTTGGACTTAAAACCTAAAGGTCATGGCTTCTGAGTCTCGGGCCGGCAGGTATTGTAGGTGGGGAAGTGAATAACCAACACTCTCTCCACCCTCAATACCACGACTGAGGTGACTGCTCCCCGGGTGCCGCAGCATTGGCTGCCCACTGCTCCGGGTGTATGTTTACTACTGTGTGTGTACACTTGGATGGGTTAAATGCAGAGCACAAATTCCGAGTATGGGTCACCATACTTGGCCACACACCACTTCCCTTTTCCTTTCCCTAAATCAGGGGAGGTAAACTCAGTTCCTAGAGGCTGTCCTGCAGAGTTCAGCTCCAAACCTAATCAAACACACCTGAACCAGCTAATCAAAGTTGGTTGGAGGAAAACTTTGCAGGACAGTGTCCTGTGCAGGTGCCTGACACGTCTTCCCTAAAGGTATACATCTGTTTTTAAAAGGGTACAGGCACTGTGACAGCTTTTGTACTTATGTGTGCATGGTGTAATAGGTCAAGCCTGGTTTGATGACCATATGCCCTCTTATCACAACCAGCTGTCTGCTTCATGAATGCCGAGACAGGAAGATGAATCCTGTTGACTGTGAAAGCCCAGAAATCACAAACCCATCACTTGGGAAGTAAGCTTGCAATGATCCGATATGGTAGTCATTAGTGCTCTTTGTTTTGTTTTGGAACAAATATCCCAAAGATGTTTTGATCTCTACTTAAAAATGGACTGCTTGAAATACATAAATTGTAGACAGATGTTTGTGGCAAACTAAATGTAGATATGCAAAAAGTGCATCCACTTTTACTATGGTTTGGCATAAGAAGGTGCCAAAGGTCTTTGCTCCAAAAGCCATTTGAAGAAGGTCTGTTTGTCAAGAGAGTATATACTGGGTCTTCGTCCACAGTAGATTTGCCATGGGGAACTCATTCGTCTCAACTTTAACTTGCATCTCTATCAAGTTTTTTTGTCTCAGTTCTGTGGAGCAGCTAATTATTTCATAAGAGACACTATTCCATGTCAAGCCAAAACTGTTCTTTTTTTATTATGAAACTGAAACAATAATTCTGCTTTCCAGCACTGAGCTTTAGCTTGTCATAGATCTACCATTTTGAAGGCATATGCAGTCCTGAGACTATGGAAAGAATCTTAAAATCTCTAGTTAAAATCTCAACCTTTAGGTGGTGAGTGCCCCAACAACTACTGCACAAGCCATCAGAGGAGAGATCTGTATCTTCAACATCTCAGTGTTGACAATACTCTACCCTTGTTCTCAGCTGTAATGTTTGTGTTAATTTTGGCTCACCTCAGACGACAGAATCACTTACAGGAGAAGGAATTCTGACCCGTCGAGGGCAGCAGGAAGAGGTAGATCTGTCTGAAAAGCACAGGGAGGTCTTTGTGTCCAAATAATTTGAAGAGCTTCAAGGTCAGCCATTTCTTGTGAAGTCCCTCAGAACTTTTATGGCTTTACTAAGTCAATAATTTGGATAATGGTGGACTGGGTTAAATTGACGGTTCTGTTCTGGGGACTGGAGCTCGGATAAAGATTCTGTCAGTCTACCCAGTGACCAAAACATATCCCTACTCACACTTTCCACCACCACAGAAAAGCCCACCAACATACTCACAAACACACATGGACAAATCCCAAATGTATTCCCAATGGCTTTCAGAATGGTTCTCTTTCATGTATTTGAGAGTTGGGGACATACCATAGCGGGGGTGGAGTTGAGACCAAGCCACATTTCAAAAGAAATAAATCTCCTCAAACCCTTGAGTAAAAACCCTGAGAAATTTAGGATCGGCTGCCGGGATTCCCCGGGATGTTTAAGTCATCATGCCGAGCCAGGAAGGGTACACAAAGCCCTCTCTTTTCTCTGTCTTTTTCGTTCTTTCTCACTCACTCCCTATTCCTTCTTCCTTCTAAGATGTCAGGCTCCAGTCCATGCACAGGGTTGGCAGAGCTCAAAACGATAAAGAAGGGCAGTTGGGAAGGCCTGCTGGGCTCCTCCAGAAAGGGCCTATCCTTCCACGATTCTCTAAAAAGCCCAGCTCCACTCTACAACCCTCTACTGTGACCCACTCAAAGACCCTGTTCTACTCTTAACAATAACTCTAAGGTCATTTTGGAGAAAACATTTTCAGCCCTAGGCACTGAGCCAGGCCTCTTGTTTTCTCTCTCTCTGCCAAGGAACCTTTGTGTGATTATATCTAGCTAAAATAAAAACCTTTCTTTTGGAATGTGGGATGAAAATGAATTCAATAGCTTTATTAGGTTGGGTATTTAAGGATGGAGGTTAAAAAGAAAGGGAAATAATTGTGACTGAATAATTAAGTGAAGATGTTACCTTATCTTTGGCTTCAGCGAGTAGTTCCTCGAGTTCAGAGAAGCTGAAGCTAGCAACTGTGATGAAGTCACTGACCACTGGGACAAACTTGTCTCCCCAGTCACATGCTCGGCTCTGCTGGTATTGTAACTCCTGATGTAAACAATACAATTTTGATTCAATTGGAATTGATCTCTTTTTTGTTGCTCCTAATTAAATCTGACTACAGATGGTTTTTTTTTTGTTGTTTTTTTTTACTGATTAACTTTCTAGGAAGTTGTAGGAAATGTTTTGAAATCACAATTAGAATGTAAATAAAATAAACATGTTAGGCAATTTTTATATTCTCTATATTCCTATACTCTTATATTCCTATTTTTCACTTTTTTAGGACTAGTGTGACAAAGACCAAAGTGACATGTATTAGTTGTGTAACTGTTCCTTTCTACGAGCAAATTGGTAATATTTTCTAACAAACTCCATCAACATTACACAAAAATAAAATAAGTTTACATATCAAGGAATTATTTGGATACAAAAAACTGTGTACTGTTATTATGCCAAACATTTATTATAATGCAATGATTTTTGGAGATTTCACTGAATGCAACTATATCAATCAATATCAATAATTGTATTCCCGTTCTCACAGACAAATTTTCACAAAATAAATAAGAATACATAGTTACCAAAAAAGTTGTAGGCAGAAGCCTTGCTTATTATGCTTATAAGTTAAATAACAAAAAATAAACAATATTACAAAAACATTTCCCAAAATGTACAAACATAATTCAAAACAAACATAAAAATACACACTCCAGCTTAAATTTTTGTAACAATACAACCACAATTTATTAATACCGAGCCATATAATTGTTTATCACCTTATTTTTATACATTTTCTTAAATTGGCAAAGTGAATTACATACTTTTAGTTCCTTATCACATTTATTCCATAGATTTACCCCTTTAAGAGATAAGCACCTACTTTTGCATTAGTTCTTGCCCTTACATTTTTGAACATATACAATCCTCTTAAATTATACTCACTTTCTCTTATTTTGAACAGACTCTGAATAGAATTGGGAAGTAAATTATTAGAAACTTTGTACATTAACTGTAAAGTATATAAATCAACTAAATCTACAAATTTTAATGCATGTAAACAATTTACTTGTTGGTAATAATCAACCCTTTTAACAATCCTAATAGCTTTCTTTTGTAACATATATATTGAATGTAAATTGGTTTTATATGTGTGACCCCACACCTCCACACAATAAATAATGTATGGAACTATGAGCGCACAATACAATATATATCAAGTTTTTTTCATTCAAAATATGTTTTATTCTATTAATATTGCAATGGATTTGGACATCTTTGTTTTTACATGATTAATATGTGATTTCCAACATAATTTATGATCAATTATAACACCCAAAAATGTATTTTCGTACACTCTTTCTATTTCCTCATTATTAATCATTAATTTCACTTTATTGTTACTTTGTCCATTAATGAATATTATAAACTTTGTTTTACTTCAATTCAGTGACATCATCTGTTATCATCAAACCATTTTTTGAAAACCTTCAGTTCTATTTCCACTGTATTCAGAAGTTATTCCAAACTTTCCCAGAACAATATAAATTAGTGTCATCAGCAAACAAAACCAGTTTTAATACTTTAGACACTTTATAAATATCATTTATGTGCAGTACAACAACTTAGGGCCTAGCACCGAACTTTCATTAAATATGATTTAACACTATTAATTTGTACAAACTGATATGTCATCGAGGCAAGCAAAAGCTTTCCCTCTTATACCATATCTCTCCAGTTTCATCATTAATAATCCATAATCAATAGTGTCAAAAGCTTTTTTTAAATCTACGAACACCCCCACAGTATATTCATTATTATCCAATGAAGAAGAAATCTCTTCTACCAGTTCCATCACAGCCATTGTTTGATCTAAAACCATACTGACGATCACTCAATAATTTGTGTTTATCTATAAAATTGTTATAAAATATTTTCTCTAAAATTTTCGAGAACTGGGAAAGAAGAGAAATTGGTCTGTAGTTGGAAAAACAGTGACGATCTCCATTTTTAAACATAGGAATAACTTTAGCTGTTTTCATATTACTAGGGAATATTCCTGTTAAAAAGGACTGATTACAAATGTGTGTAAATAATTTTACTATATGTTCTATAATATTTTTTATTAACGACATGTCAATATCATTACAATCAGTGGAATATTTATTCTTACATTAGTTAACAATGTTGAGTATTTCCTTTTCATCAACTCCCCTTATAAACATTGAATAATCATTACTGGAAATATTCATTTCATCTATCCTATCCCAAAGTTCTTCATTTTTGCTAAATTGCTCCCAATATTTACAAAATACTCATTACATTAATTGACAATGTCATTCATTTTATTTATACTTCATTTATCATCATTAACAAAATCATTTGGGTAATCAACTTTCCCAGTATTCTTTTTAATTATAATATTACTTTCCATGTTGTTTGTATATTATTCTTATGCTTGTCCAATAACTTATTATAATAGTCATTTTTACTAAATCTTATAATACTTATTAATTTATTTTTATATGTCTTGTATTTATTTTCTGCTTGTATAGGTCTAGTTGCTAAAAACTATGGCAAGTGTCCAAACATAAACACATATAAATTTGTGGGTGAACTATATTCATCCATTATCCACAAAAGTTGTTTGTATAAAGCTTCTTTACAAGCAGAAAAAATCAGTAGCTGACAAACCGCTGTCAAAGAGTGTTGCAACAGTGAGAAAAATAAATAAATTATATATATATATATATATATATATATATATATATATAAATAAAGGGTTATGTCAGTAATGTTTCAGGGTACTTCTGATGAGAACGCTTTAAGTTGGATAAATAAATGATGGATGACTCACCGCCTCCAGAACTTTCAGGCCGCTCCTAATGATGAACATTTCCTTCTCCAGCTCAGCCAGACTGTGAGAGTAAATATGTGACAACTGAGACACAAAACGGCCTAAGCCTATCAAAAACAATAGTAGATACTATATTTATGCTCAACAGTATGCAGTTTGTGACTCACTGGACTTTGGCAGCTTCTGGTATAGTTGCCAAGTCCTGTTGAATATTGAGGATGTCAGGGTAATTTTTCTCAAAGATCATGATCAGGTAATGCAACATGGTGATGTTCCTGTAGAAAATGCATATAAAATTATTCATTTATTTCAAGTTTAAAGCAAAAAAAAAGACTTACCAGTGTTATTAATCCACATTTAGTGATTGTCATACCATAATGTGAACTGAATGTCATTCATCAACAAATTATTTTTTTAAACAGCGAATGGATGCTTTGCAATTTTAAGAGATGTGATGCAATTTATGCTAATAAACTTATATGAAAACAGAACTTAAATTATTTTATTAGAATAAAAAAACAAAAACAAAAAACAATGCCCTGTGTGAACATTTTTAAAGGGGTCATATGACATTGATAAAAAGAATATTATTTTGTGTATTTGGTGTAATGCAATGTGTTTGTGGTTTAAAGTTCAAAACACACATTATTTTCCACATACTGTACATTATTGTAGCTCCTCTATGCTCCGCCTTTCTAAAATGCGTAGATTTTTACAAAGCTCATCATTCTGAGAAGCAAGGTGTGCTCTGATTGCGTTGTGATTGGCCGAATACCCCAAGCGTGAGACGGAAATGTTACACCCCTTACCGTATTGTGATGCCGTGTCCCGGCGAGACGAGACTAAAACAGTAAAACCCATTACAAACGAGGCATTTGTTGCATCCAGTGGGGACATAATTACTGATTATAATGACTTTTTATGTCTCGCTTTGCATCGCACCGCGTAAACATTACCATGTCTGCATTTGTGATCGGAGAAATGACAAAAAACAAGCACAACTCTACACAGCTCAAAACTCACGTTTGAATCGTCAGTAGCAGAAACGTACTTACAGGCTGTGATTCAGAAGTGTCAGACTGTCCTTGGAATTGCCCCACTTTATAGAAACAGCCTTTGTGCAAGCCTGCACGCAAGGCTACTCTCCTGCCAGGTTCAGGAAATAGTCCTCCGTAAATTGCGCCGCACTCTAATATTTGGGTTGAACTGTTCTGGAACAGTGTTGTAAATACAACTTAACCACTGATTTTTAGTTCTCTTTTGGAAGCCCAAACAAAGTAGTTTCGCTTTCACAACGAAACACAGCGTCTCCAGGACATGGCGTACTACATGTAGTACAACAGTACTACAGCCAGAATAAAAATCACGCACCCTATCTTTGCGTAAACATTTGGGCGGTGTTATGAAAATCTCCCCACACCGTGACGTAGACATGTGGGGGTGTGTTTAAATGAGCCGTTTTAGGGGGTCTTAACTTTTATAAAGAATATCTCTTTGGTTTTGAGACTTTAGTCTTTGCAACTTCAGGGATCTTATCTATGCATGTACAGCTTGTAACACTCCAAAGAGAAAGGAAAACTTGAAATCGCATCATATGACACCTTTAAGTGACAACAAAAATGTACTAAAAAAATTCATAAAGTTGACTGATTACACCAATTCTGTAAATTGCATTTAACATCTCAATGGTAGCAGTGGAAAGTCTAATAGATGCATTGACTGAAAACAGTGACATTAATTGATGCATTCAGATAAACAAGCTAAAAACCTCTTCATTGACCTCTGACCTGTCTATACTTGACTTGGTGTCTATGATCTTGTTGAGGCTGGACACTTTGAAACCATATGCGTTGCCCCTCTGTCCTTTGTTCATGAAGTTCCCGAATGCCAAAACCACTTCCAGAACCTGTGTCAGGCGCTTACTTCTCATCACCTCACGTGACGCACACAGAATAGCTAAAGATATAAGAAAAGATATCAAAGATATTACTGTAGCCTCCATGATGTCTATATAGTAGTGACATATTTATAATCAGGCAATATGGGCAACATGATATTCTTTCACAGACTTAACTGGAATTTGTTGAATATTAAGTGTTTATCACTTCTGGATTAAGATTCATATAGGTCATAAACAGGCTCAGGAGATGTATGCAGAATTCACCAAAGCTTATATACACTCACCTAAAGGATTATTAGGAACACCATACTAATACTGTGTTTGACCCCCTTTCGCCTTCAGAACTGCCTTAATTCTACGTGGCATTGATTCAACAAGGTGCTGATAGCATTCTTTAGAAATGTTGGCCCATATTGATAGGATAGCATCTTGCAGTTGATGGAGATTTGTGGGATGCACATCCAGGGCACGAAGCTCCCGTTGCACCACATCCCAAAGATGCTCTATTGGGTTGAGATCTGGTGACTGTGGGGGCCATTTTAGTACAGTGAACTCATTGTCATGTTCAAGAAACCAATTTGAAATGATTCGAGCTTTGTGACATGGTGCATTATCCTGCTGGAAGTAGCCATCAGAGGATGGGTACATGGTGGTCATAAAGGGATGGACATGGTCAGAAACAATGCTCAGGTAGGCCGTGGCATTTAAACGATGCCCAATTGGCACTAAGGGGCCTAAAGTGTGCCAAGAAAACATCCCCCACACCATTACACCACCACCACCAGCCTGCACAGTGGTAACAAGGCATGATGGATCCATGTTCTCATTCTGTTTACGCCAAATTCTGACTCTACCATCTGAATGTCTCAACAGAAATCAGATCAGGCAACATTTTTCCAGTCTTCAACCGTCCAATTTTGGTGAGCTCGTGCAAATTGTAGCCTCTTTTTCCTATTTGTAGTGGAGATGAGTGGTACCCGGTGGGGTCTTCTGCTGTTGTAGCCCATCTGCCTCAAGGTTGTGCGTGTTGTGGCTTCACAAATGCTTTGCTGCATACCTCGGTTGTAACGAGTGGTTATTTCAGTCAAAGTTGCTCTTCTATCAGCTTGAATCAGTCGGCCCATTCTCCTCTGACCTCTAGCATCAACAAGGCATTTTCGCCCACAGGACTGCCGCATACTGGATGTTTTTCCCTTTTCACACCATTCTTTGTAAACCCTAGAAATGGTTGTGCGTGAAAATCCCAGTAACTGAGCAGATTGTGAAATACTCAGACCGGCCCGTCTGGCACCAACAACCATGCCACGCTCAAAATTGCTTAAATCACCTTTCTTTCCCATTCTGACATTCAGTTTGGAGTTCAGGAGATTGTCTTGACCAGGACCACACCCCTAAATGCATTGAAGCAACTGCCATGTGATTGGTTGATTAGATAATTGCATTAATGAGAAATTGAACAGATGTTCCTAATAATCCTTTAGGTGAGTGTATATATATATATATATATATATATATATATTGGCTAATTTGTGCTTTTAGCTACCATTAAGAGTATAGTACCCTCAGCTCTGTTAAACACATTTTACCACAAGTAATTCCATTGCACAGAATGTGCAGAAAATGTGGAGAAAGCCTGGGCCCAGTCATGAGCACATTTCTGATCAACTGAAAAATGGTAAAAATAGTTTGCCAGAGGATAACATATTGAAACCAAATTATTCTGTAAGAGGGACCAAAAGGCAATTGAAATCATTTTATGATCAACACGATTCACTATACAAGATCAGTACCCACAGTAATGTCAGCATGAACGAGCAAACAAATAAAGACATTTCTAAAAAAAATTAAACACTTTCTTTTCTCCCAGTTCCAGTTTACACAAATGAATTACACAGCCCAGTGTAAAACCCTTTGTTTTCCAGAAAGTCCAAATTACTAAACAATACTGGTACTAAACTGATGTTTAACCTCACCATGTTTTTGTGAGTGTGGTGAACTAGTCTTAACTCCAGTTTTGCCTCACAGTTCCCATCATAGAGCCACAGTACTGCAGTCGCTCCAGCGGGAACAAGAAAGAGTATGCAACTTTGATGCCTGTCCACAATTTTCCCGCCGCCAGTTTCCCACAAAAAGCGTTTTCCCGAAGGATCTTAGCCAAAGTTAGACTTCCTCTGCCTGAATGTTAAAACAGTCAAAATGCCTTCCCGTTGACACGATTTAATGTGCAAGGGTGGGCCAGAGAAGTCCTTCATTTGTTTTGTCTGTGTTGATGGCACCCATTCTTTCTGCTCTATAAAGCTTGATCAGTGTATGTACTGATAAATTTGAGGATATGCAAGGTGTTAGTGATCTTTTCAGCTATTTAAATTCCAATCTGTTTTTCACACAAAGCTAATGTATGGCAATGCATCACATTATGGAAAAGAGCAGCATGAACAATCTTCAAAACATCTCCTGTGTTTCTCAGAGGAAAGGAAATCTTTTTTTTTCTTTTTAAATTACATTAGGTAGATCAAATGATGATGGTGTATTTGTTTTTGGTTGATCTGTCCCAGGGATACCAAAATCTGGCTTGAGATCCACTTTCCTGCAGAGTTTAGCTCTAACCCTAATCAAACACACCTGAGCATACTAATCAGTGTCTTCAGGATCATTAGAAAGGTGAGTTTCAGGGTAAACTCTGCAGGAAAGTGGATCTCGCGAGCCAGATTCGAGGTTCACTGATCTGTCCCTTTAAGGTTAGCTAAGATCATCATAAATGTGCAGGGACAGGTCTTTAACCAGAATTTTGGCAGGCTTATGTCTATCTGAAGTACTATGCAAGAACATGCATGCCATGACTCTTTCTTGAAAAGCTTGAAACTCTTTGAAGAAAAAAGCAGCGTTTATGAGAACAACTCTCCCCTCTCAACATGTGCCAGCTTTCCAAAACAGCCTCCGTGGAAACTCTGTTCTTTATTTGAACTGGAGATAAATTCAAGTATAAAAGCCACACACACTCACAAACATACCAGCCCTGACTCATGCTCTAATATCCACTTCTCCCAAATCACATTTATACAGCCGTTTCTGGCCTTTATCACTTCAATTTGAGCCTGTGTTAATTTGCTAAGAAACACCTCCAGTAACATTCCTTCTAAACCTACCAACCTTCAACCTTTGGTTTTATTTCTGCTAGACGCTCTGCAAACTTCTTTTTGAAGAAAAGAGACTGGAGCCTCTGTTGATAGTGGTCGATTCTGAAAGAGAGAAAGTCGTCAAAATTATTCAGTTTTAGATACTGGATTGAATCTTACAAATGCCACATTTCCTCCCAAAATGGACATATAGATATATTAATTATATTTTGTAATTCTCATTATTCTCAAAGGTATTTTACTTCATTACGTTTAAAGATAAGGTTTAAAACTGCTGGAATATAATGATAAATTATCATAAAATTACATTATATAGATTAAATTAGTAATGAGAAGTATTTATTTTCCCACATTACAGTAAGGATATATGGGGACGGGTCAAATAACGTAAAATTAAGAATCTCTCAATGTCATGAAAAAAAAAAAAAAAATGTTAGCACTTTATTTTACATGTTTGTGCTTACTATAAGAACTATATACAGACCCTGAACCAAAACCTTCAACCTAACATTATTTATCCATATTAATTACAAGTAGTTATCTTACATTACTCAGCATTTTCTTGTGTAAGAAACATATTTTACCAAGTATGCAAACATAGCTGTGGGTGCTTAGCTAGCACAAATACTTGTTGTTTGGTTATTAGCTATTAGATATGCAAGTATGCATGCTTGTCAAAGATGGCTGCATTCATGCTCTTGCGTAAAGTACGTTTCTGGCCTTGTGATAAATGGTGTTTCTTTGGAGGTAAAATATGCTGGAGAAATGTAAATAATGCCTGCCAATCCTGGTTTGTTGCCTGTTGTTTAATTAATGCAATTCAGTATTAAATCTTCTGATCAAGAACTTTCAATAGTATTATTCTTCACTCGTCCAAAGTAGGTTTTTTTATTTCTGAAGTCATACACCATTGTGCTCATTTATCAAATGCATTTAATCTAAGATTCAATTATTTCGCAGTACCTGCTCATCTCAAACAGGAAGCGGTCAGCCCGGGCCATGCGCTCAAGCTCATGTTTGTGTTCCTCCAGAAGGTCAATATCACTTTTCTCAGGAACAAACTTCAGCAGCTGTGAATACACAATACATGTACCCATAGAGAGTGTTTACTCGTAGGTAATCAAAGTTCTGATTAAAAACATTGTAGTTATATATTTCTTGATGAATCCATTAGATAGTCCTCACCTGCTCTAACATGTCTTTAGCCAGCTCCTCCCTCTCATCCATCTCCAGAATGGCTCTCTTTATCTCTTCGTTGCTCATTTTTAACCTATATGGATGGACAGAAATGTTTTTTTTTAATTATGTAAACTGTTAATATTTAACATGTTATTAAGACAGTAGAAACACCAGTAGTATGCCAAACCATTTATTTATGGTTTGGCACGAGAGGTTAGGTATGGTCTTTGGTACAATCAATGGGTATCATTCACTAATAAGTGCGTACGTTTTTCGTATTTATACGCACATTTGAACTTCTCACGAAAACTTTCCGCCTAATTCACAACACGTGCGTACGCACATGAGCTTGTTCTTAAACTCGTTCTTCTGTTAGTGAATCTTCTAAAAGAGCGCCCGCGTGCACGAGGTTAGTGATTAGCATAATACACGCCCAAACCAGCTCCATGTATGGGCTTTCCGCAAAGCGGCACTCGTAAAAAAAAAAAAAACACAAAGAAAAATAACTTTGACAATAATGAACGTGAGGTTTTGCCGTCGGAGGTGGAAGCAAGAAAAAATGTGTTATTTAAAAGCAACTGAACAGCCATTCGTCACTCTCAGCAAACATGTCTGTGCGCCAGAGCCGGCGCCAGGGCACCTCTATCGGGGGGCATTTAAATTTCTAGGGGGGGGGGGGGGCACAAATCACGTTGTGTGTGCGTGTGGGGGGGGGGGTGTATTCGTGAAGAGCGTGCAATCTGTGATCGCGTGCAGTTGCTGACGCTCGCTAAAGCGTTCAATTGCTTTCTTATGTGCGCTGTTTTATCGGTACTTTCGCTTTCAAAATCGATCGAGTTCAGCAAGGAGGGGAGAGGATGGAAAGTGGGGAGGCACAGTAACTCGTTTGGGGGGCCACGGCCCACGAGTGCCCCCCCTGTCTAAAGACGCGCTCTCTCCTTAGAACACGCGCCGCAATGTCTTCAAGCAGTACCAAGTGTGCCATGCCTCCAAACACAAGGTGAGAAACAATAATCACCGTTTATATAAGGATAGATCAGGTGATTAGTTGTTTGGACCTCTAATTTTATATATATATAGGCTATATATATATATATATATATATATATATATATATTTATAGAATTGGACCTCTAATTATACTTTATTATCAATTTTAACGTCTAGTTACTTTTCACCCACCCTGTACATAACATATCTAATTATATGTGGGGTTCTTTATACATGCTTATAAGGCCCCGGGCGTACATGATTATTGCGTACGTGTGGTATAAGTTGTTCTTGAATTTTTTCGTACATTTAGAATAAATTTTAGTACGAAAGTTTTTGATGAATCATGATTTATTCGTGAAAACGTCCGTACGCACATTTCACGCAAAAATTTGTGAGTATGCATGTTTAGTGAATGAGACCCATTGTTCTCTCCCCTTAGCTCTGATCAATAAAAATCGGCCACATCAAAGAACACAGTCAAAGTTTTCCTGGCCTCATTAAGTTACTATGTGGCTCCTGGGCCACAGAATTGCATGAGATAGCCTGTTTCTCCCTTACGAGGGCACATTAATAAAATATATGTATGAATATATTACCATATATTCCATAAAAAGTGTCAATTTTGATTTCAAGGTGACTTTAAGAACTAGTCTGACCAACTATAATTTAGGCAATGGGTAATCTGTCTCTCCTTTCAGATTCAGATTATTTTTATGCAACTAAAATAAATTGTGACCAGGTATTACATAATTAGCCTACAATTTTAAAAACATTTTTCGCAAATTTTTACAATTTGGGCTTCATAACCGTAGCACCAGTTTTCCGGGATAACTAATAGGTTGACTTTGCTGACTCAGGACAAGTACATACTTGGAAAGCAGGATGACACAGTTTTGGGCCCTCCGTCCATCAATAACAGACAGTTCTTTGACTTTGCGTGAGCTCAGATAAAGGTCATCCATTGATCCTGTTTCTTTCTGCAGAAAAGGACAAAACGGTTTGGATTAATTTTCTTTATATTTAAAATAATGAATGAGTATTATGAAGCATTTTTGAATGAAAATTTTTCATTTACAGATATCAAAAACTAACTTATAATGTGGGATTGTGCTTTGGCTTGAATTTAGGCAAAGGTTGAAATTGTATTTATGAATCAACCAAAGCTTAGGACAATGCTTTCAATGCTGTTTTGAATAAACAATGAACTACATTTTTTTTGTCTTTCGAACCAGTTTTTCTAAACTGAATGAATCAGTGAAAATAAAACATACATTACTGTATATTCTTAACTTTCTGTGTCTCTCAAAAGGCCAGTAATCAGAACAGTGTGTCAAGAATAATCATGCAGCTGAAACAGCACAGATGCTTAAAAGAAGCTTAACTATTTCACCGAGAACAGACATCTATTTATAGGTCCAGACCGTTTCCTGTGCTGTGAATGTTCGATGAGGTTACATGGGTCATGTAACTCCACATTGGTCCAAAGAAAGCATACTTCTTACACACCCTGCAGCTCTCTCTGAGCAGCAACATGAAGAATGCGGGATAGGTGAAAGGTCATTACTTTCCACAACATGTCTCATCTACATTTTAGTCATGTGTGTATTAATGTTCAGTAATTACACACATTTGTGAAAATTACAGTTATTCAGCCAATTACTGTTCTATCACAGTAGTTTAGCCGATTCTTAAAAAAAAAACACCAATTAGTCACTCCAGGCATTTGAGAAGATAGATAATTCTACTACTGCAAGATGAGGCTGGATGTGAAAACTAGATGTCTAAAATCCTTAAAGGAACAGTTCCCTCAAAAATGAAAATTCCATTGTCATTTTAACCCCATGCTGCTCCAAACTTGCTCCTTTCGAAATTATACCATGATCAGGGGCTTTCAAGACTAATAAGGTATCACTATATCATAAATTAATATAAGTAAACATACTTTTACAGTCCTTTGTCATTTTTGGATATTGACAGTACCAGATTCCATTCATCATAACTGTATGGAAAATAACTATATAACATTCTTCCTAACATCTCATTTTGTTTTGTCAAAGACACAAGTCACCTAGAGAACAACATGTGGGTGAGAAAAAACTATGACAGAACTTCCAATTGTGGATTAACTATTCTTTTAAGATTTTAGTTCAGACTTTTCCATCATCTGTCACATTAATTCAGATTTCCTATGGTTACAGGGGCCAAAAAAGCTGTAATAGACAGATGCATGTAATACGATGGTGAATGTAGGGTTGCAAATTGCCTGGGGCAAAAATGCAACCAAATTGTACAAAAATGCCCCCCAAACTCAAGAAAAGGGGTCAAAAATCGAAAGAATAAATGAAACGTTTTGATTGCTACATTACATCTAGATTTGTTCATTTTGCATCAGATTTTTTTTTTTTCCGCGTTGAACATTATAGCCAATCACACACATGAGCTTATAAATGCATTGACCAGTCTGAGGCTGAATTCTTCACTCTCTTGAATTCTTTCATTATATAAAAAAAAAAGTTTAGGTATTACGTTAGTGACAGAGATTCACTGTGCAGCGTAGACAGCTTCAGTGATTGTAACAGGAGTTTCTGCAAGACTGCATAACTTGCACTAGACGGTCATTAAACGCTTCAGTGATCATTCTTTATATGCTTAAATTTCTCTATATAATTTATTACCAGTTTGAATAACCATTCAGTTTATCATGTTATTAAAATATGCAATGTGAAGTCTTAATATTCTGCTGTGTAAAAAGCAATAAACTAATTCACAACTGGTTGCATGCTTGTTATGACTGTTGAGCCATAACATGACAGTTTCCTTAAACACAGAAACATTTTTATTTATTCTATCAATCAACATTAATAATAATTATTAAAATATCAAGAACAATATTTGACAATAGTGAGTTTGTCATATTGCAGCCCAATGCTGTAATTAGTTTTTTCTTTTCTTTTCAATATTACAGCTTATATACTTCATGTAGGCTATTTAGATTATGTAATTTTGTAAATACATGTATGTCAGCTTTGAGAAGAATTAACAGTCTGTGTCAATAAACCTAAATGACATGCCAATTTGTTCCACAATTTCATGTATGGCTTTTTGTTGATGATAATAAAATTGTATTGGTAACCGTCTATACCAGAGATCTTCAACCCTGTTCCTGGGGACCCACTATCCTGAAGAGTTTAGCTACAACCCTAATCAAACACACCTGATGCGGCCAATCAAGCTCCTCAAGACTGCTTGAAAATTGCAGGCAGGTGTGCTGAAGCCGGTTGGAAATAAACTTTCCAGGAGAGTGGGTCCCCAGGAGCAGGGTTGAAGACCGCTGGTCTATACTATTCTGATTGAAGTAATTAGTCAAATTTAAGCATTTTACATAAAAGACAAAACACAGATACAACGTAGCAAATATTGCCGCTTAATAGAAACGTTCATTTCTGACCCCGTTCTGGCAGTAAAGTAGCTTTAATTGGACCAATCACTCACCTGCTTGAAGGATTGGTTAGTGAGCAGCTCCTGGCCAGGCAGTGGTACAGCAGCAGAGAAAAAAAAACAAGAAACATTGGAAGACATGCAGAAGTTAACAACTCAAGCAGCAGAACTACAGCAGAAGACTCAGCCAGAGCTAACTACAGCAAACATTCTCACAGGCCCCAGAATCGCTTGCAAAACTCTGAAGAAACTTTAAAAGTTACATTTGAAATCACTGACTAGTGTTGATAGTGGGCCTGAGAGCATATCTGCAGCATTTCTGCACTAAATGCACTAAAATACTACTTCATGCTTAAAGCACAGAAGCATCACAAGCCATTTCTTACAAGCCATTTAGCACACAACAGTTGCTTTAGCCACTGTTGTAAAACCTGAGGTTCCAAATATTATCTCTCCCTCTTTCTCTCTCTTTCACACACACACACACACACACACACACACACACACACACACCATATATTCTATCATTCTACACCAACCCTACACCTAAACCTACCCCTCACAGAAAACTTTCTACATTTTTATATTCTTAAAAAAACTCATTCTGTATGATTTATAAGTTTGTTTACCCATGGCGACCTCAATTTAGAGTCAGTGTGTGTATTTAGTCACCCCACCACACACACACACATTTCACAAACATAAATAAGAATGTCAGTACAGCTGTTACTTCAGAAGATCATTCCAGAAGTTATTTTAGAAATATCTGATTAATATTGAATGCAATAATTATTTGTTTGGTATCTAAGCACAGCTGAGATGTGACTCTTTTGTGCCACATTTGCATACTTGCTGCCTCTGGTAAGCTGAAAACATCTTCTCAATGTCCTTTAGGTCAAGAACTTTAAAGGCCCTTCTGTCATCAATCTCATACCAGATGGTACCAGTGATCTTGTTCTAAAAATCGGGAAATCAGGAAAGATGACTGTAATTAAGGGTTAGTCTCAGAAAATAAAAAAAAAAAAAATAAATGACCTAATCTCAGAAAGTATAACTTTGTATTAACTATGAGGAAGTACCACCAAATAAATAAATAAATAAAATAAAAACAGACTCACCTCTCCCAGTTTGGACCAGTTAAAGGATTTTAGTGGTTGTGAAGGTTGTGGGATGCTCTTTGTGCATAGGCTGGTTGTGGAGCTAATGGAAGCAGGTCCAGGTGGAGGTGGAACCCCAGAAAAGATGGGTGGGGCCCCAGGTGGGGGTGGAGGACCCCCCGGGGGAGGTGGTGGGGGTGGGCTGAAAAAAGCAATAGGTGGAGGAGGAGGAGGAGGGAAGATATCCATCATCATAGGTGGTGGAGGCAGAGCCATCGGGCTCCCAGGAAGCGGAGGGGGGACGGGTAAATGAACTCCACCATTCTTAAAGTGAAAAAGATCAAATTATTTGCGTAAAAAATGTTTGACAAATTTGCTGCAATGAATAAACCATCACATATAACTCATGTTTAACCAAAACAGCTTCTCTTACTAAACAACACAATAAAAACATCAACATAGAAGTTCTAACATTATTGTGCATTTGTTCTACTTTCTGATATCAAAGTAAATCATACAACTACAGCACACAAGAAATGAACAGATGGTGAACTCACTGAACTGTCACTAATGCGGGAGGACAGGTCTAATACTTGCTCCCTGGCAGAGCGCAACTCCACTCCTTCTTTCTGCAGTTTGTCCTTCATCTTGTTGAGTGTCTTCATCATATCATCCTTCTCTTGTGTCTTGGTCTCACACTCTCTTTCTTTCCTTTCCAGCCGAGCTATCAGCTCTACATGCTCTAAAAAACACATGTGCATTATCATTACATAAGTTCACCCAGGCTCAGCTATTCAAGACAGTGTGCACTCTTACCTTTTCTGAACTTTTCTGCTTGGTCTCGCCACTGTTTGACTTCATTCTCATTGACAAGCCTGTAGATGGAATGAAGTCTCATTGAGTTGCACTCATTTACACAAATGAGTTTAATTTTGCCCTATTTTCTACACTCACCTCAGTCATTTTCAATTTATATTACTGTTTGTTATTTGTCAACTGTTACCAAAAACAAAAGCCAACATTAAAGACACCATGAAAATTTCCTGTTTAGAATTTGAGCTTTTATGAGACCAAACAGATTGATTAATCTTTTTGTCCACAGAGGTGCATATAATTTTTGTCCAATAAAATACTCCCCAGAATGTCCCTTAATTATAAATTCTTCCTTCTTTCAACTAGTAATAAGAAGAGCCAAATGATGGCTCATCAGTATATTTTCTAAAACATCAACTGATTACAAAGCAAATGGGCAGAACTTATTCATTTTGAAGTTGCCTTCATTGGTCGCATGGGTTTGCTATGTGGTTTGTAGTCTGGCTGTGAAATATACAAAAGAAAACTGGTCATCAAGCTAATTCACGGGGTCTTTAAACCAAAGGGGCCGCTGTTAAACCGAAGCAATGACATTCAGTTGGGGAAGATTTCCTTAATAACATATTTATAACTTTTTTTTTAATACAAGATGTTAGTTTAGTCTGGTTGTGAATCTTTTTGTAAGTGGATTACTGTTTGAGGTTTAAGGGAGGATCTAGTAAAGAAATCTAAAGTGACACCTTGACATGCGTTGCTTTCCATAGCTGCAGAAAGAGGAAAATGAAATACAGATACATTAACATTAAATTTAAATACAGAAACATTTACTGCCAGCACTGGAGAAGACAATGAAAGATATATATGACTAATAAGAAAACAGGAAAATAGGATAAAGATACAGTTTCCACACAAACTGTTAACATACTGTAGAGGATTTATTGCACTATATTTAAAATGACTTTTTATTTAAAAAAAACAAGTTTGATTCTTTTGTAGGCAGACTGACGTTATGGGGTAACACAATCAATTGCCAGCTACAAGCCAACACTGGAAATAAAAATTCCATTATTTTATCTGTTCGTTTGGATAGCTTGTTGAAAATTGAGTGTTTAATCTTGTCATTTTACATTATTGACACACTATTTTGATATTGTGCAGTTGCTTTGCAGTTGCATTGTTAAAAGCGCTATATAAATAAAAGTGACTTGACTTGCTCCTAAACTGGTTAAAGAAACATAATTGCCCAAGATGTCTTAAATGCGACCGGTTTCACTAGGTCATTTTTTTGCAACTGGAAAGAGTTAAAGGGATACTCCACCCCAAAATGAAAATTTTGTCATTAATCATTTACCCCCATGTCGTTCCAAACCCGTAAAAGCTTAGTTCGTCTTCAGAACACAATTTAAGATATTTTGGATGAACACCGGGAGGCTTGTGACTGTCCCATTGACTGCATAGTAAATACCTCTGTCAAGGTCCATAAAAGTATGAAAAGCATCGTCAAAATAGTCCATCTGCCATCAGTAGTTCAATCTGAATTTTATGAAGCGACGAGAATACTTTTTGTATGCAAAGAAAATAAAAATAACGACATTTATTCAACAATTCGTCACCTCTCTGTCTCAGCGTAGCGCCATTTTGGAAATCATCCGATGGACGCAAAGTGCGTACGCCCTTCTCTGTCATCAGTAACGCATGGATACGCGGTTTCCATTCAAATCAGTGTAAATAAACGTACAATACATATCCATGCGTTACTGGTTGCGTTCCGAAGACGAACAAAGCTTTTACGGGTTTGGAACGACGTGGGTAAGTGAATATTGACAAAATTTTCATTTTGGGGTGGAGTATCCCTTTAAGACCTTATGGGTAAGCATGAGAAGACAAAAATTATGTCTGCTAGTCGTAGGTTTCCCTGTGCTTACACTTTCCAATGCCACCTTAAACATCTTCTGGCAGTGGCAAACTGGTGGAAATAGATCACACAGATATCCATGACAGTGAAAGCACAGCTGAGGTGATAAATGACCCAAGGACAAAATAAATAAGTGTTTTTTTTTTCCTGCCTAGAGAACTGTTGGACACCTGTGGTGAGCACATGGCTGGAAATTCAACATTCTTATGAACATTAATGACAGCAATACCAGTGTTTAGACTATAGAGTCTTGCGTCTTCCTTTAAAACTTCACAAAATTGTTTGATACCAGTTTCCCTTTTGGCCACAGCTTTATGATGCATTAACAGCATTGTAGAGCATCTTCTAGCATGTTAACAGTACCAGATCCCAGCAGTGTGCCACAATATAGCTTTGTGGTTCATTGCGCACAAAACATTTTAGAATCCCTACAGCGGGCAGTGAGATAGGGAGAGCTTTGATCAAGAACTAAAGATAATCCAGGACTTTATCATGGCTTTTTGGATTCAAAAATATTACTATATTCTAATAAACTAAACTTAAAGTTAACTTTTCATGAGTAGTATTATTATTTGAACATTTGATGGTTAAAATCATGTGCACAGTGTGTTTTGAACTGAAAGCATTTTGAGTTGGGCACTTACATTCTAATGATGTTCTTAACGTTGAAATTGTCCAGGGGTGAAACATCTGGATTTTCTCCCTTCTCATCTTGTAGAACAATTTGCTGCAGGATGCGGTCTAAAAGTTGCCATTGCTGTATACTGCCTGCGCCATGTTTATCTGAAAACATTTTACAAAGTCATAAACAAGCTTTTTTTGGGATATGATGTCATGGTAATGCCATGCTTTTCTGGACATGTAACATGATACATTTAAATGGTATTCTTGGAGCATGTACATATAGGGATAGTTAATTAAATACAAAGGAAATGATACAAAACACAAACATATACAGTGGGCACTGTTCCAAACTCAGTAAGCTGCCTACAAAGAAACTATTTCAATTTTCAAGGCATCACAGGCATGCTCCAAGCACAAAGAGTATTTCAAACACAAATTATTCCAAATAATACAAAGGGATATTTTGCATGGGTCAAATTGAAAAGTTCAGATGCTCACATGGCATTTGGAGGCAGTGCTGTAAGATAGATAGAAGGTGGGGGTAGGCATCTGTGTTGCTCAGTTTCTTCTTGATCAGCTCAAACATCTGCCCAGCACTCTTGGTGTCCACGTGTGTCTGGACAAAAAAACGTCCATTAATTTTTTTTCCAGTTAGGACATACAGGAAGCCAGGCATGTGCAAATCGGTAAAAGTTCTTACAATGTCAAAGCATTTGGCCAGTTCTAACTCATCCTCATTCCGCACCATCTCAAAAAAGTCCAGATGTCTGAAACAAACAAACACAGCCTTTCTATTAGAAGCAACAGTATGATGCATATACTGATTGTTAGGTGGAAAAGGAGCACCATTTTAACTGGTGTTTTGTACCTGTCGAGCGTGGCATTATCATGTGCTCTCAGCTTCTCGATGACTGGCTGAATTCCTAACATCAGAAACTCATACCTAAGATGAAGGCGAAACTCTAGACTGTCCTTTGAGAGAAACAAAGGAAATCATCATGTTAATAGTGTATATATATCATATAATTTTTTTTTTAATTTTAGGGAAGTTCTGTCATGAGCTGACCTCTCCAACCCCAGCATTCAACACAGCGTTTATGAATGACATGATGGCTGTCTTCAGATTAACTTCATCCCTGTAGTGTCCTGTGCTTCTGTCCAGCTCGTTCAAAAGAGACTGAGTAAAAAATAAACATCTAATAAATGCAATTCATCAAAGATTGACCCCCCTCCCACCAAATATCACCAAAGAGTGTTGCATTATTATCTAAGCAGCATACAAGTAAATGTTTAATGCAAGCATCGTAAAGTTGTATTTTTGTGTGTACTTCAAGTAAAGAGAGGTATTTGTCTGGTATGTGTGAATGACTCCTAAAAAAGTGGCCCATGTAAAGTGTTTTAATTTTAGTTGCCCATGTAAAGTTTTTTTTAATTTATGAGATTCCATGGTGTTTAGAATTCTGCTTCTGTAGATAGCAAGACAACTCATAAGCTGATGTATAATGTGAAAAGTCATGAAAAAGGTGTTCATGGATGGTCCATCTATGATTTTCTATTTACCTAATAGGTTGACAAGGACAATAAATGGCAAATTTCTAATCACAGTCCCTATTTTAAAGTCAGTGGAAACAGGTGGAAATGTTCTTTGTTCTTTCTCTGGAATGGGTTGCTAATGTCTGCTTATGGTGGTTAATGTGTCAAGAGTGCTCAGAGATCTATTGGGTCACTAGGAATCAACCATGCTTAAAAGGATAATATTTCAAACACTGGTATTTGTTGTTGGCAGGCATGTCAACTACACTTGAATAAACACACAGTAAAGACAAATCACCCTACATATGTTGCATAAGATGAGACCTCCACAGCTCTGTGGTTAAAATGACCATGTCTCCTGTGAGGTGTTTTAAGAAATGCAGACAAAAAACAGAAGTGTTGAAATGTCAGAATCCACAATGACTCCCCAAAATCCAGCCCACAATTTGATCCTATTTCTGACATCACCTTTTTTCAGTTTAAAATCCTAGAAAATGCATTGATAAACAATAAGCTACAAAAGGAGTGATTTTACCTTGATTTAAGCACAGTTACTGTAATAAGTGTTGTAAGGTGTAAAAATCTGAGAAACTATCTATAATGCATAATTTTTTATAAAATGTTAAACACAAGAATATGACATAAAATGCCAATGTTAAATAAATTGAGTGATCCAACCCTTCTACACAGTAATACTGTTCATTAGCCTAACAGCAGGCTAAGTTTACCACTAAGCGATAACACTCTATGGCAAATTTGACTGATGTACTATCACAGGTATGAGCATATTAATTATTTTACACATCCTGTCAGATTATAGAGCTAGAATTACCCATATTATTGTACCACCCTCAAAGAAAATGACACTTTTCTATTGGAATTTCGTGCTCAATTCCTTTCCAACTGTTACAAAACTCTCATTAAAAGCAATTTTACCTGGAAGCGAGTTCTCTCTGCAGCATACTTCTGGTAGTGTACCATTGCCTGTAATACTTTCTTATGCCCGTCAGGCACCAAGCAAACAGCACCCAGGATCTCCAAAACAGAAACTTTGGTCTTGATGTTGTCCTGGCGGAGGCTTTGGGAGATAGTGTTGATGCTCTGGGGGTGGGCCAGTACATGGGCACGGCCCTGGGAGTTGTTCATCAAGGCTTTGATGCAGCCGATGATGGATGTATGTATGCGGCTCTCTGAGGTTTCATAGTCCATGCTCTTCAGGAAGTTCAGAAGACACGTCAAGCCATCCAACTCGATGAAGCGCGTCACAAACCTGAAGGGAGAGTCATAAAATATTTTGAGAGGTTGTTTTTTCCAATGCCTAGAATGTCAGGAAACATAGCTATAATTGCCACACTGTTCCCAAAAAACATGAACAGCACACTCATTCAACAAAACTCAACTTTAGAACAGGGCCTTAACTAGGAAAGCCTTCTGCATTGCAAATAACATTACATTTCATGAGAAAGAAACATATATCATGTACTTAAGCTTTACTCTTAAAATTGCATAAACCAACTTTCTCTCACTGAGAAAGAAGCTTTTCAGCATCTGTGTCCTTGCTTTCTCTTCATTTGCTTAGTTTGAGATCCTTTGAGATCTCATGGTCTTTTACACAAGGAGAATTAAATATATTGAAATTAATTATATAAATAAAATTGTGTCAGTTGAATACAAATGATCTTAGAAAGTACTTGGTAAAACCCAGAAGGGACAATCTTTAAAACTTCTCTTGTGAAAATATTCTGATCTGAAGAAATCTTGGCAAAAGTCCCAGATGGCGTCTTTATATACTCAGCTGCACAAATAAATAAGACAAAAAAACGGTATACTGAACAAGTCAACCATAAAAACCTGTTAATGCAGAATGGGCATGTATCCTCACATTCATCATATTGAGCTAAACCAGTGACTCATTTTTCAGATTAATTAAGGTCAAGCATATCATTAACCCCCTCTCAAGAGTGGCCAATCAAGTGACAACGTTGACACCTATTCTTCCAGTCCTGCTCTTTATGTGACTTTTATTCCATGTTAAACAAATACAGAGACTGTACTGTCAACAGAAGGAGATGGTGGTGGTTGAGGGACAGCAGTGACTTATTGTCTGAAATCATAATAGATTCATTGTTTTCAAATCAATGCTTGCCAAGCTGAAGCCACCACATGATTTTCTTGGCACCCGCTGGCAATGAAAAACATGCATCTCCCTTCACCTAGAATAAATCAGTATGTTATTATCCCATATAGTGTGGCTCCTCATCTCCTGCGAACATGATCAAACCTTAGTTCCAAAGCAGACGTGGCTCACCTGGCATGGTTTAGTAATCTCTGGGCAACCTGAAATCTTTGGAATCTTTGGGAGCAATGTACACATGAGATCATAGCTGGCCCAAAGTTGTTTGGCTTCTCCTCGTCTCACCACTACTGTCTGGATTAGCCCCTTATCCAATTTCCACATCAAATTTATGCTAAGAGTTCACAGACCGTTTCATGGTTAGGCCTTATTTTGTACTACACTTTTTTTACAGCATAAGGCTTTATAGTAAATAGAGTATGGAGTATAGAGTATAATTCATTTTATAGTAAAATGAAGGGAATCATTAATTTCACATTTATCATTATTTATTATTATAATAGTTCATGAAACAGTGATTCTCCCAGATCTCATTCAAACACACATACATGCTTTCATTGTGGTATCAAATTTTAAATATTAATAAAACCTTTCTTGATGATGCCATTACCTTGTTTCTTTGTTCTTTCATTTCATGATTCTAGTTTAAAATTTCACATGAACTTTTATTCATATTATTCCAATGTGGAAAATACTCCCTTCTGAACTGACACTCTTTTCAGCCAAGAAACTCACATTCTGGAACAGGGTTTGAATAATACATCCATGGTGGCAAGCAAGGCTGCTTACATAAAAAAGTGGCTGTTAAGTCATAAGATGTGTGATCTGTTCTGGGGCTTTTTCTTGAATATTCTGTCTCAACACTGTCTTTGCCACATAAAATCCACATTTGTTTATTGAGGTGCAGTTTCCCGATTCCTTACAGAGGTCAGCTAGTTCCAGTCCCACATCTGATTATCCCATTATGAACCCCTGAACACAGTCTCCGTGACCCTGTGTATTCATTAGCATTGTCCTGTGCTGTGGAGGTGCAGATGTAAGTGAAGCAGGACTTACTGCTCAGGGTCTCAGCGACAATTCAGGGAGTCCAGCCAAACTCCACTTAAGAGCACAATTTTAAACAACCGTAGTTGATCCAAAGTGCTTTACTATAAGTAATATTAGAACTGATATGTATTAGTAACAATTAATATAATTATAGAATATATATGATAGTGAAAGAAATAAGTGATTTCAAGGTCCTTACTAGAAAGTGTTTTACTTTTGCTACAGATCTAAGTTGGAAGAAGCCACTCTTTATTAAAGCATTTACATGCTTGTCAATTTGGAGCAGAGGATCAGAGGAAGATTTTTTGCATGACTGTGTACGTTGTTACTTAAGGAGCCAAACTGTCTCTAATGGAGTCATTAGTGGCATCAGGACCCAGCAGAAGCACTTCAGTTTTTATTTCATTCAGTTGTAGGAAATTATTTGCCATCCACTTCATCAAGGTATGAAGAGAGATGATCTAATTAATAGAATAGCTTTTATTGTCATTGCAAGCAGGTCAAACAACAAAATTCTTAAAGCATCTATATGGTGTAAAAACGCAAAACACAAAAACATAAGTATAATATAATGATAGAGACAAGACAAAGGTTGTCTCAATGTGCAAAAATTGTAGAGCAGCATATTTACTGATCAGTGTGCAATGACATTTTAGTGTAGATAACTGTTCAGGATGTTTATAGCTCTCGGAAAGAAACTGTCTCTGAATCTGCTTGTGTGAATTTTGGCTGATCTGTAGCGTCTGCCAGATGGCAGCAATTCAAACAGGCAATGACCGGGATGGGAGCAGTCTCTTGTGATGTTTTGTGCCCTGCTAAGATAGCGTGTAGAGGCAACATCCTCCAATGGTGGCAACTGGCAGCCAATGATTTTCTCTGCCGTTCTCACCACTCCCTGCAGTCTCTTTTTGTCAGCCACGGAGCAGCCTGCATACCACACTGTTACACAGTAGGTCAGAACAGACTCGACTGTTGCATGATAAAAGCGGATGAGCAGTCCCCTGTCCATATTATTTCTCCTAAGCACCCTCAGAATGTGGAGTCTCTGTCGTGCTCTTTTAACTATAGCGGTGGTATTGGCTGCCCAGGATAAATCGCTAAATATGAGGACACATAGGTATTTAAAGGTCTCCACTCTCTCCACGCGTTCTCCATTGATGTAGAGTAGGGCAGGGACTGAGTCTCGCTTCTTCCTGAAGTCCACTATCAGTTCTTTTGTTTTAGAGGTGTTCAGAACCAAGCTGTTTGTTGAGCACCAGGCCGCCAGTCTTTGGATCTCCTCTTGGTATGCAGATTCATCTCCATCTGAGATGAGTCCAACTACGGTTGTATCATCCGCAAACTTAATAATGGAGTTAGAAGGATGGACAGGTGAACAGTCACGTGTATATGGAGTGTACAAGACCGGGCTCAGTACACAGCCCTGGGGGGCTCCAATGTTCAGTGTAATGGATGTCGAATTGTGGAAGCCAAGTTTAACATGTTGGGAACGGTTCATCAAAAAGTCCTTGATCCATGTACAGATGGTTTGGTGAAAGCCCAGGTACAACAGTTTGTCCATGATAATGTCTGGTACGACGGTATTAAAAGCAGAGCTAAAGTCAATGAAAAGTATCCTTATATAGCTTTGCCGGTGTTCCAGATGGTGCAGAGCTAATTGGATAGCCAAGGCATTGGCATCTCCGGTGGATCGTTTAGCCCTGTAGGCAAACTGATATGGATCAAATGATGGAGGGAGGCTTGCCTTAATATGATACAGGACCAGTTTTTCAAAACACTTCAAGGGCAACTGCCCTGTAGTTGTTCAAATCCGTAGAGTCTTGCTTTTTAAAGACTGGGATGATGGTGGCAGATTTTAAGCAGGGTGGAACGGTGTCCAGTAACAGGGAGATGTTAAAGATCCTAGTGAAGACCCCAGCGAGCTGATCGGCACAGATCTGGAGCACTTTGCCTGGCACTCCATCGGGCCCTGTAGCCTTCCTAGGGTTTATTGTCCTCAGCAAACGCATCATGCCATGTTCCTGCAGCGTGAGTACGTAGGAACCAGAGTCAGGTGGGGAGGAAGACAGGCATATTTGCCTCAAACCGGGCAAAGAAGCAGTTCAGCTGCTCGGACAGTGAGGCATCCCCATTCACATTGCTGTTTGTGCTGCGTTTGTATTGGTAATGTGCTGAATTGCTTGACACATGTTTCCAGTGCTGTACTGTGCCTTATCCCCTGACCTAAAGGCGGTGTTACGTTTCTTGAGGAGACAAAGTACCTTGCTTGTCATCCAGGGTTTTTGGTTTGGAAGGATGTGTTTGTCAACTGTAACATTGTCCATGCAGCACTTAATATAGAAAAGCACAGTCTCTGTAAACTTCTCCAAGTCCTCTTGATAGAACAAGTCCCAGAAAGTGTTTGCAAAGTAATCCTGCAGTTAAGAGGGCTTAGAGCTGCTGCACTCATGCGCGCCGCCATCTTCACTAATGTGGTATTTGGGTGGTAATTAAAAACTGTTTCCTGGTTTAATTGGAAGATAAAGTTGGAGATCATCAGCATAACAATGATAAGTAATGTTTTTTTCTTCTCTGTTCTTAAAAAAACAGAACCAAAGGGAAGCATGTAGAGGGAAAACTAAAGAGGCCCCAGAATGGATACCTGCGGAACACCACAAGAGACAGGAGCAGATGGTGAGATAAATGACCTGTTAACAGTGACAGTCCAACCCTTTAAATCGGAAGCAAACCATTGAAAAGCATTGTAATGCAACTATGTAACCCCGAAAACATTTTTCTCCATGGGGACCTTTAAATCTGTCTATGACCAAGGGACTGTCCCTGCACTAATTTTAGCCATTTTTAAGGAATAATGTGATCAATAGTGTCAAATGTAGTATTTAAATCTAACACTATCAAGATGACAGATGACTCAGAATCAATGGATAACAGAATGTCATCTGTAACCTTAAGCAATGCTGACTCAGTAGTCAGTACTATGCAAATAGTACCTAGAATGTTGACAGCATCCTGGTATTAAATGACTGCGCAAACACTACTTTCTCTAAAACCACTGGAGTGACACACAATAGCTTCCAAGGCTATAAAAAAAGTTGTAGAAAGTTTCAGAGGGAACAACTGAATGTGACGCTACAAATCAGAAGGTGCATCTCATATGCGTTAGCCGCTTTGACACATGGTTCAGATGTGTCACCAGGGCCCAAGCCCCCTTGACTGCTGAACTTCAGTCAAAAAAAAAAGATTAGAAAGATGTAGAGGTGGAAAGAGTACGAAAATATTTTACAAGTAAAAGTACCATTATATTAATCAAATTTTACTTAAGTACAAGTAAACGTAACAGTCTAAAAATCTACTCAAGTAAAAGTAAAAAGTAGCTCATTTAAAATTTACAGCCCTACACAGTAGCGCACCTCCGTTCTCCCCGATCAGCACTGCTCTAGCCAACTGCGTAAATGCCCACCATTTAAAAAGGGTCAGATCGATAGTTCGGCAAATTAAAACTAAAGAAAAACGTATGTAACTACAGCTTCGAAATGACAGACAACGAACAAATAGAAAAAACACAATAGAAAATGTACTGGATTTAAGGGTTATAATGAGAATTGTATTGGTTTTAATGTAAACTATAATGGTGTCTACTGGTATTTGATGCATTCTTATTGGTGGGATGTAATCTAGCAGATGGCAACCAATAGAACAACAGTAATTCCTATTGGAATAATGCCCAAAAAAAAAAAAATTTTTGTAATGTTTTTTATGGAAATTATAAGAATTTATGTGATGGTTTCTATCATTTTATTTTATTTATTTTTTTCAACGATACTCATACTGTGCTGCACATTATTGACAATATTGAGCTGAAGCTTGACTTTGCAAATTTAAAATCGCAAATCAAATCGCAATCGCAATATCTGTCAAAAAAAAAAAAAAAAGAAATCGCATTTAGATATTTTCCCAAATCGCACAACCCTACTACACAGTATAGATATAACCCTAATTAAACACATCTGATCCAACTAATCTAATAATTTAGGCTTATTTGAAAACTACATGGTATGAGTGTTGGAGCAGGGTTAGAACTAAACTCGGCAGGGCTGCAGCCCTCCAGGAACTGAGTTTGACACCCATTGGATAGGCCTATAAATCTCAAACTAGTTGATTTTAATTAAAGGAATCAGTTATTTAGAATAATAGGACATTTGGGCTGTTACCAGGCAAATTAAATCAGTATCAACAAAATTCATCTTTGCAATGCAGAGGAAACACAGAAGCTTCACCTGAAGTAGCATTTAGATGTATTTACACTGTTTAATGCAGGACATGGATGCATTTAACCTGCAGTTACAAATGCAGACATTATGTTTTGATATAGAAGATATAAAATGTTGAATACTCATTTGAAATTATAAAAAAATAAAAGATACTTTAAATGTGAAATTAAAATCGCCAGTAGGTGTCACCAAGTCACTGTTAATAAGTGAGTCATTGCAATTAAACTGAATAATTTAAACAGTTGATTCATTCAGGAACGAATCACCGTCATGTTGCAAAAAAGTGCTGTGGCTGTGTTTGGGATCATTTTTTTGTCGAAATAGAGCAAAAACAGGCAATATGGTCTCTCTTAATTAACTTCTTGTTTATTGAACTGTTGTAAAAAAAAATCTATATGTAATCATGCTAATTTTGGAAGAAAAATGTCACTCTTCGTGTGATATTGATTTACTATATGAAATGATATATATAATCTGCCCCTATATCTTCAATTTTGTGATTATTTTAAATGCATTTTAACAATCACTCAGTGAAAAAACGCACTATAAATGCGCGTGCACTAGTCTAATCTACTAGACTTCACGGCACTCTGTAGGAGTGTTTTGTTTGGTTTTTGGCTAAATACTGATAATGTCAAATCGCACATCGTTAAAACAACAATTACAATATTATCAAAGACCATATATATCGCACACCCTGCACCACTGTCTTTTTGGCTAATATGTGCAAAACCTTTTGCTAAACTGCCAATTGCTTCATTTTAACCACCAATGCAACGATGCAAGTATTTACCTTACCTCTACATGCTTGCGAAGGGTTAATGTCGAGATTTTATAAGCTGCTAGTTTGGTCTCCCTAGGCAAACACAGCTTACATTGCATAATAGAGCATAAACATGGCCAGGGGGTTCACTTCATTTCCTTCGAGTTCAACTTCAGCCGAATACAACAGGTCTGCACCACTAACGTCTGTCATGTCCGTCTGCATCTTTCTTGTGATTTTAGCACCAGTTTGTTCTCCTGCCCATTATTTACTGCTGTAGTTTCCAGGAAGTGATTTTTTTTTTACTCAGTAATTAATGTGTTTTAAAATGTTGCGAAGTACAATACTTCAAACAAAATATACTGAAGTAAAAGTAAAATTACAGATTTTAAAAATTACTTTAAAAAGTAGAAGTACACAAAAAAGCTACTCAATTACAGTAACGCGAGTAAATGTAATTCATTACTTTCCACCTCTGGAAAGATGTCATATGAAACACTAGATCTGGTGGTTTAAAAGGTTAAAGCTATTTAGGGTGATTTAACTGGTCTTAGAAATTGATTGTAAAGTCTTTAGTGAGCATTTGGGATAGTCATAACATGAGCAGTAAAATAAGCAATAAAATGAAGCCAGCTGAGCCTTGATAAAGTGCCTTACTGACCTGTTCACAGTCACACTCAGCCAGACTAAATGTGAACAAAAGCATGCACATGTGCAGTATTGCGTATCAGTTACAGTTCACCAGCCTGGAAACAGCAGCCAGGAGTGTGTAAATTACCCTGGAAGCTGAGCATGTAGGGGGCACAGGTGGTGTAGTACATTGTCCCTTTAAACCATTGCCAACACAAACCATGCCTCACAGGATGACTTCTGAGCTGCCTAAAGCTATCTCTCGTGCACTTTACTCTATTTTCTTTCAGTCATTGATGCTCACTGGACCTAGCTACTCTCACAGCACAGAGAGAAAAGCACAAACCCGCCCAAATGCTTAAAGCATTCAAGGTGCAATTTCCATAGCATTTGACAAATGTGAAAAAAAGAAGTTGAGTTCCACGTACTTGGACCTCTTTGAGGTCATATCATCAGTATTTTGAAACTTAATATTTGGTTATGAGAGAGAGGATGTCAGATTATTTACACAAACTGCAGAAGAGGGGGATATAGTAGCTGTTTCTTTATTGAAATCCCACTGACATTTCATCCTCAGCATAATAAGGCATTTTTGTCCAAACATAGCTAAAAACAATCCTTAAGCTGTACATACTTTCCGGTGACCTAAACTGAACCACAGTGTGTTTAGTTACATAACATTTTCCATGTCATAACAAATAAAAAATTTTAATCACCCCCTTAAAGCTGCAGAAAGTACTATCTCAGTAATTCAAAAGATCAATAGACATGTTGCCTCCATATCTCTTACTGACTTGACACAAGTAGCCTACTCTTCCCGATCTGAGCCCCTCATTGTGTTCAGGGTCTTCGGAAGGATGTTGCTTTGGAGTGACATTTTGTGTTGGCTGACCACAGTTTATATTAAAAATATCAAATTAAGAAAAGCTTGCCATCTGCACACTCCTTCCAGAATGTGGACTAAAAAAAACAAAAAAAAACAAGGTGGAGCACATGAAACTTAAGACAATATCCAAAAAAAGGGACAATTGGAGAACTTTCTTGCTGTGTGATGGCAGTGTAATACAAATACAAAATGTAATTATATGTCAAGAAGTCGAACCAGTTATTGTATGCACCACTTAGTAATGTTTACATGCATGAACAGTATGAGGTTAAGTGAAGACATTTTACATTACTAACTAATTTACTTCCTACATACTCAGCTCAACATGCTAAACTCACAAGTATGTAATTCCTTCACTAGCAAAGTACACAAAAACTTGGGGAGTAAGAAGAAAAATTAGAAGGATGGCACAGGGACTGAAGTGGCCAGGATGACACTGCTGTCTTCTCAAACTCTCACAAATACACCCATCATGCATCAAATAATAGATTAAGTAACTTGTGTGTTCATGGCACACATAAAAATCTCCTACAGTACTGAGCTATCGGAGCCAAATCATCATGGTGCCGCATTTATCTTCCTGCTTTCAGTGTTATTAACTGTAAGTGGCAGATTGTTTGCACTGAGTAATGGATGATACTTTTGTCTCAGCAGGCTAAGTGTCTACTGAGCAAAGATAGCAAGTGTATAAACACTCCTAGATCATTAATCAATGATAAAATGAGACACACAAGATTTTGAATAGTATTACCACACATTAGCACAGACTTTGACATGTCTTTTTCCCCCTCTGTTGACAAATTTCCTTTTTAAACAGGAAGTTGGGGCAGGATTTTTTATTTTATTTTTATGTTTTAAAAAATAGCCTTTACATCACATCTTGAGAAGTATTAAATGAGGGATAACAAATGTTAATAAAACAGAGGATCTTATTATCTTACACTAGCTATAGTAGTTAAACATCCCTCTGCGCTTGTTTTGATATTAATGAAAACATTCAAGAGATTGTGAAGCAAATATGGAGTGACATTGTTCCAGAAAATTATTTGACAACAGTAAACAGCTGTACAGTGCTAACCTTTTTTTTTTTTTTACCTGTGAACCTGATCCGCAAAGAGAGCTTTTACCTCTTTTTACTACTGTAGGTTATATCATATTTTTGCAAATGATCTGTTCTTCAAAAGGCTGTAATAACATCACAAATAAGGTTTGCTTGAGTTTTCATGTGGGCAGTGTTTGCACCATTTTCCATATTGGACAAAGCCAGTTACTGCATGACAGATGTGGATGTTACATCATCTAATTATGGCCCTTGTTAGATTTATAAGAGTGTAAAATGACTCATAAAGACATAAATTAGCTGATGGTAATAAAGTTACAACTGCAAAAACAGTATAATTGAATTAAACACTTAAAAATTGTATGGAAAAAAGTCTAGTTCTAGATTTAAAAAGCACTCGGGCTGACTTGTATTAATATATTTCACTATTAAATTGGATATTCAGTATTTTAATTTCCTTCTGCTCATTTAATTCCTGCATTGGCATTGATGAGGTGCAAAAAATACCTTCAAGCCTCAAAGCCAAATTTACATTAGCGGATTACATCCGAGACTCAGCTAGCTGCTGTCGAAGAACTTGTCATAAAAATTCATAGGTTACTTCTATTTGTAGCCAATAATTTTTTCATTGCTTTTAAATTACAGGCTGCTTGAGTTGTGTCCATCTTAGGCTACATTTACACAACAAAGATGAAGTCAAAAACGGAAAAAGTTTTTCCCTTGCGTTTTTAAAAAGTTTCACGCATACACGACAACGTTAACGATTCGTGTTTACACATATCCACGAAAACTGATATAAACGCTGTATTATCTACATACCTAACATGTACTACGCAAGCCCATGACGTCACCGTTTTCAAAGATTCCTGTACAGTTGTCTTGTAAACAAACAGGCAAAACGCATAAAAAGTTTCCAGTTTTTGGCTGAAAACATTGTCGGACCCTTACTTCACTCACAGTAGTTGTTGAAATTGCACTGCTGGGGTCACTCAGATGACACTGCATTTTATCTCTCTAAAGAACCAAGATCAAGAACCAAGATGTGGAAGCAGTTATTTTAACAGTCGGTCCTGTTTAAGTTGCCTTGATGTCTAGACGACTGTGTGTGTGTGTTCGTGTGTGACTGACAGCTTAGTCATTTCCTTTGTGACTCAGAGAAACAGCTCTGGTTCTGTTTGCCAGCAGTAATGAAAGAGACTCAAGACTAATGGTCTAAAGACAGCTTGGGCTTAATTTATCTCAAAGATACATTGATCTTTGAAGGGAAAAAAGATACTGGTGTCTCATTCTGACTGTTTTTATGTACAAAAAGTCCCAGGACTGAAGACAGGAAGCAGTCAGTCACTGTTTCAGCTAAATGAATGATATACAGCACTCAAATGTGTTCAGAAGTAGTGATCAACCAACATCAGACAGTAACAGACAAAGACGGATGCAGTAAAGTTCGCCTCCACGCCAATCCTCACATGGCAGAGACGTCCTAATCTGTAGAAAAGTGCACTTCCCACATAATCCAAGCCGGAATTAGTTGCCAATTAATTTGCTGAGAGCAGTTCTTTCAAATCAAGGTATTCACTCTTGACTCCTTGAACTGGACATCAGAATTATGGATCAGTATAAAGAATTAAGTTACTCTTACCTCATTGGTTGAGTCCGGAGGGCTGTCTTTAGATCCTCTACCACCTTGTTTCTCATCTCCATTTCCTCTTCATCAAAAACAAATAGTGTCTGCATCTGAAATACAGGTGATCTTTGTCAAACTTTTACTCTGGTTTTAAACAAATAAAACTGATCATGGCAGGTCAGGCATGCTTCAGAAAAGCAATAAACCATGTCCAGTCTAATGGTCAATTTTGAGATTTTTTCAGGCTAGTGGGAAATAAACACCCAAAATAAAAACTTAAGTACATTTTATTACACTTGCATCTGTAGAGTTAAATTACAATACATATATTTAAAGGGTGTTTTCTCAAAATTAGGTGTTTTTTTTAGCCCTAAATATATACATCAGAAATACTTACATAGACCAAACCTTCCAGTTTTATTCCTATCTACAAGCACTGAGCCTTAAATATCTACTTCAGTAGCACTTGCACACACCAAAACATTCAGTTTTATTCCTATTTATATGTTGAAAGATTGTATAGAGAGATTTGTACATGTATCATTTGCCTGGTTTATATAAAATTTCAAAATCAGAATCAGAATGAGCTTTATTGGCCAAGTATGTTTACACATACAAGGAATTTGTTGTAGTGACAGAAGCTCCACAGTGCAACAGAAAGACAGCAACAGGACAGGACACAGATAATAAAGAATAATACAAATATCCAAATAGGCAATGTATTATAGTTGTGTGTTCCACGTTTATTGTTGAGTGTTCATGAGATGGATTGCCTGAGGGAAGAAACTGTTCCTGTGTCTGGTCGTTCTGGTGTTCAGAGCTCTGTAGCCTCGACAGTTCAAAGAGGGAGTGTGCTGGATGTGAGGAGTCCAGAGTGATTTTGCCAACCTTTTGCTCACTCTGGATAAGTACAGCTCTTGGAGAGTGGGGAGGATTGTACCAATGATTCGCTCAGCAGTAAGGACTACCCTCCGTAGTCTTCTGAGGTCAGATTTGGTAGCTGAGCTGAACCAGACAGTTATTGAAGTGCAGAGGATGGATTCAATGATGGTGGAGTAGAACTGTTTCAGCAGCTCCTGTGGCAGGTTATACTTCCTCAGCTGGCGAAGAAAGTACAACCTCTGCTGGGCCTTTCTGACAATGGAGTCTATGTGAATATCCCACTTCAGGTCCTGAGAGATGGTGGTGCCCAGGAATCTGAATGACTCCACTGCAGTCACAGTGCTGTTCATAATGGTGAGTGGGGGGAGAGCATGGGGGGTTTCTCCTGAAGTCCAGTGTAGATAGTATTTATAGAGTTGTAACTTTTTAGTTTTAGTTACTTTTTCTTATTTGTAAGTCGCTTTGGACAAAAGCGTCTGCTAAATGACAAAAGTAAAAAAGTAAAGAGTGTAAAGACCATCGACTCTACCGTGCGACTCCACCGGGCAGGGACACCGGCAAGGGATAGTAGTAGCTTTTTATTAAATTTTTTCATTGATATGTTTATTATTGAAATGTTGTTGTTATATGCATGTGTTAATTTTATTTAATTTCTTTATTTTCTTAAATATGTGGGTAGATAGTATTTATAGAGTTGTAACTTTTTAGTTTTAGTTACTTTTTCTTATTTGTAAGTCGCTTTGGACAAAAGCGTCTGCTAAATGACAAAAGTAAAGTAAGTAAAGTAAGTAAGTCCATAATCATCTCCATAGTTTTGAGCTCCAGGTTGTTAAGACTGCACCAGACAGCCAGCTCCTGTCTGTAAGCAGACTCGTCACCGTCCTGGATGAGGCCGATCAGTGTGGTGTCGTCTGCAAACTTCAGTAGCTTGACAGAGGGGTCTTTAGAGATGCAGTCATTGGTGTAGAGGGAGAAGAGCAGTGGGGAGAGTACGCAGCCCCGAGGAGCTCCAGTGCTGATGGTACGAGTGCTGGATGTGAATTTACCAAGCTTTACTAACTGCTGTCTGTCTGTCAGGAAGCCGTTGATCCACTGACAGACAGAGGTGGGGACGGAGAGCTGGGTAAGTTTATTCTGAAGGGTTTCCGTGATGATGGTGTTAAAAGCGGAGCTGAAGTCCACAAACAGGATCCTCACAGTCCCTGGTCTGTCCAGATGATTCTGGATGAAATGCAGTCCCATGTTGACTGCATCATCCACAGACCTGTTTGCTCTGTAGGCAAACTGCAAGGGGTCCAGTAAGGGACCAGTGATGTCCTTCAGATAAGCCAAAACCAGTCTTTCAAATTATTTCATGGCTACAGACGTTAGAGCCACAGGTCTGTAGTCATTAAGTCCAGTAATTTTGGGTTTCTTTAGGACGGGGATGATGGTGGAGCGTTTGAAGCATGAGGGGACTTCACACAGCTCCAGTGATCTGTTGAAGATCTGTGTGAAGATGGGGGCCAGCTGGTCAGCACAGGATTTCAGACAGGCTGGTGACACACCATCTGGGCCTGGTGCTTTCCTTCTTTTGTTCTTTCTGAAGACCTGGCACACATCTTCTTCACTGATTTGAATTGTAGGTGTGGGGGAGAGGAGGGTTGCTGGAGGTGTTAATGGTTGTGTGGAGAGGTGTTCAGGGCAGGTGTGGGGTGATTTTTCAAAACGACAATAAAACTCGTTCAAGTCGTCTGTCAGTTGTTGATTCTGCAGAGTGCTGGGGGATGGTGTCTTGTAAATGGTGATAACCTTCATACCTTTTCACACTGAAGCAGGATCACTGGAAGATAATTTTTTACTTAGCTTGTCAGAATAATTCCTCTTTGCCACTCTGATCTCCTTTTCCAGTGTGTATTTGGCCTGTTTGTACAAGACTTTATTGCCCTTTCTGTAAGCATGTTTTTTGGCCTGACGGAGCTGTCTGAGTTTTGCAGTGAACCATGGTTTGTCATTGTTGTAGATTAGATGAGTCCTGTTAGGAATGCACATATCCTCACAGAAACTGATATAAGATGTTACAGTCTCTGTGAGCTCGTCCAGATCGATGGCAGCGGCTTCAAAAACAGACCAATCAGTGAGAGAGAAACAGGCTTGTAGATCCTGCTCTGTTTCATTAGTCCATCTTTTAACAGTTCTTAATACAGGCTTTGCAGATTTAAGTTTCTGCCTGTAGGTCGGAATAAGATGAACCAAACAGTGATCAGAGAGTCCTAAAGCTGCTCGTGGAACCAAGTGATATGCATCCTTTATTGTTGTGTAACAGTGATCCAATATATTGGATTTATATCCATTTAGCCAGGTTTCCATGAAACACAGAGCAGCAGAGTTAGAAAAACCGTTTTGTTGGGTAGAGAGTGGAGATTCGCCAGATGGATGCTAGGCAACGACATTCGAAATCCGCGCTGACGAAGCTTCACGAGCGCGCTGGCTCACTTCCCCCGCCTGCGCCTCCTGTAGCGTTTAACCAGAGCTACGGCTCCGCCAGCTACAATGTCCATCAAAACGTCCGAAAAATCAAAATCCGATAAAGGATTTTGTGGTGTGTTCTCTGCCGAATGTTCAGCAGGTCATCCCTGGTAAAATTGATCATATTTGAAAAACAGGAAAAACAAACAAAAACAGTACAAACACTTAAGAGCAACGCACAATAGCTGCCATCAGCGGCACCATCTTAGTTAAAATTTTATTCCTAAAATAAAATTTGCCCCTTTTTGGGTGGAAGCAAAAACACTCTGGTTTCATGTGTCTTTAAATGCAAATACTAAGGTGGCTGAGAACTGCAAAACAAATCACAATTCTGAAAACAAAATGACAAATTACAAACACAAAGGCAAATCTAAAAATTTTTATAATTCAGAAATCAGAACAACAATTCCGAAAACATTATAACAAGTCAGAAAACACAATGACAAATCCAAGTATAGGTAAAGGGGGTGTTTCTCAATTATTGGGCATTTTCAAACCGTGATAGGCGTTTTTTAACTCTCCAATCATAAAAGTACAGAAGCCCTGAGGCTATGCATTGCTATTTTCCTTTTATTTCAATCTGGTTTCCGAGTGCATCACAGCACAGAGACAGTGCTCATTAAGATAATAAATGATATTCGCTTTAATTCTGATTCTGGCAAAATATCAGTGCTGGTACTACTAGATCTTAGTGCTGCATTTGACACTGTCGATCATAACATACTTCTAGAAAGACTGGAAAACTGGGTCAGGCTTTCTGGGATGGTAGTCAAATGGTTCAGGTCATACTTAGAAGGGAGAGGTTATTATGCGAGTATAGGAGAGCATAAGTCTAAGTGGACGGCCATGACATGCGGAGTCCCACAAGGCTCAATTCTAGCACCGCTCTTGTTTAGCTTGTATATGCTCCCACTAAGTCAGATAATGAGGAAGAACCAAATTGCCTATCACAGCTATGCTGATGATACCCAGATTTACCTATCCTTATCTCCAAATGACTATAGTCCCATTGACTCCCTCTGCCAATGCATTGATGAAATTAACAGTTGAATGTGCCAAAACTTTCTTCAGTTAAACAAGGAGAAAGCTGAAGTCATTGCATTTGGAAACAAAAAAAGAAGTTCTCAAGGTGAATGCATACTTGACTCTAGGGGTCAAACAACTAAAAATCAAGTCAAAAATCTTGGGGTGATTCTGGAGAAAGACCTTAGTTTTAGTAGTCATGTCAAAGCAGTAAATAAATCAGCATACTATCATCTCAAAAACATTGCAAGAATTAGATGTTTTGTTTCCAGTCAAGATTTGGAGAAACTTGTTCATGCCTTTATCACCAGCAGGGTGGACTATTGTAATGGTTTCCCAAGAAGACCATTAGACAGCTGCAGCTCATCCAGAACTCTGCTGCCAGGATTCTGACTAGAACCAGACAATCTGAGCATATCACACCAGTCTTCAGGTCCTTACACTGGCTTCCAGTTACATTTAGGATTGATTTTAAAGTTCTTTTACTCATTTATAAATCACTCAATGGCCTAGGACGCAAATACATTGCAGATATGCTCACTGAATATAAACCTAACAGACCACTCAGATCATTAGGATCGAGTCAGTTAGAAAAACCACAAAACAAGGGGAGTCTGCTTTTAGCTATTATGTCGCCCGCAGTTGGAACCAGCTTCCAGAAGAGATCAGATGTACCAAAACATTAGCCACGTTTAAATCCAGACTCAAAACTCATCTGTTTAACTGTGCATTTGTTGAATGAGCACTGTGCTACGTCCGAACTGATTGCACTGTATTTTATGTATAATCATTTTCTATCCTTAACTGTTTTAAATTCATTTTAAATCAGTTTTTATATCATTTTAATGACTGTTTCACTTTATTTTATGTAAAGCACTTTGAATTACCACTGTGCATGAAATGTGCTATATAAATAAACTTGCCTTGCCTTGCCTTTTTTCATTCTTGTTTTTCTCATTAGTACGAACTGTTTTCTTGTGTCTAGAACACAATAAAACAGGAAGTTGTCAAGATCATGTGAAATAAAAAAATTAAAAAAGCAATGCTTTATGCCTATAGACATATTTTACTCCTGGATACATTTTCATTGTGAATTTGACAGATGATAATTATTGTAGCCTAGTCCAACCTCAAATCAGTTACTGACTAATGTCGGTGATTGCAATTAAGGATAAGGTCAGACAAATGAGAAATAAATGCGTGTGTAAAGTATAGACTGCAAACAGTAGCTATCTTTAATAATTCTTTAATAAATCATATTTCGCCTTCTCGTGCTATAAGATTTCTTTGAACACTTTCTTTGAAGCCCATATTTATAATACATTATAAGGGTATTTTTAAGGCATTATAATGAAGGCATAATGCATTATAAAAAAATCTTATAATATGTTACATCATCTTATGAACATTCATAAGAACAGTTTTAATGTATTATAATATTTACTTATTTGTGGTTATAGCTTTTAAGAGTATGATGATTTATAACACCGTGAACACATTGCATCCATTTAAGTTACAATGGATTATATTTCTCATAGTTATAATGTATTATAAGTCTCATATCTTGCCATCTTTCTTATGCTACTTTACTAAAAGCAATCAAAGACCACTTATAAGTATAGTAATAATAATAGTCATTTTGTTTTCTCAAACAGCCATAAAATTAGATATCAGATCAGATGAATGTGTAATATGACGCATTTGCTTTGAACTATTTTATTGTAAAATAATTGATTGCAATATTGTTTAACCTAACATATAAACATTGCATTTTTTTTTTTTTTTTATAATTTACAAGCTCACATCAAAATTAATATTAGCCTCATAGGGAACACTCAAATAACACTACACCTAACCACTTACAAGCAGGGCCAGATTAACACTTTGTTGTACCCTGGGCAACAATATTCAAGGGCCCCATCATCACGACCCCAGGATCACCATGATATGGTCATATATAGAATATATTACTGTAATATACAGTAAATATACTCAATACTTCAAATCCTAACGGTCATCATATTTTGATTTACAAATATTTGAATGCTCATAGAACTACAAATGCACTACTATGTCCCCTATCAAAGACATTCACTCACATATGATGCTATGAAAACAAAACACATCAGCATCTGTATAATCTGGTAAAATTGACCTACTACATTGAGAGGGAGGGAAGTATCCTTCATTTTCACAAAAAATGAAGGCAGCGGCTATTTGCACTAAGTGTAAATAGCGATAGACGCTATTTATACTACTTATTGCAAATAGTGGCAATTATCTGCACCTCAGTATTGTAGTACATTATAAAACAGTACGCAATAATAACGTACTGAGTGTCAATTATCATTTTAATTCAAATTTATTAAATGGATGCCACCTTATTGGGACAATAAAGCCCTCCCTACACCTACCCTACCCCTACCCAATACTTTATTTTCAACTTTTTGATTATTTCCTTAATTTTTATTGAAAATAAATGCCTTTCTGATGCGATATGAGATTTGAAAAGGGAGAAAAAAATGTTTGGCAAAAGGTGGGATCGAACTCGGGTCGCTCGCGTCAAAAAGCATGCGCCTTACCATCTACGCCACTGAAACTGACGTTAAATTCGCTTCTTTTTTTAATGTTGACTAACACGTTAGTGGGCGGAGTTAGTGTAAATAGCCTTTGCCAACAAGATGGGCTATTTGCACTTAGTGTAAATAGACACTCCGAAAAAGGAATAGATAAGCAACCACTTTCAAACCATCGTTTATTTAACAACACTTATTCCCAATAGAAATGTATGGAATTTATAGAGCTATCACAGAAGACAAGGCAATCAAGTTATTAGTTATTATCCGGGCTGTAAACGTAAGCTACCGCAGGCGGTGTAGAAAAGTCCTGGCTAGCTAAGTTATCCTCGTCGTTGACGGAAGCGGACTTAACAGAACTGTCGGCAACATTAACAGGAGTGAAGAAATTACCTATTTTAGGTATACACTTTAAATTTTCAGCGTTTCTGATGTCCTTCTCCTTTTTTAATTTTCGCTTCACGCTCCCACTTAGCTTCTCCATTGTGTCTGATTTTTTTTTTTCTGTTGTAGCAACGCCTGACATTACGTAACGCGCTCGGCGTAACCTTTGACCCACCTCATGCGGACTGACCAATGAGGAGAGGGTCTTTCACTTGAGGCCCTCTCTTCATTGGTCAGTCCGCATGAGACTGACTCTCAACCGCTCTCATCTCAAGTTTAAAGTCATAGGCAGCGCAGCATATCTCTGTGCAGCGCAAAAGCCCGGGTGGACAGTTTGTTAAATATAAAGCGGGAGATTACAGATACAGTATTTTGCTCGTGCCCTTGCTGTCCTGGGCCCTTTAGATGTCGTGGGCCCCTGGGCAATTGCCCAGTTGCCCATATGGTTAATCCGGGCTTGCTTACAAGATGTAGTAAGATCTTGTGCAGATCTTAAGTAAATAATGTCAAAAGATATAGTCCATTATAAATGTAAAAGTAGATTTAATATGGTGTTCATTATAAATAATCATAATCTTAAACGTTATAACCACAAATGCGTAAGCATTATAATGTATTATAATTGTTGTTATGATGATTTATAAGATTATATAACATATTATAAGGTTTTTATAATGCATTATGCCTTCATTATAATGCCTTAAGAATACCCTTATAATGTATTATAAATATGGGCTTCATAGAAAGTATTACCCTTTTCTCAAGACTTATTTTGCAGATTGTTTTGCACATCTCGGCCACTGTAAAATACTGCCCCCAGTCCCCTTTTCCAGAAGAGGGCTGTGCTTGGCAGCTCACGCAACAAATAAAACATTTGATAAATTTTCATCTCTAAAATGTTCACACTCACGTGACCTTCCAGTTCTTCATTATCATGAAAAGTTTATTCTTTGTGTTTAAAACATCTTGTCAGTTTAAACTTCTTAAATATGGTTTTCTGAGCGTGCACACACAAAGTGCATGCACAAGGAGCCAGCTCTTTTGTGTCAACTGTCATAAACACACAAAATTCACATAAACACAGTCGGTTATGTCTGTGAATGTAAACAGCTGCATGTGTAGCGATATACAGTATTAGATGTGTGAACTCAACCAGGCCCCACTCTAGGGATGGGCGATATCTTATCGTTTGCGATATACCGTTGAAAATTCTCCTCACGATAAAAATTTGTCTCCTCACGATAATAACGATAAGTCTAGTTGATGACGTAGTTTTGTACGCGCCCGATTCACTGTTCACGTGCGGAGTGAAAACAAGCATGGCGGAAGGCGGACGTGAGGCTGACAGTGCGTTCACACCGGACGCGACTTGCGCGAATAAATCGCGCTATTCGCGCGTGGTTGGACGCGTGAACATTTTGGGTTTACTCGCTTCATTCGCGCGTGAAATTCACTGCACAAGAGATGCGAATTCGCGTCATGGGCGGGGCTTCTGCCAGGCGCACATGTATGACTGCCACAGAGAGCATAATATAGAATTTCGCTCTAAACGCTCAATTCGCGCTGCGTCATTCGCGCGAATTGCGCGGCAGGATGTCTATTCGCGTCTTTGCATTGACTTAACATGTAAATCATTCGCGCTTAACGCTTCAGTCGCGTCTGGTGTGAACGCACCATGAGGAGGAGCTTGTTGTTACTCGAGGAGCTACCTCCACAATTTGCAACTGGTTTGGTTACAGAAAATCAGATGAGGAGCAAACTACCGTAATATGCAAAGTGTACAGAAAAATGGTGGTTACAAAGAGTGGAAAAACGTCCAATTTGAATTTGACATAAAAGATGCCATACTTTTAATAGTTAGAAAAATGCCATTACAAAGGTAAAAACAAAAGTTTCAAGTTAATTGCATTAATAATACTATATGAAATAATCTTAATCTTTAAAACTTAATTTATATATATATATATATATATATATATATATATATATATATATATATATATATATATATATATATATATGTGTGTGTTTATATGTATAAATATATATATATATATTATCGTCATTTGTATCGTTATCGCAATAATTACCTGAAATTATCGTGATAAATTTTTTAGGCCATATCGCCCATCCCTACCCCACTCCCTCTTTTTTTTTTTGCTTATGCCTTGGGCAGGAATTATTTCAATGAGGGATATTGTGATGTGTATGTTCTAAGAAGAAAACTCAGGACTGCAATCAAAGCATTTGAGGTAGTTCAGAAAGGGTGTTTACTGATACAGAAATGAACTCCCTTTGGAGTGGAGTTTGTGCTTTGTATCTTTGCAGACCGTTTGCATGCACAAACAGGGCCATTTTTCACTGTAGGAGGTTGAAAATGCAAAAAAGCATAGAACCCCTTTAACTAACAGCTGTTATTTTTCAATGCAGTCTGACCATAAAAACTGTATCATATCTCTCTATCAAGGCCTTGATTGCTAAAGCATTTAAGATGACAATAATGAAGATAATTTGCGTGGACATGATGTACTAGAGCAAGGCTGGGAATCCACTGTTTAAAGAGAGATTATTCCATTAAACCAAAACAATAACCAACAAACATCTGCAAAATCAGTTGAACTATTATCAATGTGTGTTGTCAGGGGCAGCTTACATCTGCAAGGTAGCTTAATAATATATTACAGTTCTATAAGGACATTTTGACATCACTGAAAACGTGCATGAATGAGATTTTGCTAGCATGAATCAACTAAAATAATATCACTAAAATATTTTGCCAACTAGTCTCACATAATAGTTTAAAAAAAGACAGACATTCAAAAAAAGCAGATTTATAGTCTGAATCATATTTATAACTTGTGGGCTTGCAAATGTTTTGGTCAATTTTTATTCAGTATTAATTTTTCCTCCACATTCATTTGTGTCCAAATCAGATTTTATCACAAAAGGTGCAAAAGTTTGCTGTGCATGTTAGAAACATAAAGGTAATAAAGGAAGTACTTACAGCTGCCATGGAGTTGATGCGATCAATATAGTAATCAGGCCAGCTGGTAGCAAGCTTGTTGGGGTCCTCTTGTTCCTAAGAAATGAACACAGGATAAAGTCATTTAAATTCTATTTTAAGAAACACAGGATTTTCGCAAATAACTAAGCTAAGGGTTGAAAGGGTGTACGCTTACCACCATTGTCCCTGTAGGCATGACTTGTGTCCCTATAACAAGGGTACTATAAGTAAATGTGTCTAATAAATGATTGTTCAATAGACCACAGCAACTTATTTGTTTATTTGTTGTCCAATCAGTCCACCAGTTGGTAACCGCCCCAACAGAATCTGTGAGTTGATACAATATTTGGATACTTAAAACAATATCTGATTGTTTGGTGGTTCAAAATTAATAATCAAAATTCAAATAATAATGTTGTTATCTATAATGCTTTCCATGTTTATTTAGATTTATATCATTTTAACATAAATTACCTGTTTAAATACAAAAAATAAAATGCTATTAATAAAATGTGGATTTATTAATCTACCACAATTTACTACAAATTAAGAATGATGACACACTATTTAATTGATTCTATATTTGAATAATTGTTTTGTTTTTTATGCTTCATATCACAGGTTCTGCTATTTTCTATTTTTCAGCAAATGTTTGATGGGACAAAACATTTTAAGCACTGGTTTATGATGGGTAATAGTGATATTTGAACTGACATTGTCTAGAAAATGTCTACAAAAATAATGGAAAACTCCAAATATGTTTTCTAGTAACAAATACTGTAGTTAGGTATATCTTTTTCATGCGGAATATTAGTTTTTATACAAGATCAACATGACCAATGGATTAGGCAATCTGTAATAACATTCCATAGACATTTGAAGAATAAATACATCTAATATTAATTAAGCTGTTAGCATGATTTATTTCAAAAGAATGTGTCTGGGATTCTAGATTCTTGATTTATTTGTTCACAACATTGTATCAATTAATTAATGACATGAAAAAGAATCAACTTGGCATTGCACTCCTCCCTCAGGGGATGGCACAGTGATCTGATGGCTTGGCACACGTCTAAACTGTGTCAGTATTAACCAGGGAAATTTCCAAACAACTTAAGTGACTATATCTCTGTTTACAGAGCAGACTGGCAAACTGTAAAAAAAAAAAAAAAATGTAATCATGGCGCTTTGGAGCCTGAGGTCTGGATTAGTCTTTGTTTTTAACAATATTCTGACTTCCTTGTGTATTACATTCTGATTGTCTTTTCAGTTTAAATATTTTAGTTCAGTTTCTTGTGTCACTAACATAGGGGTCAATCTGAGCTCAACCTATCTTGATGTTTATCAGGTAATTTAGTTGCTGCGGTAAACATGAACTAATTTTTTCCTGCTGCCTTCCTACAGTAAGTGTGGGTTGTGTTCTGTGATGGTTGGCTGCAAAAGTAATAAAGTAATGAAACAGCATTCTTTTTGAATTCAATTTTCCTACCACTAAGCTGTTTGTTTGGATCTTGCAGGGGTTTAACTTTTACATTTCACACGAAACATGCTTTCCTGTGCAACAGAGAGACATAATATGTCTAAAGCCCGATTCGGACGGTAATTGTTTCTCATATGGACGTCTGTAAAAATAAATTTACATATCACCTCAGTGATAAAACTCATGGATTCGGACGATTATTTATTCACAGTGGAGGAGCGAGTTCAGTGATCCTGCGAACGCACTGCTCACGACGCCAGTCACATGATTGTGTGCTGTAAATAAAATACATTTTATTTACAAATTTATTCTTATTATTGTGGAAAATGTATTTAAAAATACTTATGTAAAATGTATTCTTATTATTCCAAGCATATTTTATAATGTATAATCATATTTATTATTTGATTATTTAAATCTCCTGTTTAAAAATAGGAAAATACACGCTATAGTTGTATATAACTATACGCGATATATATCCGTTTATAATACACATTTATAAAGACCCACTTCGAATGTTTACGTGCTTTTCTTCTCTTTCTGTTCTCACTCGCTGTGGTGGAGCAGTCATGAAGTATTCTTCTTTTAAATACTTTCCAGCATTTCAGAAATAAATATGTATGCAAATTACACCGAAGTACAACAGTTACCGTACGGTGTTCGGGAGTGTTCAAAAAGGGTTTAAACGCTGAATTTTGAATCTATTTCTTCTCGTAAACTCAGAGATGTGGATTCGGACGGCGATTAAATTAAAACACAACCTTGGTGTTTGTCAAAAAACAGTAGGTAATTTGGCCGGGGATTTTTACGGGGGTGGTGAGAGAAAAACACCATCGTCCTGGATTCGGATGGCAATTAAATCACCAACTACCCCCTGTATATGGTGACAATCACTTACGTCCCCCTGAGAAACAATTACCGTCCGAATTGGGCTTAAGATGGCACTTATCATAAATCAAGTCGTGGCCTAATGGTTCATAAATCATAAACCAAGGGAAGTTGTGGCCTGATGGTTAGAGAGTCGGACTCGTAATCCAAAGGTTGCGGGTTCGAGTCTCAGGCCGGCAGGGATTGTAGGTGGGGGGAGTGAATGTCCAGCGCTCTCTCCACCCTCAATACCACGACTGAGGTGCCCTTGAGCAAGGCACTGAACCCCCAACTGCTCCCCGGGCGCCGCAGCATAAATGGCTGCCTACTGCGAGTAGTATGAGTAGTATCACCATACTTGGCCGTATTTCACTTCACTTTAACCTTTTAAATATCGGACCTAGCTTTGTGTACTACACACCACAACACACTGACAAAACAACAACAACCTAGGATGTATAACTTGCAATCAGATCCAATCAACTTGGAACTTTCCTTTCAGTGTGTTCAACACCAGAGTAGAACAATGCTGGACCTCAGCACAACAGCTTGGCCTGGACCTCAATCCTGTGATTTGTTTTTCTGAGCTAAACGTATTGTTTCAACCAGAATGCTCAGTTTAAAGACTTCACATTCTTATCATCTGCAGTCGCAAATCATGTCACATTGCTCAGAACATTTACCCTGGCCAGCTCAAGAAGGTTATTACAATGCTCTAATTTCCATGTCCGGAACAAATAAAAAGTGATGGAAAGAACGGTCATGCTCGAACTAAGGTCAGCACAGTAGTGAACTGCTCCTTTTGTGTATCATATTTGTAGGCTACTATCAAAGGAGCAACAGAGGAGGTAACAATAATAAACACGATGTTGGCCAGCAGATTCCCAGTATGGGTCAAACACAGTTTAGAGAAGAAAACCAAACAAAAGTCTAGGGGTTGTGCGCACATTTATTATGTGAAAGTTTAAACTTATAGAGAGGTAGACTGATGCTCCTTTGAGACTTTGTCTGACACATCCATCCTTACTGTGAGTGTGTAAACAGTTTAAATCAGCAATATTTGTGAATCACCATCATGTAAAACAAATTAAAATGTGTAAATTGTAAAATTAAAAAAGCATGTGCATATATTATTACAAATGCAAGTGAATCAGCATGTTTTGTGGACTGAATTACAGACAAAATTATATGTATGTATTTGTGTAAGGTTTTGTGCAGATACAAAACTGTTTAATAATGTGGTGTATTTTACTGTAAGCAGTTATGCATTGCATCATTCATTTGTGGGAGCTTTTAATACTGCAAAATTGACTTGAACAGACAGAGATGATGAAACTCATCTATTTCAAAATTATAAACATGATTCAAAATTATAAACATGATCTAACTTTTAATATTCATACACTGTAAAAATTTCAGACCTCGCCAACAAATTTTCTAGTGACTGATTACATCTAAATTTTTCCATTGGCCCAATTGAATTTCTGCTAACTGAATTTTATCAATTGTGGCAACAGTCTGTTCAAATTGGCTCAATGAAAAATAATATGTTGAGCCAATTGGGAAAAAGGAAGTCTACCAAACCAAGTTATTGGCCCAGTTAAATATTTTAAATAGTAGTAGCATACATTTTTTGTTTTACCTAATTTAAAAATGTATATTGGTAAATGTATAGTGCTAAAGCAACCTTACTGAATTGTTCATTCCGTTGTCCCAAAAGGAAAGAAAAAATTAAATGACGATACACTAAACACTGCCACATTTTAATACTTTTAATGAACTAACTATACAACAATATTGTGAAAAGACCTTAAAATTATAAATTCATTAAAATTTTCTACACATGCATTTTAATTCTCATAAGATACACAAAGCTGATGAATTGCACCTTATACAATAATACATTCACAAACCTGCAAAAATTTCGAAAACACCATAAAATAATAATTTAATAAATAATAGTAATAATTTATTTGAGGTTACTTCAACCAGTGTTTAGGTTAATGTCACTGAATATTACCATTCTCACAAAAGGTACTCTGAGCTCATGAAACTGCATCTTACACGTCATATGTTTGCCAAAAAAACTCATAAGAGGACTTTGAGGTTAAAATTCTGTCATTAATTACCCTCATGTCGTTCCACATCAATAAGCCCATTGTTTCATCAAAAATATCTTAATTTGTTTTCTGAAGATGAACAAAGGTCTTATGGGTTTGGAACAACATGAGGGTAAGTAATTAATGACAGAATTTTCATGTTTGGTGTGACGAGCGTCCCGATTACTCATCAGCGTTGCCCTGGAGATAGAGGAGAAACACCTGCTCCTGCTCATCACGGCTGGATCGCTCACACCTGAAGCTCGTCAGCCCGCGGCCAGATAAGCCGTGCGTGGCTAGGAGTCTGGTTGAGAGACATCTCCCAACAAGCTGAGAACTAATGTGCCGTCCTCTTCTAATTTTGCAGATCCCAGCGAGTGAGCGATCCTGCCCTGCCACAAGCACCGTACAGACGCACTGCCCTGGGAAGAAAGCGCACCAAGAAGAGCACCACAGCACCTCAGCCACCTCGATCGCCTCCTCCGTGCCCTACCGCGCATGTATCGACAAGCTGTTGGCATGAGGGATCCCACGATACGGGCAGCGCCATCAGTCTCGTCAAGGCGGGTGTCCTCCCTCCCCGCTACGAGATAAAAGGAAGACTTCCTATTACCTGTGTTCATGGAGATACCCGGGAAGTCCCAGTACGACGGGTATCTGTGGCCACGTCCGTTGGCTCCTGGCCCCTAGAGGTGGGCCTCGTCAAGGATTTGCCCGTACCGGTACTACTGGGACGAGACTGGCCGGGACTTGATGCCCTCTTGAGCGCCGCTACACAGCCTGCTAGCCCAAGCGGGGGCCGCCCTGGACGGCAACCGACGAAGAGGCCCAGCCGCCGTCCCGTTCTCCTAGCCTCCGACAGTGGGAGAGATGGTGAGTCCCCTTCCCAAAATCCTAACCTTTTCTATGATGTCTACCAACAGGTTGTGGGCGGGGGCTCATTTGGCCGAGCCCAGCGAGAGGACGACAGGCTAAAACATTGTTGGAGACAGGTGTGCATCTTAGAGGGGAAGGACGTCCGGCCAAAGCCCCATCCTCTGCCCCACTTTGTCGTGGAGAACGGCCTGCTCTACTGTGTCGCCCAGCGGAGGGGGGAGGAAAAAAAAACTGCTGGTGGTTCCAAGACCGAAGGCGGAGACAGTCCTACACTTGGCACACGCCCATCCGCTGGCAGGACACCTCGGCGCGGCCAATACTATTCAACGCATCCGTGACCGGTTCCACTGGCCTGGCCTGGAGGCCGATGTGAAACGCTTCTGTCAGGCCTGCCCAACGTGCCTGAAGACATCGCCCAGGCCACCTCCCCCCTCGCCGCTCATCCCGCTACCCATCATAGAGGTGCCCTTCGAGCGTATCGGGATGGATCTAGTGGGGCCGTTGCCAAAATCAGCCCGGGGGCATGAACACATCCTAGTCGTCGTTGATTATGCCACCCGGTACCCCAAAGCCATACCCCTCCAGAAAGCCACGGCCAAAAACATCGCCCACGAGCTGTTCCTTCTGTTTAGCCGGGTCGGGATCCCGACGGAGATCCTGACCGATCAGGGAACACCGTTCATGTCCCGGCTAATGGCTGATCTCTGCCGGCTGCTCCGGGTAAAGCACATGCGGACCACCGTATACCATCCCCAGACCGACGGACTCGTCGAGAGATTCAATCAAACTCTCAAGCAGATGCTGCAGCCGAAGACCGGCGAGATTGGGACCTAATGTTGCCCTATGTCCTTTTTGGTATACGGGAGGTTCCGCAGGCATCAATGGGCTTTACTCTGTTTGAGCTCCTCTTCGGAAGACAGCCTCCCACCCCACACCGGTCCCTCGTCGAGCATGTCACCGAAATGAGGCAGCGGATCGATCGAGTCATGCCGTTAGTCCGGGAACACCTGGCCAAAGCCCAGCAAGCCCAACAACGTCACTACGATCGCACAGCTCAGCCTCGGGAGTTCCAGACGGGCGACCAAGTCATGGTTTTGGTCCCCACCTCTGCCTGCAAATTCCTGGCCACGTGGCAGGGGCCGTACACGGTGGTAGAGAAGGTGGGACCGGTTACTTACCATGTGCGCCAGCCTGGGAGACGGAGGCCCCAACAGCTCTATCATGTCAACTTGTTGAAGAAGTGGGTGGGGACCAGAGAACAAACCGCGGCCTTCGCTACCACGGAGCCAGTCTTGGTGGACATCAATCCTGAACTGTCGGCGGCGCAGAAAGCTGAGCTGCAGCACCTGATCGGTCAGTTCTGGTTGAGAGACATCTCCCAACAAGCTGAGAACTAATGTGCCGTCCTCTTCTAATTTTGCAGATCCCAGTGAGTGAGCGATCCTGCCCTGCCACAAGCAACGCACAGACGCACCGCCCTGGGAAGAAAGCGCACAAAGAAGAGCACCACAGCACCTCAGCCACCTTTTTGCACCCAACACCCCTCTGTGTTAATAAATCCACCCTCCGGGGTATTTATTTTGAGCCACCCTTGTTGCGTGTTTCTTCCACCCTGCCACATTGGGTAAACTATCCCTTTAAATCCTTGTTGTACTCCAGGAAGATTGCATACAATAATCCAAAAAGTACAATAAATGCATTTACAAAGTCTCCCAAGTTGTTAAGCACCACCTCCTCTTCCAGGACAATGGAGAGGTTCAGCACACCTGACAGGGCCCTTGAAGTGCAACTGCTGCTGCTTACTATTTCGAGAATTCCCATTTTCATTACAGTTGTGTGGTTCTCCAATGGTTGTCCTCTGTAAAAAAAAAATAATAATAATGTCAATACATTACAATAATGTCTACATTAGAATTAGCTGCCTACATTACATCGAGCCATGTCTCGTGGCAGCTCTCAATAAAGCAACTCCTCACAAATGACATCTAAGAGCTAATAGTACTTGACACTAAAATGGAATAAACATATATCCAATAAAAGCTACTGTTAAATACTCACAGTGAAATTCATAGTGGTTCCTTTTCTACACCAAATGGTGCCTCGTGAGCTCAGACGTAGCAATGGCAGGTTACATTAACGGGAACAAAAAAATAGTTATAGCAGAAACGTATTGCTTGTGTCTCATTCATTTAATATATTCATCATAAAATGAGATAAAAAATAATTTAGTTCAATAAATAGTAACTTTAGGTAGCAGAGATAGGGGTGTGCGATATTGACAAAAATCTAAATATTTTCTGGGATTTTTTCGATAATGATAATTAGACAATATTTTGCTGAGTGTGTTATTGTGCTGGTATATTAAGGACTACCGTGGACAGTGGACTCATACATATTCTTCATATTCAGTGTGGTCAGTTCACAACAGTGATATAAATTAATCTTTTCCAATAAGTTTAAATAGATATTTACCTTTTATGCATATTTTTAGCTTTGTAAAACCATTTATGTCTAAAAGTGTGTTTTTTTTACACACTGTTTAATGCTGAACTTTAACCTGCAGTTACACATGCAATGTATTGATATTTTAAACATAAAATTAAAATAGCGAATACTGATATTTAGAATTATTTTAAAAATGAAAAGATACTTTAAATGTGAAATTAAAACCGCCAGTAGGTGGCAGCAAGTCATTGTAATAAGTGAGTCGTTGCGATTGAACCGAATCATTTAAACGGTTGATTGATTCATTCAGGAACGAAACACCAACATGTTGCTCAGAGATGCAAAACAGTGCTGTGGCTGTGTTTGGGATGATTTTTGTTGGCAAAATAGAGCAAAAATAGGCAATACTGTGTCTAAAACGCAAGTTCCTTTAATATTAACTTCTTGTTTATTGAACTGTTGTACAAAATCAATATCGTATTTGTAATCATGCTGCTTTTTGGAGGGAAAACGGTACTCTTTGCGACATCTGATAATGTCAAATCTCACATCGTTAAAACATCAATTACAATATTATCACAGACGATATACACTCACCTAAAGGATTATAATGAACACCATACTAATACTGTGTTTGACCCCCTTTCGCCTTCAGAACTGCCTTAATTCTACGTGGTATTGATTCAACAAGGTGCTGAAAGCATTCTTTAGAAATGTTGGCCCATATTGATAGGATAGCATCTTGCAGTTGATGGAGATTTGTGGGATGCACATCCAGGGCACGAAGCTCCCGTTCCATCACATCCCAAAGATGCTCTATTGGGTTGAGATCTGGTGACTGTGGGGGCCATTTTAGTACAGTGAAACCAATTTGAAATGATTCGAGCTTTGTGACATGGTGCATTATCCTGCTGGAAGTAGCCATCAGAGGATGGGTACATGGTGGTCATAAAGGGATGGACATGGTCAGAAACAATGCTCAGGTAGGCCGTGGCATTTAAACGATGCCCAATTGGCACTAAGGGGCCTAAAGTGTGCCAAGAAAACATCCCCCACACCATTACACCACCACCACCAGCCTGCACAGTGGTAACAAGGCATGATGGATCCATGTTCTCATTCTGTTTACACCAAATTCTGACTCTACCATCTGAATGTCTCAACAGAAATCGAGACTCATCAGACCAGGCAACATTTTTCCAGTCTTCAACCATCCAATTTTGGTGAGCTCGTGCAAATTGTAGCCTCTTTTTCCTATTTGTAGTGGAGATGAGTGGTACCCGGTGGGGTCTTCTGCTGTTGTATCCCATCCGCCTCAAGGTTGTGCGTGTTGTGGCTTCACAAATGCTTTGCTGCATACCTCGGTTGTAACGAGTGGTTATTTCAGTCAAAGTTGCTCTTCTATCAGCTTGAATCAGTCGGCCCATTCTCCTCTGACCTCTAGCATCAACAAGGCATTTTCGCCCACAGGACTGCCGCATACTGGATGTTTTTCCCTTTTCACACCATTCTTTGTAAACCCTAGAAATGGTTGTGCGTGAAAATCCCAGTAACTGAGCAGATTGTGAAATACTCAGACCGGCCCGTCTGGCACCAACAACCATGCCACGCTCAAAATTGCTTAAATCACCTTTCTTTCCCATTCTGACATTCAGTTTGGAGTTCAGGAGATTGTCTTGACTAGGACCACACCCCTAAATGCATTGAAGCAACTGCCATGTGATTGGTTGATTAGATAATTGCATTAATGAGAAATTGAACAGGTGTTCCTAATAATCCTTTAAGTGAGTGTATATCGCACACCCCTACCGGGAGATGAGTACGGGCTAAACTAGGTTATAAATGCCAACATGACACCAGTAAATTAAATACTGTTATTCTGCAAAATAGAATGTAGTACGTGAAACATGACTTAATAAATACAAAACTCTGTATACTCACCATAACTTTAATGATAGAAAATCCGTCTGTAAATGATGCTCTGTCGCCCTTCGGTATCGGCTCGGCTCTCTCGCTCTCCAGCGCACAGGAATTTGAATTCACTACAGCAACGGTTTCTCTCAGGCGCATACCTACACGCTTTTTTTGCTGCAAAGCTTGTTCGGCCAACACAGATTTTTCACTTCTGCTTGATAGATGTGCTGAGCACAATTTAATATGTTCGGTGAACTTCAGCTAAAATTACTATAATGCATTTTTTTGTTTGGGGACAATTATTGGGAAGTAATTTGTTGAGCCAATATTTATTTGTCAGTTTCCACAATTTTTCAAAATGTAATTTTTTTTACAGTGTTTTGTCCAGCTAATGAAATGACATAATATCAATGAGTGATGGCAAATTAACAAAAAAGAATATCAACAAATATGGGTGTGAGCAATAGCGGAAATGTTGACTCTGGCTCTATGGCGGCTATATCTGGATATGATTAGTTCTTATGAGTGGCCCTTCCATGACTCTACACTACACATTAATACAAGGTAACATAAGGTTCTCTTTTTGAGAAGTGTGTTGTGGATTCTGGAGAGCAAATTTTGCTTTCACGTCTTCTCACATGTTGAACTAAGGTGGGGTTTGGCTGCCTTTGGAAGCCCATTCTCTGAGTACAATTCAATGGCCATACTCACTATGGCCAGGCTGACCTCTGAGTTTGTGCGTTTTCTGAAATGTTAATCCATGTCTCTGATTTCTGTGGTTTTGTTTGAAAACGGTTTCATCCCTCAGATTGCACTCATAAGTTGTATGGAGATTTGGAGCATTTTTTTTGGCCGAACTTCCTTGAAGGTCCAGCTGTCAAAATGCGAATGTGATGACACAGTAATCCAAACAGTAAGGAGACATATGTTAGTGAAGGGCATGCACTCTGCAACCTTACACACAAACAACTGGCCAAATTGAGACATCAAGAAATACAATAGCCAGTTTTTTTTTTCTGATTTTGGGTATCATTTATACTGCCAATTATTTGAATGTAATCCTGATTCAATATTTGGTTGAAATTGCCAGCAAATAAGTCAGAAGTGCTTCATGATTAATCAAACAAATATAGGAGACAGTCAGTAGCTACATGTGTGGTTTACTCAAACGGAAAAACAAATTATGGATAGTGATTTTTTAAATAGATCGCACAATCAAAATATATCCTTCAGGCAGAATAGATTATGTGAGTTTGAGCACAATACAACCACTGTCAGCAAATACACAGGGGAACACAGTGGTAAGTGCAAACAACAGCAGGTTTATTGAACACAGGCAGGTGGATGAAAGCAAGACAATGAGTCCAGGGGCCTCATTTATAAAACTCTCCGTAGATTTCATCCTAAAAGTGTACGTAGGCACAAAAGCTCGATTTTGCATACGCACAAAAGTTTTCAGATTTATAAAACCATGCGTACACCGGAACCTGCACAAAAATCCCTTTATAAATCCCAGTTAGGGGAAGATTGTGCATACGTGCATCTCCACCCCGACTCCTCCCGAAATCACCATATTTTCCCGTCAAGTTTGTTTTTATAAATCCTACCTTTTGCGTAGGACAGGACTTGTACATCTCTTTCAGGGCAGGTTGTGCGTATGCAACAGTTATAAATGAGGCCCCAGGTACGAGGAATGGCGAGGGTTATTGGTTCTTATCTGAGAGTTAATGAGTCATTTTCCTTTTCCAGGAGATTTGAGGGGAACAGTGGAGCGTGGAGACGATGGAGCACAGGAGCAGAGGAGAACAGGGAGCAGAACGCTGGAGCAGCTAGCAGGTAGGTAATAGCAGGTAAGAGTCAGGTACACATGCAATGTTTGCAGATGATCCGGAGGAGCAAAGGAGTGGTGGAGCTGATGGGAACCGTTCCGGAGCGGTGGAGTATCCTTTAGGTAAGTAACAACAGGTAAGGATTGCATAGCAAACTGTGAGACCAGACAATGTGACAGCGAGGAGAGTGCAAGGATATAGGGAGCTTGATTAGTGATGACAGGTGCAGGGAATGTTTTCCTTGTGCAGAACTGGCTGTTCTAGCTGTCACATTCCTTTAGTGCTTTACTAAAATATATATCCTTCTTTAATAAGACAATCACAGAATGCACTGTGACAAGCTAAGAAATCCATCCATTTTCCAAAAGGCTCACAAGGATGCTAGAACCTAACCCATTGTCTTGGACCATCAAACATCATGGAAAGATGGCCAGTCATACACAAATTCACACACACCTGTGGACAATTTAGTGTCTATGTACCCATGTCATTATGTGTGGGGGAAACTGGACCAAGCTGAGAAATACTGATTGTAAATATACTTAAATTCATCAAAAAAAAGTAGGTAACACTTTATAGCTAGTATACAGCAATAAAGTAGTAAACAGTAATAAATCATTCATAAACTATTAGTTTGTAGTTAATTCATAGTTACTAAATTGCAGTCTTATAAATTGTAGTTAGTATATTAATAGGCTATACAAATAGTGAATCCTTCATTAATTGACATTCTACTTTACTTACATATGTAAAGTGCTCATAGTTAGCTCATACTGTATCTAACACACCTAACTCCAACCTGACTAGAAACTTTCATTTCTTACATTTCTATTGGTTTAATATTTAATTTAAAATTTAAGCAGGTTGTGTGTTAATAAAGTCTTAATTTTGTATTTGACACACTACTCTGAAACATTTCTTCAAGAGCTATGACACAACTCAGTCTGCACAAGATGCACACCATACAAAAGTATGTTATGTGAATGAGAACTGAACTATATTTGTGGGCCAAACAAGAATCTGTGTGTTCAATAACAGCTTGCCTCTCCAGAATCCCCCCAGCTAAATCACATTAGCAAACAGAATTCTGCCTGTCCCAAAGCCAATGCAGTAATTGGACTCATTTTTGTCACGTATCCTGTGGGTGTGCCCTGGTTGGCCACCAGATGTCACTGTCTTGTCTGAGCACATGGGGTTGTGTTGTGATTGTTCCATGTGTTCCCCGGTTGATTGTTTGACCCCGCCCTCCTTGTTATTCCCTAATTGTCTCAGTGTGTACACCTGGTTCCTCCTTGTTTGTCTCCTTTAAATGATCCTGGTGTTTGCAGTCCTGTTCGGCCACGTTGTCTAATGTGATGTGCAGTAAGTCCTGTGTGTTTCTAGATCCTGATCGTTGTATTGCTTAGTCTGCCTGTTTTTCCCCTCGGGGGAATTTATGTTGTGTTTTTGTTTCTTTTATAATTAAACCACCATTTCCCTGCACTTGAGTTCTCGCTTCATTTCACTGCACGTATCATGACAGAACGTGGCCGACACTGAGAACTCAGCGGGGAATGGATCCACACCATCCTCCAGCCGCTAACGTGAGGAACCCTCGCTACTCACGGATCCTCCAGGTCAGGACGCTGCGATCCCTCCGTCAGAGGGGCACTGACGTGAGGAGATTTGCCCTGACGTTCTGTGAGGCAGCAGAGGGTTTGGGCTACAACGATGCGGCTCTCAAGGACTTTTTTAACCTGGCCCTGGAGGAGCCACTCGATGAGGAGTGGATGAGGGGGCTGGGCCGCTTGACTTTTGGGGAGTTTGTGGAGTTTTTGGCGCATCTCCAAGCGGCGGTGCCCACTCACAGCGCTCCCGAGGCGGCGGTGCCCGCTCACAGCGCTCCCGAGGCGGCGGTGCCCGCTCACAGCGCTCCCGAGGCGGCGGTGCCCGCTCACAGCGCTCCCGAGGCGGCGGTGCCCGCTCACAGCGCTCCCGAGGCGGCGGTGCCCGCTCACAGCGCTCCCGAGGCGGCGGTGCCCGCTCACAGCGCTCCCGAGGCGGCGGTGCCCGCTCACAGCGCTCCCGAGGCGGCGGTGCCCGCTCACAGCGCTCCCGAGGCGGCGGTGCCCGCTCTCAATCCCCTAGTGGTGGCCGAAGATGCCGCAGCGGCGCCCCGCTCCCGGAGACGGAGGAAGAGGCGGAGGAAGGCCTTCTCCGTCCCACAAGGCCAGGAGGCTACCCAGGAGCTCACTGCTGGCCAGGAGGTCGTGCCAGAGCCACCCAAGCTCCTCGCCCTGCTGGCGCCACCCAAGCTCCTCGCCCTGCCGGCGCCACCCAAGCTCCTCGCCCTGCCGGCGCCACCCAAGCTCCTCGCCCTGCCGGCGCCACCCAAGCTCCTCGCCCTGCCGGCGCCACCCAGACTCCTCGGCCTGCCGGCGCCACCCAAGCGCCTTGCCCTGCCGGCGCCACCCAGACTCCTTGCCCTGCCGGCGCCACCCGAGCGCCTTGCCCTGCCGGCGCCACACGAGCTCCTCGCCTTGCCGGCTCTACCCGAACTTCTCGCCCTGCAGGCTCCACTCGAGCTCCCTACCCTGCCAGAGGCCGTTCCTGAGCTCACTGTCTGCCCTGTCACGGCCACAGAGGCCGTTTCTGAACTGACTGTCTGCCCTGTCACGGCCACAGAGGCCGTTCGTAAACTCACTGCCTGGCTTGTCCCTCCGGCCCCACCCTGGCCGTGCGCTGGGGTTCCTGTTGGGCCGGAAACCCCCTGGTCCGTCCCTCCGGATCTGTTCTGGTCTCCTGCTCTGCCTTGGTCTGCGGGCCCCCTGCCTCTGCACGGGCCTGGCCCACCATCCCTCCCCCTGATCCGTCTCTTGCCCACCTCCCTTCTTGACATTTTGTATTTTCATTTTTCATGTTTTTGTGTCGTCTTAGTGTTGCAGATGGAGCATCTGGGAGCTGCTCCTTTGTTGGGGGGTAGTGTCACGTATCCTGTGGGTGTGCCCTGGTTGGCCACCAGATGTCACTGTCTTGTCTGAGCACATGGGGTTGTGTTGTGATTGTTCCATGTGTTCCCCGGTTGATTGTTTGACCCCGCCCTCCTTGTTATTCCCTAATTGTCTCAGTGTGTACACCTGGTTCCTCCTTGTTTGTCTCCTTTAAATGATCCTGGTGTTTGCAGTCCTGTTCGGCCACGTTGTCTAATGTGATGTGCAGTAAGTCCTGTGTGTTTCTAGATCCTGATCGTTGTATTGCTTAGTCTGCCTGTTTTTCCCCTCGGGGGAATTTATGTTGTGTTTTTGTTTCTTTTATAATTAAACCACCATTTCCCTGCACTTGAGTTCTCGCTTCATTTCACTGCACGTATCATGACAATTTTTAGGTCTAGACAAACATCTTTCCAAAATCCAACATCTCACTGGGTTGTCCTCTCTTTCACCATGCCAAAATATACAGAAATTCTATTTCCAATAGAAAAAAAGTGTTGTATTTATACAGATCTTATACAAACCTGCTTATCTCAAGTTAACGTCCCGACAAGGATGTTTAAAATCAACATGGAACTAAAGTTGAGACTGATTTTATTACCATATCACCATACACATTTCTGAGTAAAATGGCTTATTCAACAAGAACTTGATTTTATCCAAAAAATAAATGGATGACTCGTTCAAAAAAAATTGCAAGCGTTTTGATTAATGCTCCATAACATTTGGGGGGGTTACCAGCTCTTCTCAATTATGGATTATGATCTTTGAAAACAAAGCTGGTTCAGTAATATTAGAACCTTGATGTGATTTTTCAATACTCTTCACAAAAAAAAAGCTCAACTGATGATTAAACAGCAAATTTTTCAAAACTCTAGCACTTTTTCATCTGATACGACTGTCATTTTCATTTTATAGAATGATACAACTGCTCAAATTTAAAAAAATTAATAAACTCTGCAAAACTCTTGTTACTGTGTGTGGGTGGTCTCAGTTAATGTTCTTGTGGTGTTTCATTCTTAATTATTTTGAACAAATTATTCTGCAAATTCAAGGCTTCTTTATAGATATTACATTTACATTTAGTCATTTAGCTTATGCTTTTATCCAAAGCGACTTACAAATGAGGACAATGGAGGCAATCAAATCAACAAAAGAGCAATATGCAAGTGCTATGACAAGTCTCAGTTAGCCTAATAGAATATGAATGCATGATTCAGTGCTTTTTTGTATTAAGTGTTAGCTTGTGACCGTTTTGAGTTTTGTCTAGACTTATGAAAAAAAACAAAAAATCAAAGTGAAATCTGAAATTAGTGTTTTGTAATAAAAAAAAAAAAAAATGCCATCAATATGCTTCATTCAGGTTATGAAACTTATTGGCAGCGCTACACAGGACTTGCTCGAAAAGGATTTGTCAAAGAAGTGCGGTTGTGAGGGATCGATAACCTTGTTTAGCTTCCCAAAGAACCCAGTGTTAAGGGAACTGTGGATGCAGTTTGTTTCTCCGGGGGAAGCAATGGAGTTGTGCAAGTGTGTTTGTTTGTTCTCGGCATGTTCTACTCAAGATTAACATGAGATTGGCAGAAACTGTGTTATTTGCCCTTTAATGTCTTTTTGAAATGTCACTCTACTCTGTGGTTGCTGAGGAGCCACATGAGAAGTAGGGATCCTATGTTCAGCTTGAGGCTATGGAGAGCCACCAGACAGTCTCTACTTCTCTCTCATAGACAGAGAAAAATTATATTCCCCCATGGGTCAGGATGTTTACTTGACGAGAGTGGCTTGCATCTGATCCTGGACTTGTATCTGCTAAACCTCAAACTCAGGACATGCAGTTTCAGAATACTGACACTAAAACACATTTAGTCTCAGAGTTAAACAGGAGATTGATTCATAACTATTGAAGATGCATATTCCATTTTCAGATTGTCTAGAAAGACACAAAGATCCTTAGTTTTGCCCGTTTGGCGGATTCTAGCACAGTCAGAAGAATTAATCATTTCACATAGAGACTTGGTTCTTGATCTACAGAGGCTTGAAAATATTTCATGGAGTTGATCAGAACTCATGCACTACACAGGCATTCTGATTAAGAAATGTCTTAACTTGGGGTAAACGCTACCTTCTCATTGAAAGCAGTTGGCTTTCTGTCTGTTGCAATAAAGAATCTACCGGACGCTTTAGCCATCTGCACAAATGGCATAAGTGAATATACAGGACTCCTAACAAACAGAAGAACCGGAGACCTTGGGAGTGTGAACGAATAATTCTAAAGGCTGTGCAGATATTTACTTCATAGTTTTCTCTTACATGGAGCTTAGAAAAACAGCTTCAACTTTTCTCTCCCTTCTTGAATCATTCAGGTCTCTCTTTTTAGTGCTTTCTTAAACACACAGCCTTGCTTGTTCTGTTTACATTGCTGTGCATTTTAAGCAGGCCATGTGGTGGGCTTGTATGGCAATTCTCCATTACTGCAGACATGAATGAGCTTTTTGTTTGGTCTCACAACTTGTTTTCCAAGACGTCTGTTGCTTGGTTCTGGTTCCTGTTTCCTGGATTTGGTTTGACCATTTTTTCCTCTCTTTCTAAACTTTTGCTCTAAGAGGAAGTAATTTTTGAGTGCAGGAGCACTGAGAGAACATCAAATGATCACAACTTTGTTCCAGGATCTGTTTTAGTAGCTACAAACCTTTAGCTGTGAACCAATTTACCTATAATTCCCACCTCCCAAACCCAAAAAGGCCAAGTGCTCTTGGTGCAAGCATGTGGGTATCATGGATCCAAACTTTATACAAGACGTTGTAAATATAATGGAATCAAATACAAGACCGGCTTTCCAGACCGGAACTGAAGTGGCCGTTGTTCACTTTGAAGGTCCTTTCAAAACAGTATCACTTCCTTAAAAACATAGCCTGGAAATGGCTAAAACCCATTTGTTTAAATCCTTATTCTACTGAGGCTTCTGAAATAAGAAATAAATGTCTTCTCTCTCTCTGTAATCAGAGTGAAAGGGAATAATATCCTGAAAGTGGCTGACCACAGACATGGGATCCAAAAGGATTGTGTGGTTTATGTTTTGACAGGTTTCAAAGAAGTTGTAGTTTTCCAACATCAATTTCAAAGGCTTTGTCTCACAATGAAATGTTTACACTTCTGAATCTGTGAAAAAATACATCTCTTCCTTACAAAGAATGCAAAATCAGTCTATAGTCAGTAAAAAGAAAAAGTAGCCAGAAACATTTAAACGGCTAACCTTAAATGATTATGTTGTGAAGGACTCACCTTTTTCTTGCTGCAATAGATCTGCCATTTCTTCTCAGCAGGCAAAGCAAACATGGCTTCCCTGTTCTTGTCTGTGAGATCCAGTTCATCCTGAGGAAAGGAGAGGACATGACAGCTGAGCCACACTTAACCTCATATATCTATTAAAAGCATGATGAAATGCAATGATACCAGCCCTGTCTGTGTGTGTGGGGAGATTGGGTTGTACCTGGTATTCCCTATATATTATGTCCCCTTGAGAGTAGTAATACAAGTAATTTTTTTATATTGATGGGACATTTTTTATGTCCCCATAAGGAAAACAGCTTATAAATCATACAGAAAGAAAAATGCAGAAAGTTTTGTGTGAGGTAGTTTCTGTGAATAAAAAGTACATAGTCTATATGGTGAAAATAATATTCCTTCTTAATGTCAGTAGAATTTTCTCAACTGATCTGACAAATTTATCTAATACAATATAGATGTATTAAAATAATATTAAATAATAATAATACAATTCTGTAAAATGAAGGGCTCCTTAATCATGGTACCTAAAATGAAAATGTATTTATTATTACAGTAACATAACCGAAACAATGCAAATAAAATTATATAAAGTAAATATGAGTTACCACACATACAGGTAATTTATGCTGAAAAGTCTATGTATTATGAATTGTACTTACAGCAGTATGAAGAGCTTTGAACAAGATAAGCTATTCATCAAATATATACAGTCAGGATACATGAATGACACAGAGGCCAGGTTTTGAAGAGTAACTTACTCAGACAGTGTCTGTTTGAAATGATCGATCCTATAACTTGATACTTTTTTCAGAAATATCAAAAAATATTTTGTGAAAAATATCAAACCAGTTACCTTTTACAGAAGACAGAAAGAAAAGAGAACTACACAGAGAGTGTAAATTATAGTGAAATGGAAACAAAACTAAAAGCCATAAAAGCCATACAGTAAAAGTGAGAACGAAAAGGCAGTGCTAAAGGGAGTGAGGTGCAGTAAAGACCGAGAAGGAAAGATTTAGAGATGGTCAAAAATGGAAGGAAGTCATATGTGGCCCACAAGGGACTGAGAGGAAACTGTTTTAGCCAGTACTGACCAAGCAGAAAGCCTCATGCATAGATACACAAAAATGGAGAATCACGAACAACTAAGAGGGATAATTTGCCTGAATATGCAAGCACACGGTAAAACCAACCATAAAATCAAGTCTGATGTTAATGATTTTAAAACTTTTTGTCTCTTGTGTGTCTAATATTTCACAACAAAACCATATTTTTATTTAATTTATATGACATCTGAGAGCTACGATAAAGGGAGAAAGACTGTGACTCTCTATGGACTATTTTGCTTGCATAATCTGTAAATGTAAAAATATAACCTTTTGTGTTTCATGGAAGAATCAGTGATGAGGGGTTTGGACAACACAACGGTTAGTGATAATGGACTTTGCATTTTTAGGTGCATTATTCTTTTAAGAGCTCTAAAAATGTATAATACTCACTGAAACACCCTCAACAACATGCAGTAATACTTGCCTTTAGATTTAAACTCATTTTAGGCTGCTCCTAAATTTACAGGAACAATCTTTCACAATGACAGCACAATCCTAAACTAGTTTGTCAAGACATTTTCTCTACTGGCCCACTCCCTTCTCATCCAGATCTAATCAGGCTAAGTCACAGGGCGTAAATAGCAAGGTTGACCGAGGACAGTAGCCACGAAGCTCCTTGGCCGATATCACCACATCCAGAGCTCTCAGCCACAGAAATGAGGAAGAAACAAATATCTGACCTTTCCACTCCAGGAAGGTTGGGGAGTTGAACGAGAGAACGGGCTGTTCCGTTATTATGTCATGTTATTCTGTAATCTTCTAAAAATAAATAATTTTTATTTTGTAAACTCTCTGTCAAGCATCAGGCATCTGCAAAGGCTGTGTTTGTGAGACTTCACTAAGCAATATTGTAATATTAATATTAAAACACTGATCATAGCATGTTCATTCTTTCTGTTTAAATGCCACAATTACCTTGATGAATCATTTGTTTTATCCTGGAACTACACATTTCTACCATATAGACAGTACTTTGACACAGTCACCTCTGATTACTCGCAATTGTAATGCAGAAACATGCATTTTCTGTAAAGTTGCTTTGAAACGTGAATAGCCTGTTGATATGTGGGTAGAGTTGAGTGTCATCAGCATAGCGGTGATATGAAAAGCCATGTTTCTGAATGACAGAACCTAGTGATGCCATGTAGACAGAGAAGAGAAGTGATCCAAGAACTGAGCCCTGAGGCACCCCAGTAGTTAGATGTTGCGACTTGGACACCTCACCTCTCCAAGATACCTTGAAGGACCTATCTCAGAGGTAAGACTCAAACCATTGGTTACTGAGATGCCCTTTGCCAATAGGGTTGACAGGAGGATCTGGTGGTTAACCGTGTAAAAAGCAGGGGACAGATTCAGCAAGATAAATATTGAAGATTTTGAATCCACTCTTGCCAGTCTTTGGGTTGCAACAACTGAGAGCAAGGCAGTCTCGATTGAATGTCTACTTCTGAAACCAGACTGGTTCCTGTCGAGGAGGTTTTATTATTTAAAGGAGGTTTAATATTAACTCTCTGGGGTCTGAAGGTGTTTTGGGGCCCTGGAGAAGTTTTGACATGCCCTGGCATTTGTGTTTTTTTCAGTATCTTAAAATAAATAATGGTTAAGGTCTGATAACACTGTATTCAGCAGAAACTGGGCTGCAATAATATGTGAGCAGCATGAACGTATTTGTGTTTTTGAGAAAACAATGTTTATGTGTGGTTAGTAAAAAAATATTTTAAGTCACTGAATTAAGGACATAAAACACATACAGAACATTTGTTCACAAGACTTTTGAGAACTGGATGTGGTAGACTAGAGTTTTTGCTACAAAATTATCTGAAAATTATCCTGTTCAGTCCTTCACAGAAAACCATATATTAATTTAACAATTGTAAAACATGTTTTGTGATAGAATGCCCTTATGCAAGCGAGTGACAATGGCCATGAATATTTAGTGATTCACATTGAGAGACAAAGGGCCTCCCATAATGGGCCATCAATATGAATGTGACTGAGCCGAGGCAGGGAAGAAAGAGTGTGAGGAGAGTAAAATAATGTGGGTTTTTGATTATTATTTTTATTTTATTTGCAATACAGTGTAACAAAATATACACAGTGAAGATCAAGGACACATAATTGAACATACTGATCTAAACACTGAAACTTGAACAGTAACACACCTTTGTGCCAAATATTCATTCATAGTGTTAACACTCACACTACTTTTATATCTTGGGGTTTTATATGTTATAAATCATTATACAAACATCCTGGCGTTGTGAAGCATTTAGACAATGAAATGACACATATTTCAAAATGTTTCACTTAATTTCATTCATGTAGTCAGGAATTATAGTTATTTCAAAATGTTTCACTTGATTTAATTAATGTAGTCAGGAATTGTAGTCAGGAATTATAGTTATTTCAAAATGTTTCACTTGATTTAATTAATGTAGTCAGGAATTGTAGTCAGGAATTATAGTTATTTCAAAATGTTTCACTTGATTTAATTAATGTAGTCAGGAATTATAGTTTGGGAATAGTCTAACTAGTAAAATTTGTACAAGTTATGTCACAATAACAACAGATGCAAGTCATTTTAAGCTACTCATCAGAGTGATATCTATGGGATGATATTAGACTCAAAATGATTAATAGATGCACGCACAATTATCCATGTACTGCATAAATTTTATGCATGTATCTTACTAACTACGAACAAATGTCTTTCAATTTGAGTCTGTGGAATTCAGGATTAAATGATTGTGCAGCGATTTTAACAAATACAGATATGTTTGTGTATAAAAATGTTGTGATCTGCATTAATATATCATAAATTGCTCATGCAAAAAGGAATCCGTGCATTTGTGGATCAGGTGACACACGTGCATGTATTGACATCTTGTTTGCGTTAATCTTGTTCGGTTCATTTGGATTTTGAGACTTAATTTTCGCAGTTTGCAGCATTTCACGACGCCCACACACACAACTACCAATGAACAAAGCCCAGTGCAATTCATTAACATGTACACGATTTGAAAAATTCGCAAAAGTGCATCACTACACTGAAACAAATGCTTTTCAGCCAGTGTCTGCAGAGTTTAGAATTACATCAATGTGCAGCATTTTGTACAAATATAGACTTATTGTTTAATACAAATGTTATAGTTTGTATTAAACTATCATAATTTGTGCATGCAGTGATTAAAATGTGCATTTGTGGAACAGGCGACGCACGTGCATTCATTCACATCTCTTCTGAGTCGATTCTATTTGATTCATTTAATTTTGAGACTTTCATTCCGCCCGTTTAGCCTTGCCCAATCCACACACACACAGCTCGCGATCCACACGCAGCTGAGCCTAAGAAAATCAGCGACCACTAGATGGCACTAGCCCCAGTCACCTGTGCTCATTCCATTGTGTACACTTTTATGAATGTTACATTGTGTTTTCCTTGTTTCTTTTTGGTTTGGCTATTCTACTCTGCCCGTAGAAATATAATAAAAATGTTTTATTGAACTTGTTCTAATTTAACTAGTCTTAGGACACAGAATAGCTCATATTAATTTAGCCAAACAAGAACGTCCTGATGGTACCTTTTGTGTTTTTTTTTTTTATTCTATTAGAAAACAATGACACATGCAAACAAAGAGCGTTCAGTGCGAGGTCGCTCTGGTGAACGGTAACAGGTTAATGAAGAACGTGGCAAAGTTGTCAGGTCTAAAAGGGCTCATGACATTTTTTAACAGTTATTTTAATATGCTCCTTGAGGTTCACCTAACATGTATGCGGAAAAAATATTATATTCAACAATATAATGTTATATTCATATTATATTATTATATGTGTTTTAATTATAAAATTGTTTACTTCTGGTTTGCAATGCAGCTTCTGTAAAATCCAATACTGTTGGCTGCTTCATCTTTCAACAAAAGTTTATTTTAGAACTCTCTACTAAACTGTGTCTTGTTTACAAAACAATCTGCAGTCAAATGCTCCAAACAAACATATAACTCTTGAACGCGATCTGGGGCACCATTACAAACCGTCCACTTGTTTCTGGCTATCAAATCCTTCTGAAGTCTATACAGAGACACAAACAAGCTGTTTAAACAGGGTGCATCACAACAAACACTTTTTTACTCTTCCATTTATCCTGTTGTCAAGAGATTTGTAAGGACCACCCATTAGCCCAACAACAGAATTCAACGGTGTAGGGGCGTGTATAATGCATGTAGGTCTTTTACTTGCACTACTGTAGTGTTTATCTAATTTCATTAGGATTCAGTTTCAACTTGATTCTAACTCTCACAATCACAAACTCACCAGTCTGATCTTAATCAGAGGGTGCAAGGTTAACCATTACCTTTAAGTCGGCCACCTACTGCTTACTCATAACAAAAAGTGTTCTTTGTTTGGTCACTTCAATACAACTTGTTTTTCGTATTTATACACACATTTGAACTTCTCAAGAAAACGTTCCGCCTAATTCACAACACGTGCGTACGCACATGAGCTTGTTCTTAAACTCGTTCTTCTGTTAGTGAATTTGGAGTCTTCTAAATGAGCGCCCGTGTGCACGAGGTTAGTGATTAGCATAATACACGCCCAAACCAGCTCCATATAAGGGCTTTCCGCAAAGCGGCACTTGTCCAGAGAAAGACAATTATGGCACCGAAACAAAAGACAAAGAAAAAGAACTTTAACGATAATGAACATGAGGTTTTGCTGTCGGAGGTGGAAGCCAGAAAAAATGTGCTATTTAAAAGCGACTGAACAGCCATTCGTCACTCTCAGCAAACATATCTGTGCGCTCTCTAAAGACACGCTCTCTCCTTAGAGCACGCGCCGCAATGTCTTCAAGCAGTACCAAGTGTGCCATGCCTCCAAACACAAGGTGAGACACAATAATCACCGTTTATATAAGGATAGATCAGGTGATTTGTTGTTTGGACCTCTAATTTTATATATATATATATATATATATATATATATATATATATATATATATATATATATATATATATATATATATATATATATATATAATTGAACCTCTAATTATACTTTATTATCAATTTTAATGTCTAGTTACTTGTCACCCACCCTATAAATAACATATCTAATTATATGTAGGGTTCTTTATACATGCTTATAAGGCCCCGGGCGTACATGATTATTGCGTACGTGTGGTATAAGTTGTTCTTGAATTTTTTCGTACATTTAGAATAACATTTAGTACGAAAGTTTTTGATGAATCATGCTTTATTCGTGAAAACGTCCGTACGCACATTTCATGCAAACTTTGTGCGTACGCATGTTTAGTGAATGAGACCCAATGATTTTAGGAGAGTTCAGAATAAATCAGATATAACATTTTATTTGTTGGGTAAGAATGTATCATGCCAATTACATAATTAAACAATGAGAGTTGGGGAGGGTGGGCGGGCGGGGCCTATGATGTTACTATGATGATGCATAATGCAGAACTATTCATTGATGTCTTGCTCTGAAGGCAGATATACTTATGCATATGCATGTAACAAATCCCACAATAACCCCACCCCCTGCCCCCCGGAACGCGATCACTCCCTACCTCACTCCGGGCCCCGCGTCAGCTAAGGATGTTCCAAAATACTGTTGTTTGGCAGCAGCAGAGATCAGCATTGAGTTTGTTTCACTGAACTAGTAAGAATATGCCTCAACCTCAATAATGAAAGTCTGCATAGATTCCTGAAGCCTTATTTATGATCAACTTTTGTTCTAAAAGTGTTCCAAACTGCCTAATGTTAGAATTTAGATGCTAAAGCTTATGTGTTACATGGATTATGGATATGGATTACTTGAAAGAATAGAGGAATAAATTAAACATATTTAATGGCATAAACCTGACCACCAGAATAGCTGGCAAATACTAACCACCAATTCAGAGAAACGGGCATGCAGTTCTTCCTCCGGGGGCATGGGGGCACTGAACTCCAGCAGCTGCAGCGGTACACTGTCTTTCAGGTTGATCTCAGGGGGTTCACTGCTGCTGAAGCAGCACAGGAAGCCCAGGGTGGGCCGTGTGCGCTTCCGGGGAGGCATCCTCTCCAATCCGGAGGGGCCAACAGCCAGAGAGGCGAAGAGTCTGCTATCTAGGGGGCATGATCTGAAAGAGAGAAAAGAACCAATCAGGATTAAAACACACACACACACACACACACACACACACACAAGATGTCTAGATAATCATATATCACAAACTAGATGGTTTTAAATCTACTGAAAAACATTAAAGAGATAGTTAACCCAAAAATAAAAATGGTCATCATTTACCCACCTTCATGCTGTTCCAAACCTGTATGAATTTTGTCCTTCTGTTGAGCACAAAAGAAGATATTCTGAAGATAACAGCTGCTGTTAGCCATTGACTCCATAGTATTTTTTCCATTCTCACTTTCCATACATGTCAATGGCTACCAGCAACAGAAGACATAAATTAATACAGGTTTGGAACAACTTGAAGGTTAGGAAATGATGACAGAATTTCCATTTTTGGGTGAACTATCCCTTAAAGACATATGTCAAGAAACTGAATACATGTGTCGAGCATTCAACCACAGAAATAAAAAGCCAAAATCTGCTGAAGTTTGAAGTCTCCCATTAACAGTTTTGAATCCTCCCTTTATTTTTATTTTGTATTATTATTATAATTTTTTAAAGCCCTCAATACTCCCGATACGATGTTCCCTAAACACGACTCATGTACACGACTGATGTTGAATTTAAAGCAGTTTTAAAGCAGTCTAACAGCTTTAATTGCTCAACATCAGAATGGGAACATCAATGAAAAACAGAGGCTGTTGTTCTACAGGCTGAACCCTTCAGCTGTGTGGAGTGGCCGTGAATGAACTGGGTTTCTGAAAAGCAACCACTCTCATCACTCTCCAGAACTTCTTCGGTCCATGTGGGCAAAGAGAATGGAACCGCCTGGCACCTCTCTGGATGTGCTGGAATAACCCCCGGGGCACTACAAAGACTTCTCTGTTTTCAGGCTACAATGTTCACCAATGGCAAAAGAGAAGGAAAGTGAGAGAGGACATGAGTAATTGCCAGAAGAGGCGGCTGTACCCATCACACTCACCGGAACAGAGAAGACAAAATAGAGCCCAGCATTCTAACGATGTAACAAGTACATTAGGTGTTTTGGGAAGTGTTCCCGGTTCCGGTTGACCTAATTAATGCAGCCTAACAATCCTTTAATGGATTTGAATTATAGAAATGCGACAGTGTATTATGTGTAAGCCAGGTTAAAGAGATGGGTCTTTAATCTAGATTTAAACTGACAGAGTGTGTCTGCTTCCCGAACAGTGTTAGGTAGATTGTTCCAGAGTTTGGGCACTAAATAGGAAAATTATCTCCCGCCTGCAGTTGATTTTGATATTCTAGGTATTATCAAATGGCCAGAGTTTTGAGATCGCAGCGGACGTGAAGGACTATAATGCGATAAGAGCTCACTCAAATACTGAGGTGCCAAACCATTCAGGGCCTTGTAGGTAATTAGCACGATCTTAAAATTCAGATTTTACCATTCTGACTTACCATTCTGATTAAATCAGAATGGTAGTGGTTTCCAAAATTGTAACAAGGAAATATAACTGTCAGCATTGCTTATAGACCCTTTTAGGGCCGACGTGAGAATGACGTCGCATCGCTAACTGGAGGCAAAACAAAGGGAAAACTGGAGGCAGCCAATTCAAATTAGCACAGATTCGGCTACACAAGAAGCTTAAAATATCATCTTGTTGTGATGTTGGGTGCCCAAATCGATGTAGTAGAGGCTCCAATTTGAAATTTTAACGCATACCTGCTGCCACTGCCAGACAAAAAATTACGATAGCTGTAGTTAAACGAGATGAAACGAGCGGACTGGACAGAAACAATCATCAAAAATGATTGCGTTTGCAGCGCACACTTCTTATCAGAAAAGGTTCAATTAAGTATTGTCTTTTGTTGTTATGGGCACATCTAAAGATTTCTTATGGATCTCAGTACTGTTGTGAATGAAATGTCTGTGTGCATGTGTGTAAAACAACAAACTGACGATTTATATGTTTAATCATTTGTAATTGTATACACAGTGTTGTGATTAATTGTGACTGGAATAATGTAGATGTAAAAATAGTTGCCTGCTGACATTGAAATATGTGACCAGTTCTGGCAAAATGAGTCGGAAGTCGCACGGGCTAATTTTGAGCTATAGGCAAAAGAAGTGAAAAATGTCAGTTTTGGTCGAATTTGAGGTTTTCACAAAAAATAGGTAATTAAGCCCTCTTCTAGCGATCCCAATGCTCCAAATAGTAATTAAACATCTAAAATTATCTTTATCTGTACGCTTTCTGAGAGGAGTACCTTTTTCTCTGCGCACTTCTGGACAACGGCTACTGCTTCTCACCACAAGTTGTAAGTCTATTGTTGCAAAGCGCAGCATTCCAGCTTTGTTAATATTCATATGGAATTCTCAATGACATGAGTCCAAACCAGTGAAATATGATTTTCAAACCCATGCTGATGACAATCATGCTGACTGACATTTGCAAAGCATAAGTGCATACATATGTATTGGCGAGATTCACATCATAATCTGTTATGACTGACATGAACGTTTAGTTAATAATTGGGGGAAAATCTGATGTGTAACATTATATTTGATCCATGCATTACAGTAGGTCTTAATATAGATCTGTCTCAATGTTACATTAAAAGAGAAGACGGAATCACTCGCTGCTCTTGATAATTTGCATCTTTGTTCTTGTTTTTAATAACAAAGATAAAATAAAAATAGCTATATTGTGATTAATAATATAGTAATTATTATTAAGAAAAGAATTGGAGGAAAATATGCAACGTTGCTTGGTGAACTCGATTTTTCTCAAAATCAGATCTGCTGCTTCTATTGCCTTCAAACGGCTGTAGCTCAGTCATTTTTTATCTGATTCAAACAATCATTTATCATTTTATGACAAACAGTCATATATCATTTTGAAGATAATTTAATGGAGAACTCATTTTAAAAAAATTGCGCATTCCGACTCATTTTGCCAGCACCGGTCACATATATATACATCTTCATGACGAAATAGACACAGTGAATTTGTCTTAACTATACACGTTAGATGTGACTCAACCGGAGGGAATCCTGTCAGATCGTCCATCCTTTGAGTGAGCGTGATCGGCCAATCTGGTTTCGTCCGTTAAAGTTAACCTTTCAAATAACAATCATGGTCCCGGACAGTGAGTGACCTTACATATGCAGGTAAAATCTGAATTTATCCAGTTATTGTTACAAAAACAAGGAAACAAACTTCATAGCTAGTGTTTGTGAAGCGGTCAGGGGACTCTTTCTGCCTTTCTGGGACTCTAAGCTCCACCCACAGAAAAACATCAAAATGTTTACTAACAGAAAAAGGGTCTATAGCAAACCCTAAAAGTGCTATTACAAGTGTTTGCTACAAAAAAAATTAAAGGGGTCATGAACTGAGAAATCAAAATTCCCTTGATCTTTTGACATATAAAAGATCACTGTACTATAAAAACATCCTGTATGTTTCATAACTCGTTACTCTAAAGACACCTTATACTGAAAGCAGTCTGCCAAAACGACTGCTTTTGGAAAGTTCTGCTCTGTGATAATAGTGTGGATAAGTGCCACCTTAACAGAAGAAGATCGACATCACATAGTGCTTTCGAAAGAGGTGAACTGTGCCGACTATATCGCATCTGACAATCATATCAAAACACACAAGCGTGAGTAACTGTTTTTATTACGTGATCACTAGTGCTTTGTCTGTTAAACAGATCGTTTTATATGTACTGAGTATTTATACGTTTTAACCTAAATCACAGCAGCGTCCATCTGTGAAGGACGTAGATTGTCAAACATTCACAAGCCAATCACATTGGGCGTTTACTTCCAAGTCTACAATCCGCCATGCCTGTTCAAATGGAGAGTTCTGATGAGGGGGGTCAAAAACAGGACAGAAAATTGTGTAAAATTATTACAAAATTATTAGAAAATTATTATAAATTAATATCAAGATAATATGACATAATATGGTTGCTGGATTTTTGCCAGTCCAAGGTGGTCCGGTAGCTATAATTAGCTTGTCCAAGATAATCTGCCAAGATAAATTAATGGTCATCAGCAATCTAGACCAGCCTCAACTGGCTAAAAAACATGAGAACCAGATCAGGTTTCCGCTATATCAAGACGGCTTTCCTAACAAAAAGTGTTAGAGTTGAAAATGAATAATTTATTTTTATTCAGATCAATTAATTTACAAAAATAAATAAAAAATAAACAATCAAATGAATAAAATCTCATCATACAGATCAGTGATGGGCAACTGGTGGATCGTGGGCCGCATACGGCACGCAATGTCTTTTAGTACGGCCCGCTGGATCATATTAGACTCGGATGATCAATTTGAAAATATTTGAAAAGTCACGGAAAGATTGCTTTCAGTGTATGATGTTAATACTATCTCCAACCAGGTGAGGTTGCTAGTTTCCAGCCGCTCCCCATATTAATTTCAGCGTAGTAGGAAATGCACTCTACTGTAAACTTACTAATATTAGCAAATAATAAATTAAAAACTGACCATGAAAACAATATTTTTCAGACAAGATGGTAAACAGAATATCTTTTTAACAAGTTCAAGGGGATACCCATATGTTTGGATTGTTTGGAAATCTTTATTTTTATTTAAATCGCCATTACACCACTGCTCACAAACAATGGGGACGCCAGAGTTGCACTTGCCTCAAATTTCAAAGGTAACGTAGTCTAATTGCCTCAAATTTCAAAGGTATTTCAGTCAACAAAAGTTTTTTGCCAAATGCATGTACAAATGTACAAAAAGTCTTGATAATAAGAGGTCTTAAATTTGTGGACAGAAAGACAAGAATTGCTATAGATTAATGTGACTATTAAACTGAATATTTTCACTGAATAAACTTGAGCCCTGCACGTTTCAAAGTCAGGTGCTGCGCTGCTTTGTGCAACGTTACTGTGGTTACCGGTGTTGTGCCCATTTTCGACTCCCTGCCTAATTATTACTCTCGTTGAAATTGCTACTTGATTGCCTAATCCTAAACCCACCCCTAATCCTAACCCCTCCCTCACACCTAGCCCTAAACCTACCAATACTAGAGGTATAATAATCTGGCGGGAGTCAGAATTCGGCACTACACCGGGAACTGCTATATTCTGCTGTTCCCAAAATGAAATCTGCTGGCAGAGAACGAATTTGCATTTTCAATAAGATACTAAGACAGTGGCGGCTCGTAGGGGGAGGCAGTGGAGGCACAGCTTTCCCAAAATTTTGAGGTGAAAATGGGAGGAGGATGATTTAATGTCAGTAATAACCAAAGTATGTCAACCAATCACCATAGAGATGTAATATACTTGATATTAGTTTGAACGTCTCCCGTTGCGTTGATAATGTACCAAGTACTTATGATGAGTAGCGATATTGAATATTTGATCGATATTGAATATTTAATTAAATGGCACAACAGGCAGCTCTACAATGGCCGGGAAGTGCAAACCAAATCACAATTCTGAAAAAAATTAATTACAAACACAATGACAAATCTGAAAACAAAATAAGTCAGAAGACACAATGACAAATCCAGGTCTCTGCGGACTAAAAAGGGTGCGTTTCTCAAACGTTCAATGTTATTTTCATCTCATCTAAATTATAATGCCTGAATACTGCCTGATAAAGTAGCGTTTATGAGAGCTACGCAGTTTTTCTATACAGCTGTTACGAGTGAAACCGCTCCAAAAGCACTGGCAGAGAATTAATTAGCATTTTCAATAAGGCCTCTTAATGATGTTGTATATAACTCAATTTGTTTAATTTTCCTAATAAAAAGACTGTTTAACTCTTGATATTTTATGTTTATATTCTCCCCTTTTAATTCTCTCCACCCCACATAAACAAATCCTAATTTAACACACCTCTGCCTGTTTTTTTGTTGTTATTGTTTTTTTGCATTACCATTTGCTCAAATAGCAAAAGAATAATCAACAATAGTGTTTTCACAACTTATAAAAAGAAGGGGGGAAAAAATTGAGAGAGACTGATAACGGCAGTCAGAGCAGAGAACTATGTCAAATTTCCCATCACTCCCATAGACACCGTATTAGAAACACCCTCTCATTAGCATTAACTAGTTTTTTGTATTCTGATTTAAAGATAATATAATACAAGGCACAGTGTTGTAAATGTACATTTTTAATTTCATAGTAAGGGCAATTCATATAATACATTTAAACTGAGCTACTTCACCATCTCCAAACTTTGTACTGCTAGTCTGCTGTTCTTCCTGTATACCTTGATTGACAGATGTCTCGTCCAGTCAGCGAGCAATGAGTAATCAATTCTCAAACCAGTGGCACTGTCTCAAACTATACCTACCTCTTCGGGTTTGTCTGATTTGTCGTTGTGTTTTCTGACTTGTTATTTAGTTTTTTAGATTTGCGTTTGTAATTTGTTATTTTGGCCAGGTAAGTGAAATTATATTATCTTGCAGTAGGCTATGTGTGTTGTTTTCTTTACGTTTTCTGACTAAAATCAACCAAAAAGCCATTAAAGTGGTTAAGCAAATATAATAATAATAATAATCCTCATCATCATCATCATCGTCAGGGATCCCCAGACCAATACAATTAGTGTGCCTCCTCTATTTTAAAACCCACGAGCCCCCACTGTACTAAGAAATATTTATATGTTATTTAATATAATAATTGATTGATAATAATTGTTTAAATTAATATAATAATTGATACTTTTGACTCATCCCTTTTCTTGAAAATTGTTTAAAGGCTGAACTGTGAAGTGCAGGTCTTAAAAAGGTCTTTAAAAGTCTTATTTGATTTTAAAAATCCTGTAGATACCCGGTTATTTTATGGTACCATTTGAAATTATTATTATTTCTTTTCCGAATAAGCTCTTTTTAACTGTCCTCTTATGTTGTTTTGAGAAAGTTCTGTAGCCACTAATAAAAAAAATAGGATCTCTGTACAATTTGTTTGTTGCAAATTTACAGACAATGCAATTGAGATGTTTACATTGGCTTGTTGGGGTAATGGTGCTTCAATAAAAAGGAAATTGAGTAAAACTGTGTAAAAGGTGTGTGGACGTGGATTAGTAACCTGGCCCCTTGGTGTAAAGGAGAAAAAAATGCTGGCCCTCATCACTATCAAAGTTGCCCATTCCTGATATAGATTGTCACTGGTTACAACAAACAAACATAACCGGCATAACCCTTTGTTAAAGCCTTAAAGCTACATTATAAATACATAAACACAGCAAAGACAAATGCTACTTTAAACTTTAACACTGGGATAAGTTTAGTATATAATTTTAATAATTAACTGATATTATGTCAAGTCTCAGATGCTTGTGAGGAAGGTTAGGAAATATATTTCTGTGGCGAGTGAAGTTGCTGTCTATGTAGAACATTCTAAATCAGATGCATTATAAGGTTAAAGGTTAAATTAAAGATGCTGCCTCTTGTGAATGACCCCTAATGAATACATTACAGTTGTTTCATTAATGATATTGAAAACACCACTAATATAATTGCAGGTATGGATGTGTGGAAACACTGGAAAATGTAATTTGTGCATACATGGATGTATAATAATGTTCATACTATCTCATGCATTTTTGCAACAGGGCAGGGCATACTGGGTAACCTGTGTTGACTCTAAAGAGCACAGTGGTGTCTAAAGACAGACAGAGAGAATCCAACAGAGATGGTAAGGAGGGAAGGGGATGGCAGTTGCCATTTCTCATTCAGCCCACGACCACATCACACTATCCTGTGTGCTGCTGAAAGTAGGTCAGTGGAGGAGAGAGGGAGGAGCATTTCCTAACACACAATGCTCAAATGGTTTCTATATCTTGCATTACTTTTTCTCGCTTGTTTGATCAGCAGCATCTGTCTTAGGCAGAATTTCTGCAAAATCATAAGTTTTCCCTTTCCTTTTCTAGCTTTTCTTCTCAATGACATGCCAACAGAAACTTCCATAGTCCTACTGGTGGATTTGAGCCTCTGGGGAAGTTGTGCCACCCCTAGTTTCTAGGCAACCATAAACAAAATTGGTAATGTGACCACAAATATTTTAAGAGTCTTCCATTTTACTCTGATGAAGAGAGGCCCATGAAATAATTACATTTAGAAAATACCAAAAATGTCCAAACCAATTAAAGAGTAACAATTTAACTGATGTTCAACAAATAAAAATGTATAATGCAGAGAAACACTAACATAACACACTAATAAATTTATAATATTCAAATCCTTTAAAGGATTGTTAGGCTGCATTAATTAGGTCAACCGGAACCGGGAACACTTCCCATAACACCCAATGTACTTGTTACAGTACATCATAAGAAGAATGACATCTACGCTAATATTAGTCTGTTTCTTTCTTATTCCAAGGTCACCGTAGCCACCAGATCCAGTCTGTATCCAGATCAGATGGTGGATCAGGATCTAGAGATGACCTCTACAGCACTGAATGTCAGCAGAGACCAGGACAACTAGCTGAGCCCCAGAGACAGATCCCCAGTGAAGACCTCGTCACCTAGACGGCCATTAGGACAAGACCACGGGAACCAGATGAGTCCTCTGCACAATCTGACTTTGCTGCATCATGGAACAAACTGCTGGTTTGTCTGGCCAGTTCTTCATGGCCCCCCGACTAAGCCTGGTTTCTCCAAAGGTTTTTTCTCCATTAAGTCACCGATGGAGTTTTGGTTCCTTGCCGCTGTCGCCTCTGGCTTGCTTAGTTGGGGACACTTAATTTCCAGCGATATCGTCGACTTGATTACAGAGATACTATTGGAACTGAACTGAGCTGGACGATGACATCACTGTTTATACATCAATATTTATTGGTCTTTATTTAGGTGCAGTTTGGTGATGGCATGGGTGACGGAGTGCCTCGTCACAACTGGGGGCTGTAGCACAAGGTTACTGACGCAACATCTTGTTCCCCATTCAGGGAACCTAACTGAGATGACCTTAGCCATATAGAGGGACAAAAATATCACAGAAACATGGATGAGGGACCTTTTGGCTAGGGCCAATAAGCAACCAGCCACAACAAACTCTTGCAACCACATACCAACGTACCATAAACAGCATTGTGGCAATGAGTTATACACAATGTTAAACGCTATTTTCTTCTGCTGCTGTTACAAATTCAAGCAAATGCCCTTCTCTCTTCACATAGCCCTCATTTCTCCTCCTCCTAATTATTTGTTCTCTCTGTAAGCATGTTTTTGCACATTTCATCTTCCCCACACAGCTTGGGCTTTCTGTAATGTAAATACACTTTTCTCCCCCACACGTTTCCCCTAGAATTCATTTCATAATGTCCTCATGACAAAACCCAGGGGGGCTTAGAGGAATCTTTGGCATCCCAAACCACCTCTGTCACAGTGGCCAAATGGAATCTTTTCATTTTCTCTCATCTCTCTCTCTCTCTCTCTGTTTTTACTATTAATATGAGAGGTTGCCCTTTCTTGAGGGAATAATGTTCAAAGCCAGCATAGCCACTCTTTCCCAGTGTCTGAAAAACAAATATAGTAGCAACGGACAAAGTCAAAATGAAATCAATGTAAAACAAAACATAAAAAAGAAGAAACTTGAGGAAGATAACTAAGATAACTAGAAAAAAAGATAACTAGGCTACACCCAAATTCAGCTAGTACACATTAGAAGTATGTACTTGATTGCTTTAAAGTAAAGCAATCAAGCATCAGGACATAGACTAAATTATATCTTGATATGACACAGCTAAATCCAACAACTGTGTGAGCTGTACTTTTCTTCAACTGATTCATACAACAGTGGTTTCCATTTATTAGGCACTGTGTGATTGTACTGTCTGTTTGTTTATCAGTATATTGATTTTGACCTCTAGCATGAGTTTTATTAACTGCATAGCTTGGCGATTTCACATGTATCATGGATTCTTATGTGTCAGCCATTGTGGATGATGTCTTGACTCACAGGGCCCAGTTCACTGCAGCACAATTAAATGTTTCAGAGTGTTTAAATGTAACATACAGGTAAATGGCATATGTGACCCTGGACCACAAAACCAGTCATAAGTGTCAATTTGTCCAAATTGAGATTTATACATAATCTGAAAGCTGAATAAATACGCTTTCCATTGATGCATGGTTTGTTAGGATTGGACAATATTTGGCCGAGATACAACTATTTGAAAATCTGGAATCTGAGGTTGCCAAAAAAAATCGAAATTGAGAAAATCGCCTTTAAAGTTGACCAAATGAAGTTCTTAGCAATGCATATTACTAATCAAGAATTAAGTTTTGATATATTTACAGTAGAAAATTTACAAGATATCTTCATGGAACATGATCTTAATGTCCTAATGATTTTTGGCATAAAAGAAAAATCAATTATTCTGACCCATACAATGTATTTTTGGCTATTGCTACAAATATACCCCAGCGACAAAAGACTGGTTTTGTGGTCCAGGGTCACATATAGAGTGTCTGTAAAAATAAAAACAAAGATCATGAATCAACTTCACAGAAATGTTTGTTTTCATTAAATGTAGGGTAGGTGATTTCGGAGAGGCTAGCAACAGCAAGCTGCCTTTGAAAGCAAGATCCAACCCTCCTTTCAAAGCACTATCCAAAGCCACACCTCCTCCAAAACACATGAACCTGCACAGGCAAACCAGAGGCTAACCAGCGACACGAAAGGTTGAAAGCATGCTGTCAGATTACCTAGAGTCTCATTCACCGGTGAGAAAACATTACAGTACAAAGCCCACGATATTATTATAATAATACCTTAATTTCTCGCTCGAACAGGGTTCCCAGAGGTATGCAAATACATATGTTGACAGCCTATTGCAATCTTCGGACCAAGGAATATGGTTGGATGAACATTGTATGGTCCTTCCACAGACAATATAAATACTTAGTGTGGCTGACTGTTTTTTTTTTCTAGGCTTGATTGTGTTTATTTTGTGCAGTCTAACATGTGTCAATGGTTCATTTACAAAAAAAAAGCATTATTTTTCACATAATTTACCTTTATTCTTTACTTGCTCTGTGCCTTCTCCGATTAACGCTCTGATGAGTTCCTGGTTTTTAGAAATACGCAATGGGCACAGATTGGTTAGCTGGCCCAGTGTGTTGTGATTCTTTAAACTGCCTAGTGCAGTCCAGAAATGTCATGCCCCTCACCTCAGAATGCACTCTGGTTGTATTGTAAACAATGGTGTCATCAACATTGCTTATCAGTTTGAGCCCAATTGAGACCGAGAGATTATTACTGATGAGGATTGTGTAGTATCTGTGCAAGCACGGCTCTTACAGGACGTTTCAGAATCGTATGTTTCTTTGTTTGTTGTTGTCTCATACTTTTAGACACACTGTTATTTGTAAATGCTACTGCTTATGTTAGCATTTAATATATGGTTTTATCCTTATTAAAGCTTTAATACAGCAGAATACACGATTGCATTGTAGCATTTTTTTAACAAAGTATTTGCCAGCAAGTATTGCTCGCTACCACGGCAACCGAGTGCATGTCCATGTTTAACACTTCTCGTGGCAATGTGAAAAATATCTGTCTGTCTATACACAAAGTGTATAATTGGAACACAGTTAATTGAGGAAGCTGAGACAAGCTAATGATCTGAATGAGAGAGAGAGAGAGAGACAGAGAGAGATAGAGATGAGAATGAGAATGAGAATGAGCTTTATTGGCCAAGTATGTTTACACATACAAGGAATTTGTTGTAGTGACAGAAGTGCTCCACAGTGCAACAGAAAGACAGCAACAGAACAGGACACAGATAATAAAAACAAAATAACAACAAATAGCCAATAACCAATGTACAAAGCAGAAAAAAAAATAAAAATAAAATAATAAATATATATATATATATATATATATATATATATATATATATATATAAATATAAATAAATATAGACAACTATGTATGTACAGGTCAAGTATGTGCAAATTAGAAATTAGAAATATAAAAATGAAATAAGTGACTGTTGTGAATGGATAATGTATTAGTTGTGTGTTCCACGTTTATTGTTGAGTGTTCATGAGATGTATTGACTGAGGGAAGAAACTGTTCCTGTGTCTGGTCGTTCTGGTGCTCAGAGCTCTGTAGCGTCGACCAGACGGTAACAGTTCAAAGAGGGAGTGTGCTGGGTGTGAGGGGTCTAGAGTGATTTTACCAGCCCTTTTGCTCACTCTGGATGAGTACAGTTCTTGGAGAGTGGGGAGGGTTGTACCAATGATTCGCTCAGCAGTCCGGACTACCCTTCTCTTCTGAGGTCAGATTTGGTCGCTGAGCTGAACCAGACAGTTATAGAAGTGGATTCAATGATGGCGGAGTAGAACAGTTTCAGTAACTCCTGTGGCAGGTTGAACTTCCTCAGCTGGCGAAGAAAGTACAACCTCTGCTGGGCCTTTCTGACAATGGAGTCTATGTGAATATCCCACTTCAGGTCCCGAGAGATGGTGGTGCCCAGGAATCTGAATGACTCCACTGCAGTCACAGTGCTATTCATGATGGTGAGTGGGGGGAGAGCAGGGGGGTTTCTCCTGAAGTCTACAATCATCTCCACAGTTTTGAGCGTGTTAAGCTCCAGGTTGTTGAGACTGCACCAGACAGCCAGCTCCTTAACCTCCTGTCTGTAAGCAGACTCGTCACTGTCCTGGATGAGGCCGATCAGTGTGGTGTCGTCTGCAAACTTCAGGAGCTTGACAGAGGGGTCTTTAGAGGTGCAGTCGTTGGTGTAGAGGGAGAAGAGCAGTGGGGAGAGTACGCAGCCCTGAGGAGCTCCAGTGCTGATGGTATGAGTGCTGGATGTGAATTTACCAAGCTTTACTAACTGCTGTCTGTCTGTCAGGAAGCTGTTGATCCACTGGCAGACGGAGGTGGGGACGGAGAGCTGGGTTAGTTTATTTTGAAGGGTTTCCGTGATGATGGTGTTAAAAGCGGAGCTGAAGTCCACAAACAGGATCCTCACATAATTCCCTGGTCTGTCCAGATGCTGCAGGATGAAGTGCAGTCCCATGTTGACTGCATCATCCACAGATGCAGAGCAGGGGGACACAGGTTTAAGAACCGGTGCTTTAGAACATAAATTTAGAAACTTGTGAATCCTTTAGAATCGTTAGAAGATAGAATTCATCTATGAACAAGCTTTTTTGTGCACCTCTAGTTTTCACAGCATGGCAACAACTCTTCCTCTTCTCTAAAGTAGATGGCCTCACCCTCTTTGTTGCATGTTCTCGGTTCTGTACTTCAGAAAGATGGCATCATCAGTGGGTCATTTTTCCAGAGATTAGTATATCTACTAGTAAAACATGTTGACTTTAGTAATCTTTATACATCTGTGACATTTAATATTTTGGCTTTAATCACTATACATGTTTTTTTTTTTTTTGCTTTTAAGTTGTTAAACTATTTTACTGATAAAACTGTGCGGGTGTGTGACCATAGTACTGTATTTGTAAGGGAGAGAGAACAGGAAAAGAGAGTTTGTGTTTTCTGTACATTATAAAACATAATTCTGTGGCAAAAACATCTAAATAATTTGTTGTTTTTATCTTGTTGTTGACCATATTTATTTGCTTGGTCAGTGCATTTTAGGTTTTGGTTTTTTGCTGTTGTTGGCTGGACCTTTGAAATAACTGAAATAATTTGGTGAAATGATATGGACATGTCAGCCAATACAAATTTCAAAATAGATCTGCACAGAACTACTGCCGTGCGTTTCCTTGAAAATAATTGCACACCTTAGAATGTTCATCAGCCAATCAGATTCAAAAATTCAACAGCCTGCAGCTATGTGTATGCCCTGTGTATGGTCACATCACCACTTCGGGTGTGCATTTTATTCTAATAATTCAAAAGCCCATCGTCAACATTATCAGCAAGATGGCACCGCAGATAGCAGCCACGGTTTGTCACTCCTTGGTTTGCACTTTTTTTATTTGTCCTGTCTTTAGCAACTTTTTCCCGATCAGCTTTACTAACAAACTCCTGGACATCAGAAATAGCACACCAAATAACTTTCTGCCAACATTTGAGCATTCAGATGTTTTACTGGACATTTTAGTTGGAGGAGCTGCGTTCCTATTCAAGCTCTCCAGGCGACACAAGCGAGGGAAGCATGCCGGTGCGCTTGTGAAATTCCTACAGCGCGGTTTTAGGACTCCGCTGCCGAGCATTCATCTGGCAAATCTCTGCTCCCAAGTAAATAAATCAGACGAACTATGACTCCTCACCCGCACAAACAATGACTTTTTAAACTCTGCTGTGCTTTGCTTCACGGAAACCTGGCTGAACGGAGCCATTCCGGACAGCGCGCTTCATCTAACGGGCTTCCAGCTGTTCAGAGCGGGCCGCGTCACCGAGTCGTTGGGGAAATTGAGAGGTGGTGGATAATGCTTTTATATCAATGAAGGCTGGTGTACAGACGTGACAGTTTTAAAGAAGATGTGCTGTCCAAATTTGTAAGCTCTCTTTATTAACTGTAAGTCTTTCTATTCACTGTGGGAGTTCTCCTCATTTATTCTGGTGAGTACATACATTCCTCTTGACATGCGAGTGAGCGTGGCGCTAGAACTGTTGGCCGATCAGATCGCACACAGAACAGCGTTACCTGGACTCTTTCATTATCATTATCTGTGATTTTAATAAAGCTGATCTCACCCACAAACTGCCTAAATATAGACGAAATATAGGAAGCTGAATTCCCTCCCGTCCTTGCCCCCCCTCTGCTCTTTTACCCCATGCAACACTGAACTTTGATACTACGACCCCCCCTCCCAGCTCCCCACATCCCCAGGACCTTTATTTTTCTACAATGTCCTCATTTGTATATCTGTATAGTTGTATGTACATATGTTTAAACTGTATTTATCTGTATTTGAACGTCCACTGTCAGTGTCTTAAATGTTAACTGTATTCACCAAGGGTCTGAGAGTAACGCAATTTCAATTCTCTGTATGTATGTGTGGAAGAATTGACAATAAAGCAGACTTGACTTGACTTGATATACTGGATCACTGCTACACTGTTTTAAAGGATGCATACCACTCTCTGACCCCCGAGCAACTCTGGGACTCTGTGATCACTGTTTGGTTCATCTTCTACCAGCCTACAGGCAGAAAGTCAAATCTGCTAAACCTATAGTAAGAACTGTAAAGAGATGGACTGTTGAAGCAGAGTGGGATTTACAGGCCTGCTTCTAACTTACTGAATGGAGTGTTTTTGAGGCTGCAGCTACTGATCTGGATGAGCTCACTGACACGGTGACATCCTACGTCAGTTTCTGTGAGGACATGTGTGTTCCCACCAGGACTTATTTAACATTTAACAACGACAAACCTTGGTTCAGTGCAAAACTCAAACAGCTTCGCTGAATAGGGAGATAAGATTTGCAAAGTTCAACTACTCTGCTTGAGAGCTGTTTTTTTTAGCATTTCAATGACTCTACATCAGTGTGGAATGGCCTGAAAGCCATCACCAGCTAACAAGACCCAATCCCCAAGCACTGAGGCCAATTAACAACTGGCTGAAGACCTGAATGAGTTTTACTGCAGTTTTAAAAAGCAAAAGACTGGTCTAACAACTGCTCTGACCATCTCACAACACCAAGGGCTTATGCAAGGATCTTGTTTGTGGACTTCAGCTCCGCTTTCAACACATCATCCTCGATACCCTTCTGAATGAACTGACCCACCTCCATCTGTCAGTGGATCACCAGCTTCCTGCCTGACAGGCAGCAGCTAGTGAGGCTGGGAAAACTCACATCCAACACCCACACCGTCAGCACTTGAGCTCCTCAGGGCTGCGTTCTCTCCCCACTGCTATTCTCCCTCTACACAAATGACTGCACCTCTACAGACCCCTCTGTCAAACTCCTGAAGTTTGCAGATGACATCTGCAATCATCGGCCTCATCCAGGACGGCGACGAGTCTGCTTACAGAGAAGAGTTTGAGCAGCTGGCAGTCTGGTGCAGTCACAACAACCAGGAGCTGAACATGCTCAAAACTGTGGAGATGATAGTAGTCAGCTCAAAAAGTTCAACCTGCCACAGGCACAGATTACACAGTTTTACTCTGTTATTGAGTCAGTTCTGTGCTCTTCTATAACTGTCTAGTTTGGGTCAGCCAACAAATCAGATTTAAGAAGACTGCAACGGACTATTAGGACAGCAGAAAGGCTCCCCTCAGGCAGATGCTACAGATCTCTGTGCACTAGAACATCTAGGCATAAAAATAGTTTTTTCCCCCATGCCATCTCCAGCTTAAACAGCTTGAATCATTACACATGAATCACATGACACATTAAACATGAATCATTACCTGTGTTCTGTAATTCATTTCTGTAATTCATTCTCCATCTTTAATTATTGCCTCTTTCTCAAGTATTATGTAAATACATATGCATAGCTCTTTATTTATACAGCTGTATATAGAGTATATAATGCACAAATCTGTACAGAAATCTACTGTTCATACACATTATTATTATTTATTGTTAAGTCTTACTATTTAAATGTTTTTTTTTCTGTTCTCATGTCAGATGTGTGTGTATGTATGTATGTATGAGGCATGTGATCAGCTAGAGACAAAAAAAGAAGGAAAATCTGACCACGCCCCAAGTCACCCCAACAAGCCACGCCCCCAGCACTTATTATTAAAATATATTTTAGCACATTAAAAGATATCTTATATTGTAATAATACATACTATAGTCCTGTAAAAAATAAAAAGCAGCATTTAATAATCACGATAGCAATATAATATAATATAATATAATAGAGTGCTATAATATATTATAATAAAAGTATAGAGAATTGTTATTAAAATTATTAATGATTTTGAAATATCTTCTGCTCATCAAGGCTGAATTCATTTGATCAAAATAGTAAAAAACAACAGCAATATTGTGAAATATTACAAAGCTTTTTTTAAAAAGCAGAATTTTCTTAACTCCATCATAACTCCAGTTTTCAGTGACAAATTTGCTGCTTCATATTTTGTGTTGAAAGAGTGATGCTCTTTATTTTTCAGGATTTTTTGATAAATATAAAGTTTAATGAACAACATTTATTTGCAATCAAATATATTAATTAATTTTGTTAATGCAGTTAATAAATATAAATCATTTTAAGTGTCTTCACTCACTTTTTATCACTTTCATGCATGATGAATAGTGCAGCTAGTATTTCTGAGCCAAAAATCTTACTTCCGGGTTCGTACAAGTTTCGGAAAGTTTTTTTTCTGATCGTGGCTCTTGCTGACGTAAACTAGGGTGGAACTCCTTATATGGGCATTTCTCCTGGAAGAACGCTCATCAATGCGCTTCATTCGGCTGCACTGTACAGGACTCACTCAGGAAGAATGTCTCTGAAGAAGTGTGTTTTTGGTTGTGAGGGAAAGATAACTTTGTTCAGCTTCCCGAGGATCCCAGTGTTACGTAAACAGTGGATGCAGTTATTTTTTTCGGGACAGCAACGAGAGTTTCTCAAGTGTGTTTGTTGACAAACGTTTTATAAACAAGGCCCAGTTCAATGCTGGATACAGAAAGATGGAGCAGTCCCAGCTATAAAAGATCCTAGTCATGATTCAGAACTGCAGATGGTAAGTGAAATGGAAATGTCTGTGTTTTGGTGGCGATCGGCGCTCAAGTGCTCGTCACTCTTTAGCTCCGCCCACGGGACGCCTCCAGCAGCTCAGCTTTTTTCGGAGAGAATCGTAAAGCTGAATCTTTCTTTTATAAATGTGATAAAACTAAAGACATTTTGGAGATATGAAGGATGCAATACTACTCTATAGGTACTCAAGATTAACATGAGATTGGGTGAAACTGTGCATGTTATGCCCCCTTTAAAGCCATTTGCGCGATTTCAATCATCATGCATTTTGGTCACATAATAATGCAGAAATGCACCGTAGCTTTTTTAATAGGCCAAACCCTACACTTGATTAGCATTACGCATACTGTCATCATTATGCAGCTGACACAGAACAGCATACGCTGTTTACGTTCAGTGGATACTCTCCAAGATGGTGCCAGGGTGAAACGGAGAAGACAAATTGTTGAATAAAGTCTTTTTTTTCGCACACAAAAAGTATTCTTGTAGTTTCGTAAAATTACAGTTAAACCCCTGATGTCACATGGATTATTTTACCGATCTCCTTGCTATGTTTCTGGACCTTGATCCTGTAAGGATCCTTGCTGTCTATGGGAGGGTCAGCGAGCTCTCAGATTCCATAAAAAATATCTTAATTTGTGTTCTGAAGATGGACGGATGAGGTCTTACGGGTGATTACATTAACATTTGGGGGGGGGGGGGGGGGGGGGGTAATTAATAACAGAATTTTCATTTTTGGGTGAACTATCCCTTTAACAATTTATTCCTGGAGCCATATTAAAATTCCAATATCTCTGGAACCGAAACACGTAGGGCCTTAAAAATGAAAATTCCAAAAAGAAAGTTTGTTAAGGCCCAATATCTAAAAGGGCACTATGATATTGTGTATACTTCTTGAGTTACAGGCATACACACCTTGTAGAAAAAACTTGAAAAGTGCTGTTTCCCCCTTTTTGTAATGGCCACAATTGGCACATAATGCAACACAGATTGATAAGGTGAACAGATTTCACTAACAGACCTACCAATCTCTGAGTAAAAATAACATTATGATGCTGCCATCTTCCTGAAGTCATTTTTACCCCCTTGCAATTTGGCTCTGAATCTCAGGTGAAAATTGACATTTTGACCCCCCTCTAGTGGATTACTCAGTCAATATTCATCCATGACATTTAATATTTTGGCTTTCATTACTATATATGTCTGTCTTTCTTCAGATAAAAATATGAGCAAAAACTAAAATTTGAACTGGAGACCTCTGGTTGATTTGACACAGAATGACCCAATAGTATTTAGACACACCGAGTTGCCAGTTAAAAGAAAACAGCATATTGCAGTCATGAAAGACAGCAAAGGAACCCGTTCAGAGATCAAAGATTCTACCCGATCTAAAAAGCCTTGCCATTCATCTAAAAGCCGTATAAACAGTGGCATATTAAAGCATGAATAAATCAACTCATCAATTTACAGTTTAGCTCATCAACCTACAACTGTCAACTGCGCTGTTGCATGCCCTTAAAGGGTTAGTTCACCCAAAAATAAAAATTAGCCCATGTTTTACTCACCTTCAAAGCATCCTAGGTATATATATATATATATATATATATATATATATATATATATATATATATATATATATATATATATATATATATATATATTGTGACGAGTCGGCTGCCTCCCCCCTGTCTATCATCACCACCCCGTCCCGTATTCGCCGCCCTTCACCAGGCTCCCGACAGGAGTGGGTGTGTGAGAGAGGAGGGGCGCTGAAACAGCCAGGGCTGGCGGCGTGTGATGAGGCGCACCTGACGTGAATAGAGCCTCATCACTGCCGCCGTTAAATGCCGAACGCGCCTCTCCTCTGGAGACCGGTCTCTCCCCCGTGCATGCACGCTGGTGTCCTCGTGGGTCCAGGAAGGGAGCGTCGAGGAGGACTGCCGCACCCGTTAGGCGGCTGACGGGCTAGGATGCCGAGCCGCCGAGTCCCCCAGAAGTGCCGGGATCCCGAAGATGGACGAAGCCGCGCCAGAGACGCCGCCGCCACTCGCTCCCGGCCCCGAGAGGGGAGCGCGTGCGGCCACCGGACTCCGCCCCTTCCCTGGACCCTTCCCTCCTGAACACTGCCCTCCTGCACAGCCCCGCAGCACGACGAGGACACCAGACGTGCATGCACGCTGGTGTCCTCGTGGGTCCAGGAAGGGAGCGTCGAGGAGGACTGCCGCACCCGTTAGGCGGCTGACGGGCTAGGATGCCGAGCCGCCGAGTCCCCCAGAAGTGCCGGGATCCCGAAGATGGACGAAGCCGCGCCAGAGACGCCGCCGCCACTCGCTCCCGGCCCCGAGAGGGGAGCGCGTGCGGCCACCGGACTCCGCCCCTTCCCTGGACCCTTCCCTCCTGAACACTGCCCTCCTGCACAGCCCCGCAGCACGACGAGGACACCAGATCCCCGTTTATTTTGGACACTTTTCCCCCTTTGGACACTTTATTTTGATATATTGTTTAATAAAAACCTCTCCGAGGCTTGACGCCACGCCCACTGTGTCTGTCGTTGGCTCCTCCCGCCACAATATATATATATATATATATATGACTTTCTTCTTTCAGACGAATCCAATCGGAGTCATGTTAAAAATTTTCCTTGCTCTTTCAAGCGTTGAATGAGAGTAGGTGGGTGTTTTTATTCAACAGTCCAAATGTAGTCAAATAAAGTGCACGCATCCATAATAAAGGGGGGGGGGGGGGGGGGGTGAATAAAGGCCTCCTTTACCGAATCAATGCATTTTTGTAAGAAAAATATAAATTTTTAAAATTTTATAAATAATTTTTTCTCACTTCTGCTGACTGTCATACGTGCAATCCGTTCCGGGGGATGACATAGGACATACATGTCATAAGCGCATGCGGCGGTCATCAGTGACGAACGCGGAAGCGTGGAGGAGAGACAGCAAAACAAAACGCCGGTCACAAATTAGAAGCAAAAAACAAGGATTTGTAAAGAAGAATGTAGGAGGATTCCGATATAAACCAAGAGGAGACTGGTTTTCCTTTGCTAAAGTGCGGGAACTTTGCTTCCTTTGCATATCTCACCGGCGCCCGGAACGGCTTCTGCATACCACAGTTAGATTGAAGTGAGAGAAAATATTTATAACATTTTAATATGGATATTTTTCTTACAAAAATGCATTTATTCGCTACTGGAGGCCTTTATTCACCCCTCGAAGCAGTGTGAGGCACGTTTTATTATGGATGCATCATGCACGTGCTTTATTTGACTACTTTTGGACTGTTGAGCAAAAACACCCATTTACTCCCATTCTAACGCTTGGAATAGCAAGGAAGATTTTAATATAACTTTGATTGGATTCGTCTGAAAGAAGAAAGTCATATACATGCTTTAAGGGTAAGTAAAACATGTACAAATTTTCATTTTTGGGTGAACTAACCCTTTAATCTGGCAAACCCTGTGAGTGTTGAGTCTGAGGAGGAAAGGCGGGAAAAACAACGCTCTACAATAATTTCTAATCATTTGGAATGCAGTGCCCATTTCAACTGCTAGCTGTCAAGATTACATACTGCACCTTTAAGTGCCTATGTGCTCTCCCTATCTCTTCTATATTCTCTCCAAATAACTTCCTTATTGTCAGATAAGAGAAAGACTACAGCCCTTAGAGAAGAATTGTTCAAAACCTGAGCCAAACTATAACCAACATAACTGACTCAATTTTGTACAAAAATATGCCAGATCTGACAAAAACAAATAAATGGCATAGAAGGAGTTGTAAATACTGTCAATAGTCATTTAAATGTTCTGATATTATGGATTTCCATATGCAATTTGATTCACAAGTCCTTGATTCCATTCGGTATTGATTCATTTTGACTTTTTTTAATTGTTGCTATGTGACTATATCAGCTGCATAAACCTATGCTCCACAGAACTATCAGTATTAACATCCATCCCTCCTGCTTTTTTGTGAATTTGTGTTAAATAAATGTTTTAGCCCAATTAAAAGAAAACCTGCCTAATAATTTAAATGTGTCATTTTCCAGTCAACATTATATTTGACTTATAAATGATTATATACAAAATTAATAGTAGTTGTTAAGATTGATGTGGATTGGAATTGGTAAAATGTGCTTGGCCTAATAATTATGCACTGTGCATAATAATTATGACTTTACCCATGGGTGGACAGACACAATAAAAGTAAGAAGGAGAGTGAGAAAAACTGACTGAAAATGAGGATTCGTCACCACAAACGCCTTCTAAATGTGAATTCTGAAAGTTTAAATTATTCTGCTAAATCACTGGAAAACAAGGATTCACAAAGAATGTTGATAAATCTCTGTTTCATTCACTCATAAATTCAAACCATGCCCACATCTGGGCACTGTGAACTCATTCTTTAACAAGAGTTCTTACGATTAAAAACAGAAGACTACAAATTGCAAAAAGTCAGTTTGAAAGTGCAGTTTACAATGCAACTGCCGTGTTTCTCTTCTTTAAAATAGACATTAGAGGGCATTATAGATATCAAAGGTCAAGGACATGCTGGCTTTACATTTAAGTGGAAAATCATCTAAGCTTTGCTTTCTGAAGGGGTAAAATGGCAGACATTGTGCTCTCCATTTTTAACACAGACTTGCAGAGTATTGTTGACTGCAGTGTTTACAAAAACATGATGCCTGGATAAATTAATGTCAGAGGAGATTTGGTTCCTTGCTTGCTCAATCGGGGCTTTTATTTGGGGGTATTCTCATCAAAATTGGAGGAAAGGTTAAGGAATTACAGCTCTTTAATATGAATCTCCCCCCTTTTTCAAGGGACCATAAGTAATTGGACAGTTGACTCAAAACCCATTTCATGGACAGATGTGGGCTATTCCTTCCTTATTTCTATATCAATTCAGCAGGTTAAAGGTCTGGAGTTGATTCTAAGTGTGCCATTTCCATTTGGAAGCTGTTGCTGTGAACCCACATCACACGGTCAGAGGACCTCTCCATACAAGTGAAACAGACAATTATTAGGCTTTAAAAACAAAACAAATCCAACAGAGAGATAGCAGGGACATCAGGATTGGCCAAATTAACAGTTTCGGTACATTCTGAGAAAAAAAAAAACGCACAAGTGAGCTCAGCAACATAAAAGGCATGGACGTTCATGGAGGACAACAGTGGTGGATGATCGGAGAATCCTCTCCATGGTAAAGTAAAACCCTATCACAACATCCAGCCAAGTGAAGAACCCTCTCCAGGAGGTAGGCATGTCACTGTCAAAGTCTGCAATCAAGAGAAGACTTCACGAGAGCAAATACAGAGGGTTCACCACACGTGCAAACAAGGCCAGATTAGTCTTTGCCAAAAAATATCTAAAAAAGCCAGACCACTTCTGGAAATGTATTCTTTGGATGGCTGAAATTAAGATCAACCTGTACCAGAATGATGGGAAAAGTATGGAGAAGGCTTGGAACAGCTCATGATCCAAAGCATACAACTTCATCTGTGAAACATGGTGGAGCAGTGTGATGGCATGAGCATGCATTAAGATTATATTTATTTGGCCAATTACATTTGAAGCCTTGAAAATGGGGGGAAATGGTTGTAATTCCTAAGCTTTTTATGTTATATTTTTGTTCAACCCCTTGAATTAAAGCTTAAAGGGTTACTCCACCCCAAAATGAAAATGTTGCCATTAATCACTTTCCCCAATGTCATTCCAAACCTTTAAAAGCTTTCTTCTTCTTCGGAACACAATTTAAGATATTTTGGATGAGAACCGGGAGGCTTGTGACTCTCCCATTGACTGCCAAACAATTAACACTGTCAAGGCCCAGAAAAGTATGAAAGACATCATCAAAATAGTCCATCTGCCATCAGTGGTTCAACCGTAATTTTACAAAGCTACGAGAATACTTTTTGTATGCAAAAAAAAAATAAAAAAATAAAAAAAACTTTATTCAACAATTGATCTCCTCTGCATCAGCGTAGCACCATTTTGGAGATATCTGCTGGACACAAACTGCATACGCTGTTCTGTGTCAGCCGCACTACACGGATGCAGGAAAATAAAAAAACGCAAGCAGAGGAGACAAATTGTTGAATAAAGTCTTTTTTTTTCTTTGCGTACAAAAAGTATTCTCGTAGCTTCATAAAATTACGGTTGAATCACTGATGGCAGATGGACTATTTTGACGATGTCTTTCATACTTTTCTGGGCATTTTCAGTCAATGGGACAGTCACAAGCCCCCCGGTTTTCATCCAAAGTATCTTAAATTGTGTTCCAAAGACGAACAAAGCTTTTATGGGTTTGGAACGACATGGGGGTAAGTTATTAATGACAAAAATTTTATTTTGGGGTGGAGTAACCCTTTAAAGGTGGGGTATGTATTTTTTCAAAAATACTTCAGAAAAGTGAGTCGGGCCGAGTACCAAAACAAACTTGTTGCCAATCAGCAGTAAGGGGCGTGTCTACTCATGATGCGGAGGAGAGAGCGGTCAGTGCACATTACGGACATTAGCCGAGCCAAGCAACGACAGAAAGATAGAAATGGTGGATAAAGAAAACAAAAGAGGAAAACGTCTGCGGAACAATAGAAGGCTTAAACCGTGTCTACACCAGTTGTCATGTCGCGCTGCGCCGCAACAGCAAACGTCTGTCTACACTGGATGCGACAAAGTGAACATTGAAAATAATTTGAAATTTGTGTCAATACGTCATAAGTAGAACGCGGCAACAGTTTACTGTCGGGGATTTGTCGTGTCGCCCCGCATCCAGTGTAGACAGCATCACAGATTATAATGAGTTCTAGCTCACTAGCTTAAAGCAGTACATGTAGCAAGGTTTGTTTGTTTTTCTTTTATTATAAAATAAATAAAAAGAAAACAGATAGAATAGAAAAAGAATAGAGCATGCTAGTGTTAGAGGCCTATCTTTTTGCTTTTGTTAATTGTATAATAAATAAAAAGAAAACAAATATATAAAATACAAAAAGATTAGAAAAGCTGTGTTGCACACAGGATGATGATAATGTATTTTTTCTTATTTTGTTTAAAGTTCTTTTTTTTTTTTCATCTGGTACTGCACTTAAGAAGCTACATAAATACTTAAATGTTTCCCAGAAGACAAAATAAGTACAATTTGCCCTGATTATCCAATTAAAAAGGTTTCCACCCCGCAGCTCTTAATGTATTGTGTTGTCTTCTTATACAGTATATATTATTAAAAATTTTGAGCTGTGCAGTTAATTCAAAACATACTCTTAGTTGAAAGAGACTATTATATTACAAGCATTTTTATAAGTTAACTTGTAAAGTCACAACAAATTTGAAGTACAAGTGAAAGTGCTGATGTACATTATTCAACTTGACTAAATCATTCCCTGAAGTCTTCCAATCCTATCCAGAACACTTTTCCAGATCTTTCAAGATCTTTAGCGCTCCACACTACAGGTTTCCTAAAGGTATCTGTCCAAAAATAACCAATGCATTTTTACAATCAGCCCACCAGAAACAGATGTTTACAGGATGCGGGCATGAGGTGGAATTCAGGACACTCTCAAACATGTAGTAATACTGACCTACTTTTTCCCAAGCAGACATTACCATTGGTGAGACTCCCACATATAGATGGATTGACTGATATGAACTGGACACTATTTATAGCCAGAGTCACTGGTTAGTTAGATGTTCAACATTCCATTACATCATACAGAGCATTTCCCATGTGTCTCTGAGCATCCCGTAGTGTGTAGAAATCAAACCGTTTCATTAATTGGTCCAAATCCCATTTATGGCACACTTTCAAATCAAATTAAGGCAAGTTAACAACACAAAATAATTTTAAAAAAAAGTTAAACTCCAAACTCCTGTGATCCCACTTTTGGTCTGGAAATGGAAGCAAAACAGGGTCACAAAAGCTGATTGGCAACTACATATACATCAAAGAGTAGTGACCACACATTTGATTGTTAAAGGAATTGCACTGCTTTCTCAGTTGTCAAATTCAACTAGGCGCAACGACAGGCAATGTGTACCATGGAGAACCACTTAGCACTACTTTAAAGTGCGCTGGCTTTTGTTGTTAGTGGAATTGTATTTCCTCAAAAGAGTGCTCAACACTGTTCTTACCATCTACTGTACTGAAGAGATACCAGAAACTTGGAGATTCTCCTAATGCCAGAAAGCACTGGATGACAGCATGTCCCAACATCTGGACTTTGCATGTCATTAGCATGTTTTGCTCAGCTCTGTGATAGATGATCAGATGCTCATGAAATTATGGACCATGGGTGGAGATTTGCATTAACCTAAAATAATCTGTTACACTTTAGTTTAAGTGTCCTTGTTACAGTATAATTAAATATTTAAGTACTGAGTAATATTCATTAAATACATGTACTTACTGTATGGTTAGGGCTAGGATTAGGATTTGTTTTAGGGTTACTTGCATGCAATTATGTATCATTTATTGCTATTATAATAGTAAGTACTGTAATGTGTATTTAACGTTGTGTAATATTATAATGTGTGTAACAAGGAAACCGTAAAATAAAGTGTTACCAATAATCATTCTTTAATTCTTATCCTTAGTTTTTCAACATGCCACCCTCCCCAGTCAGTAATGGTGCTGCTGTCACAGGCAGCAGAAACGGCTGCACAATTTCTTTTTTTGACTGACAGTTTACATCTGCCATTTAAACAGTCCTCACATAATCCTGCTTCTTAATGTAAAATGTCTTTGATGCACTAAAGATGAGCATTTGAGCTTATAAAAAGGTTTTTAAACATTAAATGCACTAAGATGGAAGGATGCAAGTACTTACCAACTTCAGAGACCAGCCCTTTTGGATACCTCATCCTTGCCCTATTCACTGTCAACCAGAATATTTTCTAGTTCCGTTTAAATGTAGACATCCAAATCCTCTCAGACCTACTTTTCCTTTTCTTTTAAACTGTTGTTAAATCTGTGCTTAAAAGAGTACCGTATATAAAAGCAAACTGATACTTCCACCCCAGAGCGACCTGAGTGCTACTGTGCCAGAGTCTGGATTTCAGCTGACTGTGCTGGAATCAAAGCAGTTGACATTGCTCCCTCCCTCTCTCACATCGCTCTCTTCTTTCTCTCACTCCCTCCCCTCCCTCTCCCCTTCTCTGGAATTCAGGCTTAGCACATGACAGCATGCATGCATGTGTAAACTAGCATGAGAAGAAATGGAGTGAGGATGCAGCATGAGAAGGAATGACACTCCTAATGTCACTAAAACCTCTTTCTAGTCATATTCCCAATCTTGGCTGCAAGAAGAAAAGATGGGAAATTAGGGAACTCAAGTCCTGCATGTTCTCATAATTTTTACAGACTGGCATATGTTGATGTCTAATATGAACTAGCAGCATTGAGGTTTTTTGTCAAGCAGATCTAAATGGAGTGCATGACCCAAAAAATCTCACCTGAATGTGAGATGTACACTGCTACATCCTAATTACATAAATCAACATTGTGAGTAAATCACTTGCATATGGAACTAAATTTCACACTAGGAAACTAAATGCCCATCGTGAGCCATTCGTATTAATTTGCCATTGGGTTAGAGGCAAAGAAATTTAGCACATATATATTTCACTGTGTATTGTGCCCTATGTCAGCTTTATGATGCATACTGTATGCATTAGAACACTCTGACTGAGCGTTTGGCATAAAAAGAATGCATAAACTCATTTAAAACGGGTGTAGAAAGAGACATTCTAAATTTTAAATATAGATAAATGCAATCACTGGGGTCCAGGCACCAATAGCCCACATGGATGATTAGCATTCCAATTAAAATGTTTTAAAAAAAATTAATAAATCTTTTTGTTTTTGTTTTTCTATCTCAGAAGAAACAGAGTATTTGGACTCACATTATACATTAGATTTAGAAGAATTGCATTTCAACAAGCAGATGTTGTTGACTTGCTTGTTATTCTAGCCTCCAAAAAAGGATTTTAATCATGTATTTGCAGAGTAAGAATATTTCATGGTATATTGTAACAGTTTCAGTTTGTTGTTGTAGCAACCTCTCAGTCTGAAGACTTTAATACAGTTTTTGGGACCAGGCAAAATACAGATTTTGGGTATCAAACAAGATTTTGATCGATCTAAGATGGCAGCTACAGTGCTTTGCTCTTCAGTGTTTGTACTGTTTTTGTTTGTTTTTCCTGTTTATTGTTTCTCAAACACGATCAGTTTTACCAGGGATGACCTGCTGAACATTCGGCAGAACACACCACAAAATCTTTTCCATTGTCAAAAAGGCCCAGCAGAGGTTGTACTTTCTTCACCAGCTGAGGAAGTTCAACCTGCCACAGGAGCTGCTGAAACTGTTCTATTCTGCCATCATTGAATCCGTCCTCTGCACTTCAATAATTGTCTGGTCCAGCTCAGCTACCAAATCTGACCTCAGAAGACTACGGAGGGTAGTCCAGACTGCTGAGCGAATCATTGGTACAGCCCTCCCAACTCTCCAAGAACTGTACTTATCCAGAGTGAGCAAAAGGGCTGGCAAAATCACTCTGGACCCCTCACACCCAGCACACTCCCTCTTTGAACTGTTGCAGTCTGGTCGACGCTACAGAGCTCTGAACACCAGAACAAAGAAACAGTTTCTGCCCTCAAGCAATCCATCTCATGAACACTTGACATTAAATGTGGAACACACAACACTATTATACATTATTTATTCACCACATACTTATTTATTAATTGTTTTTTTCATTTCAAATTTTCACATATCAGACCTGTACACACATAATTGTCTATATTATATTTTGTGTTTTTGCTATTTTGTACATAGCCTATTTGTATATTTGTATATTATTATTTTATTATCCGTGTCCTGTCCTGTTGCTGTCTTTCTGTTGCATTGTGGAGCTTCTGTCACTATAACAAATTCCTCATATGTGTAAAAATACCTGGCCAATAAAGCTCATTCTGATTCTAATTTGATGTTAACTGGTTTTGGTTGTCAGACAAAACCCTCCCAACAGTTTTAAACACCAGACAAAATGGATGTCTTCTAACAGGATCTGGTCAAGAGACTGGTGCCAGTTGTTCAAAAGTAATCTGATTGGATTTTGACCATCGGATTGGACCAAATCCTGAAAATGGGTTGTTCAAAAGAAAAAAATGATTCTGAATTCGGATTAAATCACAAAACCTAATCTTGGTTTTGATCTGGATTAAATCTTCAGTTTGTGTTGTTCAAAAAGTTTTAGGGAAGGGTGTGTGGCCAAGTATGGTGACCCATACTTGGAATTTGTGCTCTGCATTTAACCCATCCAAGTGTACACACAGTAGTGAACATACACCTGGAGCAGTGGCCAGCCAATGCTGCGGTGCCCGGGGAGCAGTTGGGGGTTTGGTGCCTTGCTCAAGGGTCTCACCTCAGTCGTGGTATTGAGGGTGGAGAGAGTGTTGGTTATTCACTCCCCCACCTACAATCCCTGCCACGACTACCCCATTAGTGAGATACTTTTGATCCCAAAAAAAATGTCTCAAGGTTACGTATGTAACCCTAGTTCCCTGAGGGAACAAGACGCTGTGTCGAATGCTTTGGGAACACCTTCAGCGAGACCATGTTCTGAAACGTGTGTAATCAAACCAATGAAAGGGCGCGATGTCACGGACGGGGTGACACGTGACCAGGAAGCTATAAAAGCATGTGAGGTGGATACACCGGCAGCTTCTGGAGAATGAGGGAAGCACTCGCAGTGATGCCGGAAGTATGGCAGGAGATGCAGCGTCTCGTTCTCTCAGGGAACTAGGGTTACATACGTAACCTTGAGACGTTCCCCTTCTCGAACTCCAGCTGCGTCGAACGCTTTGGAAATGAGATGCCCAAGCCGCCAGACTTTCAAGTCCCTGCATAGTGTTTATGAACTTCAGCACAGCTACGGCAAAAGGATGGAAGAACCACGAGCGGTACGAATGTCGAGGTCATAGAACCTGACAAAAGTGAGCGGCGTGGACCAGCCGAGGAAAGAACCGCTGAAACACCGCCGCTTGTTTACGAGCCTCCTGAAAACTGTCGACAACGGAGTTGATGGCGTCGCCGAACAGGCCAGAAGGCGCAAGCAGGGCGTCGAGGAGGAAGACCCTGTCTTTCTCTTTTATATCTGACAGGGTCAACCAGAGATGCCTCTCCGCGGCCACTAGGGCTGCCATAGACCAAAGGAGAGACAAATCTGTGGTTCTTCTGAGTTCTTGAATATCGTCAGATTTTAATTCCTCGCCCTCATCCAGCTCTTTCAGCAAATCTGCTTGGTAAGCTTGCAACACTGCCATCGTATGTAAGCAAGCACCAGCCTGACCTGCTGCCGTGTACCCTTTGCTCACCAGCGCTGATGTAGTACGAAGCGGCTTGGTGGGCAGCGCCGGGGCTTTAAGAGACGATGCCACACCGGGAGACAGATAGCTCACGAGTGTCTGTTCAACCCGGGGCATCGCTCTATAACCGCGCTCATTTAGTCCCAAGCCGTTACTATTATCAACGAGAGAGGGACTAAAGAGGCGGGCCGAATACGGTCTTCCCCACGATCCCGAAACCTCAGAATGGAGATCAGGGAAAAACGGCAAGCCCCGGCATGGAGAGAGCGGCTTAGACCTCAAAAAACGCTCATCTAACTTGCACTTTCAGGATTCAGCCTGCTTCTCGGTGGGCCATTCAAGATGTAACTTGGCCACAGCGCGAGTTATAACCTCCACAAGCTCCTCATACTGTGCAGTCTGGGGTGGTTCATCGGCGCTCTCGCCATCGCCCTCCTCAGAGGACAACAGTCTGAGCGCTGGGCGCTATCCGTGCGCGGAAGAAACCACTCCGTCAGAGCGTGCTTCCGAGCCCTGGGAGGTGGCGCTAGATCCCGCGGCAGAGGAAGGAGAAAGGGACTCACCCGTCTCCATTCCCTCCACGAGATCCACTTGCAAACCCCATGACTGCAATCGCCGTGTTGCCTCGGCAGACACAGGACCATAGCCGTGAGGAACGCTACCGAGGGCTCCCTCCTCAAAGAGAGCCTTCCGAGAGGCGCTCGCAATGCAGACAGTCAACGGTAAATAAGACATACACACACAGAACGCTTTGCTGAATGACAGAAGCTGCTGGTGTATCCACCTCATGTGCTTTTATAGCTTCCTGATCATGTGTCACCCCGTCTGTGACATCGCTCCCATTCATCGGTTTGATTACACAAGTTTCAGAGCAGTCACGCTGAAGGCGTTCCCAAAGCATTCGACACAGCTCGACTTCCTGAAGGGGAACTGGATTATTCTGATCCCAGCAGAAGGGTGGATTTCAGGAACAATAATTTAATAAAACTTTAAAACTGGTCCAAACAATACAACATTTGTATGTAATATATCCCCAAATAGCTGTCAATATCATATTATATTTAATTTAAAGTGTTTTTTTTTAAATCACTAAGTAGTTATTTGTGTAAATGCAATGCAAAACTAGAATTCAAAACATTGGCATTTTTAATGTTTTGTTTTGTTTTCTGGCCTCTGGATCCAATTTTCCTGACTTGGAAATCCAATCTAACATTTTTGGCGTAATCGGCATGATGTCTGCACAATTTTGAAATGTTTACCGAGAACCCTTTACAACAACAAGAACAATTTGTAACAAATACTGAAAATTTGAAATCAGACAACACTCTTTCCATAAACACGTATGATTTGTAAACACGTTTGAACTCCACAGAATCTACCAACGTGACTGCACCATCTTTCTTCAAAATGAAACAAACCCCCACTTCCTGTTTATCTTACTAAATAAGAGCTTTTAGTGTTTCCAAAGCGTTGTTGTCTCAAGAGATTTGAGCTATTCAAGGGGTCAGTTTTGAGCACTGCAAAAGTAACATCAGTTAATCTTACTGAAAATGCTTTGTGGCATTAACAATATTACTAAACACATTTTCAAAACATGCATAAAAATTTGTAACATAGGCTATATTTCCATACAAAAATCATCTGTCCAGTGCGGAGCTGGTGTAAAGCTTAAATATGTCTTTACTCTGCCACTCCTGCAGCCACAATTCAGAGATCCTTTGATCCTTTGACCTTGAAATTACTCAGCTTTATATACCTCTTGCTCCTCTTAGGCTTTGAAATTCATCCAATGTCATCTTCCATTCAGAGCTCTTAAATATTGCTCTCATTTTAGACAAGTCCAGCTGTCAAACTGTAGAACGGAAACTTCAATGCACTTTGCTTTAAATAGCCATTGATATGCTGGGAAACCACTACATGCTAAATGCCATGCACTAAAACTTCCAACTAGGTTAATGCTGAGAAATTCTTTAATGTAGAGAAAAAAGTTCAGAAGGAAGTGTGTGTGTGTGTGTGTACATGATGATGTTGTGTCTGTGTGTGTGTGTGTGTGTGTGTGTGGACCTGGAAGGAAAACTTAGAGCATCTCTGACCAGGCCCAAAGTTTCAGTAAGGAAAATGAGTAGCAGTTGAGAGGAGAGGGAGACAGAGAGACACAGAGAGTGAATAACTGAGAAAGAGAGAATGCAAATTCAGATGAGGGACCTCTATGTGCTTTTTTTGGAAGTGCTGATTGAAACCAGCTGTGCCTGTTGGGCTCTTCGGCTCTTGCAACGTGACTCTACAGTATGCTGGCTTTAGGATGGCCTGCTAACATTACATTTATATCACTCACTTATTCTCATCCAATCATAATGCTGCTTCAACTTCGAAGGTCCTTTAAAACAGTGTTTGTTAGCCCTGTTCCTCGAGTTGCTCCAACAGTATTTGTATTTCTCACACAATTCATCCTGATGTTTCTGCTCCTCTGCACATTTCTGCTCATAGTTTTTTTGTTGGTTTTTTTCCTCTCTTTCTTTTGGCAAATTTCATCATATGCATAAAACTGGTGGTCTAGAGCAGGGTTTTTCAGATAAGGCTTTGTGAAATCCTAACTACAGAGGGTCCATCAGTTGATGAAAAGCTAATAATTAATGAACTAAAATGTAAAATTATATGAAGAGGGCTGAACAATTAATCAAAATAAAAATGAAATCATGATAAATCTTAGTGTGATTATCAAATCAAATGCTCTGACTTAAATACTAATAAAGAGCCAGTATGCTAGTAATATGCATGCTTATGAGCAAATAGTTAATAGTGAATATTAAAACCTTTTTACAGTATCTTATTTTTTAAGGTAATATGTGACCCTGGACTACAAATCCAATTTTAAGTCACATGGATATATTTGTAGCAATAGACAACAATACACTGTATGGGTCAAAATTACTGAATTTTCTTTTATACCAAAAATCATTAGGATATTAAGTATAGATCATGTTCCATGAAGATATTTTGTCAATTTATTACCATAAATATATTAAAACTTAATTTTTGATTGGTAATATAAGCGATTTTCTCAATATTTAGATTTTTTTGCACCCTCAGATTCCAGATTTTCAATTAGTTGCATCTCGGCCATCATTGGAAAGTAGGGCTGCACGATTATGACAAAAAACCATAATTGTCGATTATTCCCTTGAGATTGTAATTGCGATTATTAATAACGATTATTTTGAACAGATTTATGCCATTGTTTGAAGCTGCATGCCATATTTTTATATAAAATATATATTTTAAAAAAGGCTGAAAACACTCTTCCTGAACTTTAATTGCTTTTCTATAGCATTGAGCCACAAATGTCAACTATACATTGGTTTGTTTTCTTCTTTAAACAAAAAAAAGGTAAAATTATGCATGGTATAATAATGTTATACTAAAACTAAAAAAAGAAAAGGAAAGAAAAAATGGTTTGCTAAAGCTATATATTTCATTTACAATTACACAGACGAAATTTCAAATTACAGTAACATTTTACAGTACAATTTATATTATCAGGGCTCCAGACTAACATTTGAGAGCAGTGGCACCAGCACCTGATTTGGTAGCACTGAACATGTAATATTACAAGTTTTGTCTTAAGTCAAGTTTTAGAAACACATTAGAACAGGAGCTTGAGTTGGGATGCAGATGTACATTTGACAGTACCGTTGTCAATACTGTAACAGCCTCATCTTTTATACATAACCAAAAGTACAGCACCTCATTATCATGGTAAAAACGTAGCCTAACTATATGGTTTCTATGGTGTTTGCATTGAAAAACAGTAGCCTAAAGACATTCAGTCAATTACAAATCCACATCAACTGCAGTGTTTCCCCTACAATATATTAAGCAGCAGCGCAGCGCCGCCGCTGGATTTTCAGCACCGCTGAAAAATCTTCACATGATCAGTAGCCTAATATCACGACATTCACTTACTTACCTAAAAACACAAACATGGCGACCGGCGGCGCTGCTAATGCGATGGCTCTGAATCCACTTGTTGACAAGAAAGGAGGAAAGAGCCACAAATGGAAATTATTTTTGATTAGGCTAATGTCACGTTGCCATAAGGGGCCGTTCACATTCACGTTCATATGCAAATATTTCAATTGTGGGCGCGCGGAAAGCGACGCGGCACTCTCATTTTGCGCTCCTCTGTTCATGGTTGCATAGCAACGACAGACGCCACGGGAGAGCGAGCAAGCGCTTGTGGAAAGGAGAAAGCGAACTGCGAAATTGGTACCGAAAACCGTGAATTTTCACTGGTATTGAAAATACCATTCATTTTTCAGATGGGTGAAATCCTGTGGCATACCAATCTCCAGTGTGAACTGTGAGCGTGACTTTTCCACACTGAATAGGGTGATTTTAATCAGATCCATTATTCATTCATTAAGACATATTGACGTGATTTCTGTATACCTACAGCTTCAGGCACACTGAAATCTCTTCATGCAGATACCTGGTACATACCTTTTTTCACAAAAAAATAACCCAACATTCGATCAATAAAAACTCACCTGATATGACACCCTACATGATATGAATCTTCTATGAAAAGCCCAGAAAAATTAAGTGTTCACAGATTGGATGTGGCCCTTGCCATTAGGATAAAATTTTCAATAAATTGTAAATAATCTTTTTCTGGGTTGTGCCGTTTCATTTTTCCACTATCTATTTCTACCTTACAGCTGAAAATTAACACAAAAGAAAAACATGAATAATCCTGTCCTAATCTTGTTTGTGACCAGTTCAAGGTACGTGCTGCAATAATCATGCCTTCTGTTGATGGTATGTCAAGTTTGTATGTCTCAAAATGTGCATTTCTATCCACAAAACTTGCCAGAAGTCATGGTTTAAGGGGTTATTAAAAAAAAAATAAAAATCTTCCGGGGGTGCATGCCCTCGGACCCCCCCCGAGCGGCTTGGTAACAACCTCCAGCACGTAACAACACCGCTGCCGGAAAAATTTATAGGGGAAACACTGAACTGATAGAATAATTAACAAAATAATGCAATTATATTCCATTACTCCTTTAACATATTTAGTATATTAATAATATAATAATACTCAATAAGAATATCCTACTTTTCTGCCACCTTACCATTAGTAGTTACCGTGTTACTACAGTAAAACTATGGTAAATGTGGGTGATATGTGGATTGAAACGTCTTCTAACTGGATCGTTGTTGCACTGTTTCTGCATCAATGTTGAACGATTTCAGCTTCAGCGCGGATAGCGAGGAGCTCCGATCGCTGCTTCATTCCAGTTTACACATTTTTCGTTGTGTGAACTTTGATCTGCCTTTAAAACACCCGGTAAAAGAGTCGCATGATAACGCGCGTCATCAGCCTTTACGGCATTGATCCGGCATTGTTCACACAGCGCTCGTTCCGGGACTGAACCCGGCAATGTTACTAGGTCCCCAACCGTGGTTGCGTTCACACAGAAGGCACTCCGGCAATTTTCCGGGACCAACGTGCAGTGTGAAAGGGGCTTTTGTTAAACCATGCACTGCAAACACCTCTTAAGCACACAGAATAATGCAAGTGGGCATTTTTAATTGTTTATTTATTTTGTAATCGCAGCTTTGAGCGATTATGTAATCGTGATATCCATAATCGTAATCGTGATTAATTGTGCAGCCCTAATGGAAAGCTTATTCGCAACCAAAACATTTACCATTATGACTGATTTTGTGGTCCAGGGTCACATTTATGGCTCAATTTGAGAGATATGGGGATCCCAATGTGTCTTGTAAACTGTTGAATTTTACAGTTTCAGTGGTCAAAAACCAAATGTGCGTCACATTGCATACAGCTAATACTTTGTCAAGCTAACATAATGACAATGTTAATGTATTTGGTCTTGGCAGAATAGATCTGCTACGCTGCTGCGCCAGAGCAAGTACCTTGACTTCATACTGCCAATACATCCACAACATGCTGCTGAGAGCATGTAAGAGAAACTGCTGCTGCACATATAACATGAATAACCCTAATAGCATACATGATCACTCCGTAGCAGATCTACTGTATACAGGTGGAGCTGGGGAAGGTGGATGGTTTCTGAAGTGCGCTGCAACTGCTACCACAAGCATTGATTGACATGTGATGACATCATTATCAGCTGTGGCATGTGATGATGTCATTATGTCATACTGAGTTAAGAGTTTATGCCAGAACTCTGTATTTCATGACCATTTTAAATTTCAGAGGTATTTTTGTTCTTTTTGGTGGCATGTGTTGGAAACTCAAAAGCGAAGACCAGGAGACTCTTGGGTATCTTCAGCAGAGTTCTTTATTGACAATGTGCTGCGTGGTGTTGTAGTCATCAAAAGCCTGACTAAGGCAGTGATACATTGTAGTTTATATACATTTAGGGGGCATTGCTTAGAAATGGAGACACAGCACCTGGGTGACAACCTTAAACAAAGCATGCATATGAAGTATTCAGGTATATCAACCTTCCCCTATTACCCCAGTCCTATTCCAATCAGCATAACTCTCAATACTGGGGCAGAGGCACCAAGAGCCATTACAAACAAAAGGTGAAAGTCTCAGTATCTGGCTCATTTGACTTACAATAAGAGAACAGGAAGCGGCAGGAACCTCGTCACAAACTTTGTTTAACAGAATCGTTTATCTGATGTTATCATCTTTACCATAAATGCTAAATGCAATGCATTTCACTTTAGTTTTTCAGGTGATTGTAATGACATAGGATCAGTAGATCTAAGACAGATTCTTAAATTTGTAAATTTAAATTTGACCACACGTAAATTGATTTTGGTCATTTTTGTCATTCAAAACTATTTTTTTTTTTTTAGTTATGACTGGATTGGATCTTAATAATGACACCACTGTCTTGCTGCAGCTGCTTTACGGCATAATTTCGGATTTGCCTCATTTTTGAAGTTTGCGTTAATGATTCTGTTACTTTCCTGTTTAATACTGTGTGTGAAGCTGCTTTGAAACAGTCTCTATTTTATTAAAGTGATATAAAAATAAAGATGACTTGACTTAGTGTTTGATGGTCCCTATATCATTCACTTTCAGTTTTCACTCACTGTTCTTTTTTGCTGATTAACCCTTGTGCATCAATAAAAAAAGTTACACTTAGGTCCATAGTGGACAAAAATGTCCATGTCAAAAAAACGGTCATAAAAATTGGAAGCTTGGGAGCAGAGACTTAAGCGTGGTCTCATTTTAAAGAAGACCCATAGTAGATTATTGTTGAAGTAAAAAAAATTAAAAAGTGAAACAAAAAAAAGTTATACAGGTTTAAGTTTATGAAAATGATTTATGAACAATATTTTATGTTATTTTATTAATATTTTATATATGAAACATGTTGAACTCTAAACCTGCTAGAAAATCAAAGCCATAAATCTAAACAAGTTGTGTTCCAAATTTGAGGTTGATCTAAAAAAATGAGCTTTCAGTAAAATTTTGTTTGTGCGCAGTACCAAATTTTCCCCATTAGATGCCAGCAAAACTCTGCTGCTGCACACAGTGCTTGGATTTGTGATTTGCAGTAGAGTTTCTCTCTCTCTCTCAATTTTTACAAGAACACACACATACACACACACACACACACAATTTGTTTAATGACACACATACAAACCACACTCTGACATCCATACCAACACACTCACACAATTATAGCAATTATAGCTGCATTATTTATCCAATTGGCTCTATAATATCTGGGGTGGTGATGGCGCAGTGGATAAGACACATGCCTTTGGTGTGAGAGACCACGGTTTGAATCCACTGTGAGACACCAATGTGTCCCTGAGCAAGACACTTAACCCCTAGTTGCTTCAGAGGTGTGCGACCTCTGATATATATAGCAATTGTAAGTCGCTTTGGATAAAAGCGTCAGCTAAATGAATAAATGTAAATGTAAATATGCAGAAGCAGAAAACAGGAATAAAGCGAGTATTTGCTTTATAGATCCTTTATAGACCAAACCTGAAAAAATGGCACCATCTGGTAAATTTTTTTATTTTGAAGCCTTGCCAACAGAATGAAAGTCTATTAACAAAAATTGCATCATTTTGCAGTTAAACAGGACTGCGATTAGCTGTTTTAATGGGTTTCAATGGGGACATTTTTGTCCAAAAGGCACTGAGTGTAACAATTTTGTGTACCTAGTGCATAAAATCTTTTAGCTTGGGAGCACAGAGTTAAGTTTGGTCTCATTTTAAAGAAGACCCATGGCAGATTATCATTGAAATAAAAAGAGTTTAAAAAATTTAACAAAAAAAAAAAGTTATAGAAGTTTACATTTATGAAAATGCTTTATGAACAATATTTTATATAAAATATATACAGTTGGGCAAAAAAGTATTTAGTCAGCCACCAATTGTGCAAGTTCTCCCACTTAAAAAGATGAGAGAGGCCTGTAATTTTCATCATAGGTACACTTCAAATTTGAGAGACAGAATGGGGGGAACGAATCCAGGAAATCACATTGTAGGATTTTTTATGAATTAATTGGTAAATTCCTCTGTAAAATAAGTATTTGATCACCTACAAACAAGCATGATTTCTGGCTCTCACAGACCTGTAACTTCTTCTTTAAGAGGCTCCTCTGTCCTCCACTTGTTACCTGTATTAATGGCACCTGTTTGAACTTGTTATCAGTATAAAAAGACACCTGACCTCAACCTCAAACAGTCACACTCCAAACTCCACTATGGCCAAGACCAAAGTGCTGTCGAAGGACACCAGAAACAAAATTGTAGACCTGCACCAGGCTGGGAAGACTGAATCTGCAATAGGCAAGCAGCTTGGTGTGAAGAAATCAACTGTGGGAGCAATTATTAGAAAATGGAAGACATACAAGACCACTGATAATCTCCCTCGATCTGGGGCTTCACGCAAGATCTCACCCCGTGGGGTCAAAATGATCACATGAACGGTGAGCAAAAATCCCAGAACCACACGGGGGGACCTAGTGAATGACCTGCAAAGAGCTGGGACCAAAGTAACAAAGGCTACCATCAGTAACACACTACACCACAAGGGACTCAAATCCTGCAGTGCCAGACGTGTCCCCCTGCTTAAGCCAGTACATGTCCGGGCCTGTCTGAAGTTTGCTAGAGAGCATTTGGATGATCCAGAAGAGGATTGGGAGAATGTCATATGGTCAGATGAAACCAAAATAGAACTTTTTGGTAAAAACTCAACTCGTCGTGTTTGGAGGAGAAAGAATGCTGAGTTGCATCCAAAGAACACCATACCTACTGTGAAGCATGGGGGTGGAAACATCATGGTTCGGGGCTGTGTTTCTGCAAAGGGACCAGGATGACTGATCCGTGTAAAGGAAAGAATGAATGGGGCCATGTATCGTGAGATTTTGAGTGAAAACCTACTTCCATCAGCAAGGGCATTGAAGATGAAACGTGGCTGGGTCTTTCAGCGTGACAATGATCCCAAACACACCGCCCGGGCAACGAAGGAGTGGCTTCGTAAGAAGCATTTCAAGGTCCTGGAGTGGCCTAGCCAGTCTCCAGATCTCAACCCCATAGAAAATCTTTGGAGGGAGTTGAAAGTCTGTGTTGCCCAGCGAGGAGATCTGCATGGAGGAATGGGCCAAAATACTTTACTTTTTACTTTTACTTTACTTTTGTCATTTAGCAGACGCTTTTGTCCAAAGCGACTTACAAATAAGAAAAAGTAACTAAAACTAAAAAGTTACAACTCTATAAATACTATCTACCCACATATTTAAGAAAATAAAGAAATTAAATAAAATTAACACATGCATATAACAACAACATTTCAATAATAAACATATCAATGAAAAAATTAAATAAAAAGCTACTACTATCCCTTGCCGGTGTCCCTGCCCGGTGGAGTCGCACGGTAGAGTCGATGGTCTTTACACTCTTTGGTCTTCACACTAAGAGGGCTTCACACGACGACTGCCGCGACCGCTGCCGCGGTATAATAACCTTTATTATACCAAACCAACAAATGATCATTTCAATTCAGCTGGACCCACTTTCCTGTTTATCAACTACAAATGGCCAAGCAAGTGCACACACTGACAAGATACACGATACAGTACGAGACCAAAAGCGATTTCAGCAACTCTCATCCTAGTAAACAAAATAAGCGTTTCCTAGCAACGGCAAATGCGCTAAACACTGAGACAAGTAAATACACTTACGAGCTGATTTTAAACTTCCGCTGATAGACTGCTTCTCTTAAAGACCACTTCATTACACTGCCTTCTGCTGGCGCTTGAACCCACTTTCCTGTTTATCAACTACAAATGGCCAAGCAAGTGCACACACTGACAAGATACACGATACAGTACGAGACCAAACGCGATTTCAGCAACTCTCATCCTAGTAAACAAAATAAGCGTTTCCTAGCAACGGCAAATGCGCTAAACACTGAGACAAGTAAATACACTTACGAGCTGATTTTAAACTTCCGCTGATAGACTGCTTCCCTTAAAGACCACTTCATTACACTGCCTTCTGCTGGCGCTTGAACCCACTTTCCTGTTTATCAACTACAAATGGCCAAGCAAGTGCACACACTGGCAACAGTGTGTGAAATACCAGCAACAGTGTGTGAAAACCTTGTGAAGACTTACAGAAAACGTTTGACCTCTGTCATTGCCAACAAAGGGTATATAACAAAGTATTGAGATGAACTTTTGTTATTGACCAAATACTTATTTTCCACTTTTTATACTGAAGTATTCTGATTGCCAGACATGAAGTGATATTGGCAGACATGGTCATATAGTCAGTAATCACACGCTGATGTGCTTCCATTCAGATGATAATCATACAGATGGGCCATATAATCAATAATAGCTGATCATTGAATCACAATGATAGCCGTCATAGAGTCGGTAATAAACATGCTGATGTCCGTCCATACAGATGATAATCATGCAGATACGGCCACATTCCCCACACAATACACACACACACATACATATAAAAAAAATGTAGAAGAAAAAAAAAAAACAGTTTTTTATGGATAAAGCAGATCGCTAAGTTACGCCCCGCTCAGATGGCAGCAGCGTCATAGCCTGCGTCACGCTTTCAGGAGGGAGCGCCAAATTCAAATAAACTATATTCCGCTTTTCTGAGACTTTTTTTTCCGTGGACGGTCTCATTCTGTTTGTAAAACTGTATGCTACAACACCGTGTTGTTTTTTACCACCAAGACCCTGTTTTTGAGCGTAATTTATTCCATAACGGATGCGAACAATAACTCTCCCGAAGAAATGAAACGTAAACAAAGGAATATTCATCCTTATTACAATGTTATTGTTTCGCTGGACTAAAAGTGCTCGCTGGGATGTTGTTCTGTGGACCCTTACGCCAGTTTCACACTGCAAGCGTAAGCAGGGCGTACGCAGTGCGCAAGCAGGACGGAAGCAGAGCAGAAGCAGCGCGTATCCATTTTGCATTCACACCGGCAGCGTTTGCAGCGCGCACCTGAACCGCGAATTTTGTACAGATTTCTCAATAATGGGTAATAAGTTAGCTTTGTTTTATTTCTATTTAAAATACATTACAGAGGGAAAACGTGTCAAGAAGCTTATTTTTTTAAATAAACTACGAAATATAAGTTTGTTTTCAATTTTCTTTTATGCTTTGTTTGGGTGTAGTGAGAGTTGTTGACAGAAGGAAGGCAATCGCGCTATATATGTTGTTAAGAAGACTACGACAAAGGATGAGACGCAGACTTTGGGTACACTCTATGCAGTTTACACACAATGTAAGATGAAGGAAGAATAGCCTACCTTCCTCCTCAACTTGAAACTTGAAACATTTAATTGTATACGTATATCTCATATTTCTTATATATGTGTGCTTGTGTGAAAAGTATCCATTTTTAAATAAATGTTTTTATTTCATCAGTGTTGTTTCATTACTGATTGTAATACTTCAGAAACTGTACTGATTGGATTTGCATGGCTGAGGCCAACAATGCTTTATCCTGAACATTACATTAGTATTGACAGTGCTTTTCAGGTTGTCATTAACCTTGCACAGTAATTGCTTTTACATATTTTATATATGTGTAGAATAATTTAAATGCTAATATTTTGATATATGAATTATGGTATAAATTACATATTTCGTTACAAAAAAAACATTACTAAGAAAATCATTTGTAGTTTTTATCTATCTTATAAACAGAAAATTTACATTACCCATCAAAAACATAGAAAATCCAAAAAATGTCTGTAATAAGTAACCTTAAACTTCTTAATAGACACGTTTTTTAATGATCAATTTATCGAGAATTAAGTCTAAAATAGACATACAGTAGCCTACAGCGTAGATGTAAGTAGCATGTGTGACCTTATTCTGTCTATTGTATTTAGTTAATTAGCTATTCATTTGTTCGTACGTGGGCATGCTAAAAATGAAAAACAAAAAAGTAAGAAAGGTTATTACTTTCTGCACCGAGTGCTGATGCAACATCCTCCCATGCTTTTTCCTTCGCCTGCAAGTCTTTATATAGTAAATTATGAGGATCATAAATAACTGTATGCTTCTCAACCTCCACGATTAGACGAGTGTCGTCCATGATTGTCTTCTTTGCATTAGCACTAGTACCGTCATCATGATGTCAACATGACACCTGTTCTTACTAGGGCTGTATACCTTGGAGAACCTGGCGATACGATACATACCTCGATACACAGGTCACGATTCGATACGTACCTCGATACAGAGCTGTCTCGATACGATTTGATACAATGTGACACGATTCGATACGATTCAATAAAAATACATGGGCCAGAGCCAATTAGTTAATGCTGAACACATTTACTCAACAAACAGAACTCTGCATTTTTCTTCAATTTATTGAAGACAAAAGTGCATTATAACAAAGTGCATTTTGCTTAAATATTTGCAACTTTAAGTGCTCTGATTAATTGTACACAAATTGTATTAATATGGAAATTACCACAAGTCAACATTTAACTTTCCAAGGGTACAGTCTGAGCTCACACAAGCACAAAATCTTCTTCTTATTCTTAACTTCTTATTAAATCTTCTTATAATTCTTTTTTGTGACACCATGTACTGCCATAACATATTTCACTATGAAATCACTTAAATGCTACATCTTGCTTTAACATTTTACATGAGTTTTTTGAAACTCGCGGGCGCCGCTGCGCCCCCTAATGGCTGGGCGGAGTATCGATACTAAGGACTAGAATATCGATACTGTATCTTTTTTTATTAGATCGGTATGTATCTAAGAATCGATATTTTGAGCACACCCCTAGTTCTTACGGCAACTTACTATATAGTTATAACACATATAGGCTAACATAATTAATACAATTAACCAGTGACTTAAGCTGAAATAACAGTATAAATTATTTAAATAATTTTAGTGATTAGAGCAAAAACTTTATTTTATTTAGTTTTTTGTAATATAGGCCTATAGTATTATTATTTTTTTTTTTTTTACTGAAATTTATACTCTATTTACAACATAGTAGATTTACATTTAGTCATTTGGCAGACGCTTTTATCCAAAGCGACTTACAATTGGGGAATACAAAAAGCGATTCATCTTGAAGAGGCAGTCAGACAGAGGAAGTGCTCGTAACAAGATGTCATTAATTTACATTCTGGGGAACAATTTCACTTTTTCGTGTGTATTTTGTCCATAATCAATGCTTTGTCACTTTAATTGAGCGTAAGCAGCACAGCAAAAATAGACTCGGCGCCGAAACGATCGCGGCACTGCCGCTCCTGCTCTGCTCCTGCTACGCGCTGCCGCGCCGCCCCTGCGTGCTGTGTGAACGCTCTCATCCGTTAACATGGGCACCGAAAAAAAATATGCGCTGCTTACGCCCTGCTTATGCTTGCAGTGTGAAACCGGCGTTACCTCTCTAACTAAACTGGGATTTCAGCAGTGGACGCATTTGTGGCTCGTTATTACAATGATAAAGGTACGTACGGCTTTTTTATTCTGCCTGTTTTGATGTGTACTGCTTACACAAATGTAGCAAATACATTCCTTTATAAGCTTTCCATCGAAAAACAGCAATCTGTCGTCGATGCTTGAGGCTTAGACCTTCAGAATGATATATAGTTTGTCAAGATTAATGATATTCTTTCACGTTAAATTCATTCATAAACATTAAACTAGTGGGGGAAAAAACGCTTCAGTGCGCCGTCGCTCTGGTAAACGTTAACAGGTTAAACGGCACTGCGATAAAAAATAGCAGTTTTAATGGGTTTCAATGGGGAGATTTTTGTCCTTAAGGTCCTGAGTGTGAGTATTTTTTGTACGAAGGGTAAAATTGATTTTTTTGAAGGAAATGAGCGTGAAATATTCAAATTCCAATAAAAATAAACACCTGAGCCAAACTTTATGCAGTTGGCATTAACACAGGAACACTTATAACAAAAAACAAAAAAGGTCGCACAAGGGTTAAATCTTTCAATGTTTTGTGTATGCAGTCATAATTGTAAAGACTGCTCTGAAAACACCAAACAGTCAGGCTGTTAGGGCTACTGAAGGTCCTGCTATACAGGCTACCAGGATCTGTCCTTTTTGTAAGTCTGCCAAATCACCAAATATTTCATGGAGCACTCGTACAAACCACGCTGAACACAGCTTGAACAAACTAGAAAATATAGACAAAAAAAAAAAAAAAAAATTATATATATATATATATATAATCACAACGTCTGTTTTTTTGGGGGGGAGGGGGGTTCACCGTAGCCTGCACAAATTATGTACATCCCTATAATAATGGGTGTTCACTTATTTAATCCAATCCCTGTGTATCTAAATTCCACAATAAGGAAATGCAAATTGTGAACATAATATGCTAATATCTCTAGTCCTCAGTGTAACAAAAGAACATTTGATCTTGTCCATCTGAATTTCTCATTGTACAACTTTTCTCACATCTGAGTGGGTACACGTCTCATCAACTATAAATGTGACCCAGTGTTTATATTAAATATGATTAAAGATAATTTAACAAGCAAGCTGTATTTTTTCCACACCATGTCAGATATTCTGCCTATTTCCTATTCCTGTGGACAACTTTTTGTGTATGTGTAGCTGAGTCTGTTCAATTCTTTGGCATAATCAGTTAAAGCACACAACCGCCACTGAAGAACAACAGTTGCACAAAATAAATCTAGGTCAATCATAAATGCTTCTGCAGGAACACACAATCACACAAATACACACACTGTTCCCATTAGAATCCACAATCTTGCCTAAAGCAAAAATGTTCTTGAGCAGTTGTTTTGTGTTTCCTTTTGAAAACAATAGTGTTTCTGTAGCTACTGCTTACACAAAGCTGAAACAACCCAGCAAGTTTTGACTTAAATGCCCTTTCTATTGAAAGATGAAACAGCCAGTGCATGATTATCCAGTAAAATATTACAAGCTCTAATTCATTTTGCCTTATCAGAACCAAAAAACTGCAACGTGATTATTCTGGGACGTGCTGTGAGTGCAACAAAACAAGTGACAAACCTTGCTGTGTTCTACCAAAACACACAGATTAAAACATAAAATTGCAGCTGCACTCCATTGCTTTGTCATTACATTTGTAAACCATGTACCACAAATTTGTTTATGCATTACTTCTGTTCTGCACTCTGCAGTCCCATGAATGTGATTAAGTAAGAAGGGAGTGTCACAATGAAATCTGAAAACAAGTGGTTCGTGTTTGAAATTGTGGTTGGACTGCTAAAAATGCACCTTAATAACTAACTCTACATTGTGATTAACTCTATATTATGAGTAATTTTTCACATCCATGATGCACATTGTCATATTTTTGAATTGTGATTTGTGATTTTGTGTGCGATTTGGGGAAAATATCTAATTGCGATTTTTTTTTTTACAGATATTACGATTTGGATTTGATTTGCGATCTTAAATTTGCAAAGTCAAGCTTCAGCTCAATATTGTCACTAATGTGCAGCACAGTATGAATATCGTTACCCTGCTGGAAAAAAACAAAACAAAACAAAAACAACAGAAACCATCACAGAAAGTCTTATAGTTTCCATAAAAAACATTACAGAATCCCTTTTTGTTTTGGGCATTATTCCAATAGGAATTACTGTTGTTCTATTGGTTGCCATCTGCTAGATTACATCCCACCAACAGAATGCATCAAATACAGACACCATTATAGTTTACATTAAAACCCAATTCCCATTATAACCCTAAAATCCATTACAGTTTCTATTGTGTTTTGGGAGGGGTTCTATTGCTGTTGTTGTTTTTCTGCAGGGAAGATTATAATGGCATTACTACATTTACAGAATTATTGAATTTCACAGGAAAGATTGGTTTATTTTTCTATAAATAAAGAACTGTATTTCTTTATTAAAGTATTACATGTTACACGGGCTGATTTATTCATTTTTAAGTATTTGGGATTTCAAGAACAAGTGGGAAATGTGCTGAATGTTTCATTTCATCCAAGTGAAATTGGCAAGCAGTTAGACTTAATTTACATTCGTTTTAAACGCGGAGCCAGGCGCGAGTTGACACAGGTTGCTCGCGTGCATCAGGCCTCGTCCATATTGCCAGATGCGCTTGTGAGAGACTTGCGGAGCAGAACCGGGCGCAAGACCATGAGTATAAAAAAGCATTACGAGACAGGCTGCGTGTCGACTCGTCCGTGAGACGCGGGAGACGTGCAGCGTGGGGCAAAGCGGAGCGAGTATGAGAAGCATTAAGAGACACGGCTGTGTGTGCGGTCTTCTGAATTAGCGAACATGCATTATAAACTTATTTCTAATTTATCTGTTGGGAAATAAAATGTGTAAAATAACTTTCATGTAGCCTACTAATAAAAACATCTAAAAAATGTTCTTTTATTCTCCAGTAGGCTACTGAAAGCAGAACCGATAAGGGAGCTCTTGATGTGCGTTGTGACTCATGAAGTTACTTACATTTTTCTTTAGTTTTAATTTGCCTAACTATCGATCTGACCCTTTTTAAATGGTGGGCGTTTACGCAGTTGGCTAGAGCAGTGCTGATTGGGGAGAATGGAGGTGCGCTCACTCTATTGATTAATGAGACTGCCACTCAAGGCTGGCAGTCATATGCTCTGGAAGAGAGTAATATCGCGTCCACATCGCAGGCTTTGCGATTAGTAAATCGCAACATCTCAAATCGCGATTGATATTCGATTTCGATTAATCGCACAGCCCTAATTGTGATGTATTGTTGCAGTGATATTTTTGAATAATGCCATGACGTCTCAAAAAAACTTCAGTAAGACTATCTTTCAATGTCCTAAAGCATGTAAACTTTCATATCAAGTGACTGCTTCATCCTCTGATATAGGGCCACTGTCAGGGCCTTAAAAGAAGCAGGACTCTGAAACCAGGGGTGCTCTCAATAGGGCCTTTTGCACTGCTTTAGTTCCAGAACTAAAAGTACAGTAATGTACTAGGACGATTTTGCACAAACCATTTCCCAGTACTATTTAAAGGGTTGCATTCGCACCGACAGTGGGTACTAGGAAGTGACGTAAGCCAGTCGACAGCGATGTCATTTGTACGTGGCGTTGAACAACGTAAACAAAGAAGAACAACGTTAACAACAGGAGGATTGAGGATGCTGTGATCGGAGCTGTGTTTTTGTTGTGTCTCCCGGGTTTCACAATAATGGACATGGAATTTCGACGTATACGTCAAGCGATTGAAAGAACGGAAAGGAGGACTAAGAATCTCCAACAACAATTTGCAGTGTTAAATTTCATTGAGGCTGATAGAAGCACAAATCGCCGTAGATGAAGTCTTCAGGTAAATGCCGTTTATAAATGCTCTCAGTATGATATAATGTTTACACAGTATATGTTTACACTGTGTTTTAAATCATGGCGGGTGAGGGTGTTTTTGTACGCGTTTAGCCAATCAGTGTACACTTACGTCACGGATAATTCCTAGAACAATTTTAGATCAGTGGGCAGGTCCACAATTAGTTTGGGTACTCTGAAAAGGTTCCTGCGGTGCGAAAGGCCCTAATGGTCCACTATGGTATATTCTGGCTCTGGGATTTAAGCAACGAAAATACACAATGCCTGTGAACTTGTAAACACTGCTTTGTTTCCAAATGGACCAATAAACACCTGTGCAAACCTACTCCTGGAAAGTAAGTATAGTCTGCCAATCTTGCCAATTTAGCCAACTCTTGCCATACAGTATATGTTTTCAGAATGCAACAGTTGGTCCTTCTAGGCAACCAGCTTGCAAACACATCCACATTACAACATGAAGGAGATAATGCGCACACAGCTGATTATTACTGCAATATTACCCAAGAAGATAATAAATCAGATATGGACTTTGGCAAAAAATCACTAATACGACCAAGTTTGTTTGTTGCTGGCACAGTCTGTGGCACTGAGGACCCGCCACAGAGATCCCTCTCACTCTGGAAAAACTGTTGTCAGCCTTCAGGTAAGTTTCCTCTTGCTACAGACTGAGGTGATGAACATAGGGGAGAGTGTCAACAAAGGCCAGGGTGTATCCTGTCCAAAATGGCTGTCATAAAAGAATGTATATATCCTGAACATGAATTGCTACCATAATTTATTGGATACTTTCCAGTTCTTGCAGCCCATTTGGCAAAGTTGAGCTACTGAGCAAGTTTGTCATTTAAGGCAAAGCAGTATGAAAAGATACCCACCATGCATTATGGGTAATGGGGTTACAAGATGAGGACACCATTATCATTATGGACGACAGGATATTGGCAGTTGATTGAAACAATGAATTATGCTCTCTGTAACCCTAACATGAATTATTTAAAATTTTGAACCTGATGTATTCTTCTTGTAAATAAAGTATTTTCCCTTCTAAATGTGTATTCTGTATTAGTGTTGTCAAAAATATCGATATTTCGATAAATATCGATACTGAAATATCTGAACGGTACCAATATTAATTTCCCTTAGTATCGATACACCGATACTAGCCGAGCTGTCACTTTCACTTCTCTCCAAAGGCGCGTGGACAAGCACCACACGTGACCGCACTCGTCTCCTTCGCTCTGGTTAAATAGCAAAAGTGAAGTGAATAGAAAGATGACTGCTCTGGTTGTTAAAGAACACAGCAGGAGCGCTATCTGTAGGGATCTATGATCTCCGCGATGCAGAGAACGCGCACGGAATCCAGTCATAAAAACGGAATTTACAGTTTAACGCGGAATGTCACGGAATTTGTCAAAGTTTGGATGAATTAATCAAAAGTAGGTCATTACACTTAATTCAAATCGCGATATGGACTAGTATCTGTAAATATTAATCTGCAAAAGTCGATTTAAATATGAATCCTGCATGTTCTGCGCGTCTCTGTGTGAATGTGCTGCACGTGCGGTTGTGTTTACTAATGTGGCGCTCGCGGTGATTTCAGCGTCTGCCGCCTCAATGAGGACATAAATACATCAACAATATCTCCAGAACTGATCTGAAAGGCACTTTAGGAGCATGTTACCATTTAATTTGAGTAAAACTAGCGTCCTATCATACACACACACAGAACTTTAAAAGTATTCACGGAAACCCGTCAAAATAAAAGTTCGGTTCAACTTATTAAAGACCGTGTGCCAGAAATAGGCTATATTACTATTATTTAGTAGAATGTACATAATACTATTACTTACTACTACTGTTAATTTTTTTAAAAGAAATAATCACAAAATATTTTTATTTTAATAGTAAATCCCATTTATTTGCCAAAAATGTAAATGTTTAATTTTCATTAATTCAAATATAAATTAATCATCTGATATCCAGTAAATTGAAATACACAACACAGAATTTCTGAGGGGGAAAACACATTTCATAAGGCTACTGTAAGAATAAATAAAAATTGTTTGTATGCATTCAAATAGCCTAATAGACATGCTAAAACACAGAATTTGGTAACAATAAAACATAAGGTGAGAAAAAATAAAACATTTCATACGGCCCTAAACGTGTCATTTTTGTTACACTTTTAATAAATTAAATGTTAAATTGTATAATTTTCATGATTTTAATGAATTAGACATGCTTTTAGATTAATAGCATTTAATTTGACCATTAAAAAAAAAGAGTCCAGAAAAATTAAAACGGAAAAAAAACGGAATCCAGAAAAATTAAAATGGAAAAAATTGAATGTAGAAAAAAATAAAACGGAATTTGGGGAAAAATAAAAGGGATTTCATAGGGCACTATATCTGGAAATATTTTGGTTATGAAGCAAATGAGAATATCAACAAATAGAACTTTGGATTTTAATTAGTACATGTATTAGTAAACGTTAGTTTCAATTAACATTTAACTAAGATTAATAAAAGATTAATAAATAAATCAACAAATGCAGTACCTCAAGACATTTTTTTGTTCATGTAAAATATACCGCATGTTCTCGACTTGTTACATTTATCTTTAAATTAAAAAAATTACCCCCTTAATATTGTGGCAGTTTTTTTCTCCGTGGTATCGAAAATGGTATTGAGTATCGATATTTTTCAAGGTATCGTATCGAAGTTAGAAATTCCAGTATCGTGACAACACTATTCTGTATAGTATATTAATTAATTATTTCCCCACTTAACCGAAGCAGTGCATTGCTGGTGTTCTCGTTATTATTTTTCACTTACTGATCATATTTTATACCAGTTTTATTTTAAGTTTCCATTTATAAATTAATTTGAATAATAAACATCATTTGCTTGTGCGAATTGGTGCTTATTCCACTCAAAATAAATAAATAAAATAAAATAAAATACTTGAATGCAGTATCTTACTAAAATGAGTTCTATTTAGGGGTCGACCGATTATCGGCCTGGCCGATTATTGGCATTCGATATTAAGCATTTTTATGATAATCGGTATCGGTCATTTTTAAAACCGATGTGCCGATAAAATTATTTAATTTTGAAAAGCGCTATTTGGCTCTGATGCAGCCTGTTGGAACTCACCACTCTGTGGCCTAGAGCAGTCTCCGCACACCGCGCATCTGATTTGTTTAAAGTCAGGAGTCCGACCAATCAACGTGGAAGACTAAAGGCACTCTCACACCGAAAGCGCTTGCTAACTGGTGCTGCTTCATCACGCATCAGTTATCTCTCAAAGGCAGCAGCAGACGTTGCTCAAGTTGCAATAAATTACAATCCACTACACTGAAGTTGTAAAAACCTCAATATGATCTATTTATGGTTTCCGAGATGGGGGAAACGCAGGGGGAATCGCGGAATCCAGTCATATAAATAGCATTTACTGTATAACGTGGAGTCACGGAATTAGTCAAAGTTTGGATGAATTAATCAAAAGTAGGTCAGTACACTTAAATCGACTCACAATATGGACTATCTGTAAACATTAAGCTGCAAAAAGACTATTTAAATATGAATTCTGCATGTTCGGCGTGTCTCTGTATATGTGAATGGCACAGACGCGCGGTTTTGACACACACACACACACACTGAAGTGCGCGACGCTCGCGGTGTTTTCCGCATCTGCCATGTCACAAGATGAGGACATAAATATATGAACATCATCCCCAGAACTGCTCTGAGATTTACTTCATGAGCATTTGACTGTTTCGTTTGAGTACAACGATCGTCATATCATAAATAGGCTACAGAAACTTAAGAGGTCCTCATGGCAACCCGTCAAAATAAAAGTTCGGTTTATTTAGTAATACTACTGCAATTATTACAGCTTTTGTTTAAAAGAACAATCACACAATACGCTATTTCTTCCATGTTTTAATTTTAATAGTAAACCCATTTGTTTGCCAAATTTGAGTTTAACTCTCATTTGATTAAAAGATAAATTAAATTAATGTTTTATGCCTTCATTTGCACTGCACTGTAAATGAAAACTAATGGAAATTACTGTCACATAGGCCAAGATTAAGATACTGTCACATAGTAAGATACTGTAAGAGTATGATGACGGATTTCAATAGGCTATTGAACCAAGTGAGCCTATAACAGGCTATTAGTGTTATAGTTTCATTAAAATAGTTGCAGTCTTCTTCGCAACTTCTACAATGGAGCTATGAAGACAATTAAATTATTTACACATTATATACATTGTGCTTTTTAAATTAATCAATTGATGTGCATTAGATGATGAATTGAATAGTCCCCTCTTATAGGTTATGATTTAGTCAACCGAAAATAATTAAATGAAGAATTATGAGAGGTTATGCTATTACACATACATTTCTAACATGTAAATTATTGAAGCCAAATACTTATATTTCCCCAAGCTGTTTAGCTTTAGTATTTAGTATTCATAGGCTTAATCATGAAGCATGCAGTGGCCCCACTTTTAACTCTCTCTTTATATATTACCCTTATTGTAGATGGATGCATGGGGGAAGACAAGAGTAAGAAGCGCAACCAACACTAGGGAAGGCCATTTTTGACAGAGCCCTTGATATTCTTCATTTTGACATTCATTTTCATTTTTACACCAGACATATATCGGTTCAATATATTGGTTATTGGTCTACTTGGTCTGTAATAATCGATATCGAATCGGCCCTGAAAAACACATATCGGTCGACCCCTAATATATATCGGTTCAATATATTGGTTATCGGTCTACTTAGTCTGAAATAATCGTATCGGCATCGGCCCTGAAAAACTCATATCGGTCGACCCCTAGTTCTATTGAGTTCAATGAGTTCTATTGTAGGTTTGAAAAAACACCATTCACATCTCCTGCAACCCCCCTCTCCCCTACACCTGAACTGCAGATAAGAGAAGATGACGTGCGCCAGGTCTTCAAAAAGAACAAGAGAAGGAAGGCACCAGGCCCAGACTGTGTGACACCAGCCTGTCTGAAATCCTGTGCTGACCAGCTGGCCCCCATCTTCACACAGATCTTCAACAGATCACTGGAGCTGTGTGAAGTCCCCTCATGCTTCAAATGCTCCACCATAATCCCCATCCCAAAGAAACCCAAGATTACAGGATTTAACGACTACAGACCTGTGGCTCTAACGTCTGTGGTCATGAAGTCATTTGAAAAACTGGTTTTGGCTTATCTGATGGACATCACTGGACCCTTACTGGACCCCCTGCAGTTTGCCTACAGAGCAAACCGGTCTGTGGATGATGCAGTCAACATGGGACTGCATTACACACTGCAACACCTAGACAGAGCAGGGACTTATGTCCCTATATGTGACACCACACTGATCGGCCTCATTCAGGACGGTGACGAGTCTGCTTACAGACAGGAGGTTAAGGAGCTGGCTGTCTGGTGCAGTCTTAACCTGCAGCTCAACACGCTCAAAACTGTGGAGATGATCGTGGACTTCAGGAGAAACTCCCCTGCACTCGCCCCACTCACCATCATGAACAGCACTGCGACTGCAGTGTAGTCATTCGGGTCCTGGGCACCACAATTTCTCAGGACCTGAAGTGGGACATTCACATTTATTGTGAAAAAGGCCCAGCAGAGGTTGTACTTTCTTCGCCAGCTGAGGAAGTTCAACCTGCCACAGGAGCTGCTGAAACAGTTCTACTCCGCCATCATTGAATCCATCATCTGCACTTCAATAACTGTCTGGTTCAGCTCAGCTACCAAATCTGATCTCAGAAGACTACAGAGGGTAGTCCGGACTGCTGAGCGAATAATTGGTACAACCCTTCCCACTCTCCAAGAACTGTACTTATCCAGAGTGAGCAAAAGGGTTGGTAAAATCACTCTGGACCCCTCACATCCAGCACACTACCTCTTTGAACTGTTGCCGTCTGGTCGACGCTACAGAGCTCTGAGCACCAGAACGACCAGACATAGGAACAGTTTCTTACCCCATGGAAATCCATCTCATGAACACTTGAACTCTTAACAATAAACATGAAACACACAACACTATCATACTTTTTATGTTTATTTTACACAAATACTTTTTACATTTCAAATTTGCACCTAACATACCTGTACATGCTGAATTGTCTATTTTGTATATTGTGTTTGTGCTATTTGGCACATTGTCCATTTTTGTATATTTGTACATTATTTTATTTTTACTTTTTTTACTATCTGTGTCCTGTCCTGTTGCTGTCATTCTGTCGCACTGTGGAGCTACTGTCACTAAAACAAATTCCTCGTATGTGCAAACATACCTGGCAATAAAGCTAATTCTGATTCTGAAATAAATTAATAAATAAAATAAAATTATGTTAAACATAAGTAATATTAAACAGCAGCGCACTAACAGCGCTATACTGCTTAATATATTAATTAAGAACTTTGTCATAAACATGTAATTTACATATAGTAAAATAATTGTCAATTTAAAATTACAGAATAGTGATTAAAACATTTAACAAATTATTATTTTTTTTTTTTTGGAACTAAGATGGCTGTGCGATCAGATGCAGCGGCTGCTCTGGGTCCTAAAGACGGTGCTTTTATGTCTTTTAATGTCGTCTGTTCGTCTCCAAATAGTGTCAGTTTACCGCTAACTCATAAGGAAAATCACCCCAGAACTCATCTATGATCGCCAAAGTCTTTTGGATATCAGCAACGCATACGAACATCAACTCTCGTCGGCGGCTACTGAGAAGCTACGAGGCCTTTGTTTACTGCTGAAGCCGGACCTCGAGACTGCGGCCTCGCCTACTGACGCTACCCGCACAAGGCAGTGTCGCAAGCGGTGTGAGAGAGGATGGAAGCGCAGTAAGCGCGGAGGTATAAAAGCTAGGCTAAGCGCTAACCCCACAAGACCGGCTCTTCCAACACTCATGCTCTCAAACGTTCGCTCTCTGGAAAACAAACTGGACTTAATTCAACTCAGTCGGTCTACACAGCATGAGGCAAGGGATTGTTGTGTGTTTGTTTTCACTGAAACATGGCTAACCGGCAATATCCCGGACTCCGCAATTCAGCTGCATGGGCTAACCAACTTCCGAGCAGATAGAGATTCATCACTGTCTGGTAAGACCCGCGGAGGTGGATTGTGTGATGTCCTAACAGATATCTTCAACAAAGTCTGGTGTAACAATCAGAATCAGAATCAGAATCAGAATGAGCTTTATTGGCCAAGTATGTTTACACATACAAGGAATTTGTTATAGTGACAGAAGCTCCACAGTGCAACAGAAGGACAGTAACAGGACAGGACACAGGTAATGAAACAAAATAACAGGAAATAGCCAATGACCAATGTACAAAACAGCAAAAAAAAATAAAAAATACACAATATATAATATAGGCGACTATGTATGTACAGGTCAAGTATGTGCAAATTAGAAATGAGAAAATAAAATAAGTGAGTGTGGTGAATGGATAATGTATTAGTTGTGTGTTCTACGTTTATTTATTGAGTGTTCATGAGATGTATTGACTGAGGGAAGAAACTGTTCCTGTGTCTGGTCGTTCTAGTGCTCAGAGCTCTGTAGCGTCGACCAGATGGTAAAAGTTCAAAGAGGTTGTGTGCTGGATGTGAGGGGTCCAGAGTGATTTTACCAGCCTTTTTGCTCACTCTGGATAAGTACAGTTCTTGGAGAGTGGGGAGGGTTGTACCAATGATTCGCTCAGCAGTCCGGACTACCCTCCGTAGTCTTCTGAGGTCAGATTTGGTAGCTGAGCTGAACCAGACAGTTATTGAGGATGGATTCAATGATGGCTTCAATGATGGCAGAGGATGGATTCAATGATGGCAGAGTAGAACTGTTTCAGTAAGTCCTGTGGCAGGTTGAACTTCCTCAGCTGGCGAAGAAAGTACAACCTCTGCTGGGCCTTCCTGACAATGGAGTCAATGTGAATATCCCACTTCAGGTCCTGAGAGATGGTGGTGCCCAGGAATCTGAATGACTCCACTGCAGTCACAGTGCTGTTCATGATGGTGAGTGGGGGGAGAGCAGGGGGGTTTCTCCTGAAGTCCACGATCATCTCCACCGTTTTGAGCGTGTTAAGCTCCAGGTTGTTGAGACTGCACCAGACAGCCAGCTCCTTAACCTCCTGTCTGTAAGCAGACTCGTCACCGTCCTGGATGAGGCCGATCAGTGTGGTGTCGTCTGCGAACTTCAGGAGCTTGACAGAGGGGTCTTTAGATGTGCAGTCGTTGGTGTAGAGGGAGAAGAAAAGTGGGGAGAGTACGCAGCCCTGAGGAGCTCCAGTGCTGATGGTTCGAGTGTTGGATGTGAATTTGCCAAGCTTTACTAACTGCTGTCTGTCTGTCAGGAAGCTGTTGATTCACTGGCAGACGGAGGTGGGGACGGAGAGCTGAGTTAGTTTATTTTGAAGGGTTTCCGGGATAATGGTGTTAAAAGCAGAGCTGAAGTCCACAAACAGGATCCTCACATAAGTCCCTGGTCTGTCCAGATGCTGCAGGATGAAGTGCAGTCCCATGTTGACTGCATCATCCACAGACCTGTTTGCTCTGTAGGCAAACTGCAGGGGGTCCAGTAAGGGTCCAGTGATGTCCTTCAGATGAGCCAGAACCAGTCTTTCGAATGATTTCATGGCTACAGACGTTAGTGCCACAGGTCTGTAGTCATTAAGTCCAGTAATTTTGTGTTTCTTTGGGACGGGGATGATGGTGGAGCGTTTGAAGCATGAGGGGACTTCACACAGCTCCAGTGATCTATTGAAGATCTGTGTGAAGATGGGGGCCAGCTGCTCAGCACAGATTTTTAGGCAGGCTGGTGACACACCATCTGGACCAGGTGCTTTCCTTCTTTTGTTCTTCCTGAAGACCTGGCACACATCGTCTTCGCTGATTTGAATTGTAGGTGTGGGGGAGAGAGGGGTTGCTGGAGGTGTGAATGGTTGTGTGGAGGGGTGTTCTGGGCGGGTGTGGGGTGATCGTTCAAAACGACAAAAGAACTCGTTTAAGTCGTCTGCCAGGTGTTGATTCTCCAGAGTGCTGGGGGGTGGTGTTTTGTAGCTGGTGATGTCCTTTAATCCTAGCCACACTGAAGCCGGATCGCTGGAAGAGAATTTGTTCCTGAGCTTGTCAGAATAATTCCTCTTTGCCACTCTGATCTCCTTTTCCAGTGTGTATTTGGCCTGTTTGTACAAGACTTTATCCCCCTTTCTGTGAGCATCTTCTTTGGCCTGACGGAGCTGTCTGAGTTTGGCAGTGAACCATGGTTTGTCATTGTTGTAGAATAGATGAGTCCTGGTAGGAATGCACATGTCCTCACAGAAACTGATATAAGATGTTACAGTCTCTGTGAGCTCGTCCAGGTCATTTGCCGCAGCTTCAAAAACAGTCCAATCAGTCAGGTCGAAACAGGCTTGTAAATCCCGCTCTGTTTCGTTAGTCCATCTTTTAACAGATCTTAATACAGGCTTCGCAGACTTAAGTTTCTGCCTGTAGGATGGAATAAGATGAACCAAACAGTGATCAGAGAGTCCTAAAGCTGCTCGTGGAACCGAGTGATATGCGTCCTTTATTGTTGTGTAACAGTGATCCAATATATTACTGTCTCTGGTGGGACATGTAACATGCTGTCTGTATTTTGGCAGTTCACGGGAGAGATTTGCTTTATTAAAGTCCCCGAGAATGATTAAAACAGAGTCCGGGTGTTGTTGTTCACTCTCTGTGATCAGATCAGCGAGTTTCTGTAGAGCTGTGCTCACGTGCGCTTGCGGTGGAATGTAAACACTCACGAGAATGAACGAGCAGAACTCCCGCGGCGAATAGAACGGCTTGCAGTTAATGAAGAGCGTTTCTAGATCTGAACAGCACATCTTCTTTAACACAGTTACATCTGTACACCACCTCTCATTGATGTAAAAGCATGTCCCGCCGCCGCGCGATTTCCCCGTTGATTCTGTGTCCCGATCTGCTCTTATCAGCTGGTAATTAGGCAGATGGATCACGCTGTCCGGTATGTCGCCATTCAACCAGGTTTCCGTGAAACATAGAGCAGCAGAGTTAGAAAAGTCCTTGTTTGTCCGGGAGAGCAGAAGGAGTTCGTCCGTTTTGTTGGGTAGAGAGCGGAGATTCGCCAGATGGATGCTAGGTAACGCGGTTCGAAATCCGCGCTGACGAAGTTTCACGAGCGCGCCGGCTCGCTTTCCCCGTCTGCGCCTCCTGTAGCGTTTGACCAGAGCTACGGCTCCGCCAACTACAATGTCCAGCAAAACGTCCGAAATATCAAAAACCGGTAGAAGATTTTGTGGTGTGTTCTGCCGAATGTTCAGCAGATCATCCCTGGTAAAGCTGATCTTATTTGAAAAACAAAAAACAGGAAAAACAAACAAAAACAATACAAACACTGAGGAGCAACGCACAATAGCTGCCATCAGCGGCGCCATTTTGTATCCAACATATAACAATGCTGTGGTATTATCAAAACACTGTTCATCGTTGGTGGAGTTTATGTTTGTGAAGTGTCGACCGTTCTATCTGCCGCGGGAGTTCATGGTCATTGTTATTGTTGCGGTCTACATCCCCGTGTGCAAACGCTAAGGACGCGCTTCGTGAACTGTACAGCGCCATCAGTGAACAACAAACAAATAACCCCGACAGCTTTTTCATCATAGCCGATGACTTCAACCACGCAAACTTAAAGACAGTTTTACCAAAGTTCTACCAACATGTGAACTTTGCAACAAGGGGAAACAACACACTGGACGGTGTTTACACAACAGTAAAGAACGCATACAAGGCTGTACTCCGCCCCCACCTCGGGTACTCGGACCACATCACTGTTATGCTAATCCCAGCATATAGACCACTTCTCAAACCCGCCAAACCGGTTCAAAAGCAGATCACAGTGTGGCCAGACAATGCCACCTCAGAACTGCAGGACTGCTTCCAGGACACAGACTGGAACATGTTTAAAGAGGCAGCCACCTACAACAACCACACAGACTTGCATGAGTACACTGAAACTGTGACTGCTTGCATCAAAAAGTGCACTGATGATGTGACAGTCACCAAGACCATCACCACACGTGCAGACCAGAAGCCATGGACGACAGCAGAGGTCCGTGGGCTGCTAAAGACCAGAGATGAAGCATTCAGATCAGGAGATAAAGCAGCCCTCAAAACAGCAAGAGCCAGTCTGTCCTGTGGCATCAAAAATGCAAAACGGTCATATGCTCAAAAAAAAATCAACAACCACTTCACAGACAGCAGAGACACGGAGCCTGTGGCCTGTGATGAGGACACATCCCTCCCCGATGCACTCGACCACTTTTATTCACGGTTTGAAATGCAGAATGACACACCTGCACAAAAACTGCCCACACCTCCCAACGACCGGGCGCTCTGTCTGTCTCCAGCCGACGTAAGGAAGACCCTATCTAGGATTAACTCACGCAAGGCTGCGGGTCCTGACAACATACCTGGCTGTGTTCTGAGAGACTGTGCTGCACAGCTGACAGATGTCCTAACAGATATCTTCAACACCTCGCTGAGCCAGGCAGTCGTCCCCACATGTCTCAAATCCACAACAATCATAGAAACCAAAGAAATCACCTGTGTCCTGTCTCAATAACTACCGTCCCATAGCACTCACTCCAATCATGATGAAGTGCTTTGAGAGGCTAGTCACAACATCAAAACCGGCCTCCCCAACACACTCGACCCGCTCCAGTTTGCATACCGTCCAAACTGCTCTACAGACGATGCAATTTCCTCCACCCTCCACCTGGCTCTTACCCACCTAGAAAATAAAGACTCCTATGTTAGAATGCAGTTCATTGACTTCAGCTCGGCATTCAACACAATAATCCCACAACAGCTCATAAATAAACTAAACCTGCAGGGCCTTAACAATTCCCTGTGTAATTGGATCCTGGACTTTCTAACCGGAAGACCTCAGTCAGTCCGTGTCGGCCACAACACCTCGAGCTCTACCACACTGAGCACAGGGGCCCCCACAAGGCTGTGTGCTCAGCCCGCTGCTCTTCACACTGCTGACCCACGACTGCACTGCCAAGTTCAGCTCCAACCACATCATCAAGTTTGCTGATGACACAACAGTGGTAGGTCTCATCAGCAACAACGATGAAACGCACTACAGAGAGGAAGTGGCACAGCTGGCTGAATGGTGTGGCACCAACAATCTGTCCCTCAATGTGGAGAAGACAAAGGAGGTTGTGATGGACTTCAGAAGAAACTCCATTGACCACCCCCCACTGACCAACAACAGCTCGACTGTGGAGAGAGTCAGCAGCACTAAATTCCTGGGGGTGCACATCACAGAGGATCTCACCTGGACCACCAACACCATGTCACTCTCCAAAAAGGCACAACAGCACCTACACTTTCTCCGCCGGCTGAAAAGAGCAAGTCTCTCTCCACCCATCCTCACCACATTCTACAGAGGCACCATTGAGAGTGTGCTGACCAGCTGCATCACTTGTCTGGTACGGGAACTGCAGTGCTGCTGACCGCAAGACACTCCAGCGGACAGTGAACACAGCTGCAAAGATCATCGGTGCCCCTCTCCCCTCCATCCTGGACATTTTCCTTACACGATGCTCCAGCAAAACCAACAGCATCGTGAAGGACTCCACCCATCCCTCCCACAGTCTCTTCCAGCTCCTACCATCAGGAAGACGGTACCAGAGCATCAGAGCCCGCTTCGCCAGACTGCTCAACAGCTTTTTCCCCCAGGCTGTGAGAGCCCTGAACTCAAATCACCCCGCCCCCCTCTGAAACTCCATGCAACCCCCCCCCAACCTTACCACACCAAAAAAAACACTGTATGGAACTTTTTTTTGTGCAATCCGAAGAGTGCTACACACAGGTCAGTGGGCCTGTACAAACCACCTGTAGTAACACACTCTCCTCTATGTGCACTAGACACTTTACACACACTGCTGCGTGTACACAATCCCACAAAAGACTCAGCAATATATGTATGTTTACATGCTCATGCACTACAAATCATCCTGCACTGTTCCCCAACCAGCTGCTTGACTCAAAATGTCTCTCTTTGCACAAGTACAGTATTTGTGAAGCATTCGTATAGTTTGTATTTTTTATCTTCTATTTTTTCGTTTGTATAGGGTAAATACTTATATATAGTATGCGTATAGTTCAAATCTGTCAGTAGGTTAGTTGTGTATAGGTTTATAGTGTTTTTTTCCCTCATTGTTGTATGTCTGTATTTATGTAGCACCGTGGTCCTGCGAGGCATGACATTTCGTTCCACTGTATGTCCCCACATGTAGCGGAATGACAATAAAGCTCAACTTGAAATTACTTGAATAGGGGTTCGTTCAAGAACAAAGCTCAGTGCGAGTGGTCCATTATTTGCTTTGTGGCTCAGTCACAAAACAAGCCAAGTTATAAAGTTATAAGTTACAGCCATAAAGGTACTCTATACTTATTCCAGATCAAATTAGCAGAGAACATATTCCAATTTCCTGCATTGCATCTCTGAGCCTTTTGATTTAACAGAAATAAAGAGACTTATATGTTTGTAGAGGGCCATCTGAATGATTTCTCCTGAAAGCCTTCTTTCTCTTGAAGGTGAAGTGGAAAAAGGAAATGCCGGGCTGAATTTTCTCCATGTGCTGCCTGAGTAACATCCAAAGGCTTGGAGGTAAAGAACGCATAAGGTTTCCTGCTCTAAAGCCCACAGCTTCCAAAACATCTCCCCGTTTATGTACTGAAGCATATTACTCTGGTAACCTGGCAGTGAATCAAGGTCCCACACCAGAACACATTTTTTCTGAGAAGAAATAGTGATGCAAGCCGATCTTAAAGACATGTTTTTTCAAGAAAACCTGGTGACTGGTGCTTGCCCATGCAAAACTCAGCCCCACAATGTTAAGAGTAGCTGCTGGCATAAGCAAAGTCGTGACGTATTGTCAAGTATGGTGACCCATACTCGAAATTGGTGCTCTGCGTTTAACCCATCCAAGTGCACACACACAGCAGTGAGTAGTGAACAAATGCGCGCACACACACACACACACACACACCGTGAACACACACCCGGAGCAGTGGGCAGCCATGCTGCGGCGCCCGGGGAGCAGTTGGGGGTTCGGTGCCTTGCTCAAGGGCACCTCAGTCGTGGTATTGAGGGTGGAGAGAGCGCTGGACATTCCCTCCCCCCACCTACAATTCCTGCCGGCCGGGGACTCGATTGAACACAATGTGTGCATAATTATTAGGCTTTTTTTTTTTTCTTTTTTTTACATTTTACAAGTACATTTTACCAATTCCAAACCATATCAATCTTAATGTTTTATACCATCATTTATAAGTTACTGCATGTACCACTGTTAATGAAGGCTGGAAATAAATAAAAATAATAACTTATATTCAGAGCATAATTAAGGATTTTATTTTATTTTTTTCAAACAGGTAAAATGAGCCAAAAAAGAGATTTAACATATTGAAAAGTCAAAAAAGATTAAATGCCCATGAGAAAATGCAATACTATAGAAATTGCTAAATTAAAGCATGGCCATTGGACAAAAAAAATTCACTGGAGCAGCAGGGTCAAAAAAAATAAATAAAATAAAATAAAAAACCCTTAAGAAAATATTATTTTTAGATTCTAATTACAGTTAATAATTAATTCATATTTTTTCAATTAATTCATATTTTCTATAAAGGTTTAAAATCTTTTTTGTCCCAATTTACAAATCCTAATCTAATTCTAACATGACAATGCCTCTGTATATAAGGCAAGGTAAAAAAATAAATGATTGATTCAGTCAGTGTGGAAGAACTTGACTGTTCTGCAGAAAGCCAAGTCCTAATCCCAGCTGAACATCTCTGGTGTGACTTTAAATGCAGACCTTGAGCCAAAAACTCATCACCAAACATTTGCTGGCTCATGATCGGAAATATTGATTTCGGCAAATCAGTTTGAGCACATGCAAAGAACGTGAGTATTGTTCATGAGCCCAACATCCAGCCACGCAAGAAAATGTACCTGTTGGAAGATGTGATCAAAGGCATATGATTCTTTAGGGTCTTAATGAAAAGTCTATAACATACGTTGGTTAAAATTTCTCAATCATAGTGTAAAACAACACCATTTTTACCTTGTCAAAAAACTGCTCTTTTCACAGCAACCCATTTTGTTGTATGTCCCTTTAAATGTTAATGAGCTCTGCTCACCCCACCCCTCTCTTCCCTGGGGTGACGAGCCGTACTGTTTACTTTAGATTGGCTTGATTTGAGAAAGGGGTTTGGATTTATCGGGATTTAAAAAAAAAAAAAAACACTGGGTGGATTTTTATCATTATAGCGTGGTTGCCAAGACACATTTCAGTTCAAACAACATGTAAAAGTGAATTTTGCATCCGATGACCCTTTTAAATAACTTCTAACCCTAACCTTGAACCTCAAAAATTACCAATGAAGTCTTAAAAGCAGCCAATACTAATTCCACTAAGCCAATACTAATACTAAGTTCTCTTTAATAGAAAAATTCTCATGAATTTTTACTGTATTTTACTCAGTACTGTATTTTACTGTAAAATTTTATGTGCCATTATAAAAAAAAAAAAAAAAAACTTTACTGACTTGACGTTTCGAAGGCATTATGCTTTCAAAATGTTATGCCTAAGTCTGAGCCTTCTTGGGCTCAATTCACAAGTGTTACAATTTGCTCAGGCCATGGTTTGTGTGTATCGTGTGATTTTATTTAATTATTTTTGTATGAAATTAAAATTATTTTTAGAATTAAAATGTGCATAAATAGGTTAAGCAAAACAAACGTTTATGTTTTAGAACCTTAAGTGTCATTCACACTGTTGCATATTGCATGTCGCCAGGGGCTGGCGATGAGGTCGCTAGTGGGCGTTCCCACTACTGGTTGCCTTGACAGCGAATCAGGTTTCTTGCCGCTAAGTACAAACATTTTGGAGGCAAAAGACTAAATATAATCTAAATTAAATCCGTACATACAAACAAAAATGAATGAGAAACAGAGCCTACTTTCTTCCATTGCATATGTTTATCTACGGCTGAGAGGAGAACAATCACATGAGTTCTACCGTCTTCTTTCCTATTGGCTGCTGTCGCTCACGAAAGTCGCTCTTCATTTGCATAAAGTTGAAGGATTCTGAACTTTGTCGCGTCGCTGGACACTTTGTCGGTTGCCAACGGTCGCTATCGCTTGCTGTCGCTCGTGTTGCCAGAAATCGCCCGTTCTCCATTGAAATGAATGAGATCGTGTCGCTTGTAGCGTGAATGGGGCTTTAGGCTTACACCTTTAATACTTATGCAGGCACTGCAATGACATTCGCTTTGTGGTACAGTATAAATATATTGATCCCGTATTTTCATACAAAAAGAAACATGATTATCCCTTATTTTCCTTTTGTGAAGTTGGCAACCCTTAGCGAAGATGGCATCAAATCTTTTCTGAAGACAGTCAGAACCTTCAGAGGTACATTCATATATTGAATTAATTCATAGGTCTATTCATTTGTATAATTCCCTTTGCACACTTTTAAAACCTCCCAGCTTTCCGACATGTTTTCACACAAAACGAAACTACTCTCCGTGCTGTGCACACGTGAGACTGTTACTTCAAACTTTGCTTTATGCTGGACAGTATTTATTTATCCTGAGTTCAAATGGTGGTAATGAAAAACGGTTTTAATGATAATTAAAATATGAAACAGTAATACTAACCGTGGGGAATTTTATCATGATTTATTGTCAAATTGGTGATCATTTGATACCTAATTGCATTCTTGTTCCCATTTGCAGTTAATCTAAACTACTAATTTTTAATACAACCAGTTGCTTAACTCACCTATTAAGCAACTGTTAAAGGGGTCATATGATGCGATTTCAAGTTCTCCTTTCTCTTTGGAGTGTTACAAGCTGTTCATGCATAGATAAGGGGGCAGTCGTGGCCTAATGGATAGAGAGTTGGACTTGTAACCCGAAGGTCGTGGGTTCGAGTCTCAGGTCCGGCAGGGATTGTAGGTGGTTGGAGTGAATAACCAACACTCTCTCCACCCTCAATACCACGACTGAGGTGAGACCCTTGAGCAAGGCACCGAACCCCTCAACTGCTCCCCGGGCGCCGCATTGATGGCTGCCCGCTGCTCCAGGTGTACCTGGATGGGTTAAATGCAAAGAACGTCCCCCTTGAGGGGAAGTCGTGGCCTAATGGTTAGAGAGTCGGACTCGTAATCGAAAGGTTGTGGGTTCGAGTCCCCGGCCGGCAGGGATTGTAGGTGGTGGGAGTGAATGTCCAGCGCTCTCTCCACCCTCAATACCACGACTGAAGTGCCCTTGAGCAAGGCACCGAACCCCCAACTGCTCCGGGCGCTGCAGCATGGCTGCCCACTGCTCCGGGTGTGTGTGTGTGTGTGTGTGTTCACTACTCACGACTTTAAAGATCCCTAAAGTTGCAAAGATTAAAGTCTCAAACCCAAAGAGATATTCTTTACAAAAGTTAAGACTCATCCACGCCCTCCTCTTTTGTTGCCGAAATAGAGCAAAAACAGGCAATACGGTGTCTAAAACGTAAGTCTCTTAATATTAACTTATTGCTCATTGAACTGTTGTGAAAAAATCATTATCACATTTGTAATCATGCTGATTTTTGAAGAAAAAAAAACGTCACTCTTCGTGTGATTTTTAACTATATGAAATGATATAAATATATAAATTTTCTGCCCCCATATCTTGAATTTTGTGATCTTTCTTAATGCATTTTAATAGACTGAATCATGCACTGAAAGAACACTCTCTAAATGCGCACGCGTAGTGTTTAACCCACTAGACTTCATCACATAATGTGTGCACTCGTAGGTGTTTTGTTTGGTTTTTGCAAAATACTCGATGTCAAATTGCACATCGTTAAAACAACAATTACGATATTAATCGCAGATGATATATATCGCACACCCCTAAGCATAGTCCATGCAAGGGACTTTAAAAACCTAAACTAAAAACTAAAATGGAAGCAGTTTCTGAGCTGGAACACAGCTATGCTCGAATAGCAGATTCCTAGAGAAAGACTTCAGTGCTTAATAAAGAGAACTTGTGCCAAGGGGGAACCCAACCTAGTCATAGAAGCCAGGCTAGAATATAGCTGCCCTCAGATCGCCAGTATTCCAGAGCAAAGTAAGCTTGAGCTTGAGCATAAGCATCTGCAGACAACTACACTCTAAGCAGGGACTACTCACTTAAGCCCTGAGGAGGGTGAGCAGTGTACTCAGCCCAAACCCACTAAGCGATTCAGAGGGACCGCCCTGGGGAGGCAGCCCTCCCCTAAACTCATCCGGCTTAACAGTGGCGTGCACAGGCCTCCGGAGGGTCAGGGGCGAAATGGCGTTACAAGGGCACAATCGCAGACCGGGCGTCCGGCTAGGGGCATCACGATTTTTTATCATGCTGGTTTTTCTATTTTGCAAGCTGTTTGAGCATTACAGCCAAACTAATGTCCCTATTATAAAGACAAAGCCTTTCAAGGTAACAAAATATAAAAAGGTATGTCAGATATTTAGGCCAAAGTGGGTGAAGATAATTTTTTTTGTCATTTATCTTTGTTATTAAAAAATTAGAACAAAGATACACATTACAAACACACACAATATACAAATAAAATAAACAGTATTTTATTTTAAGGTAAGGTGTATTTAGCAGGAGCATTCAAGAAACTGAATGAACAAATATAAAAATAAAACACTTTTGATTCCTATTAAAGAAACTGTATTAAAGTTTTTCAGTCAACAGTAGTGAGTGATTTCTCTGTGTTTGATGTTTTATTAACATTAAAGGAATAATTCACCCAAGAATTAAAATAGGCTAGTGTTTTATTTTTATACCTTCATTTGCTCACTCAAAAGTTGTATTAAACCTGAGTTTCCTTCTTCTGCTAAACATAAATGCTATTTTGAAGAAGGTGGAAAACGTACTCGGTTACTATAGTAACCTCGGTTCCCTGAGATATGGGAATGAGTATTGCGTCTGTAAGATGCTTGTATGGGAAAAACTCCTTTTTTCCTCTTTAACTGAAGCCTTTTCAATCACGCAGTGAAACTGCACGTCCATTGGTTCGTGCAGTGCTATAAAATCGAACCAATGGCTCAGCCGCATCTCAGATTTCTTCGAATGAAGCGATTGAGGCGTGCAGCTCATAGCATAGCCAGGAACGCAGTACTCGTTCCCATATCTCAGGGAACCGAGGTTACAATAGTAACAGAGTACGTTCCCTTTCGATATTCCACTCGTACTGCGTCTGTAAGATGCTTGTATGGGAACCAGTACAATCACGCCGTGCTATGACGGGGATCGACTCAAAACCATGACTCACGTGGGAGTAAGACCAAGGAGAGTTAATAAAATACACCAAGCACAGACTGAGCCATCAGGGTCATCCGTGGCCTGGGTGTCATCCCGTTAGTTGATACTTGGTGTCTATATAATATGGACCGCCCAAGTGAAGGAGGGACTTGAACAATGTTGGTCAAGTGAACCCATAAGACTGCTTAACTAGCCGGAGTTGGCGTACTAAGCAGAAAGGACTCTGGCCTGCAAGGCAGGGATGCCCAGGTTGTAAAACCTTACAAATGTGGACAGCGAGGACCAGCTGGCCATCTCACAAATTTCCGAAATGGACACCCCACTGGACCATGCCCAGGAAGAGGCAATGCCTCTGGTGGAATGGGCTCTGACTCCAATGGGGACCCCATTCGAAGGGGTGGCATATCAATACAAGGTCCTCCCGTTTGGGCTGTCCCTGGCTCCCCGCACTTTTACGCGATGCATGGATGCGGCTCTCTCCCCTCTGCGACAGATGGGAATCCGCATCCTCAACTACCTCGACGACTGGCTCATTCTGGCCCAGTCAGAGGGAGTTTCAACATCGCACAAGACCCTCCTCCTCAGCCACTTCGATTGCCTGGGGCTCAAGGTCAACTTTGCCTAGAGCATACTGTCACCCAGCCAACGAGTGTCGTTCCTGGAGACAGTTATCGAGTCAGTGCAGATGACAGCAACTGTCTCAGCGGAACGAGCCATGACTGTTCAGCACCGCGCTGCCTCCTCCAAGGAAGGGACTGTCCACCCGCTCAAGGCTTTCCAAATGGGTGCCCTAGCACAAATCTGCCATAAACATTAATGCCATAACCATTATAATGAAAACTTTATGGGATGCGAAATCACAGCAGGAGCTTGCTCTCTCTCTCTCTCTCTCTCTATCACTACAGCTTGTAAGTTAAAGTTCACTGGCATTTCATAAACATAGCATTATAATGACAACTTTATAGAATGTGAAATCTTTAATAAATTGTGTCTGCTTTCCTTGACCGTGTTTCAGAGCACTCTTGTGAAAGCGCATCACGGAGCTCTCCCTCTCTCTCTCAGTGCGTAACTTTTTGTGCAGATAGAAGTTGTAATGTTACGTCTATGTATCTAAGTTACTTGATTAATATCATAGGATTTGTCATAGAACGGGCTTCAGTTTATTGCCATTAAGTCACTCAGCTTCACCTCAAGCAGCTATTCCTGTTTAGATGCTTCTTTTTTTAATAACATTGCTGCATCATAATCATAATCTAACAGAGTTCTAATCATGTGTCCATGTTTTCATAGATATGTTTATGGACCTGTTTCATGACACTGACATTCTTTGTCACAAAAAGTCGCAAATCGCTGTTTATGCTTCAGAAAATGAAGCCAGTGACATGATCAACATTAATGTGTTCCTATTTGTTCTTTGTGAGATTCCACATATCTGTCTTCAGCCACAATGCTGTAATGCAGCACTGAAAAGCCTTTCAAACATCTCTTGGAATATCTGTATATTTTTTTCACCCAGAGCTCTTAGCAAGAAGGGTATTACAAATCACAGACTAATCTGAAGGGGGCTATATTGATGGGACCAAAAGCACTGAATTTTGGAACACCCTGCCACCCATAGGAGCTTCTGGCTGAAGCTGGATTTATGGGAATGTCTGGAAGAGGGGTGGTTTCTCTCATGGACAGAACAGGAATTTTCCCACAATCTAACAAATAAACAGAGCAGTGCACGGCAGTGCAGAGACCCTTCTCTGCAAAGGGGGAGGATTGTCATTGTGATAAAAAGCAATTTACAGCTCTACAAAAGAAATAAGCAGGACAACAAAACAAAGCTGATCCCTGAAAAAAAATTACTGTGGTGGTGCTAGGCCTGTCATGATATCTACATTTTGGTGGGCAATATAGTGCCCCAGAAATAAGCAATAGGCGTATTATTTTTATTTTAAGACCATTTTTTTGCCACTGACTATATATTGATATTATAAGAGCATACTGCAAGTACATCCTTTCAAATAACTTTTAATTCTTAATAATATTTAGAAATTGGAATTGAAATGTAAATAAATAAACAAATAAAAAAAACCTTTGTTAACAAAGAAGTGCAAAGTAACGAAGTAAAACAAAGGTAACATATTTGACAAAATCAGTTTAGACTTTCAGGAAGAAAGTCTAAAACAAACTCTACTTAAAACAACAATCAGTTTAAACAATCAGTTTAAGTTTTTTATTTTCGTATGCTAACAAGCATTGTTTTATACTGAAGCCACATTTTCAGAACGGTTCATGCATTCAGCGAAACAGAAGTCTATGGTAAACAAACTGTGGATTTTGACAAATGTGGTAATTGAATGGATTTTGTCTGAAAGCACTGAAAAATTGTTCAAACACTTTTGTCATTCATACTCCACAACCTGCAAAACACTATATATTTTCAGCATATTTTTCAAATGCTAACACACTGCTTTCAAATCAGAACAATATTGCCACACAAAATATTGACGCTTTGGGCCCAATTTGGACATTTTCACTTAGGGGTGTACTGAACTTTTGTGGCCAGCGGTTTAGACATTAATGGCTGTGTGTTTAGTTATTTTGAGGGGACAGCAAATTTACACTGTTATACAAGCTGTACACTCACTACTTTACATCGTAGCAAAGAGTGACTTCTTCAGTGTTGTCACATGAAAAGAAATATAATAAAATATTTACAAAAATGTGAGGGGTGTACTCACTTCTGTGAGATACTGTACGTGTGCTATCAGACAATCTCCAGTTCACCTGTCCTATATGTATTTGGATTGTGGGAGAAACCCAGAGGAAACCAATGAGAGAACATACAAACTCCATACAGAAAGGCTTTAGGCTGGGTTTGTTTTTTGGTATATAAAGAAATAGGGGGAAAATGCTGCTTTTCTCATTCATTCTTTGTTCTGTAATACATTCAGTAAAATGAAATTATTCTTATCCTATAATGAAATACTTGTGACAAATCATTTAAACTTGAAAGATAAAAGTTCAAAGTTTATGTAATGCTCCCCGTTGTTACTGTTTTTTAGATTTTTTTAGTCTTATGAATGAAATGTATGTTTTCTGAATGAGAATTGTTACCAGTGTTATGGTGAAACAAGCTTATATTTAGACAAGACATATATGAAGTCCTGAGCCTGAGCCTGAACTTTTTTCCGATGGATCGGGTCGGGGGTTGTGGGGGGCAGCATAAGCAAAGCATGCATTGACTGTGGCAACTTAAACATTTGAAAGGATACTATGGCAAAGTTATTGCTTTCCTTTTTCAAACTGATTTTGTTTTTCATGAATATATGGTTGACCTGAAGAATGAAAGCTATATCATTCACTTGGAAAATTATGAGCTATATCACCGTTTATCAACACTAAGGGTGTGACAATACACTTAACTCACGAGATGAGACAAAATACAGATAATTGGTTCACTAGAACGAGACAATATTTTAATGTTTTTTTTTATTCAGTGACAAAATGTGTCTTTTAATTACAAAAACTAAAACAACGCAGTTGTATTTTGAAATATTTCCACTAATCTAGGACTGTAACTAATGATTATTTTGACAACTGAGTAATCTGATATTTTTAGTTACAAAAACAGTCATACTAAAGCCTGGTTTTCACTTAGGCCTATTTAACTAATGATGAGGCAATAATAATTGGCTCAAATAAAATATCTAAACCAAGTAATTACATGCTTTTATTGAACAGCACAGTTAAAATACATAATGTAATATGCCTATACATAATATGAACATAACCAACTTAAGTACATTTTGTATTATAACAAATACCCGCAGAAGGCGGTGACGTTTCACTTTACAGCATGATTAAACTATGTTTAAATCCATTACATTTTAATATTTGGCCACATTCAAACTCAGAAACTTTTATTTTGAAATCGGGATTTACAATAAATGGCATTTTTAGAAATAGGTTGATGTATTTGACCATGATGTATAATATTGAATCATTTGGTATGATATCTGAGTCAAAATTTTTTGAAACTTCCCCGGCTCAAATTTTGCTCATATTTTTTCTGAAGAAAGATAAACATGTATAGTAATAAAAGCCAAAATATTAAATGTCAAGGATGAATATTGAAGTAATCCACTATTTTGTAGAGGGCAAAATGGCAATTTTCACCTGAGTTTCGGAGCCAAATTATAGGGGGGTTAAAATGACTTCAGAAAGATGGCAGCATCATTATATTATTTTTACACAGAGATTGGTAGGTCTGTTAGTAAAATATGTTGACTTTAGTTATCTTTGTTGCATTATGTGCCAATGGTGACCATTTAAAATGAGGAAAGAGCACTTTTCAAGTTTTTTTCTCCAATGTTTGCAGGCCTGTAACTCAAAAAGTATTAAAGATATCTTAATGCCCTTTTAGATATTGGGTCTTAATAAACTTTCCTTTTGGCACGTTCATATTTAAGGTTCCATATGGTTCAGTTCAAGAGATATTGGAAATTCAATTAGGCTCCAGGAATAAATCGTTAAACTGTAAACATTTTCTTCTCTCTAAACAACTGCCTTGAATGTACCTGTCTGAGTGCAATAAATATTCTTTTCCAAAGTTTGCGTACCTAAAACTCAAGTATTAAATATATCACAATATGATTTTAGATTCTAGTCCTTAATAAACTTTTCTTTCGGAATCTTTATTTTCAAGGCCCTATATCATTCAGTCCCAGATATATGGGGGTCTCATTTAGGCTCCATATTCCAATTGTTGAAATTTTCAGTGGTTGAAAACCAAATGTTGGTCACTTTGTATACAGCTGATACTTATTGTATTTAAAGTAGAATGGCTGAAGAATAAGCAATGCTGAAACTAGAAATGTCTCTTGTTTCCCAACGATAAAACAACTGTATATAGGACATAGCTGTTTGAGTGTCATAAATATTTGATTTTCCAAAATGTGCATGCCTGTAACTCAAGAAGTATTACAGATATCTTAATATGATTTTAGATTCTGGTTCGTAAGAAACTTTTCTTTTGGAATCTTTAAGGTCTTGTATGGCTAATCCTAAAGATATCGAGATTTTAGTGCAGCTCCATGTCCAAGCTGTTGTATCTTACAAATTTTCAATGGTCAAAAACCAAATGTGGTTTTGTGTTTATAGTCAACCACTATTGTCACTGTCAAATATGCAAATAATAACCGTAACCCTGGGTTGATGAATGTACAGTGTGACACATCAGATTATGAATTACTAGGATTATTTGTTAATTCCGGGTGAAGTATGAACAGTGTGAAACATAAAATAAGATTACCCAGGATCCCATTTACCTGGGGTTTAGAATTACCCAGTGTTAAATATTTCAAGTGTGAGAGACCTTAAATGTTTAAGGTATTATCAGTAATTCTGCCAAATATGCCCTTTAGCATTAGTTACTACTTGATCTATGACTTTGCTTCACATTTTATAACAATAAAAATAAAAATAAATCCTAATAATTATTCCAGGTGAGGCACATTTTGGTTTATTGATGTGAATGCAATTTTTGGTGAAAGCAACCACACTTCCCTAAAAGGCATGGGATTTGTTTCAAACATGTTATGATGCTGCATATTTGAACTCATGGTAGCTTCAGAAGCTGTTAAAATGACAAAAACCTTTCTTCCAAATATCTCTAAAATCTAATATCTCTGATTTGAATATATAATTTGAATCGTATGAATAGATTACAGAGCGCAAGGTAGTGTGGCTCAACTTTACCATTTCAGTGCATTTTTAGCATTCAGACATGTTTTCTCTGCATATTGTTTTGAAAGAGAGAAACAAGATACAATTCTAATTTCAACATTATTTATTCTTCAGACATTGTTCTTTAAATAAAATAATTATTGGCTGTATACAACGTGACCAACATTTGGTTTTTGACCACTGAATTAGGTAACATTCAACAATCTGGACATGGAGCCTCACTGAGATCCACCTATGACTGAATAATGAACGATATCGGCCCTTGAAAATGAAAATCATATTGCGATATCTTTGATACTTCTTGAGTTATCTAACCTGGCTTGCACATAACACACTAACACATTTCTAATATTCAAATCCGCAATAAAAGGCATCTTTTCCATGTTAATCTGAGTTTTTGTCCTAACTAGCTGCGATGGCGACACGCAAAATTTCTATTTTAGAAATGGTTTTTCTACGATGTCGCGGCTGGAACAACAACTATATGACAGTTAGGGCTGGGTATCGTTCAAAAATGTTCGATATCGATACCGATACCGATACCTTGAGTTCGATACCGGTTCCTGAACGATACTTTTCCGATACCAATTTTATGAAAACAATTTTAACAAGATTACATTATCTCAAAAAACTTTGGTTTTATTTTTTTCAGCTTGTTGACATGTATACAGACTCAAAAGACTCATCTCCTGAGCCACTGCACAAAGGAACAAAATATAGCCAACACAATAAATCAGTACAAATAATTTTAATAAAGCTCAAATAGTTTTCAGTTTACACTAGTGCGTGCTCGTTTTAAAACGCATAGCTCAGAAAGAATCATCATTTCTATTCATTTATTCTAGGTTGTTAAAGACTTCAAGAAATTTAAAATCTTTATCCACTTTCATAAGTGGATGTTTTATTTTCTTTCACAATATGTTTTATTGTTATTAAATTATATGTTGTAGTATGTCTAATTATTTGAATGCATAAAAACTACTTAGGTTTATTCAAATTTATTCTTAAAGCAGCCTTATGAAATGTTTTCTTTTTCCTCAGAAATTCTGTGTTCTGTATCTGGTTTTCAAATGAAGGGATAAAACATTCATTTAATTTTTCTTTTAAATTATTGAAAATAAAACTATTTATTTTGGTAAACAAAATTTTACTATTAAAATTAAAACATGGAAGAAATGTTGTGTGATCATTAATTAAAAAATAAGAGTTTTAATAATTTTAATAGTAGCCTAGTAGTAGCAGTATGTACACTCTGCTGAACAATATTAATTTATTTCTGCCGCAGTGTCTTCCAAGTTAAACCGAACTTTTATTTTGGGAGCTTCAGTCTGTCAAGTAAGCGAAACTGCGCGATATATAGAGCAGACTGCTCCGTACACTTTCGAATTGCTCTCGCGGAGGTCAAACACTGATCAATCAGCACTGCGTCACTTCTAGTCAAACACACCTAGTGCTGCAGGCTTATTGGCTCACTGACGTTAATGAGATTAACCCCTTAGGTATCGAAATTTGGTACCGAACGACAAGACGTTTTTCGATACTCGGTGGTATCGAGGCAATTTGGTCGGTGCCTAAAAAGTATCGAACTCGATACCCAGCCCTAGTATTGAGTGCATAAATGAACATGTAATGAATCTAAAATATATGAAAGTTTCACTTTTTGAAATAAGTTACAAAAATATTTGACCATATTCTAATTTTCTGAGATGCACCTGTAAATATACTTATTATGAAAATACCTGAGAAGGCTTGAAGAACACAAACTATATATTGTCGCATCTGAGTGTTTATTGTCTTCATATTTCATCATTCAAACATATCTATCTTCTTCTTACTCAGTTACAGCGATAACTGGATGCCTTATATTATGGATTATTATGGATTTAGCCATGTTTTTCTGCGGTGTACAGGAGGGTTTTGTTTGTTCGTTTTTTGTTTTGTTTGTTAATTTGTTTTGAAAATCCCATTTTAAATAACAAATCATTAAAAAAACAAACATTCTGATGTGCCAAGCCATCAGAACTGAACTGAACCGAAAACCATGGTTAAAAAACCAAAGTAGGCCTATGTATTGAACTGTTATTCTGGCACTTTAAATGCTTGAGCTCTTTAAAACAGGATAGATTGTGTTTGGCTGATCATGCACCTTCACTGCTTCACTATTAAGCACTCTTTTCCAAATAATTTGTTTAAATAGGGAAGTCGTGGCCTAATGGTTAAAGAGTCGGACTTGTAATCCAAAGGTTGTGGGTTCGAGTCTCGGGCCGGCAGGGATTGTAGGTGGGGGGAGTGAATGTCCAGCGCTCTCTCCACCCTCAATACCACGACTGAGGTGCCCTTGAGCAAGGCACCGAACCCCCAACTGCTCCCCGGGCGCCGTAGCATAAATGGCTGCCCACTGCTCCGGGTGTATGTTCACGGTGTGTGTGTGTTCACTGCTGTGTGTGTACACGTTGGATGGGTTAAATGCAGAGCACAAATTCCGAGTATGGGTCACTATACTTGGCAGTATGTCACTTCACTTCACTTCACTTCACTTCACTTAAATCAATGTGGTGTTAAAAACACCACACTGACTTTCAGCTAGTGTTGAGCAAGCACATATTTCATGTTATCATAAAATAAATGCTGTGACATCTACTTTGCAAATACTAAAAAGTGCCACACTCTGTGCATAAGCACAACACAAGACGAGTTATTAACACCAAGACCACTCCCTTTGCTCACTGCAGTTATAACATGCCAAGAACGACTACCACTAACATACGATGTGCACAGGCCATCGTAAAGCAAGCAGGCGACCAGGGGTGAGGAGACAAAGGCTTCCAGTGTGTTTCTAGCACAGAGGCTTAGATCCTATTAATAAATGCTTCCAGATTTTCCAGCAGTCATCTTTCTTTGGCTAATACATGCCAGCTAGGCACAAGGGATTGTAACTACAAGCTGTGATTGGCAGAGAGAGCAGTGTAGAGATACTGTATATTGTGCCAATATTGCTAATTATTGACAGACCTCAGAGGAGCAATGCCAACAATGTCCACAGAGCCACTATACATTTAACAAAACTGGTAAGCTGCCCAGCAGAATGACCAGGGGAATGAATGAATGCAAAAGACAAGGCAATTGTCTTGTAAAGTATTGCATTCATGCGTGTTGCTGAATAAGACATATGTTTGAATGATGAAACATGAAGACAATAAACACTCAGCTGCGACAATATATAGTTTGTGTGTTCTTCTCAGGTATTTTCATAATAAGTATATTTATAATCCATTGCTAATCAATCATAGCCTTTGTTGTAGTATAGAATATATTTTCCACCTCGTTTTGTTAGAAGAAGCCACATCAGGAAGTTATTTCAAACATTCAGTTTATGTTGTGGAGTAAAAATATGTTCTCTTTTGTTAGACAACAGGTTCAGAAATGCTTCTCATTGGAAGTCCTTACAAGGGAAGATGTTTGGCATGTTGCTTTTTCACATGCGCGTCATAATTGGGGAGGCTTTTCCTCATCTCAGCGTTTAGACTCACAAGCACACACAAACAGATCCATTTTGCAATTCATAAACGCATATTGAACCATGGATATCATACCAAACGGTTCAATATTATATTGAGAATTGTGGCATTCCGAGTGTAAATGGGCCTTAACTCAATATTATGGCAAACACAGGCAAGCACCTTTTCGTTTGTTTTTAAGAAAATGTTTTAAGAAAACTCGGTCCTGGAGGGCCGGTGTCCTGCAGAGTTTAGTTCCAACTTGCCTCAACACACCTGGATGAAAGCAGGGCTCGCAAAATTTATAAATCCCTGGCAGCCCTTCGGGCAGGTACTCTTCAGATTTTGGTAGCCCGAAAATTAATTTAACTAGCCCAAATAAAATAAAGACCATAAATGTAAACCAAAAACATTTTCAATACACAAATATCAACGAATATCAAGGAAAGAGTTTTATTTTACTATTTACAAGGTATCTGCAGAATTCTTAAAAATCTATTTAAGGCAATTTGAAAAATTATTTCTTAGACAGTTTTAAATACGTTAAATGGTATAAGGCCTTAAAAACTCTTCAATTTAGTTGTATCAAATTTAAGGACCCGTGGGAGCAATGTTCCCTCTAATTTTTTTTCTTGCTGAGCAAAACTTTTCTCTATTGGGCGGACATTTCAGGCACCTGAGCAAAAGCATTCTTTATACCAGACCTGTACAGCACACACACAAAGAAGTGTGTAACTTTTAACTTTAATGAGCTATTTATATTTGATTTGACCCTTGATGTAACTAAATTATGTACATTTTAGGTTACCTGAGAAAACATTTTTACTGTACTGCAGTTCAAAAGTTTGGATCAATACATTTTTTTAAAGAAGTTTCTTTTGCTCATCAAGGCTGTATCTGTTTGATAAAAAATAGTATCGCAAGCATCGCTTTTTATTTTTATTTTATTTATTTATTTTTTCCCTTTTTATGTTTACTATTGAAATGTTGTTGTATGCATTTGTCAATTTTATTTAATTTCTGTATTTTCTTAAATGGGTGTGTATAGAGTATTTACAGAGTGTTAACTTTTAGTTTTAGTTACTTTTTCTTATTTGTAAGTCGCTTTGAATAAAAGCGTCTGCTAAATGACTAAAAGTAAAGTACAAATTGTGGGGTCAGAATTTTTTCTTTCTTTTTTAAAGATACTTTTAAAAAGTTTAAAGAAAGTTAAATAAACTTTATTCAGCAAGGATGTGTTAAATGGATAAAATTGATAGTAAAGACTTCTATTGTTAGAAAATATTTATATTTTGAATAAATGCTGTTTTGTTTTTTTTACTTTTTATTAATCAAAGAATCAAAGAAAAAAGAAACACAGGTTCCAAATAAATATTAAGCAGCAGAACAGTTTCAACACTGATAATAATTCAGCATATTACAATGATTTCTGAAGGATCATGGGACACTGCTGGCGTAATGATGCTGAAAATTCAGCTTTGATCACAGGAATAAATGCTATTTTAAAGTATAGGTATTAAAATAGGAAACCAATATTAGAAAGTGCAATAATATTTCACTATATCACAGTTTTTTCTGTATTTTTGAAATGAATACAGCCTTGATGAGCAAGAGACTCAAAGTCAAAAACCTGATAAATAATTCTTATATAATATTATCATAACAAACTATTTAAACTGATAGAATAGAATACAAACTGAAGCAAAACTTAAGCTGAGATCTGTAAGTTAAATATATAAAAAACGTGAACATATGAATTCTTCTATAGCTGTCTAAACATCATGATGAAGTACAGTTTGTACAATACTCGTGTGTGACTGTACATGTCTTTGTTACCGTTCTTTGCCCATCCTCCGTTATTTCCAGCACTTAATCAAGCCGCTCTTCTTTAATACATGAGGACGTTTTATTTCACATGTCATTGCGTTGTCTCTCGTGTTGAGCACACTTCAACCATTGAAGTATTCAGTTTCTACAGCGACTCATTTGGTGCACATCGTTCTCTTTCTATGAAACCGGTTCTAACTCTGTCGTGACATCAGCTCTATAGCGGTTTCCCGAGCATTGCTATTCTTTCTCTTTTACTGGCGGCATTCAATCAGATAGCTTCCCAACTCATTTTTGTGTGCGGGAGGCACATTATTTCTTCTGCGAGGTCACGCGCGCTCAGCTTAGAGGGAACACTGCGTGGGAGCCCTGTATTTAAGGTAGCCCGTCGGGCAGGGCAGTGATACATTTTGGTAACCCGACTGGAAAACACAATAGCCCCGGGACATCAGGCTAGCGATTTTGCGAGCCCTGGAAAGTTTCTGGTATGCCTTGTAAGAGCTTGATTAGCTGCTTCAGGTGTGTTTAATTAGGGTTGGAGCTAAACTCTGCAGGACATCGGCCCTCCAGAACCGAGTTTGGACAGCCCTGGGTTGAAAGAAAGATTCCCCATTTTCCTGGCAAAGGGCAGGAGTGGGCAATATGACCAAAATATTACTATTCCATGGTATGACAATTTTTTGCACGATAATAATATATCTCTCTATATATCTAGTTATGTATTTTTTGTTATTTTATTTTTGTTATTAAAAATAAGAACAAAGAAGCAAATGACAAAACCATGACGAGCCAAAATTACAAATCAAATAAACTTATTTAGCCTAGTTTCAGCAGGTTTATTTAACGTAGTAAGAAATACTACAGAAATTAAATAATGAAGTGTAAACCTAAAACTCAGTCCTTGCTGTATGAATCAAATATGAACTTATTAAAAGATAAAAAAGGGATTCAGTCAAGAGCATTGAGTAATTTTCTATTTGTCTTTTGTTGTTTATTAACATTAATGACACAGATAGCAGCAGGTTTATTAGGCTTCTGTCACTTTAAAATGGATAGTTCACCCAAAAAATGTAAATTAGCTGTGAATTTACTCAACTTCAGGCCAGCCGAGATGTAGATGACTTTTTCTTTTTGTTTACATTTACTTAAGACTCTGTTTAACATCAAGCACGTCCAACTCTTTATTTATTTATTATTTCATTCATGCATGTTTCTTCATCACACTTACATGTCTGTAACTTCAAGTAGTGCTATGCTACGTGGATATATTTACATTCAGCTAAATAAACAGTAAAGCAAAATCTCTAACACTTTATCCATCCACCATCACGATAGATATAATCAAACTGCCTGGCCCGACATAAGTGCATGTCTTTTTCTATTTGTATTGGTGTGTTGGTGCTAATGTTTGTCAGCATCTGGACACAAACACCTCAGATGTAGGTCTCCAGAAGCTGAACTCACTCTAAAGCAGCTGGCAACACACCCGCCTTCTCACCTTACTTACATCCCAGAAAGAACCAGTGCCAACTACAACATCCAGATGTGAGTGAATAGCCTGAGTGGGTCGGTACACATCTGTGCTGCATGATTTGCCCACTCTGGACTTTTTTCACTTCACTTTTGTCACAATCTCACTTGGTCAAAAGACTACAGTCAATGATGGACAACTTTCACAAAGAAAAATCTCAAGGCTCTCGTTGTATAGAAACACAAAATGAGGTGACTAATGTATGCACAGAAACATATGAACATATTTCAAATAATTTTGGTATTGTGATTTTGGATGGTAATATAATAGCACTTTGACATTTTCCATTGTACAGAATGATTACTATATTAACTTATTATACTACAGATGTGGCAGTAAATTGCTGCACTAATGACATTAAATCTGTAGACTCAAGTGGCCTAGTCTTATTAAACTCCTTGTTCGGTTTAAGCAGATTTGCATCATTATTCTCACAGTAATGGAATAGTATAACGTGCATGTAATTCACATCACTTAAGACACAAGTACATACCACTTCAGCAGCAGTTGGTATACCAAGAACACAAACAATCAAAGCAACTGCCAGATGCTTTTATTATCAATACCTGTCATATTCCAGGCCATAAGTGATACAGCAACTTACTATGCGAACAAAAGACTAAACATAAAGGTGCATTTTAGAATTCTTTATTATTATTATTTTTTAAAACACACACATCCGCCTTATTTTGTTGCCATTGCCAATATATGAGCATTATGATGGAAACAAACAAAAGGATATGATATGAGTATTGTAGTTTATTTGGTAACTTAACAGAAAATTAAAATAGCATAACTTTTCCCTTTGTGGAACGAGAGAAACAGCGCCTTCTACTCGCCACGAAATAAAATACAGACAACTACACTATACAACACCCTTACTGAAATTGCATAATGCAATAAAATTGTGAATAATAATCAGTGTTTACGTTCACATTTGGATAAACATTTATCATAGACGTAGAAGAGAAAGAGTAACGTTCTTATACACAAATATAATTACTCATTGACTGCCATGACGGCTACATGAACAACGTTGTGTCATCTTAAATTTCACATTATTCCCAAACGCTGCAGGGATTTGCAACTGACAAGCGAACCACAACAGAACGCCTTTATCTACCTCATATAACTCTATGTAAAGGCGGTTAGCTGCATTAAAAAAAAGCTGATGCGTAACGTGGATTTATGTAAGGTTTACCTATGTCTACAGAAATTTGGACAGGTCCAAATAACCTGCTTAAGTAATGAAATATGCAATGTCAGCAATGTCCCTGTAATGTCAGCAGCGCTGTCATAATCATAAAAACCTTGCACAAATCAACAGAGCTGATTTAGGCATTGTTACTTACCGTAGATCTTCATCTTCGTGAAAAACGCGTTGTCCAAATTGTAATCCGTTTGCGCTGACACCGTCAATTTCTCGCTCTGACTCCAAAAGTACCAGTAACAACTGCTCGGAGCTGCTCATGTCTCATCAGTTCAAGCCATACACACGCCTACTAAATGTCTCTCTTAAAGACACAGCTCCATCACCGAACATGTCCATCAAACCAAATGACATACTGTTGTGCGCGAGTATCCAAATTAACAGTTATTATCATTTATTTTTGCTCCACTGTTATATTATAGAAAAGTGTTTTGCTCTCGTCCTGTAAAGAAACTACTACTGTAAAAAAAAAAAAAAAATTGTTGAAGTTTGAAGTGTCAGATGTTATGTATTTGTTGTGAGATATGCATGTTAGAGGCATATTGGAAGAAAGGAAACCCAGATAGCACACTTCAAGATATCTGTTAAAGATCTCTTGATCTGGAAAGCTGTGTACAAACGTCTTTTAGATATCAGTTTTACATAGATTCTAACATCATATATCTAATATAGGCTACATCTATTTGACATCTGATAGGAAACGTCTTCTAGACGTATTGCAGATGAGCAAACACTTTAAAAATATGTCTTGCAGGTGTAAATGCAGACGTCAAATAGGCATCTCTGTGATGTACATGTGCTATCAGGGAACAGATCAATTGTAAGTATCCACCTTCTTCCTAAAGGCCTCATGTTGTTTTGCACAATTTATGAGTGTAAACAGACAATCAGCAAAAGGTTTGCTCTAAGAATGCAATAATAAGCATTTTTAACTGGTTGCAATGAGACGACATTATCCTACTCATCCTTCAACCATCAAACACTACAATGAAACAAATTGTAAAAGCAAAAACAAATTACTTTCAACATTCCACGAATAACCCCAAAATCTTGTTTATTTCCATAGCAGTAAAAGATGTTTAAAAATAACTGTAGTATCCTGTCATTAATAAACATAATACAAATGGAGAAATAGATAGATGGCAACATCTTTCTATGGCAACATGTAATGACAAAAGAAGTGAAATAACTGGAGTAATAACTTTCCAATAAATTATTTCCCTATTGACTTGCTCACCATGGGTGTATACATATATGCTTTTCAAATATGCTGACCCTCTAGTCTAGAGTATACCTGTATAATGATGGAAGAACAGACAGGCAGGTTGATGGCTGAAGCATTGGACAGGACTGACAGGCACACTAAATATAGAACATATTGTTTACACACATATGTACACAAATACACACCACTGTTCATAAGAAGCACCCAATACAGCACCTAAACAAACAAACCTATGCTAATGTTTATGATGGTTCTGGACACAAAATTTTGCTTTGGCATTGTCAACATCATTGTGTAACAAAGTATTACACTGATTAGTTACTCTTCTTTGCACTACTGTTTTTTTTCTCCTTTCTTTTAATCTATCTGTCTTTTTCCTTAGAATCCTTCCTAATCCTGAGATAGAGAATGAGTTGCCATTGGCTGTGGGGCTGCTAACCAAAGCTCTCTATTTATACTTTGCATTTAGGGTGGTTAACAGCATGCTCTGTGTTTCAGAGGCAGACCCACTCTCTCCAGTGCCAGGGGCTGTGCTAGCTGTCCCAGTCTGGCCCAGGCAGCTAAATCTGAACTTGCTGAGGTTAGAATAGCAAATGGAATGCTGGGTGAAATAGTGGAGTGGCCTCCAAAATCCCACAGAAGTAGGAATAAGCCAGGGTGTATCAAGTTTTTATATCTTTCATCTTTAATACTTTCATCACAGGGCTGACAGCATGTAATCAGTACAGACTGATTAAAAGCAAATTTATGAAAAGAAAAATGGGTAACTAACTCTAACTATGACATAAGTCATATAAATTCATGTATGAAAATTTATCCCAGTGTGTTAATTTAATTTTTTTCAGGCACTTTGGTACATTTCTCTGATAAGAACTGACATTCTCTACTTGTGCAACCTCCACCTTATCTAGTCAATTGTGCACATCATAAAATTAAGTCCTCATTCTTTTGAACAAATTTGCAGTGCTTTGGTACATTCATGTAATTGATTATGTACAATTGTCTGCTGTTTCCTGCGTTAACAGTTGCTTATATCATATTGATTAAAAGATATTCCCCCGGTTTCACAAACCAGGTTTAAACCTAATCCTCGACTAAAATGTAAGTCTGAGCTGTTTCAACTGAAAGAAACTTGCACTGACTGATCTTAAAGTATATCAGTGCCTTTGTTTTGTCTCAAGATGCCCACCAGCAATGTTTTTGTTCTAAGTATGTTCATAAAAATGACTTAAATGTCCTAATTGGACTATGTCCTAATCCTGGTTTAGTCTAAGCACTGTCTGTGAAACCGGGCCATTATACTGGTTCCCTTTTAGTCAGTCACGTTCGACTTGGGAGCCCCAATCACCTCTGAACACTACAAGAAAAGGCCAATGACAACTGGCGAGTGGAATTTGCATGCCAACCCACCCCCCGTACATATGGGTATATAAGATCGCAGTGTGCATCCACTCATTCAGATTTTTGCTTCGGAGCCTATCGCTTCACGAATGCATCTCTCTCTATGAAAGAAAGAGAAAATTCTACAACAAGAAGAAGAAGAGCTGCAGGAGTTTCTCAGCTGTGTTTCTCCTCACACTGTGCATTCAGAGGAGCGATCAGAGGAGAGATTAAGTGCTGTAGTCCTCCCCTGTGCATTCCAGCTAGAAGAACAAATTCCTACAGCTTGCACAGTTGTGAGTGTCCTTCGAGATGCCTTTCTGACTGTGTGCTTCTGGGTGCAGTAGCTTCCTTACCTCCAAGGATGGGCACGATCGCTGCCTTACATTTCTGGGCCGTAAAACGGCGTTCATGGATGGTTCATGCCTGCATTGCGAGCCCATGTCCATGGCTACACTGAGGTCACGACTCTCATTCATTTTGAGACTTTCCTGCGGCTCTACCCAGTCTGGTTCCGCGGATCGTAAAGACCCCGGCACTGCATTGGTTAGAGACAAGGGAGACCTGAGGATTACAGTCAGGCTCTGGACGTGACTCTCAGCCACGCTCTGCCCCAGAGTCTTTATTCCCAGAGGTCCATGAAGAGCTCACCAAAACGTGGAAAGTCCCATACACCGCCCGATCATGTTTGAGCTCTTCCCTCCTCACTACCCTCTATGGTGGGGTGGCCAGGGGGTACGCTGACGTTCCCCAGGTGGAGCAAGCGGTTATGGTGCACTTGTCCGGTGAACTGTCTGTGCCTCCCGTCCAAGGCCTGTAAGGCCTGTTGTCAGCCCTGGCTGCCAAGGCTTACAGCACTGCGGGCCAGGCCACCTCTGTCTCTTCGGCGACACTGTCGAGGACTTCGCCCAGCAGTTCTCTGCAGTCCAGAAGCCATAAAACACATCTTGCCTCGTCAGGACACTCCGGTCACCCAGCCGCCGAGGGCCTGCTCCGCCCCTGTCGGAATCCAAGGGGGAAACCCTTCAACAGAGCCTGTCCCTCTGGCCGAGATGAATTTGGGATTCTTACAGTCCCTATTTCATCATACCCAAGAAGAGCGGCTGGTTACGACCTATCCTGGATCTGCCGGTCTTAAATCGGCCCCTTCACAGACTTCTGTTCAAGATGTTAACGCAGAAACGCATTCTCCCATGTGTTCAACACCTGTCCCCACTTTGGGAGAAGGGCATCTAAGTCCTCAACTGTCTCGATGACTGTCTTCTATTAGCTCACTCGCGAGATCTGTTGAGCAAGCACAGGAATTTGGTACTTCGTCATCCCAGCCATCTGGGCAAGCTCTCCCCTATGCAGAAAATCTCTTTTCTCTGTATGGAGCTGGATTCGGTCAACATGACAGCACGTCTCAAAAACAAGAGTGCTCAGTCAGTGCTAAACTGCCTGAATTCCTTCAGTAGCAGAGCAGCAGTTCTTCTAAAACAATTTCAGGGGCTTCTGTGGCAGCTTCAGCCACAGTGACACCGCTGGGGCTGTTACATATGAGACCGCTTCAGCACTGACTGCACAGCCAGATCCTGAGATGGGCATGGTGCAGTGGCTCTTTCTCAGGGTTGGTGTTACCCCGGTTTGTTGCCGCTTCCTTAGCCCTTGGTCAGACCCTGCATTTCTATGGGTACGAGTGCCCTCAGAACAGGTGTCGAGGTATGTTGTTGTCATGACAGATGCCTCCAGAACAGGGTGGGGTGCTGTATGCAATGGGCACGCAGCATCAGGCTCCTGGGCCGGACCTCGACTGCATTGGCATATCAATTGCCTTCAGTTGCTGGGAGTACTGCTTGCCCTTCACTGGTTTTGTCCGTTGCTACAGGGCAAGCATGTATTCGTTCATATGGACAACACGTACACGTAGCGTACATCAACCATTAAGGGGTAGTTCACTCCCGTCACATGTCGCAACTCACCCACCATCTCCTCCTCTGGAGTCAGATGCGGCTCAAATCGCTGCGTGCATTCATGTTCCGGGAGAGCTCAATGGTGCAGACAATGTGCTATCATATCAGCTCACTCTCCCCAGACATTTGAACACATGCTGGGTTGTTTTCAACCAACAGTTGGGTAAATGTTTAACTCAACCCTCTGGACAGTAACCCAACCGCTGGGTCTAAACAACCCAATTTCTGGGTTCGTACATATTTTACCCAGCACTGGGTTGTATTTAACCCAGCATTTTTAAGGGTGTAGAGTATAAATTCCGGGTATCTCTTGTTCTTTGAAACCACAATGATGGGGAAGACTGCTGACACAGCAGTGAACACACACACACCGTGAACATACACCCGGAGCAGTGGGCAGCCATTTTATGCTGCAGCGCCCGGGGAGCAGTTGGGGGTTCGGTGCCTTGCTCAAGGGCACCTCAGTCGTGGTATTGAATGTGGAGAGAGCGCTGGACATTCAACTCTACAGATGCACAAATCACTTTTGCTCCATTTATCACACAGATATGTGGTGCAAAAGGGAGAGAGCGCGAAACTAGTCATTTGCAGGTGAAAAACAGCGTTAAGACTCGTAGCAGCAGATTCGAGCCGTTGTCGTTGTGTACTTGTGTTTGTGCTCGAAAAAGCATTTGAGGAAAAAAAAATATATATGTAAGAAAACATTGTACAAGTGTGCAAATCTCATTGCAATAATTCAGATACTGATCTGTGGATGTACAAAATTTGTCCGTGACTTCACATTTTTGATGCAGGTGTGTGAATGTGTTTTGCACCATATTCACTGCAGCAATAGCAGCAAAACATGTGAGAGTACGAGTTTCTTGATTTGTGATTCGTAGAATAGGATTTGTGTTTCTGCAATGAAGGATTCGAGAAGGTGTAACTATTGTGTTGTGTTTGTGGGAGAGAGAAAAACATCTACAAGTTTGCAACTTTTGTCTGTGGCTTCAAATTTACTGATACACATGTGTGGCTATTCTCTACAACTACAAATTCTGCTGTCACGGATGCTCGGCTGTTTTGCACCAAAAATACCTTCATAGAAGCTTTGCAAATCATTTGAACTGTGTGTCAGTATGTTATAAATAGAACGAGTCATCAGTTTACTGTCGGGGATTTGTCGCGCAGCTCTGCGCCGCATCCAGTGTAGACAGCATCACTGATTATAATAAGTTCTATTGTATTCTGTTGTGTCGCGCTGGCCGCTCGCGTCCGGTGTAGACACGATGTAAGTTAACTGAAAGTGCAGCTCCTTTCAGCCGCTCACTGAACAGAGCAGACGAACAGAGAGAGAGAGAGAGAGAAAGAGAGAGAGAAAGGTGTGCGCGCTGGGAAAGAGAGACCTCACGCTTGTGCGGCAGTCAGCTTCAGATGCATAATATTTTTAATTTGCTACAAGCAGGATATACAAGAAGCACGTTCAACTCTGACATGCAGATGGTTGTCGTGGTAATAAACACCATAAACAGCAACCGTTTGCATGTCCACGCATAATGAGCATCTCGTAGGCCTATATGAAAAGCATTTTAGGGGGCCCTTGGCTTTTGGGAGCCCAAGGTAGTCGCCTACCTTTGCCTTTACCTTTGTCCGCCATCACAGAGAGCTTTCGCTTGTATCATAACAGGTTTTTCAACATGATCAAGATCTCACTATCATGTTTCACATGACATTTCTGCCTCATTTAGTCTTGTATCTCTTTAGTCTCTTTCTGAGAACACCACCACAAAACATAAAATCTTTCATAAAGTTGAAATCATTGTCATCTCACATGAATATACAGAGGATTAAAAAGATGCATATATCCAATATCAGTCTTATGTCATAATTTGTTGCACATTAATAATTTATGATACAAAACATGTCAAGTCTTGTGTTGTTTTGTTAGCACATAAAGTGAAGTCTCCAAACAGCACTTTTGCTTTCAATTCTTGGCACCTTATGACATATGAACCCGTAAAATGCCATTGGTGTCACATGATGACACATTCTCTGCAACAGATCTCAGCATGCCCAGATGGAAACGGTCAAGATGTTAAGAACGCTCATATTATGTAAGGCCTTAGTGATAAACTGGGACAGAAACAAGTTAATCTGTTAACCGTCGCCCCCCATTTTGGGCCTCACAGGTGAAAATAACCTACCTAAATTAAAACGGTAACAGTTCTTGACAAAGTGTGCTACACAAACAAATTAGGTATCTTTGGAAAGAAGACACTCTAGGCTTTACTATCCATCATCCAGAGTTGATAATGCTCAAAAAGATAAAAAGTTATAGACACTGACGTGCCTTGAAAAATATTTTTCCACACTGAATGTTTTTTTATTTCATACACAAATACATGAAATAAGTCCTGGACCAATCCAGTAAAAGTAATGGATTGAAAGCCACATGTCTCACATGAGTTTATATTTCAAATTTGAAGAAGATACCATGAAAAATGAGATTCCTGCAATATTTTTTCTGAAACTATTTATAGTTCTCCCACCCCCCCGTTTGAGGAAAAATAACCACCAAATGTATTGCAGAATTATACAAACTATTTTAGTCATTATACATATTCCTGCATAGTTTTTCAATTATAAAATAATAGACAGAATTTTAGACATCATATAAGTGATTTATTTGAGCACTAAAAAATAAATGTCAAATAGGGCTCAAAAATAATTGGATAAATTGGTGAACCTGGTCAGAGGGACAAATTGAATTTAGCGAGCTTAGACAGACAGATTCACAGAGCATGCAATAGAGGTTATGAAGAGGGAGAGATTATTGAAGCAGTCATTCAAGCAATCATCCCAGGAGTCAGTTTGAGAATTTACCTGGAGAGTAGAACAGATTTGCCCTAAAACAAATTCTCAGAGCACACTTCGTTGAAAAATATGCAACAGAACTGTATCATTCACTCACCCGTGCAGTTCAAGAGCCTAAGGAAACACCGATTCAGTTCCTGGTCCGAGCCATGGATCTCAGGCAAAGAATTCTGTCAGCATCTGAGAATGTAAAGACTGGATTAAAATACAATCATGAACTAATTCAGAATCAGTTTTTGCAGACCGTCTTGACAGACCTCCACGATGACAGCATACGGACAGACCTAAAGCCCTACCTAGAAAACCCGCTGGTGAAGGATGAGGTGCTTTTGGGAAAAATGAACATGTCATACAGCCTGGAGCTTGAAAGAAAATCAAAGCTTTTAAACATGCGACCCAAGACCACCAAGGTGGCCACAGTTTGTGAGGAGGAACAGACACATGCTGAGCAAGATAAAAGTGTCAATGTAAAGAAAGAGAAAATTCCAAAACCCAACAGCCTGATGGAGAAGTTGGATATAAGGGACAAAGTGATTTGTGAAGCGATTCAGAACCTAACTTCTCAAGTGGCAAGCCTGGCTCAGACATCACGACCTCAAACACTCAGAAACAATAACCAGAGATCCAATCGGAGACAATGTTCACCTGCTCAAGTAAACAGGAGACGCTGTATCCAGTGTGAGCAAACCAACCCCGAAGGAAGGTGTGAACACTGTTACAAGTGCGGCAGCAGTGAGCACTGGGCTGCAAGTTGTCGGAAACGAGCAGTGATCAACGCTATGTCAAGCAAGATTGAGATTACCTCAGATATCATGGCAAGTTTATCAAAAACTCACTCACCTGGAGGGCCAGGGTCAACTAAACAAGAGAAAACAGCCAGTTTAGTTGGATGCAGGTGTCTGGTTCACTGTTCACTGGGAGGTGTTAATACATCAGTGCTCTGGGTCATGGGGTCGCAAGTTTCAATTGTGAGCTCAAAGTGGAAGAAGAAACACCTACCTGATGCAGAGGTGAGACCAGTGGGAGAGCTGCTTGAGGAGAGAGAACTCCATTTGACTGCAGCAAATGGGATGAGCATCCCATATGAGGGCTGGATGAAAGTAGAGTTTTGTCTGTCGGCCAACATTGAGACTGGAGGGAGGGACCGACATCTGCTTGTACCGATCCCCATTGCAGCCCAGCAGATTCCTTTGAGTTCCCTCGTGAACACACTGAGTTCATCTCTGGAAGTTAGCCCAAGGAAAGCAAAAGCAGTACTATCACTCCTGAAGAAATGTAAAAACAGTAGCTACTGTCATATTGTAAGACTGGGACGAAGACCTGTGATCCTCCCAAGGCACAAGGGTGAGCGTCAGTTGTGGAAAAGGGAGTAAGACAAGTGACCTGGGAACACAGGTAATGCTGGAGACCAATTCAGAAGCGCCATGGCCTGCAGGGATAAAGATAAACGAACAGATTATCCAGGTGCCTCTGAAGGACAGCGACAGTATCACAGTGATGGTAGAAAATACCACAGATGAGGAGGTGATTCTTCCTGCTCAGACAGTCCTGGGGGGGTTGCATGCAGTGGATGGGATACATCATATGGAAGTAAAAATACTGTCTCCAACTGAGTCCCAATCTCAGCCTACATCACTTCACAAAGACTTACCTCCAGAGACTCTGCCCGGGATCAAGAGAGTGAAGAACAGGCAGATCTCAGTCACTTATCTGGAGACCAGCAAGAACGTGTCAGACAGTTGCTGAGAGAGAATGCAGGAGTGTTCGCCAAGGATGACTGGGATACTGGATGGATTTGAAAGATAACGTCCCTGTCCGGAAAACATATAACGCAATCCCGCGACCCCTGTATCAAGAGGTAAAGACCCACATACAGACCTTGCCCCAAAGAAATTGAGGTGGTGCAAGCGTTAAAATGGGAAAGGCCCAGCCCTGTCCGTGAGGTGAGGAAACTCATAGGTTTCCTGGGTTATTACAGATCATACATTGCTGACTTTTCCAGAATAGCCAAGCCACTTTATGAACTGTTAAAAAAACCTGGGATGGGCAGAAGGAAGGTCCCAGGAAGGAGTGGCAATCTCCCCTCACAAGCACTCACGTCACGGTTGGTAGAGTGGACAGGGATGCATCAGGAAGCACTGGAGAGGCTGATTGCTGAGCTGTCAAGCTCACCTATCATGGCATACCCAGACTATGAAAAGCCCCTTCGTCCTTCATGTGGATGCATCCGAGGAAGGGCTAGGAGCAGTACTGTACCAACGACAAGAAGGCAAGCTCAGAGTAGTGGGTTATGGGTCACGGATACTGACCCCTGCCCAAAGGAACTACAAGCTGCATTCGGGGAAGCTGGAGTTCCTGGGGCTCAAATAGGCAATCACAGAGTGTTTCCGTGACTACCTGTTCCATGCGCCGCATTTCACTGTCTACAGTGATAATAACCCACTGACATATGTCCTGAAAACTGTTAAACTGAATGCGGCAGGTCAGCGGTGGGTATCTGAGCAAGCAGACTACCATTTCACGTTGAAGTACCGACCAGGAACAGCAAATAGGGATGCAGACTTCCTTTACCAGAGACCAGTGCCCATTGAAGCCACAATCAGAGAGTGTACTCAGGTATGTGAACCAGAAGTCCTGGGATCAGTCGGGGAAGCTCTGAAAGCACAACGTTGGGGAGAGGTGGACTGGATATCCGCAATCTCTTGTAACCTAGATGTCTTGGCAGAGGAGCCAAAGCGTAGGTCAGAGATCAGTCAATGACTATCATCTCAGGATATCAGGAATGCACAGATGAGTGATCCAGTCATCAGCTGAGTACTCGAACTGAAACAGAAACAACTCTACCTCAAAAACAAAAACAAACTAAAGGAACCGGAAGCTGTGAGATGACTGCTGAAAGAGTGGCACCATCTGCAGATTAATGAGGAGGGCATCCTGCAAAGACAACAGATAACAACCAGAACACAATTAATTATCTCAGAAAGCTTGAAAAATATGGTCTACAAGTACTCACACTAAGACATGCAGCTCGTGCACATTTCTTCTGGCCAAACATGAGAGAGGAGATAAAACATTACATCACGAGAGTGTGTCGATGTCTCAGACAAAAGAAACCAAACCGAATCACCAGAACACCAATTCAGAGTATTGAAACAACAGCTCCATTTGAGATGATTTCAATCGACTATCTGCATCTAGAGAAAAGTCAAGGGGGAGCAGAGTATATTCTCATGGTTATAGACCATTTTTCAAAGTTTGCCCAGGCATACGCCACCAGCAACAAGTCTGGAAAAACAGCAGCTCGGAAGATATTTGACGACTTTGTCATACGCTTTGGCTTCCCAGCAAAAATCCACCATGACCAGAGGAGGGAGTTCGAGAACCGCATGTTTGAAAAACTACAGAGTTATTGTGGGATTAGACATTCACGGACAACTCCCTACCACCCTCAGGCTAACCCAGAAGAGAGGTTCAATAGGACATTGCTGGGGATGTTGAGAACACTAGAAGAGACAGAGAAATCAAATTGGGCAGACCATCTGAACAAAGTGGTCCACGCCCTATAATTGTACGGTGCATGAATCAACCGGATTTTCTCCATTCTTCCTTCTTTTTGGACGAGAACCAGTTCTCCCGATTGATCCGGTGTTCCCCACAAAGCAAAGCAGGAATCCCCAGTCTCATGCAGACTATGCTGAAAGATGGAAGAGGTCCATACAAGAAGCATATGAAACTGCAATGAAGAACATGAAAAAGGCTGCTGCAAATGGGCAGAGGAACTACAAAAGGAGGGCGTGGAGTTCTGTATTGGAGCCGGGGGATCATGTGCTGGTGAGGAACCTGTCCGAAAGGGCAAACTGGCAAACTGCGAGCTTACGGGGAAAAGCAAACATATGTGGTAAAGGAGAGGAGGGGATGGCCCCGTTTATATAGTAGAGTCATTGGATGGAACTGGAAAGGAAAGAGTGTTACACAGGAACCTTCTCCTACCATGCCCGTACCTGATCTATGAGCCAAGGACAGCCAATGGTCGCCTGGAAAGAAAAGGAGGTGGGAGGGACAGATCAAAACAGGAAGCACAGCTACAATGGACTACTCACCAGGAGGACACCAACAGCTCAAGCGATGAGGAGTATGGCTTGTGGACTCCGGTGCAAAAACCAGGAACTACCCTCAATCCAGGTGCAGCAGAATTCTATCCTAGAAGGAAAGAGAGAAGCAGAAGCCCTGTGAAGGATTTGGACACTAACAGAGAAATTGACGAACTTACAAACTTACCTGCTCTGGAGCGGCACCCAGGGGAACCTGGTGAGGAAGTGGCCAGTGATCTCGAAGGGGAGTCAGATGAGGAACCTGTGGAAGAAAGGGAACAAGAAGATGGTGAATTGGCATTGGAGCTAGGGAGAAGAACTTCTGCTAGAACCAGACACCCAAGGAACATCTACACGTACGATACCCTGGGCGAGCCGTCATTCCAACCAGTGAGATTGAGCACTGTCGATGCAAACACTGATGGGGAAGCTTGTCGTGTACAATCCCAGTTCAATCCTCTGAACCTGTATCCTTCATGTTGATTAGTCAGAGTTTGAAACAGTTAAGTTCAAAGTAACGTTTTTGTTGTTGTTGTCATGCTAAGTTAGAAAAGATTTAAGATAATTATGAGGCTATAGTCATAGTAATGCTCTACAGCAGAATTATAGTTGGAAAGTGGCAGGAAAAGCCAAGAGATTAATGTGCTGTGAAAGTGACACAAAAAAATGTGTTTATGCATTGTTGAGGTGTATGTGGTACTGTCCACTTGTCATAACAGGATGTTCTGGGGGGCCCACCAGCGAAAGACAAGACACCTCTCAATATAGATCTGATCTAAAAAACTTAGATGACTGTAGTAATGTCACAGCGGTATATAAACAAAGGATATATATTATATTGTTAAGCTGTGAGGAAGCATGTGCATTACACTGTTATGGGAGCTTGTTGTGTTAAGCATTCACCCAGAAAAATTAAAAAATGTTTTGGTGACATTTGGGTTTTTTTTTAGTGGGGGAGGGTGTAATGGCCTCAAATAATTATTATTGTTATCTTTTTTTTCTCCTTACGCCAATTGTTCTTGTGGTTAATTTACATTAATATAACCTAAAGAGAATGACAAAAAAAAGCAGAAAACAATATGAAAGTGAAAGTGACGTGACATACGGTCAAGTATGGTGACCCATACTTGGAATTTGTGCTCTACATTTAACCCATTCAAAGTGCACACACACAGCAGTGAACACACTCTCGGAGCAGTGGGCAGCCATTTATGCTGCGGCGCCCGGGGTGCAGTTGGGGGTTCGGTGCCTTGCTCAAGGGTACCTCAGTCGTGGTATTGAAGGTGGAAGAGAGCGCTGTACATTCACTCCCCCCACCTACAATTCCTGCCGGCCTGAGACTCGAACTTGCAACCTTTGGATTACGAGTCCGACTCTCTAACCATTAGTCCACGACTTCCCATATGTACACAGCTAGGGGCGCTGTGGGAGGAGAGATTAGGGAATGATAAGGAAGAAGAAGGAGTGTTGCGAGTGTGTGTTGTCATTGTTGAAGTTCGGCCCCGAATCTGTCACAGAAAAAAAAAAAAAAAAAACTGGGGCAAATAAATCTACAGAAAAATCAAGTGGTAGTCCTGATCATTGTCCAAGGGGGCAACACAGGGAGTGCAAAATTCTTATAATTAAACTTACTACATTTTTGTGTTGGGGGTACAAACCTCAGCGAGGTTAGCTTGTCAACAGCTAAGAATCTGAACCCTTCAGAGTGAAGCCTGCCACCAAAAAATAATGTTCAGGACCTCTAAAATAATCTTAAAGTCCCCCTGTCATCAAAAATTTGATCCCTTAAAACTCTCATCTCAATTAAAATGACATATTTAAATGTTTCTTGTGAAAATAATTTTCTCATGTCTTAAAATAGCTTGAATATAACTCTACACCCTTGCCTGATTTACTATATGCGAATGTATGAATACGCAAATTAGCCCCATCTCCACTCAGTCACACCAGCCAGGGCCTCTTGATCCACAGATAATGATTGATAAAACTATGTTTTTACTAGGGGACAACTACAGTATTCGTTACTTTAAAGTTAAAGTTAAAGTTACTTACTTGACAATGTTGTGCCTTCAAAATGCCTTAAACTCGAATGCAGCCAAGTTTGTGATTCCATTTAGCGGTTCTAAATTCACGTTAAACCACGACTTCATGGGTTTTTTGCTCTATTTTATTTTTGGTTTTGATATGGTAAAATTATTGGTATATCTTCCATGCGATCTCTATGCAAATATTTACCTTGAGGCAGCGGGGGGGGGGGGGGGGGGGGGGGGGTGCTCAGCAATGGTGTTGGTTAATGGATTTGCACATGGTTTGCCTAAAAGCATATTAAAAACACCACATAAACAAATAAACATAAAAAAAACTTGATTTTCACTACACTTTAATCAAGCAGAGTGGTCTTGACAGAACTAAAACTTATGATAATAAATAACTAACACTGTGATTCATGTTACATCGTTCATCTTTTCTTCCCTCATTGGCCAAAGAATTACGAGCCTAAAAACATTAGAAAATAGAACTTGTAAAATTACACCCTTTTGTGTTTCAGCTGACAATCTGCTAAGAGTACAGACTTGTCAATGATATATCAGAGGTGGGGTTTAAATGTTGTATTTAGTGCTGATAAAGTTTCAATGAAAAATTATGATTTACTCAATCATATTATTTGTGACACATACACACAGAAAAGCTTTGGGATACACATGTAACCATGGCTTTCTAAGAGGGAATGAGACACTGCGTCCTCTAGTGGACACTAAGGGGACACAGTGTGAGTTCCATTAAAAGGGAACATTAGGTTCTCCTCTAATTTGATTTCTTTGCTTGCACTTAATCTAAAATGTGCAATCTACTTGAATAAATTATAGGAGAAAAGAAGAAAAACACTGAAATGCAGAAGCAAACAAATCTTCATCAGACACACTGTGAAATACAGTATAAAAAGAAGATTGCTAGAATTTCCATTGTGAAATAGGTGCTATTGCGAGAAACCACAACCTTTTCGAAAAAATTCTAAACAGGCACAACTGGTTTCCTGGCATCGAAGAATGAATTACAAGTATGTACTCTTGCATGCTGTTTTGGGGATTTTAGTTTAGTTTAGTTTTATTTTAGTTTAGTTTAGTTTAGTTTATGTCTTACGTGAACCTGAACAGTTGGGAGAAAAATGGATGTGTCAAAATATTTGATCTGGGCATCAGGTCTTAAAGTGACAGCAGCATAAACCTGCTGCCACCGACTGCGTCATTAATGTTAATCAAACAACAAAAGAATAAGAGAAGATCACTCATTGCTCTTGACTGAATCACTTTAGTAACGTTAATAAAAATCATATTATATATATTTAATGTATAAAGTGAAGATTGTGCAGTGTTTTAGTTTGACATTTAGCCTTACTTACATAAATATCTGTAATAGGCAATTTTTTAGCCTTTACCGTAAAGAATTATCTGAAAAACTGTATTTTTGATTAATATATTTATTTATCCTTTTGCTTGTAATTACCCATTAGACTGTTTACTTGCCTTCAGTAAGCTTGAGAATGTTTTACTTACATTAGTTTAGTATTCGTTTTTTACTGTTGTTTTGAAATTATTATTATTATTTTTTTAAACATGGTGGCAGCTTCTAGCCTCAAAGAAAAATAATCTTTCTAACATCTTTGTGGAAACAATTTTTATGGGTCTAAAACCACTTTGGCTGTGCATTATTTTCTAATATTTCAACACCCTGTAATCAATTATTCCTTACATAATGCAATTTATTAGTTATTAATTAATAAATGCATTAAAAAAACTACCCTGTCTAAGGTCTAACCATTCATCATATAAAACCCAAAACACACACAGCCACTATCAGAGATAAGAAGTGCATTTTCTGCTCTTCAGGCCCCATTCACCAAGCTGCCTACCCCACCCCTTCGGAGTGAAGGGGTGGGGTAGGCAGCTTGGTGAATTTACCCTTGAATTTACACATTTCCTGTAACGATTAATAATGTCAAGTCTCGCCCTATAATTGATCACAATTATAAACACAGAAATCAAGTCAGCCATAACTTCTGTTACATGAATTTAAGTTTGCTGAGCAGGACACTAATTGAAAGATGGTGTGAAATCAAAAATCAAAATGGCAACGTGATTTGCTTTTGTTACATTTAAATTGAAATTGCCTTTTTTACTTGTAAAGGTTAAACTATGGGATTAACTTTGTGCCAATTAAAATGTATTTATTTTAATTTATTCATTTTTAATTAATTTTTCAAGAAACGTATGAAAACGGAATAAAATGCCTTTGAAACGGAAAAAATAAATAATTGCATGCAAAATGTTTGACTTCGTTTTTAATACACTGCATGTTTTGCGACGGTTTTCTCCTGTTTCATTCGTTGAGCTGTACTTACAAATACGCTTCCAGAGTTTTCATTTACGTTTCTAAAGTTTTCGTTTACGATTCTGAAGTTTTCGTTCGCCATTCTGGCACAAATGTCCTGTGGGGGCGGGGCTAGCAGCGGAGTGTTCTCATTGGCTACTGAGTTTTTGATTGACAGCTTTTGACCTAGATGTGAAGGCATCAGTGTTGCGCCCCCAGTGTGGATGTGAGCGTCTCTTAGCGGCTTCCTATTTCATTTTAATGATATAAAATAATATATAAATATTTTTATTATTATTATTTTTATCAGTATTGTTCTGCTGCTACACTACATTGTTGAGATGATTTCTTAGGAATAGCACAGCGAATTATATCATCATTATCATCAACCATCGTCGGGAAACAAACAAACTTTGACAAAAAGTAGTCTTTAATAATGCCTAAATATCCAAATGCAAAACCTAATACATACAAATAACTATGATTGAAATCAGTTTCCAGCAACTAGGGTATACACAGTCATGGATATATAGGGCTATACAGCCATCTAATGGATACACAACGGTATTACAGATGATAAATGGTGCATAATTTTGATGTATTTATTCTTATTAGTCTTTCTACTGGACAGGTAAACACAAATTAAGAGTTTTAGGCAAATAATCCATCTGTGTGAGTCCTAAAGATGCTTTAAAAACCACACACAGTGACCGTGACAATAATCCATCTGACCTTAGTGGTTAAATCAATATTTTCTGAAGTTAAACAACAGATAAGAAACACACTAATAATTTAAACTTTTGACTATTAACAATTGTTTCCGTTAAACTGTCATACGTGCATGGGTTACAATCCACTTGTGTCATTTGGATTCTCAGAGATGGATTATTTTCTTAAAAATCGTTGTTTATGTCATGAAAGAAAGTCATAAACATCTGGAATGGCATAAATGTGAGTAAATAATTAGAGAATTTTCATTTTTTTGGAAAATATCACCATAAAGACTGATATTGCACTCCATTACATAACATACTCATTCACTGTTTTGTAACTTATACTGTAACAGGAACTGTTGAAAGGATCATTGCAGTGTTTAAAACATAATGAATTTTAAACATTCTGTATATTATGTTCTGCATTTTGTGTAGTAATGGAAATTATGAGAATACAGTGCATTACATGTACACTATGCAGTTAGTGTTTCGTGGATTCTGGTCTTTCCTGTCACAACATAATTGCATCCAAGACTTTCACTTTGATACTTGTGTATATGCTATAGTGACAAAGAATGTAAATTTATTTTAATTTTCATATTTCATTTACATTCATTCAACAGGTTTCTAAAAGTCACACTTGAAAGAGTAGCCAATGAGAACACACCGCTGCTAGCCCCGCCCCCCATAGGAGATTTGTGCCAGAATGGCGAACGAAAACTTCAGAATCATAAACGAAAACTTTAGAAACGTAAATGAAAACTCTGGAAGGGTATTTGTAAGTACAGATCAACGAATGAAACAGGAGAAAACAGTCGCAAAACATGCAGTGTATTAAAAACGAAGTCAAACATTTTGCATGCAATTATTTTTTCAGTTTCAAATACATTTTATTCCATTTCAATTTATATTTTCATACGTTTCTTGAAAAATTACATTCATTTTAATTGGCACAAAGTTAATCCCATATAAAACAAGGTTAAGATACTGACAAACAGAAGTGTTTAGTTGGACTCTGACTCGCACTATGTGTGAGTCTTGCCTGTTCTGTGTATATCCCAGTATTTGGATTAATAAAGACTGTTGAATGTTACCCCCTTCGTCTCCGCGCTCCTTCATCTCCACCACAGTAGACAAACTGTGACAAATTACATATACAAAGTATTACATTATTGTACTTTTATGACAGAATGTATAACAATTTCATTTACAGCACCTTCACACATTTAAAAAAAAGTGCTGTGACTGCAGGGTGTAAACATTTATGACATTTATGAATGTACACTTACTAGACCATTTCATTCTTTTGAATAATGCTAAGGAAGATTATAACCTAGAAGCTGCAGAAGGAAGGATATGCATCCTTTAAAATAAACCAAATTAATTATAATATTCATAATAAATAATAATTCATAATATAATAATAAATATTAAACCTTTAAGCCCTGAGGGCATTTTTGCCTCACTGAAGTTATTGTTTTTTTCTGAGTGGCATACACAAAAATAATGGTATAAATAATTGGTATCGTTTGATAGAAAACTTTCTGTACTTTCAGAATGTTTCATTTGGACATTTTCCTGCTGAGAAATAACTAAGAAAAATGTGTGTTCAAGGGAATTTTTTGATATATGTCTTATTTGACATTCAATATCTCAGGACAAAAATAAGGATAGGAGGAAAATTCTTTGACGTTCCCCAGCATGTTCGCTGTATTTGTTTCAAATTTTGTGGTAATTGCATAAAGTATCCAAAAGTTACGGTAGCCTATTTGTTTAGCCTTTTTGTTTAGCTTTTGACTCCCTGAAGGCATTTTAAAAACTGTTGTTTTCTGAGTACCATACACAAAAATAATGACTCATAACTCAAAGACCTCCTCCTTGAACTGCCACCTTAACGTGGTGGAGGGGTTTGAGTACCCGAATGAACCTAGGAGCTATGTTGTCCGGGGCTATATGCCCCTGGTAGGGTCTCCCAAGGCAAACAGGTCCTAGGCAACGGGTCAGACTAAGAGCGGTTCAAAAACCCCTTATGATGGACAATAATCAGAGGACCGTGACGTCGCCCAGTATGGCGCAGCCGGGGCCCCACCCTGGAGCCAGGCCAGGGGTTGGGGCTCGTATGCGAGCGCCTGGTGGCCGGGCCTCCCCCCATGGGGTCCGGCTGGGCTCAGCCCGAAGGAGCGACGTGGGGCCACCTTCCCGTGTCCATAACGAACACCATGTTCAAGCATAAGGGTGTCCATCAGTGCACGTGGCACCAGGACACCCTAGGCCGTAGGTCGATGATCGACTTTGTGGTGATCGACTTTGTGATGATCGACCTGCGGCCGTATGTCTTGGACACTCGGGTAAAGAGAGGGGCGGAGCTGTCAACTGATCACCACCTGGTGGTGAGTTGGATCCGATGGCGGGGGAGGAAGCTGGACAGACTCGGCAGACCCAAGCGTACTGTGAGGGTCTGCTGGGAACGTTTGGCTGAGTCTCCTGTCAGAGAGATCTTCAACTCCCACCTCCGGCGGAGCTTCGACCGGATCCCGAGGGAGGCTGGAGATATTGAGTCCGAGTGGACCATGTTCTCCACCTCCATTGTCGAAGCGGCCGCTCGGAGCTGTGGCCGTAAGGTCTCCGGTGCCTGTCGAGGCGGCAATCCCCGAACCAGGTGGTGGACACCGGAAGTAAGGGATGCCATCAAGCTGAAGAAGGAGTCCTATCGGGCTTGTGGGACTCCTGAGGCAGCTGACGGGTACCGACAGGCCAAGCGAACTGCAGCCCGTGTGGTTGTGGAGGCAAAAACTCGGGCCTGGGAGGAGTTCGGTGAGGCCATGGAGAAGGACTATCGGCTGGCCTCGAAGAGATTCTGGCAAACCGTCCGGCGCCTCAGGAGAGGGAAGCAGTGCCCTTCCAACGCTGTTTACAGTAGAGGTGGGGAGCTGCTGACCTCGACTGGGGATATCGTTGGACGGTGGAAGGAATACTTTGAGGATCTCCTCAATCCCGCCGTCACGTCTTCCATTGAGGAAGCAGAGGCTGAGGGCTCAGAAGTGGACTCGTCCATCACCCAAGCTGAAGTCACCGAGGTAGTCAAGAAACTCCTCGGTGGCAGGGCACCGGGGGTGGATGAGATCCGCCCTGAGTACCTCAAGTCTCTGGATGTTGTGGGGCTGTCTTGGCTGACACGCCTCTGCAGCATCGCGTGGCGGTCGGGGACAGTGCCTCTGGGGTGGCAGACCGGGGTGGTGGTCCCTCTTTTTAAGAAGGGGCACCGGAGGGTGTGTTCCAACTACAGGGGGATCACACTTCTCAGCCTCCCTGGGAAAGTCTATGCCAGGGTACTGGAGAGGAGAATACGGCCGATAGTAGAACCTCGGATTCAGGAGGAACAGTGTGGTTTTCGTCCAGGCCGTGGAACACTGGACCAGCTCTATACCCTCTACAGGGTGCTGGAGGGTTCATGGGAGTTTGCCCAACCAGTCCACATGTGTTTTGTGGATTTGGAGAAGGCATTCGACTGTGTCCCTCGCGGCGGCCTGTGGAGGGTGCTCCGGGAGTATGGGGTCCGGGGTCCTTTACTAAGGGCTGTCCGGTCCCTGTATGACCGAAGCAGGAGCTTGGTTCGCATTGCCGGCAGTAAGTCAGACTTGTTCCCGGTGCATGTTGGACTCCGGCAGGGCTGCCCTTTGTCGCCGGTTCTGTTCATAAGTTTTATGGACAGAATTTCTAGGCACAGTCAGGGGCCGGAGGGTGTCAGGTTTGGTGACCACACGATTCCGTCTCTGCTTTTTGCAGATGACGTTGTCGTGTTGGCTTCATCAAGCCAGGACCTTCAGCAGGCACTGGGACGGTTTGCAGCCGAGTGTGAAGCGGCTGGGATGAGAATTAGCACCTCCAAATCCGAGGCCATGGTCCTCAGTCGGAAAAGGGTGGTTTGCCCACTTCAGGTTGGTGGAGAATTCCTGCCTCAAGTGGAGGAGTTTAAGTATCTTGGGGTTTTGTTCACGAGTGAGGGAAGGATGGAACGGGAGATTGACAGACGGATCGGTGCATCTTCTGCAGTAATGCGGTCGATGTACCGGTCTGTCGTGGTGAAGAAAGAGCTGAGCCGCAAGGCGAAGCTCTCGATTTACCAGTCAATCTACGTTCCTACTCTCACCTATGGTTATGGAGCTTTGGGTCATGACCGAAAGGACAAGATTCCGGATACAGGCTGCTGAAATGAGCTTTCTCCGCAGGGTGGCTGGGCGATCCCTTAGAGATAGGGTGAGAAGCTCGGTCACTCGGGAGGAGCTCAGAGTAGAGCCGCTGCTCCTTCACATTGAGAGGGGTCAGCCGAGGTGGCTCGGGCATCTGTTCCGGATGCCTCCTGGACGCCTTCCCGGGAAGGTGTTCCGGGCGCGTCCCACTGGGAGGAGACCCCGGGGAAGACCTAGGACACGCTGGAGAGACTATGTCTCCCGGCTGGCCTGGGAACGCCTCGGTGTCCCCCCGGAAGAGCTGGAGGAAGTGTCTAGGGAGAGGGAAGTCTGGGCATCTCTGCTTAGACTGCTGCCCCCGCGACCCGGCCCCGGATAAGCGGAAGAAGATGGATGGATGGATGGATGGATAACAAAGACAATAACAAGGAAAGTCAAAAAGTAGGTATCGATAGAAATCTTTCTATATTTTTAGGGGAAATAAATCTTTGCATTTGGATATTCTCATTTTGAGAAATAGGCGATAAAATGTGAGAAAAATTAGTGTGGTCAAGGGAAATTTTTCATATTCTTATTTTACATTCAATATCTCTCGAAAAAATTGAGGTAGGAGAAAAGTAATTTTTTGGTGATATCATGAAGTAATCAAAAGTTACAGCATTTTGAACCAAGGTAGCCTTTCTCTTAGCCCTTGTCAGTTTTGAAATTGTTGTTTTGAATTTTAAGTAATGCCTCACTCAAGTTTAGGCAAAGCCCCAGACAAACACCGGCAGTACACTCTGGAGGAACTAGGCAGCACTGGTTAGGAGTTGATCAAAATGGTTGGATGCTTTCGAAAACTGAATTTCTAAGCTATTATAAAATAATAATAATAATAATAATAATAATCATCATATAAAAGATAAATTAGAAAAATTCTAGGTTTAACATTCTGCTTGCCAATTGTTCAATAGAGTGTTGAAAGCACACAAGTTTGCTGACTCCTCATCCAGTTTAATCTGCCAATAGCCGTCCTTCTCATCCAGAACGTTAAAAAGCTTTTGGCCAGCTAACTTACACCGTATGTCCTCCAGGGTGGGTATGTTGTAGTGCTGACGGTCCTGTTTAAGTTTCTAGGGTCCAAGCAGACTCTGAGCGTTCCATTTTTCTTTTCTGTGATGCACAGACTGCTCACCCATGGAGTAATCTTTGAAACTTTGCTTATCACACCCCTGTTCTCCAGTTCTTCCAGCATCTCACGGAATCGGTCATGGACTGCATATGGGATCTTCCTGCAGCCGTGTATGACAGGAGGAACATTAGGATCAGTGTGGATATGATGCAATCCCGGAAACTGGCCTAATTTAGCCCGGACCCAGAGTGCTCCCCCAAATTATTATTGCTGGACAGCAGCCGAAGAGGGGTTTGATAATCCCCCCCAAAAACTTGCATGGCTTAGGCTGAAGGGATGCTGGATACTACTGTGGTAGTGGTACTTCTGTGGAGTCTGGAAGTAGAGATGAGAGGGAGGTAGAGATGCAGGCTCCTGCGGGAGCAGTCACTGCTGCGGCAGTGGATGAATAGAAAAAAGCTCCTGCGGGAGTAGTCACTGCTGCGGCAGTGGAGAAATATAGAAAAGGCTCCTGCGGGAGCAGTCACTGCAGCGGCAGTGGGGAACTACAGATAGGGCTCCTGCGGGAGCAGTCACTGCTGTGGCAGTGGAGGAATATAGAAAAGGCTCCTGCGGGAGCAGTCACTGCTGTGGCAGTGGAGAAATATAGAAAAGTTCTCGTTTGGCTCTCAGCGAAGGCGGTCGCATTTTCTTCCTCTCCCTACCCTTATCTCCCCTGCTTGCTCTCTCGTCTTGTAATTGTCTAACACTTAAGAGACTCTCTCTGCACTATTCTACAAAACCGGAATTATGGATCTGATCAACTGGTCTCTTAACGCAATTGACACCATCTTCTCGATTAGAAGTTTGGGATCGGGAGAACCCAAGTGTCCTGCTGGGACTTTCGCAGCTGGCTACACGATGGACGCATGGGAGAGGTGGCGGGTCGTGTGTCTGGCGGCTCTTTCCGTGGAGGACATTGAAGACATCTATCTATTCGGAACCATGATAACTGGGTTTCTGCTGATTGGATTAGGCTTTGCCCTGAGTTATCGGAGAATTCAGAAGACGGGAACAGCTGTCCAAAACCTCACAAGGCTGCCCGTCATGATTGAAGCAGTGGGCAGAGCGGTCGGCTCTGAGACAGAGACTATTAACCACAATATGGATTCGATCACGGCTAAGCTCTCGGCTTTGGAAAGGAAAATTGATGGACAAGGAGATCAGAATGGACAATGAGAATAGCTGTGAAATTAGAAGGCAGCTGTTCGCCCAAAGACCAAACAATCTTATCTCTTTTCGGCTTCCCAAAACAACAGACAGCTTGGCAAGGTTGCTCTGGAATCTAACTCCCCGGATGAATGCTGCAGGGAGACGCTCTTTCTTCCCTCCCCCCTCAACAGACACCTTGTGATTGTCGAGCGTTTGGGTTCCGGCCAAGGTCGTTTCCATGGCAATTGCTATGTCGCAACACAAATCTGCGGACTGAGACAACTTGTTTGGAGTGCCAGCGCGGCGGATCTCTAGGCACACGAACTTACACATACACACACTCATGCGCTCATACATACAGATATTCATTCACCTCCCATTACCCCCATCCAACGCCTTTGCCGCTTCTTCCCGTCAGTCTGATAAACGGGTCTGTGTTAGCGCTGTAATGGCTGCAGACCGGATGGCTGTTCGTCTGAACTGGATTACTCTCACCCTACTGCAAGTTGTGTGTTCCTGTATTGATTGTGCTCTATGCTGAGGTTTTTTGTCTGTTCTCACACTGTACTCCCGTTTAGGAGCATAGTGTGAGGATTATTTTTTTCTCCTTTCTTTCCTCATGTTGTGCTGTATTCTTCTTCTCTATTGCATTTCGTTGCCTTGTACCTACATGTGCAATGACAATAAATTGAATCCAATCCAATCCAATCCAAATGGCTCCTGCTGGAGCAGTCACTGCAGCGGCAGTGGGGAAATACAGATAGGGCTCCTGCGGGAGCAGTCACTGCTGCGGCAGTGGAGAAATATGGATAGAGCTCCTGCCGGAGCAGACACTGCAGCGGCAGTGGAGAAATACAGATAGGGCTCCTGCGGGAGCAGACACTGCAGCGGCAGTGGAGAAATACACATAGGGCTCCTGCGGGAGCAGTCACTGCTGTGGCAGTGGGGGAGTACAGACAAGGCTGAATGTAGTGCTGTTGGAATGAATGGAGTGGGGATGGGCCGTCGAAGGTGGATATAGTTGATGTTAAGAGGGGTTGGCTATGGAGGTTCTGAAGTTCGGGTTCCCAGGGATGTATGTCATTAGAGGGGTTGGCCGATTAGTGTTTGGTGAGCTTCCTTGATGTGGGAGCGGTCTGATCGAATATAGCTTTTGAATTTTTCGGCTGGGGTACCAGATAGGAGCAGGACTGACTTAAGGTGCTTTTGGAACCAGAAGCGAGTGACGGGGCGGTTGGAGTCGTCTGTAAATAGGGGGTTGGATGGGAGTTTGGCCTGTGATTTCCTGAGGTGGAGGAAAGCTAGGAGGGCTTGGTATGGTAATATGGGCGATAGGAGGTTGAAGATGTAAATGAAGTGTCCTTTCTTTGACTGGTCTGTTTTACTTTGCTTAATGAAGAAAGAGATAGTGTCATTGTCCAGCACCGCTAGATCAGAAATGGTGGGGTGAATGATTGGGTTAAAGCTAGATGTAATAGCGAGCTCAGAGCATCTGAGAAAGCCGAAAAGAGCCAGGATAAACATGGCATCGAGCGTGTGGGCGGTGTGGACGGAATGGTAACCTCTGCGGAGGGTGGAAATACATTCGGTCAAAATCTTTAAGGTTATGGGTTGCCTGGAGTCTGGGTGGATGGGGTGGGCTTTTTGGATACCTTTGATGAATAGAGAGATTTGAGAATTGGCTATTTGGGGGGAAGGGGAACCATATAAAAGTTTGTGGAAAAATTGAATTCCACTTAGATAACCTTTAATAGAGCTGATTTGGAGCTTTTTGTTGACATTAAGGTGGGAGATAAAAGAGGTGATGGAGAGCAGGGAAAAGTCGGGGAACAGCAGGTTGTTTTCAGAGGATGATTTACGGGAATATCAGCTCTGAATAGGGAGGTACCGGGGTTGGGAGCGGGTCCGCCTCTGGCGCCAACGTCCTGAATTTCTGGAAGGCAAAGCGAGAGAGAGAGTCGGCTATTAGATTATTATTTTTTTTTGATCCGGGAATGTGTTTTGCAGTTATGATGAATCGCTCGCGAGCTGAAATCCAAATCAGGCATCTTAGCAAGGGCATTAGCGCGGGTGAATGGGAATGGCCTTTGTTAATGCAGTGCACTGTAGCCTCGTTGTTGCAGTGGATAATGATGCTAGTGGCAGACCACTCTTTGCCCCACAGAAGGGCTGCGACGACTAAGGGATATAACTCAAATAATGCTGAGGACATTAGAGGCTGAGGTAGATTTAGCAGCTGGGGGGGCCATGTAGATGCGAATCAGCGGCCTTGATAAAAACCTCCGAAACCGACGGAGGGTGCGGCGTCGGTAAATAATTGGATATCGACTGGGGAAGAAATCAGGTTATTGTAAAAGAAGGATAAGCCGTTCCACTGTTTGAGTAAGGATTTCCATAAGCTGAGCTCGTTGCAGCATGAGTAAGTTAGAGCTATTTGATCCTCCAGTGCATGGGCGGACGACGCGACGAAAAGGAGATGGGAGATGAAGGGGCGGCCTTGCGGGATGATGCGCATCGCGAAATTTAAATGCCCGAGAATGGATAGCAGTTCGTGTTTAGAACAGCTTGGGTTGGCTAAGAGAACGGATGCTACTAGAATCGTCCTGTCAATTTTCTCTTTAGGTAGAGAAGCCTGGAATTTTTGTGAATCCAAACTGATACCTAAAAATTAGATTGAAGTGCTAGGGCCCACGGTTTTATCTTGGGCAAGGGGATCCCGAGCTCTGAAAAAAAACATTTGAGTTGTCAGAAGATGCGCAGCTGGGATGGATTCGGGGGGTGAGATGATTAGAAAATCGTCTAAGAGATGTACTAGATAAGGTACGTCGTAATTGTTCGAGAGGATCCAACAGATAGCTTCTGACAACATGTCGAAAATTTTGGGGCTGCTTCTGCAGCCGAAAGTGAGGCGGACGGAAAAGTAACATTTTTCCTGCCAGCGGATGCCGAATAAATGGCAAAAGTCTGGGTGGATGGGCATTACTTTAAAGTCAGAAGTGATGTCGACTTTGGCCAGTCAGAAAAACGGAAAAAGGGTCTGATCATGAAGTTTGCGTCTATTTCTTTTTTGATTAGGATATCGGCGGTTTCGGGATCGGTGAGAGCGGACTGGAGATTGGGGCAGATGAGGCTTTGGGTGGGGAGATTTCCGACGCCGGGGTGGAAACCGTGTGAGAGACCTGATATGACATAATCGAAGAAATAAGGGTCTGGGTGATGGAGCAGTTCTGTGGATAAACGAGAAATATTTACAGGAGTCTTTAATTTTTATTTGCAGCTTTTTTAACTGGACAAATCAAGCGGGCGTGAGCACCGCCACAAAAATCTCAAGCGTGAATAAACCGGCAGCGCTGTCTTGAGCATCTACCCGTATTGAAACTGATGCAGACCTGGCTGTCGGAGGAAAATGGGCGGTGGCGAAGTAAAGGAGTTGAGTTGAATGAGACGTTTGGAATGCTTGGCACGTAGCTGGTGGATTCGGGCTGAGATGATTTTGGGCAGGGGGGAATGGATGGGTTGATGAAGGGGCATAAGGTGGTGGAGTGGGAAATGGATCGGCAGACCACACATGTAATGTTACGGCAGCCTAAATATATTCTGTTATGGAGTTCGGTGTCCAGGGCTCCCCAGTAAGGGGCTTGATTCCACTGGGCCACTCGAATGGCGCATTTAGCTGCAAAGAGTTTGTGGTACGTATAGAAGTGGGAGCCTCCGTATGATAATGCGAGTTCGGCAACTATCGCGAGATAGTCGCCGAGCTCGCGTCTCCTGTGGGGAAATTTGGTGCAAATAACTTCCGTGTAGCGGTTGAAAGCGATCGTGAATTCTGTGAATGATAAGATACATGACTGGTTGTTAGCTGTGTTTTTTAAGGTGACGAAAAATTTGCCGCAGTCAATTTGACGATTCTCGGACGGAGGTGAAATTGGTGACAAAAGGGAAAAAAGGTCTATATCCGCACCTGACAAGATCTGTGTCCTGATGGAGTTGGCTACGGGGGCTGATTCCAGTGCGAGCGCGTTTGGCGGGATGGGTAGGGGTATGGCTGAAGAAAGTGAGAATGTGCCTCGGGCGGAGGGAAGGGGAAAGGTGGCCGCCGGGGCAGCTAGCGGAGGCATGCTTGTGCTTTGGAAATTTTGGGGATCGGAAGAAAGGGAGGGGAAGAGAGGGGGAATGGCGGGCGCCGGGGCTTGCACAGTGGTTAGCGGAGGCATGCTCGCACTTGGGTAAGCTCGGTGAGCAGAGGAAAGGGAGGGGAAGAGAGGGCGCCAGGGCTTGCGCCGATTGCGGAGGCATGCTCGCGCTATACGTGTGTGGTGGGGCTGCTGGCCATGGGTAGGGGAGGGGAGGGGGTTCGGGAGTGGGGTAGGGCCGGGGCTTTGAGTGGCTCCTCGCCGCTAGTGGAGGTGTGCTCACTCGGACGCGGCGGCTTGTGGAGGCGAAGGCCAGTTCTTCGCCAGGGTGGGTTACAAGTTCGGTGGATCGAGGAGGAGGGCGGCTGCTGGTGGCAGCGGCATACGGGGTGCGGCCTAGGCTTGCTGAAGGCCTTCTGGTGTGGCTTTGTTGCCGGAGGCCCGTCCCCGAAGGAGTGGTGAATTGTTTGTGTCGTGAATAAGGAACGCCGCCGCGGCCCTGACTTGCTTTAGTCGCTGCTTTGGACGGAGGTGAAGAGTTTGAAGGCTCCCCGGACTGGAGAGAAGCGTAGAGGTCGAGGAGATCCGGCTTGGTAGAACGGCTTTGAATGATGATGCCGGCGCTGGTGAGTACTTGGCGAAGTCCTGCCACGGTCCAATTTTCCGCGGCTGGGGCGTAGGAAATGGCTGACGTGAAGGAGGATGCTGGAGAAGGTGGCTGACGCCTTGAAGATGACGGCGTGCGTCGGCCGGCGGCCCCGTGTTGCAGCCGTGGGCTGAAATGTGATGTCCTGCGGAGCGCTGGTGCAGAGGACAGCAGCCGGTGACGCAGGAGGATCCGTGGTTTCGTGGGAATCTTCGTTTGAAAAAAGTTCAATCTCTGACATGATTTCTGCGATTGGGTGTACCAATGTTGGAAGACGAGTGATAATGACGGTAAGACTGCTTGGTTATTTATAGGGATTCTCTCTCGTGCTGATTGGATAGGTGGTGTAATTGCTGATGCTGAATTGGCCGTGTTAATTATCTGCGCGTGCTCCTCCCGAAATTTGTTAATAAAACATCACGTCTCGCATCATGAGATCTTCAGTTTCCCCGAATTCACACGTGCGTGCTTTGTTTCTTATCTCTGTGACAAATTTGTCTATGCCAGCTTGCTCAGAAAATATGTGTGACCAAAATGGATGCCGTTCAAAGACAGTATTCTTTCGCGGGGCACAGTATTTCCGAAAAGTTGCAAGGACCTCTGACAATTTTTTTACGTTGTGAATCCTCGTGTTCAATCACAAGCGAGTTATAAATGTCTAACGCCTCTTCTCCAATGCAATGCAGCAGCACAGCGATCTGTCTTGACTCAGACTTTTCCACTAGCGCTGAGGCAGTAAGGTACAAATTAAATCTTTGTTCCCACTTACACCAATTTTCGGCCATGTTCCCCATCAGAGATAACAGCGGATGAAGCGTTTCCATTTTGTCCGTCGCGTTTAGCGTGCCGAGCTCGTTCTGATAATCTAGCGGAGAGGCTTTTCACCATTCACTCGCATAGCAGTGATCTTCAGTCACTCCTCGAGGAGTGCGGCGTTAGTAAATGGGTACCTCCTGGTCCTGACACCATGTTGTATCTTTTGTTCAACTCGTTGTTAACAATAATACGCGCACAACAGGGTTCGCACATGGACTTCTTTTTTACTTGTCACATGAACTCGACTCACACAGGTATATAGGACACATGCGTAGTACACTTGCGGGTGTAACCATTACACAACATGTGTGGGGGTGTCCTGGGCTAAACCATTCACTGCATGTACTACAAAGAGGAGATTAATTGTTTTTGTTTTGGACTCATTTCAATCGTGAGAATCTGCTGTAAATAATGATATGCCATTTTCTACGATCAAAGCAGGTTTCATGAAATGACAAGCGTAAAAATCATGAGAAAGTTAGCTATGCATGCCTATGGGGTTTTATGTGTTATAATTCAAAGAGGAATATGTTTAGATCTAAATGACAAATTATGGCAAGATCGTTTTAATTGGGAGAATTTTCTGAAAATAATAACGTGCAATTTTCCATGATCTATGAATGTTTCCTGAAGTTACGAACTAAAGCGCAACGTGAAACTACAGTTGTTTATTCTGCTGCGCATCAAGTGTGCCCGTTGGGTTTTAAGTGTTATTGCACTATGATCAATATCTTTAGATCTCATTGACGGATTATGATGATTTTGGGCTCATTTTAATTGGTAGAATTTTCTGAAAATAATGTTGTGCATTTTCCACAATCTATCGAGTCATTGACCACGAATGATCCTACGAATCATTGACTCTCTCGTTTTGTGCAAAAACAAAGATTCATTCATAATCGAAACAGCGCTGTGTTTGCTTGGAGATGTGCAGCGGCTCAGCTGTGACTATTTCATCAACAAAATAGTTCTGAACAGATCAGACAAGTGTTCCTAAAATGTAAGTCAAGTCAAGTCAAGTCACCTTTATTTATATAGCGCTTTTAACAATGTAAATTGTGTCAAAGCAACTGCACAATATCAAAATCAAAATCCTCTGGCCAACAAACCAGCAGTTCAATTTAACTGCAGCAAAGTCAGATTGTAAGGTCTCAACTAGTTCCAGTGGTCATTTGGTAATTCTGTATGTTGTCTGAGCGTTGGCATCCTCTTAGGTCCTCTGAGGGGTTGGCATTATCTTTTCTCAGGTGTTCGGTCATCTCAGATCATTTAGGGGTTGGATCCAGACTGAAGCTTCTGTCATTCCTAATTACCACGGGATGTTAATCCCGTGGCAGAAACAGAGACAAATAGAGACATAATTAGCGTAGCTGCTGTTCCATCTAAGCAAAAATGATTTGTTCAACCCAAGCTAAAGAATAATAATAATGTACATTTGATCAGATATACTACAGTACAAGATTATAAAATGCATTATGTGAATGCTTGGCTAAAGAGATGTGTCTTTAATCTAGATTTAAACATAGAGAGTAAGTCGCTTTATATTAACTTTTGAATAAAATCAATAAGGTATAAATCTGTTGTATAAATTCAATTTCACATTTGCAAACTCTTTATAATCATTAAGTTCATTGCAATCTCACAAACTTCTATTTTAGTGAATGAAGCTCTCTATACGGCACACTGAATCTATTATTTACATGTTCTCTACACTTTGTTTTTTACAAATGTTACAATGTTGGAAACTGGAAATGAAACGCCGTCCACCCTCGAAATTCACCCCGCCCCCATTTCCAGCCCTGGCGATAATATGATAAGTGCTGTTGTAATATTGTGCCATCTGACCTTAGCGAGTAACGTTATATCACGAAATCACACATAGAGAGAGTGCACGCACGTGATTTTTAGTCTATGTAAAACTCAACATTCAAGGCATTCTAAATTGTAGAAGGTTGTAGATCTCTGTATATTTTATTTATTTATATAATTTAATATAGTTGTAGGGAGTGAAATTTAAGGTTAAAATGAATGTTCTGTAACTTTAAATAAGACGTAGAGGTAATATCGCGAGAACAGAGATCCGCGATTAGGCTCGCGAGAGATAATAGTTTGGCGAGCAGTTGGTGTGAGCGTTGAGAAAGAGTTGACGCGCACTGTGTAATCGGATGTGGCTAATCCATGATGTTCACATCTACTGTTTAATAAACCAAGTGTTATGACTTCCGAGCTCTCTGTCCTCCTTGGAACAAAGCCAAGAACCCACGAGCCAACGCGCGGTAAGAACTGTGAAGCTCGCATATAGAACCAACGCGCGTTACACTGGTGGCAGCGCTGGTTGGCTTATTTTGTGGGAACACTTGTTTTTTTCGTATTGAACGATGTGAATATCGCCACCTTAACCTGCAGAGACGTTGGTACTATTTTTGTATAGTTTTTTCACGCACTCTTCTTTTTTTGTTTTTTTTTGCAAGTTCGGATTACGTGCGCTCTCTCTTACACAAAATGGCGGACGACGAAAATGACGCAGCTGCAATACAGGGAGACAGACATGTTGCAGACGCAGTAAACCCACATCTGCCATTTAAAATTGACCTTCCTCATCCTTTTTCGGGTGACGGTACAGAGCCTTTTAGTGCATGGATACAGAGATTTGAAGTTGCACTTAATGTCTCAGCTGTATCCCCTGATAAAGCCAAACTTCTCCCTGCGAAGCTTACTGGCCCGGCATTTGCATATTGGCAGTCTCTCCCAACTGAAGTGAAAGCTGACTATGAGTTAACTAAAGCCAGTTTGACCACTGTTTTTGGCCGTACCACATTTTTTGCCACATTTCAGACGTTTTTGAATGCACGTCCCCGTAAACCACAAGAACCTCTTCAAGTCTATGCTGCTGAGCTCACAAATTTAGTGACTGAAGCATTTCCACAATATGATGTAGCAGCACGGAATTGTGAAATTTTTCGTAGATTTGTGACCGGTTTAGACCCATCGCTTCAACTGAAAATCCATGAGCATGGCGCTGTGACTTTGGACAGTGCTTTGAGAGTAGCCGCTCAATGTGAACGTGCTCAGTTGGCCATCAGTATTGCTAACCCTTCAACTGTTATGCCTGTGATGGTGCATCAACAACCATCAGCTAACACAGTGACAGCAACCCACATCACTGACCTAGCATCAGCCATAGCTGAACTCCGAACTGACTTGCATGTCTTACGTCAGTCTCATCTACGACCGACGGATGAACGCGTGGACCAGCTTTCGCAGCGGATTTCCAGTCTTCAGGACGAGGTGACATCTTCCACACACTCTTCACATCAAACCTGTGCAGCCGTGGACTGCGACATCACAGCACGCCATCGCCAGCCTGGTTTGGATGACCATCATCGTCATCGAGACTGCTGCTGTACTGCACAACATGCACAGAGAGGTCGACAGCGACACCCTCGGGACGAATGTCGTTCTTCACAGCACCACCGTGGACACTCCGAACATGATCAGCCTCCCCCAAGTGATGACATCTCTTATCAAAGACATTGTAGCTGCTCTAATTCTTCCCGTAGTCGTGAGTCACACCCCCCTCACACCACACAATCGGATCAATACATCCCCCACAGATATCGTTATGAGAACTCCAGGTCTGAACGCTCACTTTCACGGGAGCGCCGGCCTCATCTCGATCGTGAACATGGAGCCCATTATGCTCGCTCACCCTCGCCCAGTCCACAGTACAGACATTCCAGTTATCGTAGACATAGTTCTCCATCGACCCCCCCCCCCCCCCATTCCTATAGTTCACAGAGGTATTTTACCTCCCCCACGCGCCATGTACACTTCTCTCAGTCTCACAGAGAGAAAGCCCCTTTCTCACCACAGCGGGGGAAACGAGTAGAAGCTGTCATTGGGGACCAAATGCCAGCTTCATCCCCAATAAGGGTCCACTCTGATTCAGTTGCTTATAACTCTACTCCACCCACACCGTTTATTCAAATTGCAGTAGCTGGTGCTGAACTTCATGCTTTGGTAGACACGGGGTCAGGTCTGTCGCTCATTACTGATGACTGTCGTAAATCCATTCCAGCTTTGTCTACTCAACCTATCAGCAAGTCATTTGTTTTAGCGTCATCAGTAACTGGACAGTTACTGGATATACTTGGCTCTGTGACAGCTCCCATACATATTGGGGATGTCACATTTTCCCATGTATTCCATGTAGTACGTACCGCTACTCATCCTTTTCTCATAGGATGGGATTTTCTAATTGAGCACAACGTTACTGTTGACATACCAAATGCACGTTTACAACTATATAATACCTCAGTGCCTCTTTCACCACCCCAGTCACTGATTCCAGTACAAAGTTCTGCAGTCAATGTCGCTCAGGTGACTGTCCCACCTATGTCAGAGATGGTAATCCCAATTTCTGTCAAAGAGAATGGTGTAGCGGATCCTTTCACTGACACATATGTGGCTATACTGGAACCACAGCCTCCTCCAGTTGTGACCTTAGGCGTCGCTCGAACGCTGACCTCCATTCACAAAGGGAGGGGCATGGTTCGAGTTGTTAACCCGACAAATGAACAAGTCTCTCTTGATGCTGAATGCCCATTAGGTCAGCTTTTCTCAGTCACTGGCGATACACATGATGATTATACGTTAGTCTCAGCCGTGACTACTTCTACAGAAGCTGTCCATCCAATGCCTGAAGTGCATTTGGAGGATACAGAGTTAAATCCTGAAGAACGGGCACAGCTCAAGAACTTGCTGACAGACTTTGCTGGCATTTTTAGCTCTCATTCCCATGACTATGGCAAAACTAATTTGATTTCACATAGCATTAATACTGGTGATGCTGCTCCAATAAAATTGCGCCCATATAGAACATCACCGGCTACTCAGGCTGTACTGCAACAAGAGGTGTCAAAGCTTTTGGAACACAACATCATTGAGGAGTCTTATAGTCCATGGTCAGCTCCGGTTGTGCTTGTTCGGAAAAAGGATGGCACACATCGGTTCTGTGTCGATTACAGACGCCTCAATGATGTTACAATTAAAGACTCACATCCTCTTCCTCGGGTGGATGATACCCTTGACAGGCTTTCTGGAGCTAGAGTGTTTAGCACTATCGATTTGACTGCTGGTTACTGGCAGATACCACTTAACCCGAATGACAAAGAAAAGACTGCTTTCTCTACTGGGACTGGGCTATATCAATTCCGTATGATGCCAAAGGGCATCTCCAATGCCCCGCCCAGTTTTCAGCGCTTAATGGAACTTGTGCTTCGGGGTCTGCACTGGAGTGTTTGTTTGATCTACTTAGACGATATTATCGTTTACAGTGCAGATTTCCCTCAACACTTACAGCACTTACGTGAAGTTTTCCAGCGATTCCGTACAGCCGGCCTAAAACTTAAGCCATCGAAGTGTCATCTAGCACTTCCTTCTGTTACTTTTCTGGGCCACTGTGTTTCCAGTGCCGGTGTTGAGCCAGACCCATCTAACATAGATAAGGTTAAGACATGGCCAGTCCCAAAATCAGCCACACAGGTCAGAGCTTTTCTCGGTCTGTGTTCCTATTACCGTCGATTTATTAGACACTTCGCACACACGGCTGAACCCTTGTACCATCTTACACATAAGGGAGTATCATTCTCTTGGTCAGCTGAAGAAAGTGAAGCTTTCAATGTACTGAAACAGGCTCTGACTTCATCGCCAATAATGGTTTTTCCAAATTTTTCAGCTCCTTTCCTCCTTTACACGGATGCTTCCCTTTATTCTGTGGGCTCAGTTCTTTCACAACAGGTGGAAGGAAAAGAGCATGTCGTAGCATATGCCAGTCATGTGCTGTCTGCTTCAGAAAGAAAATGGTCTACTTTCGATCGAGAGTTGTATGCCATTGTGTGGTCGGTTCGCCACTTCCGACACTACCTAGGGGAAGTCGTGGCCTAATGGTTAGAGAGTCGGACTCGTAATCGAAAGGTTGCGAGTTCGAGCCCCCGGCCGGCAGGAATTGTAGGTGGGGGGAGGGAATGTCCAGCGCTCTCTCCACCCTCAATACCACGACTGAGGTGCCCTTGAGCAAGGCACCGAACCCCCAACTGCTCCCCGGGCGCTGCAGCATGGCTGCCCACTGCTCCGGGTGTGTGTTCACGGTGTGTGTGTGTGTGTGTGTGTGTGTGTGTGTGCGCATTTGTTCACTACTCACTGCTGTGTGTGTGCACTTGGATGGGTTAAACGCAGAGCACCAATTTCGAGTATGGGTCACCATACTTGACAATACGTCACGACTTTACTTTACTTTACTTTACTTTACCTGGCTTGTCACCCGTTCACTATAATTACGGATCATAAGCCTCTGGTGGGTCTTAAGAAACTTCCTGTAGATCATGACTCTACAGGTAGAGCTCGTTGGGCCATAGAATTGGACATCTATGATTGGCGTGTCATTCACCGCGATGGCGCTAAACACCTTAATGCAGACGCCATGTCTAGGCGACCAGACACTACTCCTGTGGAATCTGATAGTTGCTCTCGGGGTGATGTGTCCACCTTTTCGGTAGCAACTCAGACCATGTCAATACCTTTGCAAGCAAAGCCAGTGTCAACCTACACCCAAACATTGAGCATGAATAAAAATGATCTGTTGCCCACACCTACTTTAAGTCACGTAACATCAAATCTCGTTCTAATCCAAAGTGAGTGGGATGTGATGGAAAAACAAAGGTCGGATTCAGATTTAGTTGTTGTTTTCTCTTGGATAGAAGCAGGGCATAGCCCACCCTTATGGAGGCTACGTGATGCTTCCCCATACCTCAGAAAGCTGTGGACGCAGTTTAGTCGCCTCATCATTCACAATGGTGTCTTATGCAGACACCTACGCAACTCTTTTGGTGATAATACCTTGCAGGTGGTCATTCCTACAGCACTGATTCCTGAAATACTTAGCCATGTCCACGGACACCCATCAGTGGGTCACTATGGTCTGACCAAAACATTGGATAGAGCAACGCGGTCCTTTTACTGGCCTTATATGTCTAAAGACATCGCCAAACATTGCTCCCAATGTACAGCTTGCCAGTCGCGGCGTTCTCCTGTGGCCCGACCACAGGCGCCACTCATTCCTATCTCTCTTGATCGTCCATTCCAAATAGTGGCCGCAGACATAACAGAGTTGCCTAGTTCAACCAAAGGTAACCGCTATGTACTAGTAATGATGGACCTGTACACCAAGTTTGTCAATCTCTATCCATTAAAAGATCTGACAGCTGTCTCAGTGGCAGGTTGCATCTTTGACCACTACATTCCACAGCATGGTGTTCCTGAGGCCCTACACTCGGATCAGGGCAGACAGTTTGAATCTGACCTCATAAAGCACCTTTGTAACTTGTTGTCAATCAAGAAGCTCCGGACGTCCCCATATCATGCTCAGTGTGACGGTGCAGTTGAACGCTTTAATCGCACTCTAAAAGATGAACTTTCCAAACATCTTTTTGATTCTGGTACAGAGTGGGATGAGCACCTCCCGCAGGTTGCATTGACTTACAACACCACTAAGCACACAAGCACAGGATTGACACCCTTCTTTCTGGCTCATGGCCGGGAAGCCCGCGTTCCCTTGAACACACTACTTCAGGACAATAACGCTTCCAGTTCAGCAACAGCGGGCACACCAGCAGCATATGCAAATAAATTGCGTAAGAGACTGACCTGTGCTTATCGTGCTGCCACTGCTTTCCGGGACAAGGCTCAAGACCAACAACGCCTGAACTATGATCGTCATTTGAAATACACTCCGTATAACAGTGGTGACATGGTTTTAGTGGATGATCCTGCCCACCGCCACAACAAACTGTATCCACCTTGGGTGGGCCCGTATGAGGTTTTGCGACCAATATGCCCCTTTGGTAGTTCCACCCCTGTTAACTTTGAAGTGAGAGACGCCTCTCGACCTCATGCAAAAGCAAAAATCATTCATTACAATCGCATGAAACCGTACATTACTGACTCAAAGAACACCCATACCTCCCCGTCTTCCCCTGTTCAACCGAACACTCTGACCACTTTGTCTGGACTCCTCCCACCCCACATTACACCTGTGTCACCGGGATTTCCCGCACCTCAGGTTCCATTGGAACCACCACGGTTGTCTCACCCCCAATTGCAACCGCCTGGAACCCTACAACCTTCCTGCCCTATGGAAAATGTGCAGGGCTCGAACTCTGGACTGTTGATTCCAACACTGGGCACACCTGAAGCTGGACTGTCAACAGGTGTTTCTGAAGCACCTGATACTCCAGTGTCCACTCGGAACGTCCTTCCCAGGACACGTCGATTGCCTTCCCGTTTGAAGGATTTTGCACTTTATTGATTTGCTGAATGTTCACTGTACTTGTTTTTTACGTACGGGGTTAATGTATGTCACAAAAGGGAATGTTAATGCAGAGTTTCTTGAAATACTGCTTCCTTATGGGCCTATGGGATTTATATCGTTTTTTTTGGTAAACATGTTTTTGTAAATTTTGGCCCCTTTTGATACAGATTTTTGGGTAATGTGTTTTCAATGTTACAGATGTATACATTTTGTTTGGTGCTATATTAGTATACGGGTTGTGTTATAGAAATGAGGACATTTCTTTTTGAGTAAGGGTGTATTATGTAGGGAGTGAAATTTAAGGTTAAAATTAATGTTCTGTAACTTTAAATAAGATGTAGAGGTAATATCGCGAGAACAGAGATCCGCGATTAGGCTCGCGAGAGATAATAGTTTGGCGAGCAGTTGGTGTGAGCGTTGAGAAAGAGTTGACGCGCACTGTGTAATCGGATGTGGCTAATCCATGATGTTCACATCTACTGTTTAATAAACCAAGTGTTATGACTTCCGAGCTCTCTGTCCTCCTTGGAACAAAGCCAAGAACCCACGAGCCAACGCGCGGTAAGAACTGTGAAGCTCGCATATAGAACCAACGCACGTTACATAGTTAATCTATATCACACAAAGAGTGTCATTTTTCTCCAGATATCAGCATGATAACAAATGTAATAATCATTTTATACAAGTTTAATAGAGTTAGCATTAAGTGACTTACATTTTAGACACAATATTTCCTGTTTTTGCTCAGTTTTGCTCAACTTTTACTCAAGTGTGGCTTTCAGTTACTTTAGCCACCACTTATTACCACTAATAAAAATTATAATTCGAGATATCTCTAACTGGTGTTTGAACAGTCATAATCAAATTTAAGATATCTTTAATTTATCTTTTTTTTTAAAGACATCCAAAATACATTATTAGATATCTGATGGTAATTTATTACTAGTCAAATTACAAGAGTAGATATCTTGAATTTTATTTTTGACTAAGCAAATCTCAATAAGAAATATCTTGAACTGGAATTCTTCCTAGTCAAAACTCATTTAAAGCTATCTGCAATTTAATTGTGGAAATAAAATATTCAATTTAATCTCAATCTGATTTTTGACTGGGAAGATCTTTCTTTGGAAATATCTGCATTTAGCTTTGTGACCAGAAGGAATTTCAATGCTCATATCTGTAATTAACAATGTGACTAGTCAAAATTACTCTACAGATACACTGTAAACCTGAATAAGTTGAGAAAACTAAAAAACAAAACAAAAAACTCAAAATTATTTTTTATTTATATTTATTTTTAAAGTTATGATGTCTCATATTTAAGTAAGCAGAACTATTAGGTTTAGAGTTTGTTGTACTCATGCATGTTATCTTAACTTGAAGTACTGAGTAACTTAACTCATACATTTTGATAGCAATTAACTTAAAACTTTTAGTTAATTAAATTATTTTATTTAATTAAATTATTTTATACTGCAGCAATGGTTGTCCCCTCCACCATGTTTAAAGTTTATGACCCGCCCAACTCGGAAACTCTGGTATCAAAATTATTTCAGAATTTTCCAGTATTACATATGACTTGAGAGGCCTTCACATCCAATTTCCGATTAGGAAACTCATATTTACGATAATTCCGATAGCACATGAAGGCAGCACTTAGTTTCTCCCTTGTTGCAATAGTCATTTGATTCACCTGTGTCCCATTAATTACCCCCTTGTTCAGTCTTGTATTTAAAGTGTTGTCTGTTCCTTGTTTCCGTATTATACATCAGGATTAGATGGGGTAATGTAATTTTACCACAGCACGTCTGTAATATTAATGGCCGATTCGCACGGGATTAGAAATCTCAGTAAAACTATCAGAAGTGGGAGTGGTAACTCGATTTACGCACCGCCATCACCTGCCTGTCGTCACGTGCGTTTTATGTTACTTCCTGAATGTAAGTGCTCTTCATCGTTCTGTAACAGTAAAAATGCTTGAGGTGGTTTAGAAATGACGAGTGATACGCTGAGTGATTGTCAGGAGGCGTGACTATGTAGAACTATTGTGTGTGATATGAACTCACTGTCAGAGAGAGAGGAAGTGTAGCGTAGCTGATATTGTTTTACTAATCCTGCATTGTTTTATGTTGAAAAGAATTGAGGTTTGCCACTGACTTGTCCCTCTCCCTAGAACGCAACTGAAAGCTATATTTTTACAGCTGGTCTATTCGCACGGGATTAGTATTACCTGAGGTAATTTCTCCAGACCTTTTTACAGAAGGTAAAAGTCGCCATAATCTTTACTGACATTGTCTGTAATGATTACTGAGATGGCGCATTCGGACGGGACAAAACTAACTGAGAAGCTCTGGTAATAATTACTTTACCCTACCTCTCCATGTAAAACTAATCCCGTCTGAATAGGGCTTTAGTGTGTGTTACTGCCTGCCCTGTATTACCCGTTCTGAGGATTATTCAAGACTGTTGTTTTTGTTTACTCCATGTACAGTAGGCAACCGTGACAGAACACCAAACCTACAAAGAAGTTTATTCCCCTCCGTTTTTTGTTTGCGCGTTTGGTTCATGATCCCCCCCCCCCCTTGTTTTCCCCCATGGATGCCTTTATCCATTCTGAATACCTCCACCTCCTGCTGGAGCAGGGGGAAAGATCGCTCATGGGCCATACCAGACTGTTTCTTGACATTGCCCATCTCACCAGCTACCCGGAAGATGTGCTCTGCACATTCTATGACGTCAACCTGAACCCCACGTTCCACTCCAGGCCCAGAGCCCAGCCCACCATCACCTTGCTGTGCAGAGTCTATGCCCGAGCCCACCGATGATGGAGAGCCTGAGACTGCTGTGACCAACAAGCCATCGCCACATGGAGTGACAGTGCTGAGGATAACCGCGGAGACGGAGTTGCTGATAACGGCAGATCAGGTGCGAGAGCCAGCTACAACACCCGCCATGAGGGAGAAAGCCATGGACAGCAAGAGAGCAGAGAGGAGCTCCGCCCCCTGCACTATGGCTGAGGGTGAGTTGAATGTGGATCTGAGACTTCTGGACTTCAAGGGAGAGTTTATGGATGTATATGCTGACCTGCCCCCTCCCGTCCCTCCTTCGTTGGAGCCCTCTGTCAGTCCTGTCCCCACGTCAAGTCCAGAGTGGGCTGCTATTCCCAAGATCGGCCCAGAAAGGGCTTCCGTTCCTGAGATAAGCCCAGAGTGGTCTTTTGTTCCCACATCTGGCCCAGGGAGGACATCAGTTCCCAAGTTTAACACAGAGAAAGGGCTCCAGTTCCCACATTAATCCCAGAGAGAGCTCCTGTTCCTGAGTTTATCCCAGAAAGGGCTCCTGTCCCCCCGTCCAGCCCAGAGAGAGCTCCTGTTTCCATGTCCAGTCCAGAGAGGGCTCCCGTTCCTGACTTTAGCCCAGAGAGGGCTCCTGCATCTCCGTCCAGCCCAGAAAGCGACTCTTTTCCCTAGATCAGCCCAGAGAGAGCTCTCATTCCTGAGTTTAGCCCAGAGAGGGCTCCTGTTTCCTAGTCCAGTCCAGAAAGAGACTCTTTTCCCGAGCTCAGGCCAGAGTGGGATCCTGTTCCAGAGTGCAGCCCAGAGAGGGCTTGTGTCCCCAAGTCAAGCCAGGAGAGGGCTTCGGTTCCCAATGGCAGCCAAGGGAGGGCTTTTGTTCCAGAGTGCAGCCCTAAGAGCCCGGAGGCTAACAAATGCCCACCCACCCGCCTGCTGCTGCTCCTGCCTCCTCCCCCGTTGTGGTCTGGCAGCTCCTCTGCTCACCCTCAGCCCACCATCTGTGCGGTGGGATCACCGCCAGTCTCCATCGGCGGCGTGGCTGGAGGATCCCCTGTCTCTGCCTCCAGCCTCTGAGTCCAGGACTCGGTCTCGGCCCATTGACCCAGCGGCTCAACCATGGCTCCTAGCTCCCTCCTCTCCGCCGTGGCCCATCAGTCCATTGATGAGCCCCAGAGACAGATCCCCAGTGAGGACCCTGCCACTTAGACAGCCATCGGGAAAAGACCGCTGGAACCAGTTGAGCCCTTACAATCTGACTTTGCTGCAGTTGGAATTGAACTGCTGGTTCATTTGAGCCCCGACTGAGCCTGGTTTCTCCCAAGGTTTTTTTCTCCATTCTGTCACTGATGGAGTTTTGGTTCCTTGCCGCTGTCGCCTCTGGCTTGCTTAGTTGGGGACACTTCATTTCTAGCGATGCACTTTCACCTGGAACCAGTCACAGCAGTGGATGAGCCACCAGCCAAAAAGCAAAGCACAGACCGATTCGCAGATTGGGAAGATGATGCGTCCGTTGCTTCAGTGCCAAAGCCGGTCGATGATGAAATAGCTGAATATCTCAGCTCCCGGCTCTCTGATAACCCAGACCCAGACAGCGTGCTTCCATGGTGGAAGTTCAACAAAGAGCGCTTCCCAGCGCTATCAAAGCTGGCACGTTTCATCTTTAGTATCCCCGCATCCAGTGCACCTTCAGAGCGGGCCTTTAGTGTCTGTGGGCGCATCTTGGAAGAGAGACGCACGGGATTGGGACCGCAGTCAATCAGCAACATTCTCTTCCTCCACAGCAATATTGCAAAGTGATTCATTTGTTAAATTCATTCGTTAACGTTGTTTATTTTATGTTATTTATTAGTGTTGTTTTTTGAGCACAGCCTCTCGTTGCCATTTGTTAATTACAGTAGGTCAAGAGGCGTGATAATGCCAGTGTTATTGAGCAGGCTGCCAAAATCTGAATGTTTTTATTCTTATTTGCATTTATTCAAACAGAATACCTGTGACATCTGGCTTTTGTTAATAATTGCAAAACTGCTGTTTTTATGTAGTTTATCATTATCATTTTTTTTTTTGCAAAGCAATCTATTTTTATGTGCCGTGTGATGGTGCAACGTTTTTGATAAAAACGAAATTATATTTGAATGTATTGTGGGTTTTGTCTTTCTGTGTTCTCATAGGCTAGCTGCTTTCAGACATGCTTTCTGCACATTTACACCAGGACCAATCAAGCCTACGGAATACTACAAAATCAAAGTACTTGAAGTCTAAAGAAACGCGCGGTAGCCTAAGCGTTTTAGATGTCCCCGATAGCCCAGACTATATTCATCTTCCCTACCAGTGCGTCAGAATACATGCAGGTCAGGGAAAGAAACAAACATGAATCTCTTTAATAATAGCAATACAATACGTTTTTTTTTTCCTGCGGGACGGGAGAAGACACAAAATCAATGCATCTCTATTATCGTGCGGGAATAAATTCTCAGAGTTTTGCGGGTGCGGGCGGGAGTGGACATACATATTGCGGGAGCGGGTGGGAGTGTAACACGCACGTTGCGGGAGCGGGCGGTAATGGTCAGAAATTCGGCGGGCGCGGGCGGGAGCGGGATGAAGAAAACAGTCCCGCGCAGGGCTCTAGTCCAGATCGCTTGCAGCAGCCTCAAAAACAATCCAATCAGTAAGGTCGAAGGCTTGTAAAAACCTGCTCTGTCTCGTTGGTCCATCTCTTTACAGTCTTTACCACAGGTTTAGCAGATTTCAGTTTCTGCCTGTAGGTTGGTATAAGATGAACCAGGCAGTGATCAGAGAGCCCCAAAGCTGCCCGTGGAGTGATATGCATTCTTTATTGTTGCGTAACAGTGATCCAATAGATTACTGTCTCTGGTGGGACATGTAACATGCTGTCTGCATTTTGGCAGTTCACGGGAGAGATTTGCTTGATTAAAGTCCCCAAGAATGATTAAAACAGAGTCTGGGTGTTGTTGTTCTGTGTCTGTGATCAGGTCAGCGAGTTTCTGTAAAGCTGATCTCACATGCGCTTCTAGAGGAATGTAGACACTCACGAGAATGAAAGAACATAACTCCCGCGGCGAGTAGAGCGGCTTGCAGTTGACGAAGAGCGTTTCTAGATCAGAACAGCACATCTTTAATACTGTTACGTCTGTACACCACCTCTCATTGATGTTAAAGCACGTCCCGCCGCCACGCGATTTCCCCATTGATTCTGCACGCGATTTCCCCATTGTTTCAGACCATCTGCTCTGATCAGCTGAATGTTTGGGAGATGAAGCACGCTGTCTGGAATGGCACCGTTCAGCCAGGGTTCCGTGAAACACAGAGCAGCAGAGTTTGAAAAATCCTCGTTTAACCGGGAAAGCAGAAGGAGTTTGTCCGTTTTGTTGGGTAGCGAACGGAGATTCGCTAGATGGATGCTAGGCAGTGCTGTCCGGAATCCATGCTGTCTGAGCTTCACAAGCATGCCGGCTCGCTTGCCCCGTCTGCATGTCCTGAAGCATCTAAACAGCACCGCTGCTCCGCCATCTACAATGTCCAGCAAAACATAGGAATATACAAATATCGGTGAATAATCAGGTGGTGTGTACTTCCAAAAGTCCAGCAATTCATCTCTGGTGAAACTGATTGCAGGGATATGACTAAAGACAGGACAAACTAACAAAAACATAAAAACAACTGCGGACGACGCCACAAAGGCTGCCATCAGTGGCATCATCTTGACACATCTCTATATTATGAAATTCAAGATGGCCGCCCCTGATGACGTCTTAATATGCAAATTGGATGAGTATATTTACACCCCACATAAACTTTCGGCATTGCCCAACATTTTTCTAATTTAAAGTAGATCTCTATCTTTAAGCCCTTTCAAGCAGTGGGGATTTCTTTAAGACTGCAAGGGAAGCTCGGCTTCCCCTATAATGTAAAACAATTAATGGTCAAATATGTACTATTGTGTTAACATTTTATTGACTAAAAATGCATTAGAACACGTTCATCTCGAAGATGAGTTCGTTCAGAATCAGCTACATATAGCAGGTCGGCTGACTCGATTTCCTTCTCATACATTCTCGTAGCGTCACAGTGTATTTCCCTGTTGAAGCCTAGCGTCCATTGACTTCAATGGGGCTGCTTTGAACAGTTTTTTCAGTGCTTCGAAACTAGACGGTCATTGGATAAATGCTGCGATTACACCCCGCCCACGGATGCTCAGCGTCTCTGGGGGTGAATGGAGGAGTGGCCTGGACTCCGGGCTTCTGCGTGATGATTGGAGGGTCTGTTGAAAGACAGCATCTCCTTTTGATTGACAACGATTTTGTACTATAAAAAGTCGCTGGCGCTGAAGCTATTCGAGCTCAGTCCGATAGTGGATTTTGCAAGTGTAGTCGAAAGACAAACTGCTGCAACCTATTTCTTGGTATTTGCTTGGCGAAATTGCTAGCCAATTTTCATCATAACAGGGGAAAGCTGTGTGATTACTTAATGTTCCTTAACCCACCGGTGCGGGCTGTCTCGTTTTTCTTTATGATGCGAAACGAACTAAAAATACTCCACGAGTTTTGATCGTACAGATAAGAGTAAGGTACCATTTGAAACGGCAAAGGGTCTACTTTTATTTGTGTATAGTCATAATAACAACAAAACAATGTGCTTTTAAAAAATAGAGAAAATAAACAGGGTGCGTTCTCTGCCGGCTCCATCTCTGTCACCTCTCTTCACAGACACGTAAATAAAACGACATGAATCTCCGCGAATACTCACCTCAAATACATGGGAAATATATGTATAGAAAGCTTGAAATGTCTACTTTTAAATGAAGTAAGTCACGTCCAAAACAAATATTCTCTGTTAAAGTAATCCGTATGAAACCAACGCGATGTCCAGTTTTCCCGTCTCAACTCATTATATCTAATGCGGTCACGCCCACGCGCCGATCGCACTATTCAAATTCAAACATCCACGTGAGGCACGCGCAAATGTAAACGCCCACATCGCCTCTGCGTAAACAAACAAGTTCGCGGCTACTTTCTGTTTCTGGAAGAAGATCTGAGAGAAATAGCCCAGAATTTCAAAATGTGTTTTTTTTTTCCTTCAGAACACAAACAATATACACTATGAAAATGCCAGGTTCAAAAGCTTAGAGACAGTAGCCTATATATAGACAATAAGAAACTTTTATTTAGCACACAAGTGATGATAGACATTTATCATTTTACAAACGATGCTGTTCTTCTATTCATCAAAAAATTCTTAGCTCTTTTCAACAATAATAATAATAATAATAATAATAATAATAATAAATGTTTTTTTTGAGCAGCAAATCAGAATATTAGAATGATTTCTGAAGGATCATGTGACTGGAGTAATGATGCTAAAAATTCAGCTTTGAAAGTCAGCTTTGATTGATCCTAATAAAATGTTTAACTGCACTCACAAGTGAATCTCAAGTTATTTTGTGTGATAACTATGTAAAAATGAGTGGCTACTGGTAGCTCTTCTCCTTTAAAGTGAATTTGCCGGTTGGTAACAGACCCACAAACGAAGCGTCCGGTTAAAGACTTATGCGGGATTAACCCATTTATTGTCACCACAAGATCTGCATGTGTGTGTGGTTTCCTACAAATAAAAATATAAGAATACAAATAACAATAAAAGAATATGAGTAAGATATAATAACAGTAATTTCCACAATGAATATGTTAAACACAATGATTAATACAGTGAAAATAGGAGAACAAATGTGCCATTATAGATAAGAAAGTGCTGAGAGAAATTACTAATACTGAACAGTAGAAATCTGACACCTCTCAGCACGAAGGACAGAGATGGAGCCGCTCTGTCTAGCGCATTAGTGCGCATGCGTCTAGCGCGTACTTTAACTCTTAAAAATGAGCGATATAGATATATATATATATATATATATATATATATATATATATATATATATATATATATATATATATATATCAAACAAACCATATGATGGATAGAGGATACATAGATTATGTCTTCTGAACATAACACTGATATATGTGATTTAACTAGTACGTAGACGTATACACAAACATCTTTACAAGCTACTTCGGACTCGTCAGTCACATACACTAACTTAGCAGGGTAAATGCGCATAAACATTTAAAGAACAATGCATCAACAGGCGGCTACTTACTTTCTAGGCACGCACACAACTTTAGCAAGATAAAGTGCTACGATCGCTACAGTACAGCTTGCCTCAGTATGCTTTCCCGATCAGTCTAACTCTGCTTAATGGGCGGGGGAGCTGACCTGCGCGTCTTGTTCGGAGCGCTGATTGGCTCGCTGAACGGGTGCTGAGACTGATGCGTCAACTTTTTTTTTTTTTTTTTTTATTGTCAAGTATGGTGACCCATACTCGAAATTGGTGCTCTGCGTTTAACCCATCCAAGTGCACACACACAGCAGTGAGTAGTGAACAAATGCACACACACACACACCGTGAACACACACCCGGAGCAGTGGGCAGCCATGCTGCAGCGCCCGGGGAGCAATTGGGGGTTCGGTGCCTTGCTCAAGGGCACCTCAGTCGTGGTATTGAGGGTGGAGAGAGCGCTGGACATTCCCTCCCCCCACCTACAATTCCTGCCGGCCGGGGGCTCGAACTCGCAACCTTTCGATTACGAGTCCGACTCTCTAACCATTAGGCCACGACTTCCCCAAACTTCAGCTTGCCTTAAAGGAAACTAAGACAAATATGTACCTAATCTTGGCCTTTTTTACAGCCGCCCCCAGATTTCCAGGAGGAAATATGCACAACAATAAAAAGGCCCATGTCCTTTACTTGGTCAAAGTAGCTTTAATCTGGTATGGCAGGCAATTGGATGAGGCGGGCGACTGGCCGTGTGTACACCTTCTCTCCCACCTTAACTTGAGCTGTTCTTACTCTGCTGTCTGCTCCAGGGAATACCTTCGACACCAGGCCTACTGGCCAGAGTGCTCTGGGCAGCTGCGGGTCAACGATAAGGACGATGGTGCCAACCTGGAGGTCCGGTTTCTCATCTTGCCACTTCTGGCGGGTCTGGAGGCTAGGAAGGTAGAACTTGAGGAAGCGCTTCCAGAATTGGTCGGCGAGGACTTGACTATGTCGCCATCTGCGTCGACTGATCAGTTCAGATTCTGGGTATATCACAGGAGGAAGCGATGAATCTGGCCGCCCCATGAGAAGGGAGTTTGGTGTGATGGGATCCAAATCGGAGATGTTAGATGAAGTGTAGCCCAGTGGCTTGGAATTTAAGATCCCTTCGATCTCCACCAGCAGAGTGTAAAGCACTTCAAAGGTGACAGACTGGGCACCGAGTGTTGTCATCAAGGCCTGTTTTAGGGAGCGAATCTCTGTTTCCCAGCTGCCGCCAAAGTGTGGAGAATTAGGGGGATTGAAGTGGAATTGTACTTGCTGGCTGGCCAGCTGCTCTTGCAGTTCTGGGAAGATAGCTGCATATGCTTCCTTCAATTCTCTCTCTCCACCTTTGAAGTTGGTCCCTTGATCTGATAACAGCTCGAATGGCTTACCTCGTCTAGAGATGAATCGTCTGAGAGACATGAGGAAAGAATCAGAGTCGAGGCTATGAAGAACATCAATGTAAACTGCCCGGGTAGTTAAACATTTGAACAGGATGCCCCATTTCTTCTCGTTTCTGCGACCAACCTTGACAATATACGGACCAAAGCAATCCATTCCTGTTGAGTAGAAGGCGGGCTTGAATAAACGTAATCTAGCTGGGGGGAGGTCTGCCATTTTGGGTACTTCAGGGTTTTTTCTCCACTTCTGACAGTCTATACAATTGCTCTGACATTGTTTGATGGCCTCTCTGCCTCGGAGAATCCAATATTTACGCCGAAGCTCGGCAAAGACTCTCTCAGGGCCCGGATGGTGGAGTTTAGTGTCATAACTCTGTATGAGCAATTTAGAGACTGGGTGTTTTGGGTCGAGGACAATGGGGTGTATTGCGTCAGGATCTAGGTAAGGGCTACAGCGCAGACGACCTCCAACTCTGATCAGCTGAGTTTCATTGTCAAGTTCGGGGGCTAGAGTCTTCAACCTACTGCTTCTGGAAAGTGATTTACCTGCCTTTAACTGCTCCAGTTCAGAGGGGAAGCACTCCTCCTGAGCTTGTCGTAGAGCATTGATTTCAGCCGTTCTGTAGTCATCAGCTGACGGACTATTGCCTGCCGCCCCATGACAGGCCCTGGGTTCCAGTAGCTCATCAAAGGTCTTATACTGGCTGATGTCAGGGAATGAGAAGTTCGTGGTGAAGCAGGTAAGAAGACAGGGAACTGTTTTACGAAGCTCATCTTCGTCTGCAGCCTCCGGATTTGGGGTTCCTGGCCACAAATTTTGAGGATCTCTGAGAAAGGATGGCCCTTGGTACCAGTGGCTGTCTGGTCTCAGCTTGGATAAGCTTTTCCCCCGTGTTATGTCATCTGCTGGGTTTAGTGTGGATGGTACATAGCGCCATGTGTGCTGGTCTGTAATGTCCTGGATCTCGGCAACTCTGGTTCCAACAAACACTTTAAATCTACAAGAGTCTGAATGTAACCATGTGAGGACTGTGGTGGAGTCAGTCCAAAGAGTGAACTGGTGTATAGGGAGATTCAATTCCGTCCTGACTACTTTAGCGAGCTGTGCCCCAGTCAGTGCGGCGCAGAGTTCCAGGCGTGGAATTGATTGCTGTTTCTTTGGTGCCACCCGTGATCTGGCTGTGAGAAAGGCCATCTCTACCTCCCCATGCTGATCCTCTGTGCGGAGGTAAGTGACTGAGCCATAAGCACGCTCGGAGGCATCACAGAAAATGTGTACTTCTCTCTGGCTCATGTCTGTGTCTCCGCTCGGGCTGGTGTAGCATCTGGGGAGGACGATGTGTGTTAAGGCAGGTAGCTCCTCAGCCCACTCTGCCCAGGCCTGTAAAAGATCTGCAGGCAAATGTGGGTCATCCCAGTCTCTTTTCTTATCCCAAAGGCGCTGCACTATGAGCTTGGCTCTGGTAGTGAAGGGAATGAGATATCCAATTGGGTCATACTGACTTGCCACAGTTTTGTAAATGTTGCGCATCGTAGTCTCAGTGTTTGCTATGGGGCGATACTTATAGGAAAGCGTGTCTGTTTGGTGATTCCAGAGGAGCCCCAGTGTAGATTCTTGAGTGTTAGTCTGTCCTTGTGAAATCCAAAGTTCAGTGCCATCTGATCTGGCCTCAGGAGGTAAATGATTTATGGTCGACAGATGGTTGCTAGACCATTGCCTCAAGTCGAAACCTCCTTCTGCCAATAAGCTCCTGAGTTTGTCAACAAGACTCTTGGCTTCTTCCACTGAGGTGAAGCTCTGCAGACAGTTGTCCACGTAGAAAGACTTCAGGACAGAATGGTGGACATCTTCCCCAGGTTGGCTGTGATCCAGGACATGTTTTTGTAAGGCAAAGATTGCGCAGCAAGGGCTGCATGTGGTGCCGAAAGGGAGAACCTGCCATTCATAAATGCTGGGTGGTTCCTTTGTCTTTAGTTCCCTCCAGAGGAATCGCAGAAGTGGCCTGTCCTCTGGAAGCAATCGAATTTGGTGGAACATCCCCCGAATATCACTGCTGATAGCAACGGAATGTTCTCTGAATCTGAGTAGTACTGCGAGAAGAGGTGGACCTAGTACAGGTCCAGGGAGCAAGAGCTCATTGAGGTTTTGTCCCTGATATTGAAACGAGCAGTTAAACACAACCCTGTTCTTCCCGTTGTGTTGGACCAGATGATGGGGAATGTACCAGGTGTTGGATGGGCATGTTTCAGTATTTGGTTCCACCTTGACTGCATAGCCTGCCTGCTCCAGTTTCTGGATCTCTACTGTGTAGGCAGCTGCTTGCTTTGGATCTTTAGCTAGCCTTCTCTCTATGGCTCTCAGCTGAGGAAGAACAGCATTTTGGGGGGCCTTGAGGTCAGGCATGTGCTTAACGCGCAAAAGTGGGGTTGCATAGCGCTTAACACCCTCCACCTCTACTCTCACTGTCTTGCTCTCCAGCATTTTCACTGCCTCCTGGTCTTGCCTGGATCTTGTGCTCATCTTTTCGCTTTGCCAGGGGAGCACGTCTATCTGCCAAAGTCTCTCAACTTGTTTGAGAAGATCAGTTTCTTGGGGTGACGTTGAGGTGAAAAGACACTGTTGTCCAAGGACTTCATGTTGCAGGTGCTGTACAGGGCCCTGCAAAGTCCAGCCAAGGCGAGTCTTGATGGCTGCTGGTCCCCCTGGTGGGCCGAGGCGGATTGGTTCCACTGCTGTAATGAGGTGGGGGTAGTCTGATCCAATAAGCAGGACAGGACAAACTGCCTCTAAATTTCTCAAAGGAAGCCCGTGGAGATGGTGATATTTTGCTCTCAAAGTTTTAACAGGATGTGTATGCTCAGAAAGACTCAGTTGCTGGGCCGTGAATGCATCCTTTATGCGGTACAGCTTGCTGGGCTGAGACATTGGGGAGATGTGGAACGACACGGCTGCACCAGTGAGCATTTGTAATTCCTGCCTGACAGTGCGGAGTGGAAGATCTTCTGGCTGACCCTTTAGACCCAGCTGTTGGGCAGCATTGTGCAGAAGGATGGTCCTCTCTGAACCATCATCTAAAATGGCATACGCTTTCATCTTGTGTGCCCCGTTTCGGAGGATCACCTTGACGATCTTCAGAAGAACCTTTCGGCTGGCAGGGGGCTTGCGAATGAGAAGTATCTCGTTCATAGTGTTGAGGAGGCAGGCATTAGCAGAAGTACCTTCCTCTGGGGGAGACTTAGAGATGTCCACACTCCTGAGGTTGATATCATGAAGGACCAGTAAGTGGCGTCTATTACACTGTTTACAGCGCATTCTTAGATTGCACTCCGAAACTTCATGATTCCTCCCGCAGCGACAACATCTGTTGCAGTCCTTGATCCAGTTTCTTTTCTGGTCAACGGTGAGCTGCTTAAAATTGTTACAATTGTTGAGGGAGTGTTTATGGTGGTCACAGTAAGGGCAGTAAGGAGTTAAAGGAGGTTTGTTGGCTGTAGGTGTCATCTTTGTCAGAGGAGGCGCTTTCTCTGTTCCGAACAGGATGGTGGCACTTTTTGCAGCTGGCTTGGGGTCTCTGATCACTTCTCGTGTTCGTGCTGGATATCCGCGACGACTGGCCCCTACAAACCTTGATGTATCCTCCTGCACTTGAATTTCATACTCTAGCCACTCTGACAGATCAAGAAGAGTGGGAATAGGCACTTGATGAGGATGTGCAAAGCGCCTGAAACTTGATCTGAGGTCGTGCGGCAGCTTTCCTAAAAGTCGGGAGACATGAGAGCCACACTGCAGCTCAAAGGTGCCCTTCCTTCCCAGTTGCTCTAGCATGCCTACGAGAGAACGAACCTTGAGGGCGAAGAGTCGGAAAGCTTTAATGTCCCCACTGGCTATGTTTGGACCATCCATAAGCTCTGCTATGCGTTGCAGCGCGAGCTGATGAGGCTGCCCGTATTGCTGATCCAATGCTGCCATGGTCTTGGTGAAGGGTTGTGGTGAATGACTGTAAGAATCGGCAATAAGCATGGCTTCCTCTAGTTTGAGGTGATCAGTCAGTATCTGGAACTTGAATCTCTCCGTGGCTGTAGCTGGGAGAATATTTTCCAGGGCTATCTTGAGCCGTGAGAATTCTCTAGGGTTTGGATGTACGAAGTCTGGAATTGTAGGGGTTGGACCTCGGTACATTGGCTCTAGCTCGGGTGGAACCGGACTGGATGCTCTGCATGGCAGGTGAGAGCGTCGGGCAGACTCGAAGGATGGAGGGACTGCTGATTCTGGCTCATATGATGTACGACTCGGCCTGTCAGGTGTCTCAGCTCTGGAGTAATAGGTTCTTTCCTCCCTTGATGCATCCCACTTGACATTTTCGGTATGTGATGTGTGATGGGGGGAGTGCAGCTTTGCTCTGGGGGCTGCTGCTGGAGCCTCGGAACTGTGCTCAGGCTGATCTGACTCAAGAGACCTGGGTCGTGGGGCTGACACTGATGTGAAGCTCCTATCACCCTGTCGTGTTCTAGGCAAACTGCGTGGTGCAGGTACAGGTCGCGTGAGGGCGACGAGAGGTGAAGACTGTGCTGCAGGCTGTCGCTGCTCCATTTGGATCTGTAGCTGCTGCATTTGTCGTTTGAGCTGAAGAAGTTCTTGTGAATACTGGTCTGTAGCCTGTTGAAACATGTCCCTTTCTTGTTGCATCGCCTGCAGGGTGTGTAACAGACTGTCTTGAGCAAGGCGTAGATTCCTATTCTCACGCTTGAGGATGATTGACTCAGAGTCACATGACTCAACGTCGGACCACCGCTGAAGACTGTCAGGCTCTTTGAGTAGTGGTGGTGAATGAGTGATGCCAGCTGCACTCTCCTCTGGCTCTGGGCTGGAAGGCACTGTAGGATGAAATTGAAGATGTGATGACATGGGTTCGGGGTACAGCCTTGGGAGAGTGAAACCACTGAGGTCATACTCTTCATATCGTGCAGGGAGGGCTGTCTTCCTCCTGACACGCACGACCGGCTCATCCTCTTCATGCTGTGACATCTCTCCGTAGTAAGTCTGGGCCACCCGGCTCGAAGGACCATGTAAAAATGAGTGGCTACTGGTAGCTCTTCTCCTTTAAAGTGAATTTGCCGGTTGGTAACAGACCCACAAACGAAGCGTCCGGTTAAAGACTTATGCGGGATTAACCCATTTATTGTCACCACAAGATCTGCATGTGTGTGTGGTTTCCTACAAATAAAAATATAAGAATACAAATAACAATAAAAGAATATGAGTAAGATATAATAACAGTAATTTCCACAATGAATATGTTAAACACAATGATTAATACAGTGAAAATAGGAGAACAAATGTGCCATTATAGATGAGAAAGTGCTGAGAGAAATTACTAATACTGAACAGTAGAAATCTGACACCTCTCAGCACGAAGGACAGAGATGGAGCCGCTCTGTCTAGCGCATTAGTGCGCATGCGTCTAGCGCGTACTTTAACTCTTAAAAATGAGCGATATAGATATATATATATATATATATATATATATATATATATATATATATATATATATATATATATATATATATATATATATATATATATATATATATATATATATATATATCAAACAAACCATATGATGGATAGAGGATACATAGATTATGTCTTCTGAACATAACACTGATATATGTGATTTAACTAGTACGTAGACGTATACACAAACATCTTTACAAGCTACTTCGGACTCGTCAGTCACATACACTAACTTAGCAGGGTAAATGCGCATAAACATTTAAAGAACAATGCATCAACAGGCGGCTACTTACTTTCTAGGCACGCACACAACTTTAGCAAGATAAAGTGCTACGATCGCTACAGTACAGCTTGCCTCAGTATGCTTTCCCGATCAGTCTAACTCTGCTTAATGGGCGGGGGAGCTGACCTGCGCGTCTTGTTCGGAGCGCTGATTGGCTCGCTGAACGGGTGCTGAGACTGATGCATCAACTTCAGCTTGCCTTAAAGGAAACTAAGACAAATAAATATGTACCTAATCTTGGCCTTTTTTACAAACTAAATATATTCTTAATAAACTACAAAAAAAAATTAAATATATTTTGTCCTCATATTCTTTCTTTTAACTCTTCCCTTTCAGTCACATACTTGACTGAATGGCTCATTATGAAGCTCATTATGCAGGCCTTTGTCTTCTCAGGTGTGAATGTGAAGGTTGATGCCTTCTCGCATAGACCCTTTTTACTCAAAAAGTGACTTAGAAAATTTAAATCAATATATTGTTTTCTGTGAGCAAATAAACAAGATGATTTTCACATTTTTTAGAAGCAAAAATTCTAGGCTACAAGATCCAGTTCTCATAAGTCTTGTGAACAAATGTTCTGTATGTGTTTTATGGCCTTATTTCAGTGACTAACCACGCATAAACGTTGCTTTCTCAAAAACAAAATCATGTACATAAATGCTGCTAACATATTATTGTTGCCCAGTTTGTGCTGTTTACAGTGTTATTAGACATTAGCCATTTATATATTTATAAGCAACTGAAAAAAGCATGTCAGGTCATGTCAAAACATCTCCAGGCCCCCAAAACACCCTCAGACCCCAGAGGGTTAAAGACATGGAGTTGGACAGTGCAATGCCTCAGCTTTACAAACTGTTCTCATTAGTGGCAACAATTGGAGTTACATCTGCAGGTGTAGAAAGGAGCTTCTCCTATTTAAAGCGGCTCAAGTCCTATACCCGTAACACAATGGGCCAAGGCCGTTTAAGCAGCCTAGTTCTACTGGCCATTGAGAGGACACTGGTCAAGTCACTGGAAAAGACGCCTAGTTGGTACGACAGGGTCACAGAGCATTTTCTTGAAAAGGAACGTAGGGCAGAATTTACGTATAAATAAATGGACAATTTTTATGATGTAGGCCGAAAATGAGCTTCCCCTCTTTGAAAGACCAGCAGCCGCCACTGCTTTCAAGCCACAAGCTTTTGAAATCTTAATGTCAAAATAGAGCATTTAAAAAAAAAAAAAAAAACCTGCGCCTAAAGGGTTAAACCCCTTAATAGCTGAAAAAAAGTTGCCAAAAAAAATCAAAACAAAACAATTTCCTCATTTCATCCTTGAATCGGCAATCTGTCCTTCGGAATCATCAAGCTAAGAATGAAAAATCAGGAAGAACAACTAACTAGTAAAATCACTATCTAGTCAAAATAATATTAATCATATAATGAAAAAAGTGACATTTAAGTAAATAACAGTTTCCCCTCAATCTCCCTCTTTGCAATGGAACATGCCTCATTGTGAAAACGATGTATGATGAAGACTAACCAGGAAGGTCTTAGAGAATCCCAAGTCTTTGTTGTGCAGCAAGACCAGAAGAGCTCTGACTACAGTAGTATGCCTTGAGTTTACATCATGCAGTTCCTGTGAACATGAAAATTGAGGAAATCACAAGGAAAAATCACATCACAATTTACATACACTGCTGTTCAAAAGTCTGGGATCAGTAAGATTTTTTTGTTTTTTTAAAGTTTCTTCTGCTCACCAAGGCTGCATTCATTTGATCAAAAATACAGAAAAAACACTAATATTGTGAAATATTACTGCAATTTTAAATACCAGTTTTCTATTTTAATATACTTAACATGCAATTTATTATAAAATGTAATTTTCAGCATCATTACTCCAGTCTTCAGTGTCACGTGATCCTTCAGAAATCATTGTAATATGCTGATTTATTATCAATGTTGGAAACATTAGAAATGCTTCATATTTTTTTGGAACCTGTAATAATTTTCAGGATTTTTTGATGAATAAAAAGTTAAAAAGAATAGCATTTATTCAAAATAGAAATCTTTTCCAACAATAGAAGTCTTTACTATCACTTTGTAGCAATTTAACACATCCTTGCTGAATAAAAGTATTCATTTCTTTTAAATAATAAAAAAGAAAAAAATACTGACCCCAAACTTTTGAACAGTATTGTATTGTTACAAAAGATTTCTATTTTGAATAAATGCTGTTCTTTTTAACAGTTTATTCATCAAAGAATCATGAAAAAAAGTATCATAGGTTCCAAGAAATATGTTGCATAGTATCACAGTATCAAGTATCATAGGTTCCAAGAAACCTTTTGCAAACAGTTGTTATATGCAACACAACTGTTGCATATCAGCATATCTGATATGCATATCAGCACATCAGAATGATTTCTGAAGGTTCATGTGACACTGAAGTCTCGAGTAATGATGCTGAAAATTCAGCTTTGCATCACAGAAATAAATTATATAAAATAATAATTATATAATTATAATAATTATATTAATTGTATTAAAGTATATTAAAATAGATACTCATTTTAAGCTCTAATTATATTTCACAGTATTACAGTTTTTTTTCCATATTTTTGATTAAATTAAATGCAGCCTTTATGAGCAGAAGAGACTTCTTTAAAGAACATTACAAATCTTACTGAACCCAAACTTTTGAATAGCAGTGTATGTAATATATTTTGCCAAATACGACACACTACACACCAGTCGTTCATGGACTTTCAAAAGATTAGCCAGGGCTACGGCTGTCTTGCCAGTCTTAGTTGCTTTTTGCTGGAATATTGTCATCAAACAAGGTAATGTTGTGGTTAAGTTGGTACTCTACAAAATAAGACAAAAGAGAATTTTGTAAAACCAACCCACATCACATGATATATTAAACAAGAGATGCAGTATAAAGTAATATAACTGTATAATGGGAATTTTGGATCCTTCTACACACCTAGTGTCACACTTTGCCAGGGAGCACGGAGCAAGGAACGAGGGAGCGAGGAGTACTTCAAAACGAGAGTCTTTAATCATCCAACAGGGTACACAGGGAACGTAGGAGACACAGGAACACATGGAGAGACGTTTAAGAACCGACAAACACTAACTGAAAGGACTGGGGCTTATAAACACAGGGTAATTGGGGAAGACAACGAGACACACCTGGAGCAAATTAACATAATCAGACTGGGGAGAAACTGGGTCACAGTGAACACATGAGGAGCAAAAACACAACAAAACAGTCCAGAATCCTGATATATCACCCCCCTCCCGGAAGGTGCGTCCTCGCACCGTTGAAACATCCAAAGGGTAGGGGCGGGTGGGAACTAGGGAGTCGGCTCAGGAGGAGGACGGACATCCGGGAGGGGGCTGGCAGACAGAGACCAAGGAGGCGACGAAGGAGGCAGGAGCCAGGGAAGAGACAGGAGGGACCCAGAGCAGGAGGCGCACAGCTGGACCCAGGCCACAGCCGTGAAGATGGCCCACAGTGGAGCCGACGGCGGGAGGAGCCATGGAGGAGGGATGGCCGCCGTCTCCAGGGGGCCGACCAATGGCGGCAGAGCAGGTGGTGGAGGAGCCAGAGGCGGCGACGGAGAGCCAACGAGCCAGGGGGATGGCGAAGATCCGGGGGACCAGGGTGGAGCCGAGGGCTCTGGCGACCGAGGCGGAGGCCCGGAGATCCGCGGCGGGGATCGACGAGGTGCAGCCAGAGGAGAGGAGTCCTGAGGTGATGGCGAAGCCAGAGGGACGAGGGAGCCCGGTGGAGCTGGTGGATCGAGGGGGGACGGTGGAGGCGAGGGAGCTAGGAGCCGAGGTGGAGCCACTGGGTCTACGGGCCGAGGCGGAGTCCGGGCCTCGGAGGCTGGAGGCGGAGGTGAGGGATAATCCAGCCCCGGCGACGCTGGAGGATGGCAGACCCACAGGGCTCACACCGTACAGATAGAGGGATGAGGGCGAGCGGGGGGGCTGCCAGACGACAGCGGTGGAGGAGGCAGGGGTGGGTGGGAGGGCAGGCATTTTCGAGGAGCGGGCACAGGAGGGTATCTTTGAGGAATGGGTACTGGAGAACACTTTCGAGGAGCGGGCACTGAGGGCCACATTCGAGGAGCAGGCACTGGGGGATCAGATGCCCCCTCTCTGTCCAGCAGTCCCAGATCTCTCATCAGCTCACCCTCAGCCGTGGTGCAGGGGGCGGAGCTCCACTCCGCGCTCACACTGTCCACGGCTTGCTCCCTCGTGATGGGCATTGACACCGGCTCTCGCACCTGGTCTGACGGGTTGGGCTCAACTTCCAGGGCGATCATCCACTCAGTTGCTCGGCTTCACGCTGGCTCGCAAAAAAAAAACGCGCTGGTGTAAAAAATGGCGGCGCGACGGTCAGTTGCAGCGGCTCACGGCTCTCCTTTTCGGTGCTCTTTATTGTTGTTTTTGTATGTTTTTGTTGTTTGTTTGTGCACCACAGGTTATGTGAATGCACACTACACTCGTCAGGATCTCATAGATATCGGAAAACTACATCAGACACCGACATCCAGGGTTTTTCTTCATGCACAAAATATCCCTGAAGAGATAGCGAGACCAGCGCGTTCTCCGTAGATTGGTGTCGGCTCTAGAAGGCGGCTGCAGGTCTGGTGTTATGCTAAGACTGAGGAAACAACCGCACAAGCCACCTCTGCCGAGTCTGTATCTCGCTAACGCCAGATCCCTGGTAAATAAAATGGATTATTTAGAATTACAACTCGCTGGAAATTGTTATGTTCGAGACTGCTGCTTATTGATCATAACAGAAATCTGGCTACACTCGGATATACCCGACGCTAGCATGCAGCTAGCAGGTCGCACTTTGCTACGCTGGGATAGAACAAAAGACTCTGGTAAGAGCAGAGGAGGGGGGCTTTGTGTTTATGTACATGACAACTGGTGTAACAACGGGACAATCTTCGATAAACACTGTTCCCTGGACCTTGAGCACATGTCTGTTACATGCTGGCCTTTTTTTCTACCAAGAGAATTAACAGTGGTGATCGTTACGGCTGTATACATCCCGCCCGACGCCAACGTAAACATTGCCCTCTCTCTCCTGCTGAACACCATGTACAAACAGCAGCGGGCTTATCCTGATGGAGTTCATATAATTGCAGGAGACTTTAATAAGGCTAATTTGAAATCTGTACTTCCGAAATTTTATCAGCATGTGAAGTGTTCGACCAGAGGAGAGAACACTCTGGATCATGTTTATTCTAACATCAAGCATGCGTACAGAGCCATACCTCTCTCCCATCTTGGCCAGTCAGATCATCTTTCCCTCTTGCTCTCCCCAGCTTACACTCCCCTTATTCGCAGCACCCGGCCCACTACAAAAAATCTAACGATCTGGCCAGACAATGCACTCTTCAAACTGAAGGATTGCTTCGAACAGACAGACTGGGGCATGTTTGAATATCTAGAGCTGGAAACATTCACAGAAGTGGTGTTAGACTACATCAAGTTTTGCATTGGGAATGTGACCGTGAACAGAAACATCCGGGTTTTTCCAAATCAGAAACCCTGGATGACTAGCCAGGTTCGCAGACTCCTCAAAGCCCGCGATGCTGCCTGCAGGTCAGGCGACAGAGCCCTGTACAGTGCTGCCCGAGCCGACTTGAAAAAAGGAATCAAAAAAGCCAAGACGGACTATAAGAGGAGATTAGAGTTCCATTTGTCCAGCAAAAATGCACGAGAGGTGTGGAAGGGCATTCGTGACATCACTAACTACAGGGGCTGCGATGTGACAGCAGGGGACATGAGCGCGCCGCTGGCAGAGGAGCTGAATAGCTTCTTTGCCCGCTTTGGGAAGGAACAACAGCAGCACTCTTCCGTTTCAGCCCTGCTCCCACCCTCACCCCCACCTCCATCTGGTTCCTGTTCCACTCCACTCACTATTACGGAGCAAGATGTCAGACGGGTGCTCCTAGCAGTGAATCCCAGGAAAGCAGCTGGTCCGGACGGAGTACCTGGTAAGGTGCTAAGAGCATGTTCCCCCCAGCTTGCCCCTATGTTCACTGTAATCTTTAACCTCTCTTTAGCTCAGGCAGTTATCCCATCCGGTCTAAAATCTGCCACAATCATCCCAGTACCGAAGAAGTCTCCCATTACTAGCCTGAACGATTATCGTCCTGTGGCCCTCACTCCGGTAATCATGAAGTGCTTTGAGAGACTGGTTCTTCATTATATCAAGGACTACCTCCCCCCAGACTTCGACCCCTATCAGTTTGCATATCGTATGAAAAAGTCCACAGAGGATGCTATCGCTTTAGCCCTTCATGCTGTGCTGGGCCACCTGGAGCATCGGCAGAGCTATGTTCGGATGCTCTTTGTGGACTACAGCTCAGCTTTTAATACAATTATTCCTGACATACTCATTAGTAAACTGGACATTCTTGGCCTGCCCCCTCTTATATGTGCCCGGATTAAATACTTCCTCACTAACCGGCCTCAGGTTGTGAGACTTGGCCCACATCTGTCATCCACCCGTACGCTGAGCATCGGTTCCCCACAGGGCTGTGTGCTGAGCCCCTTCCTGTACTGTCTTTACACCCATGACTGTACTCCGTCCTATGACAGTAATCTCGTTGTGAAGTTTGCCGATGACACCACAGGGGTGATGAAACAGCATACAGGGAGGAGGTCCTGAAGCTGGCAACCTGGTGTTCAGGGAATAACCTAGCTCTGAACACCAAGAAAACCAAAGAGCTCATTGTTGACTTCAGGAGGCACAGCAGCGACTTGGCCTCACTCTACATGAATGGCGAGTGTGTGGAGAGGATCCATACTTTCCGGTTTCTTGGCGTCCTTATCTCAGACGACATCTCATGGTCAGTGAATATCACAGCGATCATTAAGAGGGCTCAGCAGAGATTGCACTTCCTGAGAGTTCTCAGGAAGCACAACCTGGACCCCAGCCTGTTATTGATCTTCTACTGTGAGTCTATTGAGAGTCTACTGTCATATTGCATCACGGTATGGTACGGTAGCTGTACCATGGCAGACAGAGAGAGGCTTCAGAGGGTAGTCAAAGCAAAGATCATCGGCTGCCCTCTCTCCTCTCTGCTGGACATTTACACCTCCCGCTGCCTTAGCAGAGCTGAGAATATCATTAAGGACAGCTACCATCCTGCTTTCGACCTGTTCAACCTGTTGCCCTCAGGTAGGCGCTACAGGTGCATCAGAACGAGGACAAATAGATTTAAGAACAGCTTTTTCCCAAAAGCTATTACCATCCTTAATTCACGAATGCACTGACTCCATACTCGCACATACATGGACTGACTTAAATTATACTGGACTTTATGCTATATACATTTTTCATTGTGCAATATTTATTTATTTATTATTTTATTTTTCTCTCAATGTGCAATACATGGATAGTTGAATGTGAATATCCATCTTGTTTATATTAATCAAAGTGTAATAATTTTTTTCATAATTGCTGTGGAATACCACCTGTAAATTATCTCTCGTTCTACCACAGAGCTGTTTACCCCTACCTTATCTTATACCCTTCGTATCCCTTATTTGTATTATTATTTATCGTTATCCATAGTTATTTACTGAACTTACTAATTGTTTTTTGTAATGGAAATATATTTTTACATGTTTTGCACTGAGTGTGGAGATGCTCTTAAAAAAATCTCACCGTACATGCATATTGTATGTGTGTGCAGTGACAATAAAGGCATTCATTCATTCATTCATTCATTGATGGTGTTAGCTAACATCAGGAACAGTCGCGTATGGTCCTCGAGAGATCGGTCCCCCTGCTCCAGCAGGAGGAGGAATTTGGGCCGGACAAAGGGATCCATGGGGAACAACGGAAATAAAAACACTGAGGGAAAAAACGGAAAACAAAATGGAGGGTAGACGCACGGGTAACTGTTTTTGGTCGGTTCTTCTGTCACAGTTCAGTAGGGAGCACGGAGCAAGGAACAAGGGAGCGAGGAGTACTTCAAAACGAGAGTCTTTAATTATCCAACAGGATACACAGGGAACGTAGGAGGCACAGAACACATGGAGAGACGTTGAAGAACCGACAAACACTAACTGAAAGGACTGGGGCTTATAAACACAGGGTAATTGGGGAAGACGACGAGACACACCTGGAGCAAATGAACACAAGCAGACTGGGGAGAAACTGGGTCACAGTGAACACGAGGAGCAAAAACACAACAAAACAGTCCAGGATCCTGACACCTAGCACTTCCACTCCTTTATCTTATTTGAAATCTGAAAAAAGCAAACATTTACACATTTACTGAACAACTTCAGTATTATGCGAAGCACAAAATGAGTGCCCAGAGATTGTCACCATAATATGAAATATTAATTAATATAATTTCAGTCATGAAGTTGCCGAAATAAAGCATTCCAAAAACAGAATACATGTTGCGTGTAGTGTATAATGGTTAAAACAAAAACCACAAAAAAAAAAAAATGAATAAAAAAAATGAAGTTCTGAATCCACTTTTAAGAGAATTTATGAATTATGTGCTTTTATGTAGCAGGTTGTGACACTGAAATGATCTAACTATAGATCTAAATAATTTATGCCATTACAATTTTTCTCTATTTCTAAAACACTAAACCAAGCTTTTGAACTAAAATTTCAAAACCATAATGCCGTTTTTAAAAAAGCACACCCATTTCCCTAAACTATAAACACTATTCCCCATCTGACCCATGAGTCAGATTTGGTGAACTGTTACTGCAAAACTCTACATTTCTCAGTACACATGGTCATCAGCCGCATTTCCACTGTTGGGCCAAAAGCGGGCGTGCTAGTGCATGCCAGGGCCAGTCGCGTTTCCACTGTCACTTCCTGGGCTTGATTGTGCCTCATCGGTGCTTACTCGGGGCCAACGGCCCGGGTTTTTGGGCCTGACGAAAACCTTGGGCCAAAGCGGGCCAACTGGGACTAGAGGAGCGGTTATAAACAAAGGCGGTGTTTCTCCGCATCTGGAGAGCGTCAGCACCGCGGATCATTTCATAAAGTTAACAGCTATAACACCAGCATTAAAGACTTTTAAAATTATTTTAGCTCAAAACTCACTTTCAAACAGCAGTGAGTGTTTGAAATAACTTCTGTTTGAGATCCGATGCGGATTATGATCACCAGACAAGGCTGAAATATTTATAAGCAATGCAAAAGACTATGCACGCTAGCCATTACGTTACCATAGTAAACATGGTAACGTAAATACGAAGGATTGAAGAAATCAGACGTCAGCTTCTCATTATTATATATTATATCTGTCAGAAGTCTCGTCTCGAGTCTTTATCTCCACGTAGCCTATGTCATAAAAATATAATGGTTTCTGTTCGGGAGCTCCCTCTGGTTCTCAGGTCATATTTTTGATGGAAAAAAAACAAAACAAAAAAATAGAAATGATCATTATTTCTAAATATGATTATTTCTATACTGTAACTACAAATAGACAGAAACAGACTCGACCGAGTAAGTAGGGTATCCTCTTACTTTTGTGAAATAACATTTCATAACGCTTTATTTCTGTGTGACTAATTTTCAATCCTGATAAATGAATTCATTATGATCAATATATCACTTATTATTGTAAAGCATCGAGGCTTTGGGATTTAAATTCTTAAAGGTGCTGTATGTAGGATTTTGACTCTACTAAAGCATAAACATATCATAATATGTTTGCATATATTTAAGAAACATGCTAAGTTAACATACTTGTTTATCTGAAAAACAATGCTACAGTCAGTTATTCTCCTTTGAAAATGTGCATTCCGGCCCGGAATGTCTGTGTTTGTTATAGTTTGTGAAACCCGCCCACTGCCAGTTTACCCAATTGTATTTTGGCACGCCGGGTTGCCAGTTGGCATAAAACACATCGTATTTCATTTCATTAATCGTTATTTGCGATCATTCCTGTTGGTGTCGTTAATCTGGCAACCTGCATGTGCGTCAAGTCTGAGGAGGAGGGGCTGGTGAAAAAAACCTCCAATATTTAGAATTTGGACTGCAATACCTAGTTAAACCACTAGGTGGTAATCCTACATACAACACATTTAACAAAACATGCAAACAAACGGACGCTTTTATCATGTGCGTTTTGTGATCACGCTAGTTCCAGTGATTTATTTCTGATTAGTTTTCTGATAACTTCTCTTTGATGAAGTGATGGGTGTAAGAGCCAGGTATAGTTCTTTTATTTTTGAAAAAAATGTATGCGTTAATTGCGGCAACTGGTGGTGGCGGAAGTAGTAAGAATACATCATCTGTTCACTTGTGTGTTGGGAGAGGGGGGTGACAGGGGAAGTCTTATTTTTGCTGATCGCTAAAAAACGTTTAACTCTGTTTAATGCCATTATCATGACTTTTGGACACCATTTCGTATGCCAGTGAAACATTTATAGAATATATTGAATGCACAACCTTGTTTGTTTCTCTTGCAAATAAATCTACAAAACAGAGTCTTTGGATCCATGATCATTATCAGCAAGCGTGTCAGGCAAGTTTTCACTAATCAGCCTCTTGGCGGCGAAATTTATGGTTTTCAAGATAGTCGCCTATTATTTGTCAGAAAAAACGGGCTATAGCCTACTCTATGTTCAAGGACAAAAGGAAAGGAATCGAAGGCCGGAGAAAAGGGATCATCGGCCATTTAGACCATACTGCAGTCATACGTGCTTGATTATTTGGAGAGCAGCAGCCGTCTGATAGCATCGCACACAATCAGTGGTATGTAACCTGTGTTTGGTACGGTGTTATGGCTTGTTTGAACGCAGTTTGAAGGGGTTACTGCCCTTTATTGAAGTTTGGTGTTGCTGTTGATTGCTGCTGATTGGGTATGGGATTGCTGTGGCTATTAAAGTTGTTGTTGGCTTTACGTTGGAATCAACGCGTTTCTGTTGCTATTGATATTGTTGTCTTTATGTTGGATTCAAAGCGTTGTGATTGCTGTGGCTATTGACGTTGTATTCATACTGCGATGGATATTTGCATCTGTCTGTATGCACAAAATGAGTGGATCAAGGGCTGGCTCAACTTCATCTAAAATGGAGAAAAGGAAAATCACTCTGACTGCAAAGATAGATAGATAGATAGATAGATAGATAGATAGATAGATAGATAGATAGATAGATAGATAGATAGATAGATAGATAGATAGATAGATAGATAGATAGATAGATAGATAGATAGATAGATAGATAGATAGATAGATAGATAGATACTTTATTACTAATATAAAATTGATTTGCATAAGCAGCCAAACATACACCATACAACACAAAATAAATACAACAGATAAAAAATGGTTTAATTTCCCTTCCAATTTATACTGGGATAAGTTTAACTATCTAGGTCACTAGAAGGTCAAAGGTGTCTTTGCACCTGAGAGATGTAGTGGGTACAAAAGACCCTCTATACCATTCACTATTGCACCGAGGCGAAATCAGTCTTCAACTAAAATTTACTCCGCAATGCCAGAAGCATGTCATTTAGAGGGTTGGTGGTGTTTTCCATGCTAACTAGCAAACTTGTGCTAACTTGTGCATCATTCTCTTCTCCGCAACCACCTCCAGAGGAACAAGATCCTGTCCGATGACAGAACTCGCTTTTGTGATGAGTTTATTTAACCGTTTAGCATCACCCCTTTTCATACCAGTGCCCCAGCACACCACAGCATAAAACAGAGAACTAGCAACCACAGACTGATAAAACATATTACACATTTTACTACATACATTGAAGGACTTAAGTCTCTGCAGAAAATATATATTGTATATTGCTCCCTTCCTTTATATTGCCTCCATATTTTTAGTCCAGTTAAGCTTATTGTCAATGTAGACCCCCAGGTATAGGAGTCCACAATCTCCACATTACCACCACTTATACAGACAGGGGTGAGTTGTCTTTTTCTTCCTGAAGTCAATTACCAGTTCGTTTGTTTTTTTAACATTTAGCTGTAGGTGATTAGTTCCACACCACTCCACAAAGCTGTTGATGAGTGCCCTGTACTCCAAATCCTGCCCATCCCTGACACACCCAACCACAGCAGAATCATAAGAAAACTTTTGCAGGTGAAAATGCCTTGTGTTGTACTGGAAGTCAGATGTGTAAAGGATGAAAAGAAAGGGAGAAAGTTCCTTGGGGAGCACCTGTGTTGCTAACCACCTCCTGTGACGCACAGTTCCCCAGCCTCAAAAAATGGGGTGTGTCTGTGAGATAATCGGTGACCCAAGAGATCATTGCAGCATCCACTTGCATCCCCTCCCATTTTTCCCCAAGTAATGCTGGTTGAATAGTGTTGAAAGCACTGGAAAAGTCAAAGAACATGATTCTCACAGTGCCCTGTCTAATTGTGGATAGATCATATGTAGCATGTATATAATGGCATCCTCCACCCCAACCTGGGGGCTATAAGCAAACTGCAAAGGTTCCAGTGATGAACGGACCAGTGGCCTCAGATGTGATAAGACTATCCTCTCCATAGTCTTCATTATATGTGATGTGAGTGCAAAAGGTCTATAGTCATTGTAGTCTATAACTTAGTGGGACAACCTTTCTTAGGCACCGGAATCAAACAATCTTTTCCAAAGCAGAGGTACTCTCTCTAAACTGAGGCTCAGTTTAAAAAGGCGCTGAAATATTCCACACAGTTGGTCTGCACAGGCTTTCAGAATTTTAGGACAAATACCATCTGGACCTGCGGCTTTGCAATGATGCAATGATGATTGTCCAATTGGGGGGAGGACAGTGGACTTGTAAGCTTCCTTGACATTGGCATACAGTAGGTCCAGTGTTTTATTCTCTCTTGTTGAACATTCCACAAACTGATAAAAAGTAGGTAAAGTTGAAGCAAGAGTTATATGATTAAAATCTCCCGATATGGCAACAAAGGAATTTGGTTGCGGTGTTTGTAGCTTCGCTATAACCGTATGCATAACATCACTCGTTGTCTCTGTGCTTGCCGTAGGTGGAACATAAACAACAACAAAAATAGCAGAAGTAAATTCCCGAGGCAAATAAAACGGCCTCAGACCAATGGCAATTGGTGTCAGGGTTACAAATCGTTGAATTGAACCATCTGTTATTAATCAACACAGCGAGCCCCCCTCCTTTCTTCTTACCACTCCCTGCGCAGTCTCTATCTGCCCGCACTGTTTGAAAGCCAGCCACTGTAGCGTTAGCATCCGAAATATACTCATGCAGCCACGTCTCCGTAAAGCACATAATGCAGCACTCCCTATATTCCCTATGGCAGGGGTTTTCAACGTCTACATTCAAAGGTCCAAATCTGAATTTTCATCAGTGTCAAAGGTCCGGAACAATTGGTTATTACAAAACATGTTTTTAATAAACATACATAACATATAACAAATAAACACTCATTTGTTTTTAAAAAAAAGGTTCCCTTTGCATTCAAAATACTTTAATAACAAGTGCAAAAGTGGCAAAACAATTAATTTAAGTGTCAGCAGTAGAAGTCGACCTATAATGTTTTTTCTCTGGCCAATGCCGATATTTAGAAATCAGGGCAGCCTATGTCCGATATATGATGCTGATTTTTTGGGCCGATTTTCTCTTTTTTTCCCTTTTATATCAAAAGAGAGTTTGCGTAAATGGTTATTGCAGGGCACAAGATAGTAATAGTAGTAGTAGTAGCCTAATTCATAGTAATAATACATGGCTCAAAACTTAAGCACCTTCTCAAAATAGTTCTGAAGCATGCTTTTTTGTTTATGTTTGCTGACAGACACCAGTGTTTCCCGCAGACTAGCAATGCAAGTTGATTCTCTGCCAGCAGGAGGCACTGTTGGAGCGTGATATATAGCTGTTTCCCCGGTAACGACTGTAATCAAATAAGCGCTACTTTATCAGCCATTACAGGAAAGACCAAATGAAAATTGACAAAGCTTTTCTGAAGAAAACGGACGGTTCTTTTAAAAGATACATTCATATAAAAACACCCGCGCAGCATTTTATTTTTGAAACGCGCAGTGTTCAGTTTATTCAACGAAGTATAAGCCTTTTGGAAAATCTATTTGTAGCGGCCAGTTTTGATATTGTGACAAGCCGCCACAAATAAATGTATACACTGGGCACTGCTATAAGACAAATTGCCATAATATAAGTTATAGCAAAACAAAACAAAAAAATTAAAATATTAGCAGTGAAATGTCGCCCGATTACATCAAACGTCATACGCTCACTGGATGTCATGATGACAACAAATGTCATGAAGGAAAAGTTTCAATATCACGCCTGCAATTTCGGACCTTCTCCAAAAGACATAAAAAAATAAGAATAAATAAACAAATGATTTACAAGTTTAACGTGCGTTTATCAAAGTAGGAAATATAATTAGTGTTTTTGAAATATGAAATAGAAGCGGGTCCGGATTGAATTCCCTCCGGGTCCGGATCCGGACCGGAGTCCGGACTTTGAGAAGCACTGCCCTATGGTTTCTCAACAACGCTGCCAGTTCATCCGTCTTGTTAACGCTTTTCAACCTCTCTTTGCCCCAAACCATTGTTCCCAACTGCTTCAAAACAGCCACCATTGTACCTGTACCAAAACATGCTGGTGCAGTGGCCCTCAATGACTTCCGACCAGTTGCTCTTACTCCCATTATTGCAAAGTGTTTTGAGAGGCTGGTTCTTTTCCACCTGAAAACATGCTTGCCCCCAACCCTGGACCCATACCAGTTTGCCTACAAATCCAACAGGTCGACTGAGGATGCCATCGCTTCAGCTCTCCACTCTGCCCTGACGCACCTGGACAGAACCAACACATATGTCAGGATGCCATTCATTGATTTCAGTTCCGCCTTCAATACAGTGATCCCATCCACACTGATCTCCAAGCTCATTGATCTTGGCATCAGCCCCTCCCTTTGTAACTGGACCCTGGACTTTCTCACCAATAGACCACAGTCTGTTAGGATCAGTACCCACACCTCCTCCGTCCTCACTCTAAACACTGGGGTACCACAGGGCTGTGTGCTGAGCCCAATCTTCTACTCCCTTTTCACCCACGACTGCATACCTGTACATGGCTCTAACTCCATAATCAAGTTTACAGATGACACCACGGTGGTAGGCCTCATCAGCGGCAATGATGAGACAGCCTACAGGGATGAGGTCCAGCATCTAGCAACGTGGTGTGCCAACAACAACCTTGCACTCAACACCCAGAAGACCAAAGAGCTGATTGTAGACCACCGGCGGACTAAGAAGGACCACACACACACACTCCCATCTACATTGATGGGACCGAAGTGGAGCGCCTGGCGAGCTTCAAGTTCCTTGGTGTCCATCTCTCTGAGGATCTCACCTGGACCCTCAATACCTCCATACTTATCAAAAAGGCACGACAGCGCCTTTACTTCCTTAGGAAACTAAGGGAAGCTCACCTGTCCCCCCACATCCTGCTGAACTTTTACCGTTGCACTATTGAGAGCATTCTCACAAACTGCATCACGGTGTGGTATGGCAACTGCATGGTTTCGGACCAGAAAGCCCTCCAGCGGGTGGTGAAAACTGCCCAATACACCACTGGTGTCGTGCTACCCTCCATCAAAGACATTTCCCACAAACGCTGCCTAAGGAGAGTGAGAAGTATCATCAAAGACTCCTCTCACCTCAGTCACAGACTGTTCACTCCTCTCCCATCTGGGAGACGTTATAGGAGTCTTCGCTGTCGCACCAGCAGATTCAGGAACAGTTTCTTTCCCTCAGCTGTCAGCCTACTGAACTGCAATCTCAGGCGCTGAACACTACATCCAAGATGGACCACCTAATGAAAAAAAAAAAAAAAAACTGCACTGTTCAATAACCTGTCTGCACTCCTCACTCACAATGTTCATATTGTTTCCTCTGTTATTTTGCACATTTCTGATATTTTGCACATTCCCTTGCACATTTCTACCTCCGGATGCCATTAAGGTCATTGGCCATATATAAACATATGCTACTTACATACCTCACTTATAATGCACCTTCTGTTTATACTTCCTTGCAACCTAAGTTGTATGTACAGTCATTTGCACTGAGCTAGTCTCTCCCCCTCCACCTCATAACTTGCACTATTTGTCATAAAACTTAATGTATATTAAACACATTTTTTATATTTATTTATATACTTTGTTATTTCCACTTCTGGTTAGATGCTAACTGCATTTCATTGGCTCTGTACTTGTACTCTGCACAGTGACAAAATTGAATCTAATCTAATCTAATCTTAACCAGAGATCTTAAATTCCCCATAATGACTGATAGAAGGTAGGGCTTAAATCTCCTTCTCTTTGCCCTCCGTAAAGTTCCATTCGTATCCACTCGTATGGCGCCGGATGTGGAGCAGGCTTTGGCAAGCAAGATTGAGTCCATTCAGAAACAGCGTAGAGTGGAAGTAAACAAATTAAAGAGCCAGATATGTATTCAATGTAATCTTGGTGCTCTAGACACTTACCTCCACTCCTTATGGTATTGCACTCCTGTTCAGAATTTTTGGTTGGGGGTTATAGAGAAATTGCACGTTACTTGATATAGAAATACCAGTTTCTCCATCGTTCTGTTTGTTAAGATTAGGTTTGGAGATGTTGCATCACATTATGTAAAATTGGTTTATATTGCCCTGATTCTGGCAAAGAAAGCTATTCTCCAACACTGGAAAACTAAGCAATCTTTAAATATTAACCATTGGTTAAACTTATTATTAGAGCACATGGCAATGGAACGGATGGCTGCCGTATCTAAGAAGAATATTAGGTCTTTTTTGGAATTGTAGTCACCTTTAATTTTTTTGGACTGGAGGATTGATCATTATGTGTGGGTGAAGATGACTTTGGGTAGTTAGAAATATCTGTTGAAGGCAGGATTTTATATCCTATAAATCTATGTAATTTCTGAACTATTAATTATGTGAATTGTGAAATTGGCATCATGTGTCTTATGTGTCTGTATGTTATTGTAGGTTTTTTTATATATTGTGCAGTGATGTTAAATGAATCTGAAAAAAAAAAAAAAAAAAAAAGAGTCAGATATTGTCTCTCAAAGAGCTTACGAGGGATCAAAATGTTTCACAAGTTAAAGCTCAGTTTGATGTTCTGCTGCAATTGTCTGAAAATGCCACTGCATTGCACAAATCACTGATGCCTTTAATTCCAGCTGATGAACAAGAAAGACAAAATGCATGGTTCGTAAGCATCACAGAATACAATCAAGGATTTATTAATGATGCCAAAGTGTGGACTTTAGAAGTCAGTAGGCCCCGTTCAGAGCTAACTCATGATGTTGAGTGTCACCAGGAAGTTCTGTCAGGGGAAAAAAATTGGGATTCTTGAGGATGTAAACAGGGAACAACAACAACCATCTTCTCAAAATGATGACCAGGATGAGATATTGCCATGTGACAGTATATCAAACTTTAGTAGAAAACAAGGTTTAAAATCAAACGTTTCCACTACTTCATCTGCACGTCTTAAAGCAGAGGCTGAAATAGCTGCTCTGCTTGCCTGTCAAAGTTTGCTAAAGGGAAAACATTCTCTTGAGGAGCAGGAAGAGAAATTAAGTCAACAAAAGGAAGAACTTCAGCTTAAGGCCGATATAGCTGCATTGATGGCAAAAGTGAATGTTTTAAAGGACCTCTGGATCTGGAGTGCAGAGTGCTGCTTCTCATTAATCTGATGGCATGGAGTCATATTTTAAGAAAAAAGGAAAAGCAGTTGAAGCTCTTAACTTTGATGCAGAGACTTTTCTTTCACAAAGCCTTGGAAAGGATGAAGAGGGAAAACCAGCAACTTGAAATGCTTATTTACACTTTGGAAGGCAAACACAGAAAAAGTTAGACAATACCATTCATCCCCAGCAGAGGCCCTTGGAGTTCATGAAATAGAGCACCGTTCCAAATACTACTGCGCCAACGGGGTCTCATCGTAGAGATGTTCATACACTTTTTTTTTTTCCACGAATATTAATAGTGATCAGAATCACATGTTGTCTATAATGGAAAAACAGAATGAGATAACATCAATGCTGGTGCATCAGCAATGTCTTGCATCACTGCCTCAAAGAGATATTCAAATATTTGATGGCGACCCTCTACAGTACCATGCTTTCATGCGGTCCCTTGAACAAGTAATCGAGGGAAAGACAGACAATGCTGAAGATTTTTGGAACAGTACACCAGGGGCCAACCACAACAACTTGTTAGGAACTGTCAACATGTGACTGATGGCTCAGGTTATGCAAAGGCACAGGTTTTACTGCATGAAAATTATGGAGATGAACATATGATTGCAACTGCCTATTTGAATAAGGTTACTTCATGGCCAGCAATTAAGTGAGAGAATGGAAAGGCTTTACATGCATACAGCAGGATAAAATCACCTCGCTTAAGGGCTAAAAGGAAGTAGCTTTGCCACTGCTGCTACTACAGTTGAAAAGACAGTAACAGAACAAGGTTAAAGATGGAAATTTTACCGAAAAGACTTGCCTGTACTGCAAAGGTAGACACATGTTGGAGTTTTGTACTCTGTTGGAGAAGAGAGCTCAAAGTGAGAAGATTGATTTCCTGAAAATGACTGGAGTTTGTTTGTCACATCAGTAAGGAGTGTAGGAAACGTCTCTCTTGCAAAACATGTGGCTTAAGGCACCCTAGTATGCTTCACATCCACCACAAGGATAAGGGAGCAGATGTAGAGAAAGGCAAGAGCAATTTAGAGAGTGCAGTGGGTAGTTCTTTTGTTACAGTTCAAACCAGTGGTCTTACTGGGGCCGGTGAACAAGACTTTAAGCTTGCCATCGTACCAGTAAAGGTAAAATCAAAGAGGTCAAAAGATAGTGGAGACCTGGGTTTGATGGATAGACTGAATCTCTCTGGGAGAAATACAAAGATTATTTTGCGCATCATGGGCCAAGAGAGAATTGTGGACAGTTGTATTGTGTCGGACTTGGAAGTGGCTAGATTGGACAGTGGTTGGTACTGTGAAATGTCCGACATCATCATACAACGTGAGATGCCTGTGATTAGGAGTAATATACCACGACAGGAAGATCTGCATAAATGGCCTCATTTGAAATGTGTACTTGCCTGCGATAGATGCAGATGTGGAGCTTCTAATAGGCATGGACGTGCCCAGAGCCTTGGAACCAATTGAGGAGTGTGGATAAAGGGTCATATGCCATCAAGACAATGCTTGGTTGGACGTTAAATGGACCTCTTGGTGAAGGATGTTGTGATGGACCTGACATGTATCAGTCGGCAGTTACCATCAATATAATTTCTGCTGTAACACTTGATGAACTCTGGAAACAACAGTTCAAGACAGACTTTCCGGAGTGCAGTCAGGAGGAACAGCCAGGACTTTCAAGGGAGGACTGTAGGTTCTTAGAAATGGTTAACGATACTGTGAAATTAGTTGATGGCAATTACAGTATTGCCTTACCTCTGAAGGACAGAAAAGTAAGTATGCCTAACAACCGTAACATTGCAGAACAACGCACCCATAACTTGAAGAGAAGGTTTGTCAGAGATGCATTATTCCAAAAGGATTACACTGCCTTCATGTAGAGGGCTGCATTGGGATTGGGACCCGCCGGGTCCCGCGGGACCCAACGCAAATCTCACGGGAGTGGGCGGTTTGAATTTTGGTGCGGGCGGGAATGGGCGGGATCGGGAGGTAGCCTAGCGACATGATGTCATTGTCAACAAAATCAAAGTACTTGAAGTCTAAAGAAACGCGCGATAGCCTAAGCGTTTTAGATGTCCCCGATAGCCCAGGCTATATTCATCTTCCCTACCAGTGCGTCAGAATACATGCAGGTCAGGGAAAGAAACAAACATGAATCTCTTTAATAATAGCAATACAATACGTTTTGTTTTTTTTCCTGCGGGACGGGAGAAGACACTAAATCAATGCATCTCTATTATCGTGCGGGAATAAATTCTCAGAGTTTTGCGGGTGCGGGCGGGAGTGTAACACACACGTTGCGGGAGCGGGCGGTAATGGTCAGAAATTCGGCAGGCGCGGGCGGGAGCGGGATGAAGAAAACAGTCCCGCGCAGGGCTCTACCTTCATGGATAACCTTATATCCAGTGGCTATGCAGAGAGGGTGCCAGCCACAGATCTGGCGCACAGGTTTGGTATATCCCAGACCACGGGGTATACCATCCGAAGAATGGGAGATCAGAGTTGTTTTTGATTGCGCAGCATCATTTCAAGGCGCATCACTCAGTGCACAACTCCTGAGTGGTCCTGATCTGACTAGTACATTGATTGTAGTCTTGACCAGGTTCAGGAAAGAGCCTATTGTTCTGATGTCAGACATTGAGGCGATGTTTCATCAAGTTCAAGTTCCAGAGGAGGATGTGGACCTATTGAGATTTCTTTGGTGGTCGAGTGGAGACTACCTTCAGTGTATGGAGGAGTATAGGATGATTGTTCATTTGTTTGGGGCAACGTCTTCTCCAAGTTGCGCTAATTTTGCTCTACGAAGGTGCGCAGAAGACGACAAAGATTTCTTCAGCCAGCAAGTGTTTAACACCATTATGTACAATTTCTATGTGGATGACTGTCTTGCTTCTATAGCCTCAGAACAGGAAGGTATATCCCTCTATATAAGGCCTTACAACCATCTGTTCAAAGGGCGGCTTTCATCTAACAAAATGGATGAGCAATAGCTGCAGTGTGTTGGCCTCAATACCTGAGGGAGAGAGAGCAAAGGAAGTTAAAGACCTGGATCTGGACCATGACTGTTGAAAGAGCACTGGAAGTGCGATGGTGTGTCCAGTCTGACACCTTTAAATTCAGCATAAACATTCAGGAGAGACCATTGACTCGTAGAGGGATCCTTTCAAATGTCAGCTCTTTCTACGACCCTCTGGGGATCCTAGCTCCTGTGTTTTTTTTTCAGCTAAAAGGATTCTTCAGGATCTGTGTTGGAACCGACTAGGATGGGATGACATCATACCAGCAGCGGTTGCTCAGGAGTGGATAGATTGGATGAGGGAACTATGTCAATTGGAAGGTTTTCGCATCAGTCGATGTTTACAACCCCTGAACTTTGGAGAGGCAGCCACCGCTCAGTTGCATAATTTTGCTGATGCAAGTGAGGCAGGATATGGTACTGTTACCTATCTACTACTGTGCAATGAACACTCTCAGATGCACAGCGCCTTCATAATGGGAAAATCTAGGGTAACACCTTTAACCTGTTAACCTTCGCCCCATTTGGGGCCTCACAGATGAAAATAACCTACCTAAATTAAAATGGTAACAGTTCCTGACAAAGTGTGCTTACACAAACTAATTAGGTTTCTTTGGAAACAAGACACTCTGGGCTTTACTATCTATCATCCAGAGTTGATAATGCTCAAAAAGATAAAAAGTTATAGACACTGACGTGCCTTGAAAAATATTTTTCCACACTGAATGTTTTTTTATTTCATATACAAATACATGAAATAAGTCCTGGAGCAATCCAGAAAAGTAATGGATTGAAAGCCACGTCTCATGAGTTCATATTTCAAATTTGAAGAAGATACCATGAAAAATGAGATTCCTGCAATATTTTTTCTGAAACTATTTATAGTCCCCCCACCCCCCTGTTTGAGGAAAATAACCACCAAATGGATTGCAGAATTATACAAACTTTTAGTCATTATACATGTTCCTGCATAGTTTTAATAAACAGATTTATTTGAGCACAAAAAAATACAAAAATAAATTTCAGTAATAAAAAAGGAAAAAAAAATAGAAAAAAAATGCTTTGTATATAGTATGTATACTGAAGTATTCTGATTGCCAGACATGAAGTGATATTGCCAGACATGGTCATAGAGTCAGTAATCACACGCTGATGTGCTTCCATTCAGATGATAATCATACAGATGGGCCATATAATCAATAATAGCTGATCAATGAATCACAATGATAGCCGTCATAGAGTCGGTAATAAACACGCTGATGTCCGTCAATACCAGTGGGGATTTCTTTAAGACTGCAAGGGAAGCTCGGCTTCCCCTATAATGTCAAAAAATTAATGGTCAAATATGTACTATTGTGTTAACATTTTATTGATTAAAAATGCGTTATAACACGTTCATCTCAGAGACGAGTTCGTTCAGAATCAGCTACATATAGCAGGTGACTCGATTTCCTTCTCATATATTCCCGTAGCATCAGTGTATTTGCCTGTTGAAGCCCAGCGTTCATTGACTTCAATGGGGCTGCTTTGAACAGTTTTTTTCAGTGCTTCAAAACTAGACGGTCATTGGATAAATGCTGCGATTATGTCCCACCCCCGGAAGCTCAGCGTCTCTGGGGGTGAATGGAGGAGTGGGCGGGGCTGGACTCCGGGCTTCTGCGTGATGATTGGAGGGTTTGTCGAAAGACTGAATCTCCTTTTGATTGACAGCGATTGTGTCCTATAAGAAGTCGCTGATGCTGAAGCTATTCGAGCCAGTGTTGCCAACTTAGCGACTTTTCAGACCACCCTAGTGATCTTTTTCCCCAAAAGTGACTAGCGACAAATCTAGCGACTTCTTTGACAAACCTTAGCGAGTCTCTGTGATCGCTGGTACTGCCGCAAATATAGCCGAAATCACAGCACAGGAATTGTCTTGTCTTATCTTGTATGTATTATTTGATTTAATCAGACGACGGCTCGATTATAAATTAGGATTTTTGTGCATACTAACTTCTTGGGAGGGAGAGCTGGTTATGTATTCTTAAAGGGCTGCGTTTCAGTCACTATTTCATATTTATCCCGTTGACTGACAACATAAACAGTAAAATATATAAAGGAAAACAGTTTTGAGAATTTGGCTGCATTAAAATACAGTATGAGCACAGAGAGACAAACAAATGTAAAAGGCAATATGACGCGATGACGTCATGAATATGCTAATTAGCGTATGACGTCATCTGTCGACATTTAGCGACTTTTCAAACTGGCTTTAGCTACTTTCCATCGAAAGAAGTTGGCAACACTGATTCGAGCTCAGTCCCATAGTGGACTTTGCAAGTGTAGTCAAAAGACAAACTGCTGCAACTATTTCTTGATATTTGCTTGGCGAAAATGCTGGCCAATTTTCATTATACATTTCACACAATTATACACCACATTCCTTGTTTCAGTTTAACCTAATTCCCACATTTCCTCCATCGAGTTTAATGTTTTTTTAGATTGTTTGTTCATTCATTCATTCATACAGTAGGCCAGGCGGTGAACTAGCCAGCTAGCAAACTGCACACGATGGCAGAATTAACGTATAAATAAATGGACAATTTTTATGATGTAGGCCGAAAATGAGCTTCCCCTCTTTGAAAGACCAGCAGCCGCCACTGGTCCATACATATTATAATCATGCAGATACGGCCACATTCCCCACACAATACACACACACACACACACACATATAAAAAATGTAGAAGAAAAAAAAAAACTGTTTTTTTATGTAAAAAGCAGATCGCTAAGTTACATGCTCAGATGACAGCGTCATAGCCTGCGTCATGGCTGGCAGGAGGGAGCGCCAAATTCAAATAATCTATATTCCGCTTTTCTGAGACTTTTTTTTCCGTGGACGGTCTCATTCTGTTTGTAAAACTGTATGCTACAACACCGTGTTGTTTTTTTACCACCAAGACGCTGTTTTTGAGCGTAATTTATTCCATAACAGACGCGAACAATAACTCTCCCGAAGAAATGAAATGTAAACAAAGGAATATTCATCCTTATTGCAACGTTATTGTTTCGCTGGACTAAAAGTGCTCGCTGCGATGTTGTTCTGTGGACTCTTACCTGTCTAACTAAACTGGGATTTCAGCAGTGGACGCATTTGTGGCTCGTTATTACAATGATAAAGGTACGTACGGCTTTTTTATTCTGCCTGTTTTGATGTGTACTGCTTACGCAAATGTAGCAAATACATTCCTTATAAGCTTTCCATCGAAAAACAGCGATCTGTTGTCGATGCTTGAGGCTTAGACCTTCAGAATGATATATAGTTTGCCAAGATTAATGATATTCTTTCATGTTAAATTCATTCATAAACATTAAACTAGTGGGGAAAAAAACGCTTCAGTGCGCCGTCGCTCTGGTAAACGTTAACAGGTTAAAGCCTGTTACTATTCCATGTATGGAGTTAACTGTTTCTGCAATAAGGGATCAAAATGATCCCGTGACATGTTTGATCAACCACACCTCATCCTGGACACATCTAATAAGAGTGATGGCTGGGATCCTAAGATTTAAGTCTTTGTTTTTGAATCTTGGGAAAATTAAGGAGTTCACTGCACATCTTACTGAGTCTGTGTCAGATGTAACTCAACAAGAAGATGCTCTCACCAAGGACATACATGATTTCAAGAACAAGCTCTATGGTGGTTCTCTCTCATTGGGAGAGATTAAAGACGCTGAAATTGGAATAATCATGTTCTGTCAGAGAAGAAGTTTCTCAGAAGAGTTCTCCTTCCTCCAAAAAGGAGAAGGTGTGAAAAGAAACAGCCATATACAGGTCCTTCTCAAAAAATTAGCATATTGTGATAAAGTTCATTATTTTCTGTAATGTACTGATAAACATTAGACTTTCATATATTTTAGATTCATTACAACACAACTGAAGTAGTTCAAGCCTTTTATTGTTTTAATATTGATGATTTTGGCATACAGCTCATGAAAACCCAAAATTCCTATCTCAAAAAATTAGCATATCATGAAAAGGTTCTCTAAACGAGCTATTAACCTAATCATCTGAATCAACTAATTAACTCTAAGCACCTGCAAAAGATTCCTGAGGCTTTTAAAAACTCCCAGCCTGGTTCATTACTCAAAACCGCAATCATGGGTAAGACTGCCGACCTGACTGCTGTCCAGAAGGCCATCATTGACACCCTCAAGCAAGAGGGTAAGACACAGAAAGAAATTTCTGAACGAATAGGCTGTTCCCAGAGTGCTGTATCAAGGCACCTCAGTGGGAAGTCTGGGAAGGAAAAAGTGTGGCAGAAAACGCAGCACAACGAGAAGAGGTGACCGGACCCTGAGGAAGATTGTGGAGAAGGACCGATTCCAGACCTTGGGGGACCTGCGGAAGCAGTGGACTGAGTCTGGAGTAGAAACATCCAGAGCCACTGTGTACAGGCGTGTGCAGGAAATGGGCTACAGGTGCCGCATTCCCCAGGTCAAGCCACTTTTGAACCAGAAACAGCGGCAGAAGCGCCTGACCTGGGCTACAGAGAAGCAGCACTGGACTGTTGCTCAGTGGTCCAAAGTACTTTTTTAGGATGAAAGCAAATTTTGCATGTCATTCGGAAATCAAGGTGCCAGAGTCTGGAGGAAGACTGGGGAGAGGGAAATGCCAAAATGCCTGAAGTCCAGTGTCAAGTACCCACAGTCAGTGATGGTCTGGGGTGCCATGTCAGCTGCTGGTGTTCGTCCACTGTGTTTTATCAAGGGCAGGGTCAATGCAGCTAGCTATCAGGAGATTTTGGAGCACTTCATGCTTCCATCTGCTGAAAAGCTTTATGGAGATGAAGATTTCATTTTTCAGCACGACCTGGCACCTGCTCACAGTGCCAAACCCACTGGTAAATGGTTTACTGACCATGGTATTACTGTGCTCAATTGGCCTGCCAACTCTCCTGACCTGAACCCCATAGAGAATCTGTGGGATATTGTGAAGAGAAAGTTGAGAGACGCAAGACCCAACACTCTGGATGAGCTTAAGGCCGCTATCGAAGCATCCTGGGCCTCCATAACACCTCAGCAGTGCCACAGGCTGATTGCCTCCATGCCACGCCGCATTGAAGCAGTCATTTCTGCAAAAGGATTCCCGACCAAGTATTGAGTGCATAAATGAACATAATGGCCATTATTTTATTGGTCGGATGAAATATGCTAAGTTTTTGAGATAGGAATTTTGGGTTTTCATGAGCTGTATGCCAAAATCATCAATATTAAAACAATAAAAGGCTTGAACTACTTCAGTTGTGTTGTAATGAATCTAAAATATATGAAAGTCTAATGTTTATCAGTACATTACAGAAAATAATTAACTATCACAATATGCTAATTTTTTGAGAAGGACCTGTATATATAAGTTCAATCCAATACTAGAAGATGCTGTGTTAAGAGTTGGAGGACGGCAAAGTAAGGCTGCTATGCCTGAAGAATTATTAGCTAAAGACCTTCATATCAGTGACCTCATCTTACAACATATTCATCGATAGGTTGGCCATGGAGGTAGAAATCATATATTGTCAAGATTGCACCAGAGATATTGGATCCCTGCTGTTAGTGGCTCCATGAGGAAGATCTTGGCAAGTAGTGTGGTGTGTCGGTGGATACAGGGAGCTGCGAGTCAACAACAGATGGCTGACTTGCCTGAGGATAGAGTTTCTTCAGAAGAACCTCCCTTCAGTCATGTTTGAGTCGACTACTTTGGGCCATTTGAAGTCAAACATGGGAGGAGTCTTGTGAAAAGATATGGAGTTATCTTCACGTGTTTGGCAATAAGAGCAGTACACATTGAAGTTGCTTCATCGCTGGACACCGATTCTTGCGTTAATGCATTTTGAGGCGAGGACAGGTCAAAGAGTTACGGACAAAGGCACTAACTTTGTCGGCGCAGAGCGCAAGTTGAGACGAGCCATTGAAGGATGGAACTTGGAGCAGATCAATGATGCATTCTCATTAAAGGGAATTAAATGGACCTTCAACCCTGTAACAAAATAGCTCAAAGGGGAATTGTATATAAATAATTATAATGAATTATGATTAATTACAATTATTTATATATATATAGAATATAATTGCCATCAACTGATCTGTTCGTCCAATGAACATTCGGTGTAAGTTCATATCAACTCGAAGAAAGGATATTTCCTTGGCCACAGAAAATACTTTCCTATTAATGCATTAGAGCATGTAGCGAGGGTCAAAATCGTTAACAGAGACATTAATTTGCAAGGCAGAACCAGAAACTCATGTAATTTGTGCACACAACCTTTATTAACTAAACGCTAACACACATAACTAATCTAAACAAACAAACAAATAAACATACACTCACGCGTACATACAAATGGGAGCTAAAGTGGATAAATGAAGCCATTAGAGAAACCAGAGAATGCAGTTATGGAAATAGTCAGTTAACCACCTGAATAAAATAATCAGCGCCGTTTATGACGGGGTCTATAGCTTATACTAAACCGCTGTTTCATTTAGTTAAATAACGACTCGCATTACCTTGGTCGTTGACCGAGTGTCCGTATGCAGTCTCGGATGAAAGTTCTGATGTTTGAAGGTTTGGTGGTGTTGGAGTTCTTCAAGTTCTTCCAGGTTTGAAGGGTGATGAACTCCAAAAGATGTTATTCTGGCTCGGTGGTAATTGGGAGCTTCTTCCCAGGTAGAAAGTGAAAAAAAGAGCTAAGAAAGAGATTGGTAGATTGATAATGGTAATTTGCATATGTAATTTGCCCGGGGTTAATGCACAAACTACTAAAGATTCTTAGGACACTAATATGTTGCATAGGTATCAACATGTAATATTCACTTTCAATTAGATCATCCGAAGACGAATTTATAGAGACCAAACATGGTATAAGTGAGGTGATATTAACTAGTGATCTATCGTGAGCATGCATAAACAGTATACAACACATAAGAACATACAGTATACAAGAACAGTAATAATATACACAATGACTTGAAGATATGTGTGTTGATTCAAAGAAAGGGTTTTCTTTTAATTAATTAGAGAAGAGTCCATTTTTATGGTATAATGTCTTTCCTATAGGAAAAAGGTAGTGAGATTTGCTCTGCCTGCATTCCTTTGAGAAATAAAACTAGTGTTATCAGATGGGTTGCCATGGAACCAGAGGCCTGTTCTGCCTTTCTTAGGTGTTAGATGCATTTCGGGGGAAGGGTCCACAGACCCTCATAGTGGCCCTTTGGTTGGGTGAGGGGGCATAAGAGATTATTTGTTAAATATAACAAATAGTTGTGTCTGATCGGTCCAAACACTACAACCCTCCCACTGGATCACATCATGGAGGAGCATGGGAGAGGTTGATTCGTTCTGTCAGAAAGGTCCTTAATTCTATTTTGAGGACACAAAGGCTGTGTCCAAATTCAGGGTCTGCATCCTCCTTAGGATCCTTCCTACCCGGTTGAAGGAGGAGGGATCCTCCGACGTCCGCAAAACCCGGAAGTCGGTGTTTGTGAATTTGGACAGCCTACCCTTCTTTCAGTTCCCTCCCTTACCCGTTGCTCATATCCTGTCGCCTAGCAACCGTGACAGCGCCAAGCAAAAAGTGGGAAAATGGACAAACAAAGAGTTATTCTCCTCATTTTAATTCTTTTGGAAGAAATAAAGCAATTAAATAAATTAAATACTTTCTTTGCTCGTTGTCGGAGAGTTTTTTATATCAGACTACAAGACAGTCACATCCAGGTAAGCCATTATAGCCTATTTTTATTTGTTTTTAAGTATTCTACTAATTTCTCCTACAAATTCATTGAGCCGAAGCATAAACTTTAGCTTGTTTTGTCAGAGAAACTCCTCTCCCACTCCGCTACCGCTCGCTTCGTCCGCCATTACGCTCTGCCGAAAAGAATTATGGGATAGGTAGGACGGGAAAGGATCCACCACACCCATCCTTCCAATTCGGGGAAAAGGAGGACGTATTTGTGGGCCGCATTTGAAGGATCCTACGAATTTGGACAGCCTTCGTCGCGGCGCTGTGACGTAACATCCTTCAAATGAGTACTCCGAAGGATGCAGACCCTGAATTTGGACACAGCCCAAAGTCTGGACGAGGAAGCACTCTACACAGTGCTCTGTGAAGTGGAATCAATTCTCAACAGCAGACCCATTACCAAAGAATCCACAGATCCAAACGACTTGGAAGCATTAACTCCAAATCACCTTCTGCTTCTTAAAACTAAACCATGTTTACTTCTTGGGCTGTTTCAGAAAGAGGACATGTATGCACGGCGAAGACGGAAGCAAGTCCAATACATGGCTGACCTATTTTGGAAGAGGTGGACTAAGGAGTACTTACCACAATTGCAGGAACGACAGAAATGGACAAAGATCAAGCGGAATTTCATTCGTGGGGACATCATACTTGTAGTGGATGATTCGGCGCCCTGTAACTCCTGGATCACTGGAAAGATAACCGAAGTGATTTCAGACAGAAGAGGACTCGTGAGACAAGTCTGGATCAAGACCCAAACCAACCGTATATGCAGGCCTGTAATCAAGATCTGCCTTCTGCAGGAGTCAGCTGAATCCTGATTGCGGTATTGCATAATATGACCTTTCGATTGAATTGACTGGACTATTTTTTTACTTTTTATGATGGACTATAAATAAACTTTATCTTTATTGTGCATTACCCTTGGTGTGTAATGTATATGTAATTATTACTGTGTATTAACTGTAATAATTAGGGGCTGGAATGTAAGAGCCAGGTCTAGTTCTTTTATTTTTGAACACATTTTTTATGCGGTAATTGCAGCACCTGGCAGAAGTATTAAGAATAAATAATCTGTTTCACCTGTGTGTTGGGAGAGGGGATGACGGAGGAAGTCTTATTTTTGCTGACCGCTAAAAGAACTTCTAACGCTGTTTACTGCCGTTATCATGACTTTTGGACACCATTTCGTATGCCAGTAAAAAATGTATGGAATGTATTGAATGCACAACCTTGTTTGTTTCTCGTGCAAATAAATCTATGAAACGCAGTCTTTGGATCCATGATCATTATCAGCCAGCGTGTCAGGCAAGTTTACTCTAATCAGCCTCTCGGCGAAATTTATGGTTTTCAAGATAGTCGCCTAATAATGGGGTTGCGCGATGTTGTTCCTGAGAGGCTTATAAAGGGCAGGTTTTAGTGAAGTGCTGCGGAGCTTCTGGACCGACGGTGAAAACGCATTGAGATTTTGGGCTCGGTGTTACTATTAGCCCTGCCCGGCCCTTTTAAAGCACTGGTTCGCAGTGGCCCGACAGTGGAAAAGCGGCTATTGGATGCTTTCACACTAGCACTTTTGGTGCGTTCGGTTCGTTTGGATGATGTGAACGCTGTCTTCCGACCTCGGGTGCGCAACCGTGAACCGTACCAGAGTCCGCTTAAAAAGGGTGGTCTGGGGTTCGGTTCAAGTGAACTCCGGTACGGTTCGCTGCTGATGTGAATGCAATCGTACCAAATCACGGAAGTGAACAGCTATTAATGCCATATTATTTGATAAAAATGTGTGTTTGTGTGTGTTTCACTCACTTTCCTGAGGAACGTGACTGACGCGCTGCAAGCAGAAAGCTGTATGTCTCATTTCTGTTCACCTTCAGTGTTCTTTAGAGCATTTGCAGTACATTCGTAAGACTGACATAAGTACTTTTATGTACTGACGCTTTGTAAACAAAACAAACAGTTAAAAAACGTAAATATATAAGAGTGCAGGGAGCAATCTTATGCATTTTGCCGCCTTCTCCCGCGCCGTCATTACTACGAAACGGGGGTAAACAGCTGCTTGCTTGACGCAAACAAACCGTGGTTGGGACCCAAATAAAATAATATGAACACAGTCCAGCTGAGGCAGGGGGACGGGGGAGCCATCAAACTCTGGTTCGAACCAGGCAATCGAACCAGGTGAGCTCTTTATCACACACCAATCAGAGCCTTCGATTGATAAAAGGGCCAAAGTCAGCTCATTCAGGTTTGAAACAATGTATCCAGAAAGACGTGAAGGAAGAGGTCGAGGACACCAGAGAGGAGAAGGGAGTGGAGGAAGATGAAGAGAAGGAGGTGCAGGAGGACCTAAATGCTGATAAAGGTCCTAGGTCAAGATTAAAGGCTTTCATATTTTCTGATGAGCCGAAAACGACCGCCTCAGTTTTCTCTTAATTTAAGGACAAACATTTTTGGAGAAACAAGCTGAACAAGCAGTTGTTTTAGAATATAATAATAATGAAGCAATAAATTAATCTAAATAAATAATTGTAATTAAATTAAAGGAATGAAATGAAATGAAAGTGAAATCTTTGTCTGCTTACACTGTTTTTACTTCACAGGCAAATCCAATAAGATCCAATCACTTCCAATCAACAATCCCACACCTCTGAAATGAAAAATCTGTCATTTACTCATTTGTCACTCAAAACCCGTAAGACTCTGTCCCTCCTGTAGTCCATGCAACTATACCACTTCGATGCTTTAAAGGGGTGGTTGACTTTTTTCTAGGCTTGATTGTGTTTATGGGGTGCAGTCTAACATGTTAATGATTTGTTTTTAAAATAACGCATTATTTTTCACATAATTTACCTTTATTCCACACCGCTCTCTCCTTTCTCTGATAAATGCGCTGATCATTTACTGCTTTTATGAAGCCCCTCCCTCAGAAATACACAATTGGTTAGGTGCCCCAGTGTGTTGTGATTAGCTAAACTGCCTCTAGTACGCATCTAAACGTCCCACCCCTCACCTCAGTGGCATGTGCCCCGGTTGTATTGTAAACAATGCCGTCGTCTATATTTCTTATAAATTTGAGCCAGATTGAGACACAGAGGATATTAATTAAGAGGATTGCGTAGAACCTGTGCAAGTACGGCTCTTAAAGTCGGCATGAAATCAAAAGTGACCATTCTTGTTTTTTAATGGAATACTGTAGTGTTTATTCTAAATAATTTATCCGTGCACTTCATTATTTTTTAAAAATTCATGTGGCCTCGTAATCTTTAATAAAAAAATGTTAACCTCCCCTCCCCCTCAAAATGACGCATCTTCTCTTCTGGTCACGAGTAATGGTGCAAGGGCGCAGCTAGTGATGTGAGGGGTAAACGCTGGGATAAACGACAGGGGAAAAGCTGAAGCTGATGCTTCACTTTATAGCACTGACACCAGTCATGAGGGTGTACGTTACCCTTAAACACTGAAAAGATATTAGGATATTACGACAACATTACTCTTAGGACATCGCAAACTAATTTTTTTCATGAATTTGACTTAACTTATACGCGCTCAATAATTCAGGCAGTCTCGCTCTCTCTCTCTCTCTCGCTCGCGTGCGCGCTGTTTAGGCATGTTTTGTGCCATTGATCGCCGTCGTCATCCCTAATAAATAAATCATTTATTCATGCTTGGGTGTCGGCGGTGAAGGCAGTGGCAAGAAATCCCCCACCACTAACTGCAAACTGGCATTTCAGATCTGCCTCCATTTTGTTAGTAACAACACCCCAACTTTCAACGATCCAATCAATTCTCGAAGGACAAAATCAAGTCTCGCCCTCTCATTTCAGATGCCCTTTCACTCGGATATACGTCACAGTAGAGAAGAAAAGACAAATCGCAACTTCCGTTTCATGCCGACTTTAATGGTATGTTTATTTATTGTTGTCTCATACACGCTGTTATTTGTAAATGCTACTGCTTCTGTTAGCTTTTAAAATACGGTTTTAGCATGATTAAAGCTTTAATACAGTACAGCCCCAGACCGGTCTTAAATCCCAAACAGTAAGAATTATTTAATGATTTTATTGGGTTATTTCAAATTAATTGTTATATTTAAGCATTACAACAAGCCATTTAAGCATTACAACTAGCAACATATAATAAAAAGTAGGACTATTAATATAGGCATGTGCATGAGTTTTCTGTAGTGACAGCTATGACCAATAATGTAAACAATGATCGGTCATGATTAGCCTATGTAGTGACGTTTTTGCGGACTTCAAAACTCAGTAGCAAAAGTGAGTAAGATAGAGATTTTAATTTTAGCTCATATACATACAAGTTCTACTGTAAAATAATGTTACTGTTTCTTATTGTTTTATGTTCTATGGTCCCTTATTAAGCTGTCAAATCTTTTTGCGCTGTTTACAAATGTTTTATTACCTGTTGATCTACACAAGTCTTTGAGTCATTCACATTAAATGCCTGTAGATTTGTGAGGTGTAAGAAGATTCTCTTTTCAATCAATGGTAAATTGCTTCTGGCTTCGCTACTGTTCGGACGCTCTTGCTTAATGATCCACGCTTTGCTCCCTGTTTATGTTCTTTTCTCAGATTTCAACTTCAGCAAATCAGCACAGTGCTCAAACAAAACATTTTTGGCAGAAACACTAAAAGTAAAAACTTTTCGGGCTGGAATAATTCTACAAAAAAAGAAGAGTCTTTGCCTCCCACTGCCAGCAGCTTACATTCCGGAGATGGGAAGACACAGCTGCCTACATTCAAACAATAAAAGGAGTGAACTTCATCAACAACTTGCAAGTGTCTTTTGGTCAGTACTTGTCTTTTGAATATTTAGGTATTGTGCTGAAAGGTGCTCCACGCATTCTATTTATGATTATTTACAGGCCTCCAAAATACTCTCCAGCCTTTGTTGAAGAGTTCACAGAACTTTTATCAATTATTTCCTCAAGAGTTTGACTGTTTTGCTATTGCAGGGGATTTTAATATTCACATATAATGCAGAAATCAATACTACAAAATAAATTATAATTGTTTTAAACACTTTTGACCTGATTCAGCATGTGCATGGACCCACACACAATCGTGGACACACTCTAGATTTACTCATCAGTAGGGGTCTAAACATTTCATCCATTGTCATTAAGGATGTAGCTGTAATGGAGTGACAGAAGCATGAGGCGTGCGGATCCATCTGCAGAGCTTTATTAAAAAGCGTTGTCATGAAACAAGCATGGGTCGATACACAGCAAACAGTCACAGTTGAGGCAAGACAAAGAGTAATCCTAGGACAAGCATGGGTCTTCGATCGGCGAACACTATCCAACAGGGCAAGGCAAAGAGAGATAATCCAGGTACACAATAATCCAGGCAGGGGAAAACACAATCCAAAACAGGCTTTATGGAGTATGACTACTCCATAAAGTAGAGTAGTGATATGTGCTTAGAATACTCAGTGATCTGAATGAGGAAGTCCGTGGCTTAAGTAAGGCGCGTGATAGGAATCAGCAGTGTAATCAGTGCTTTCAGCTGTGTGTGTGTGTGTGTGTGTGTGTATCATCAGTGCAATGGATGATGGGAACTGTAGTCCAGGGGGGAAATGCAACAGTGGTGTAGTGCAAGAGTCCATGTGGTGAGCGGGTGACCTCTGGTGGTGAGTGAACGGAAGTTCATAAACCGGATTTGTGACGGTAGTACTATCTGATCACTTCTGTATTTTCTTTGATATAATTGATCTCTGCTACCACTGAATCTAGATCTGTCTCTGTCAGAAAGAGATGAATTAATGAGAACACTAGTGTGCTAGTTATGAAGGCTATACGAAACATGAAATTCACTATAGCATCTATAAAGACAACCTTCATGCATTCAATGTGGAACTAGCCACAGCTATACGGACCTTCTTCTCAAACCTTATAAACAGTAACTTAACTCACACTCTTTTTGCTACTGTTGAGAGACTAACAAACCCCCCCAAGTCAGATTCCCAGTGAAATGCTCTCTGTCAGCAAATGCAATGAATTTGCTTCTTTTTCTGAGAAGATCAATAATATCAGAAAGGCGATTGGCCCATCCTCAAGTTATGCAGAGGTCAGACAGATTCGACCGCAATTCCAAAATTAAGTTACTATGTCTGTTTTTGAAGCAATTGATAGCAAAATTTTGGAAGAAATAGTATAGCACCTTAAATCGTAAACCTGCTACCTTGACACACTTCCCACATATTTTCTTCAAAAGTGTGTTTAACTGTTTAGAAGCAGATCTCTTAGAAGTGGTGAATGCCTCACTTCTTTCTGGGACTTTTAAAAATCTCTGAAAACTGCAATTGTTAAGCCCCTCCTGAAAAAGAGCAAACTTGATAACACCATATTAAGCAACTATAGACCAAAATCAAATCTTCCTTTTATAGGCAAGATTATTGAAAACATTGTTTTTAATCAGCTGAATTACTACTTAAACTTAAATGGATACCTGGAAAATGTTCATTCCAACCGCATCACAGCACAGAGACAGCGCTTAAAAAGATAATAAATGATATTTGCTTAAATTCTGATTCTGGCAAAATATCAGTGCTGGTAATACTATGTGTCAATGCTGCGTTTGACACTGTCGATCATAACATTTCTAGAGAGATTGGAAAACTGGGTCGGGCTTTGTGGGATGGTACTCAAATGGTTCAGGTCATAATTAGAAGGGAGATGTTATTATGCGAGTATAAGAGAGCATAAGTCTAAGTGGACGTCTATGACATGCAGAGTCCCACAAGGCTCAATCCTTGCACTGCTCTTGTTCAGTCTGTATATGGTCCCACTAAGTCAAACAATGAGAAAGAACCAAATTGCCTATCACAGCTATGCAGATGATGCCCAGGTTTACCTAGCCTTATCACTAAATGACTTCAGCCCCATTGACTTTGACTCCCTCTGCCAATGCATTGATGAAATTAACAGGTGGATGGAACAGTTGGAACTTTCTTCAGTAAAACAAGGAGAAAACTGAAGTCATTGCATTTGGAATCAAAGATGAAGTTCACTAGGTTAATGCATACCTTGACTCTAGGGGTCAAACAACTAAAAATCAAGTCAGAAATCTTGGGGTGATTCTGGAGACAGACCTTAGTTTCAGTAGTCATGTCAAAGCAGTAACTAAATCAGCATACTATCATCTCAAAAACATTGCAAGAATTAGATGTTTTGTTTCCAGTCAAGATTTGGAGAAACCTGTTCATGCCTTTATCACCAGCAGGGTGGACTATTGTAATGGTTTCCCAAGAAGACCATTAGACAGCTGCAGCTCATCCAGAACGCTGCTGCCAGGATTCTGACAAGAACCAGAAAATCTAAGCATATCACACCAGTCCACAGGTACTTACACTGGCTTTTAGTTTAATTTAGGATTGATTTTAAGGTACTTTTACTCGTTTATAAATCACTCAATGGCCTAGGACCTAGATACATTGCAGATATGCTCACTGAATATAAACCTAAGAGACCACTCAGATGATTAGGATTGAGTCAGTTAGAAATACCAAGGGTTCACACAAAACAAGGGAAGTCCGCTTTTAGCTATTATGCCGCCCACAGTTGGAACCAGCTTCCAGACAGATCAGATGTGCTAAAACATCAGCCACATTTAAATCTAGACTCAAAACTCATCTGTTTAGCTGCATTTACAGAATGAGCACTGTGCTACGTCTGAACTGATTGCACTGTATTTTATGTATAATCAATTTTCTATTATTAACGGTTTTAATTAACTAATTGTTTAATCATTTTAAAAGTTTTTCAATTCCTTGTTTTTATTGTTGTGATGGGCACAAATACATCAAAATGTATTTAAAATAAAAACAAAATGCTGTCTGTAAAAATGTATTTAAAATACAAATACAGTATTTTGTATTTTGAAAATACACAAAATACATTTGAAATTGGCCATCCAATGAATTAACACTATTAAGGTCTGTTTACACCAAGATAATTATAAAGGTAGCTATATTAGTGTATTCGAAGTATACAATGCAGTTGTGTCATCGGTCACTTTAAATGCACAAGCTCTTTAAAGCAGAAATGTCAGTGTTTTTATCATTCATCATTTTTTTGTGCTGTTATGGTTATAATTGTGGTGTGCTATCTTCTATTCACTTAGATTTAGGATGTACTCACACTAGGGGATCTGATCCATGCTTGAGAGCGATTGACCCCCAAAGTCCAGTTCATTTCACAAGTGTGACTGCTCTGTACCGTGTCCAGTGCGGTTCGTTTAACCATGCCCTGGCCCGCTTGTGTGATCTTTGTGTGATGATTATTTTACTTTCTTTTATGTAAAGCACTTTGAATTACCATTGTGTATGAAATGTGCGATATAATAAACTTGCCTTGCCTTGCGTAAATTGTTTTTTCTGCTAAGAGCCTCTTTTGGGAGAATGCAAAGGGAGTTTTTTTTTATTTATTTTTTTATAACTTACATAGCAGTGGATAAATGTTAATTCTTATTCTATAAGTTGACATTTCTCAGCTCAAAAATCTTAAGACTGAGATCTGGTCATTTTTGCTTTATGATGCACTATTTTGCATGACTATGAATAGATTTGTTTGAGCAATGAGGTTCTGAGCAGTAATTTGCATAAGGGAGCAGCACTTTCTTTCATGAGATTGAACAGGCATAAAGTGGCCTTTCTTTATTCATGCAATCAGTACAGTGAAGATCACATGTATACTTATTATAAGACCATATGTATCATGTACAATAACATGGTCATTTATAATGTTGCTTTAATCTAATGTTTTAGACATTTATCATTTAAAGTTTAAGACATTATAATGTAAAATCATGGCCAGTCATTTCCAAGTTTTAGACAAATGAATAAAACTATTTTATTAACAAGCTTCATATTGAATATATTAGGAAATGTTAATTGATAATAAATAATAAAATATTTCAGTATATACAAGAAATATCTCAAATATCTTTGAAATGGCATTCATATTAGCAGCAATTTTACTGGAGATGAACAGTGAGAAGCCAGCCATCTCTTGACTCTTCATTATTTGGAGACAAAAAAAAAATAATAATAAAAACTATAAAACTGTGCCATTATTTTATTATTTATTGATTGGGATTATTTATTAATATGGTTTGAGAGAGTTTTTTTTTGGGGGGGGGGGGGGGGGGGTTGTTAATGGTATATTTTGATTAATTGTGATCTATTAAAACACAAATCACAAATGTTTATCCTAACATACATCTATTTTGTGCACATATCTTGTTACGTTTATTTTAACTTGTATGTTTTTTTTTTTACCTAAACCATATTCAAATAAACATACAAATGACCATAACTCAAACTATATCTATTTCTTTATATATTCATACCTACATAACTGAACTCAAGTGCAGTGGTTCAGAGATTTGATAATAGTAAATATTGAGGTTTCATATATGGACATATATGTGTTCTCGTGTTTGTGACTGGCAAGGCTGTAGATCAGACATGCCTAAAGTCAGAGATGGGCACAAATACATCAAAATGTATTTAAAATAAAAACACAAAATGCTGTCTGTAAAAATATATTTAAATACAAATACAGTATTTTGTATTTTGAAAATACACAAAATACATTTGAAATTGGCCATTCTGTGAATTAACACTATTAAGGTCTGTTTACACCAAGATAATTATAAAAGGTAACTATATTAGTGTATTCGAAGTATACAATGCAGTTGTGTCATCGGTCACTTTAAATGCACAAGCTCTTTAAAGCAGAAATGTCAGTGTTTTTATCATTCATCATTTTTTGTGCTGTTATGGTTATAATTGTGGTGTGCTATACTATTCACTTAGATTTAGGATGTACTCACACTAGGAGATCTGATCCATGCTTGAGAGCGATTGACCCCCAAGGTTCAGTTCATTTCACAAGTGTGACTGCTCTGTACCGTGTCCAGTGCGGTTCGTTTAACCATGCCCTGGCCCGCTTGTGTGATCTCTAATCACACCGGAGCATGGAATAGTTAATTTACTATTTTTGTATGCGCTATTGTTATCATTATGACAGTGTAACAGGGTTAAAAAGAACATTTAATTTAAAGAGTAAAGATGTGTGAATTTCATAAAATAAGGATTTAGTTGTATTTGTGTTCGAAGGCTCCCCCCATGGCTGTTAATGATATTGCAGATGCAGTATTTTGTCCCTCTTCTATTTCCGTACAGCTGCAGATTTGAGTGTTGCTGCTGTGGGTATACGATTTGTCACGCTCTAACTCATTAACAAATGAATTGTGGAAATAATATGTTTTATGTGAATATTTTCGACGCAATTGAATTGACACATTTCAGCGGTTCTCAATTCCAGTCCTCAATTCCTGCAAAATATGCAGAGCGCGGGGGGGCTGAAATTGAGAACCGCTGACATATTTGAACATGAGTATATAATGTATTTGGCACTTTAACATGGTTGTTGAGGTCATTATAAATGTATTGCATTTCCTTGTGCATTCATGAGCGGGAACGAGTGCATTTCATGTGGTTATTGTGTCTGTCTTAACATTTTTGACAGTTAATTGTAATACGAGTCAAGTGAAAGTCATTTCTATTTTTCTAAACATATGTATATCTGCAGTATATTATCTTCCTTATCCAACTTGATTTGTACCAGTTTGTCTATCTAAAAGATAAATCAAAGCTGAAGAAATCCCATGTGTAAGTGTGTCCTTTCACATCCGTTACACTAGTGCCGTGACTCCTTGGATCCTTCGATCATCTCGACGCAGATCGACCGTGGTTGCTGTGTGCGGTTCAAGTTTGTCAGTAGATCAAGTCTTCGATACTCCGGATGAGGACAGTATGCATACTTACACATCGTGACTGGGACTGTACATTTAATCTTTCGCATACAGCCTACATATGGACATATGGAACATAGGTTTTTTTTTTTGACTATCGTCGTGTTCAAGATTTAATTTTTGAATAGTGAAATACCTCATAATTGATCTTGTATTTGTTCTTCCTGTTCTTTTACTATTTTTCATGCACATTTTTTTTGATTGCATAATGGCTGAAAAACACGAGTGTGACGGTGATCTGGATGTAACATGTTACAGTAACATGGGTTTCCCTAGAGGAAGGGGTACATGGTTAAATGATGGTTCAGAGGGTGGTATGTTTAGTGATCAGGTCAGCCGGGGGGGTTGAACAACCACAGTTACATGCTGACAACGGTAGGGGTATTGGGTTAAGTCAGACCCTGGGTGGTACTCCTGTTGGGTGGGTTCCTGTTGAGGGTCCATACACGTCGACCTGGCGTTGATAGGGTTGCTTTTGACCACCTCAAGGACATGGTTCGCCAGTTAGGTTTGCAGATTGGTCAGTCAATAGTTGCGAAATTAATGTTTGCTGGCTTAGTCAATGTAAATTCTGAATGTCAAACCAACTCACCCAGTTACACTCAGACACCTGCACGCACAGAACAGTGTACACATACAGTTGATGGCACCACAAGTAACCATGCACATGAAGTCAGAGCATGACATATTTAGAGGCGATGGCTCTGATAAGTATGGCATTGAAGAGTGGGTAGACAGCACAAAAGCTTGCTTATGAAAACAGATGTGCCCTGTCCAAGATTAAGCTGAGGAGATAATGAGTAGACTTGCTGGAAAAGCAAAGTTAGCCTGCGCAGTGATGCTATGCTTAACGTCAGACAGAACCTTACATTAACTGAGTTAATTTATGGTATCCTCATGCAGTATTTCAGTGAAGTGCCCTCTTGCTTGTCACTTGCAGATTTTTATGCCACTCTCCCCAGAGCTAAAGAAAATTCTGTGGACTACTTTCTGTGGAAATTCGGAGGGCGCTAAAGAAATGAATGTCAGGAAAGCAGCCGGACCTGATGGGATAACCGTCCGTGTTCTGAGGTCCTGCGCCGATCAGCTCGCTGGTTTGTTCACTTCCATCTTTAATGAGTCCCTTGCTACCTCCGTGGTTCCCACTGCATTTAAAAAATCTGTCATTATCCCTGTGCCAAAGAACAATAAACCCTCTTGCCTGAATGACTATCGCCCAGTTGCCCTCACATCTATAGTGATGAAGGTTTTTGAGAGACTTGTAAAGAGCCACATCTGCTCCTCCATGCCTGATACTTTGGACCCTCTTCAGTTTGCCTATCGCCCAAACAGATCCACTGACGATGCCATCTCTCACGTCCTCCACCCTTCCCTCACACACTTGGACAGCAACAATGGGAATTATGTAAGACTCATTGACTATAGCTCAGCTTTCAACACTATAGTCCCCATCAAGCTGACTTCTAAGCTCACAGACCTCGGCCTAAACTCCTCACTCTGTGACTGGATTCAAGACTTCCTCACCGGCAGACCTCAAGTGGGGAAAGTTGGCCAGTTCACCTCAAACTCCATCACTCTGAACGTAGGAGCCCCACAGGGCTGTATCCTGAGTCCCCTGCTCTACTCTCTCTACACGCATGACTGTGTCCTCTCACAGCTCCACATCTATTATCAAATTCGCTGATGATACTGTGGTTCTGGGCCTCATCTCCAACAACGATGAGACCGCATACTTGGATGAGGTAGAGAGACTCACATCTTGGTGCCAGGACAACTGTCTCTCTCTGAATGGGAGCAAAACTAAAGAGCTGATCATGGACTTTAGGAAGAGACAGCAGCAGCCCTACACTCCTCTTATGATCAGTGGGACCCCTGTGGAGAGGGTGAGTAGCTTCAAGTACCTCGGTGTAAACCTCTCCGAGAACCTGACTTGGACTACACGCATCCAAACACAGGTTAAGAAAGCCAGGCAAAGACTGTACCATCTGCGACAGCTGAGGAAATTCAGGGTCTCACCAGCAATCCTGAAAACTTTCTATTCAGGGACCATAGAAAGTGTATTAACTCCGTGCATCTCAGTGTGGTATGGAAACAGCTCCAATCAGGACTGCAAAGCACTACAAAGAGTTGTGCGCTTAGCTGAGCGCATCTCAGGGTCTGCTCTCCCCTCTCTGCAGGACATCTACCTCAAACGCTGCAAAAATAGAGCTGTCAAAATAATCAAGGACTCAAATCACCCTGGTAACCGACTATTCACTTTGCTTCCATCTGGTAAGCGCTTCCGTAGTCTGATGGCAAAAACTGAGAGACTTAGGAGGAGCTTCTTCCCCCAGGCGATCAGGCTCCTAAACTCTAACTCTGTGTCCTAACATCACTTGACTCCATGTAAATATCACCATATCAATAGCAATTCATAATTTTTCTCTACCTCATATTGCTGCTATTTAAATACCCTGGACAACTTTTTGCAAACTCTTTTTGCACATTCCTCTTATTACTATTTAAGTCAACAACATACTGACCTGTACATTTATATTTATCATCTTTTATTATTTTATTTTATTTTATTCTCTTATTTTTTCTACTTTTCTTTTTCTTAATATTTGTATACTTTATAATTGCACTGTCCTTGGCGCGGACCTGACCTACATTTCACTGCTGGTTATACCCTGTATAATTGTGTGTGAGACAAATAAAAATCTTGAATCTTGAATCTACTGGACTACTGAGGGACTGCAAAGGCAAGGCAAACGTTTGGATGACGTCGGAGAGGAGGTAACACGAATGTTTATCAAATTCTGTCCTGACCCAAGTTTAGCAAACGTATTCAGATGCAAGCCTATTCAAGAATGGAGTGCGAAAGAAATACAGAACAGAATTTATGATTACCAGAGGGAATTCAGGATTCTGGGAAATACTGGTGTGAATTTATGGGGCCATACAACTGCAGTGTTTAGCAGTGGACATGACATATATGATTGCTCCAAGACTGGGTCGCCTGCTGTTCAGATCCAATTATTTGGCTCTTTACCAGATGCTCAAGCATGCTGCCAGCCAGAGCCTACATCAGCGCCCAGTCAGGCACAGCATCAGCCCTCCTCCTGCTCATCTCCAGCCCCAGTAATGTCTCATTACACACAACAGGCTGAGAGTCAGTTGCTTACTCGTATGATGGAGATGATGGAGCAGCTCATGGACAGGGTGCAATTTCATGAAGTTTCCAGCCCCAGACGTGACAGCGGTGCAATTTTGTCAGAAGTGCCTGTCGAGTCTGTAATGACAGCAAGCATACCACGGTGACACACTGCATGATAGACAAACTGTGCTTTGGTTGCTTCTCGCTAGGACACAAAAGGAATGTCCTAAACATTCCTCTGCCCAGTCACAACATGAGGGAAACTAACAGACCCGTATTTGGAGGGAGGGTCATCACCATTATAACTACCAAGCTGTTGATGATTGTGAGTCTCAGAATACTTACCTTTCAGCCAAGGCAAACTCTGATAATTTAGAAGTCATTTATCAGAACATACATGTTGTGGGTGGACGTGACAGCCTCTTTTACACACCAGTGAAGATTGGTGAGGTGGTTACGCTGAATACAATGTTGGACAGAGGTTCAATGGCCTGCACTATAAATTAATCTGCTGAGATTACACTGAGATCAGCCGGTGCAGTGCATGAATGTGATGAGTTTGTTGCTGATGTCACCCTAGTAGGCTGTGGAGGGCTACGTGTGAAAACAAGATCATCATTCAATCTTACCATGGAAGTGTATGGTATAAAGATGAAAGTACCTACCCTTGTAGTGCCCGGACAACATGATGAGCTGATACTTGGGACTAATGTTATTAAACACATTCTAGGATACCTCAAATTGAGTGATGGATTTTGGCAAGCAGTGTCTAAACCAACATCTGCATACCCTGAGTGTGAAAGCTTCTTGTCAATGCTTGCGGGATTGAACCGTTGGAGAGGTGAGGAGATTCCGGAGAAGATCGGGACAGTGAGATGCAACTCTGCTGTCCTTCTCGAGGCAGGCTGTGAGTACTTGGTATGGGGGAAGTTGCCCAAATCTGCTATTGTATCTCCAGGGAGTGCAGTCATGACTGAGCCTACATCTTCTCACTCTGCTCCCAGAGGTGTCATGGTGGCTAGACTAATCACGTCTCTGTGGGGAGATGGATGGGTCCCCTTGAAACTTAACACATCAGGCAGGCCTGTGCTATTGAGAAGGAATGCAAAAATTGCAGACCTCTATCCATGCATTGCACTTGATGTTTCGATCACACTAATACTGTCAGTCCTCCGCTGGTAAACTGCTCCGCAAGTATGTCTGATGAAGCAACTGATGTGAGCGAGTGACTTAAGTCAGTTGGTCTGGACAGTCTTGACACCGACTCATGTGACATCTCAGATGCATGTAAGCAGCGGTTGGTAAACCTGATTCTGAGTTACAAAGATGTCTTTTCACGTAGCCATCTTGATTGTGGGCAAGCTAAGGGCTTCGTACACAGGATACACCTCTCAGACACCAGACCATTCAGGCTTCCATTCAGATGAGTAGCACCCAGTCAGTATTAAAAATCTGCGGCAGGCACTGACCGAAATGGAGGAGATAATTAGGCGATCTACCAGTGAGTATGCTTCTCTCGTTTCGGTCTGGAAGAAGCAGAGGTGGGTAGAGTACCCAAAAACTGTACTCAAGTAAAATTAAAAGTAATAGTCTGAATAGTTACTTGAGTAAGAGTAAAAAAGGTATTGAATAAAAAAAAACTACTCAAGTAGTTAGTTACTTTGGATCATATCATACCTGTTCACAATCAAGAAATCACTTAAATAGGACCTGCCTGACAAAGTGAAGTAGACCAAAAGATCCTCAAAAGCTACACATCATGTTGAGATCCAAAGAAATTCAGGAACAAATGAGAAAGAAAGTAAATTGAGATCTATCAGTCTGGAAAAGGTTATAAAGCCATTTCTAAAGCTTTGGGACTACAGCGAACCACAGTGAGAGCCATTATCCACAAATGGAGAAAACATGGAACAGTGGTGAACCTTCCCAGGAGTGGTCGGCCGACCAAAATTACCCCAAGGAGCGCAGCGACGACTTATCCAAGAGATCACAAAAGACCCCACAACAACATCTAAAGAACTGCAGGCCTCACAGAAAGAGACTGGGCAAAAATGGCCTGCATGGCAGAGTTCCAAGATGAAAACCACTGCTGAGCAAAAAGAACAAAGGCTCGTCTCAGTTTTGCCAGAAAACATCTTGATGATCCCCAAGACTTTTGGGAAAATACTCTGTGGACTGACGAAACAAAAGTTGAACTTTTTGGAAGGTGTGTGCCCCATTACATCTGGCGTAAAAGTAACAGCATTTCAGAAAAAGAACATCATACCAACAGTAAAATATGGTGGTGGTAGTTTGATGGTCTGGGACTGTTTTGCTGCTTCAGGACCTGAAAGACTTGCTGTGTTAAATGGAACCATGAATTCAGCTGTCTACCAAAAATCCCTGAAGGACAATGTCCGGCCATCTGTTCGTGATCTCAAGCTGATGCGAACTTGGGTTCTGCAGCAGGGCAATGATCCAAAACACACCAGCAAATCCACCTCTGAATGGCTGAAGAAAAACAAAATGAAGACTTTGGAGTGGCCTAGTCAAAGTACTGACCTGAATCCTATTGAGATGCTGTGGCATGACCTTAAAAAGGCGGTTCATGCTCGAAAACCCTCCAATGTGGCTGAAATACAACAATTCTGCCAAGATGAGTTGTCCAAAATTCCTCCACAGCGCTGTAACAGACTCATTTGCAAGTTATCACAAACGCTTGATTGCAGTTGTTGCTGCAAAGGATGGCCCAACCAGTTATTAGGTTTAGGGGGCAAGCACTTTTTCACACAGGGCCATGTGGGTTTGGATTTTGTTTTCCTTCATAATAAAAAACCTCATTCAAAAACTGAATGTTGTGTTTACTTGTTATCTTTGATTAATATTTAAATTTGTTTGATGATCTGAAACATTAAAGTTTGACAAACATGCAAAAAAATAAAAGCAAAATCAGGAAGGGGGCCAACACTTTCACACCACTGTATTTAGATAAAATTTACACACACACACACGTTCAAAATACTTTGTTTTTTTTTTTTATGTCATTTATTTCAGTGATGCAGATCAGAATTTTTAATCAGCCTGATTTATCATCAATGCTGTTCTTTTTTAGTATTCTATTCATAAAATAATCCAGGTTCCAAAAAATAATTAAGCAGCAAAACTGTTTCCTGTTGAAAAAAATAGCATATGCTGGTTAGGTATGTTTTGAAGCATGGGATGCTGGTTTAAGATGATTTAAGATGGTCTTTTGCTGGTTTATGCTGGTCCTTAGCTGGTTTAAGCTGGTCATGTGCTGGTCCGACCACCACATGGCCAGCTAAGGGCCATCTTAAACCAGCAAAGGACCAGCATAAACTAGCATCCCAGCTTCAAAACATACCCAACCAGCATATTCTGTTTTTTCAACAACACTGGTAATAAATCAGTATATTTGAATGATTTCTGAAGGATCATATGACTCTGAAAACTGGAGTAACAGCTGATACAATTTCTGATTTGCGTCACTGAATTAAATTAAATTATATTTTATAGTATATTAATTATGTATTATAAATGTATATATGTACATAACCTCTGACACGGAGAAGAGTGAAAACTTCTCACATGACTTCTCACAATGCTGTCTATTCTGCAAAATGTAAACAAATAGTATTTAATGTGTAAGGTACGAACAACAAACTGGTAATGTCATAGTGGTATCATCTACTGTAATCGACTCTATACCTGTGGAACCGACAGCACACGCGGTGTTCATCTAATAAAGATCTTCATAGCTAGCAAACCATAGCCTTTGCAGATTTGCTTTCAATTGACTGTAGATCCAAAGCCATGTCTTCAACGCTCTTGATGTTCTTAAACTTTGTTACAACTCTGAGTGAGAACCGCTTCAGACAACTCCGCGCGTGCCGCAGTGAACTGAACGAATCATTCAAACTGATTCGCGAACCGATTCACTTGTTTGCCAACTGGTTTGATCAAGTCTTCGAACAGAATTGACTCAAAAGAATTAATCATTCACGAATGGGCATCACTCATTGTCCAGAGAAAAGTAGACGGCGCGTTTGGAATAAACTGAAAGATTTTTAACTTGTATTGCATTAAGATAAAGTAACGAGAGGAGCGTCGCCCACAGTAACTAAGTAAAAGTACAGTTTTTTTCACTAAAAATGTACTTGAGTAAGAGTAAAAGAACCCATTTTTAAATATACTCTAAAAGTATTAGTTACCCAAAAAATGTACTCAAGTAAATGTAATGAAGTAAATGTAACTCGTTACTACCCACCTCTGGGAAGAAGAATGGGAACTTGCGTGTATGTACAGACTTCCGCTGGTTGAACAGGAGAACACGGACATCCTCTTCCGCATCAGGCAGATTGTTTAGCAGCACTGGGCGGACACGCTTTATTCAGCACAATGAATCTGACGTCCGAATTCTATAACATGCCGCTGCATGAAGACGACCGCAAGTTTACCGCTTTTATAACGCCCATGGGTCTTTTTGAGTACAATCGTTTACCTCAGGGCCTCTGCAACAGTCTTGGCAGCTTCATGCGTATGATGAACAGCATATTCGGTGACAAAAATTCTCAGTCTCCTGTGTTATCTGGATGACTTGATTGCCTTCGGTCCAGATGAGAAAACCGCACTTGATCATTTGGAAATGGTGTTTGGCAGGCTCCGCACTTACAATCTTAAGCTGGCTCCAAAAAAATGTCACCTTATGAGAAAATCGGTGAAGTTCCTTTGGCATATAATTGATCAGACAGGTGTTTCAAGCAAAGTTGCAGCATCTCTAGGATGAGCAGTTCGGATTTGATGGAGCTAGATGGAGTTACTCCTTCTCAGAAGAAAATAAGATCATTCCAGGGAATGGTGAATTACTACCAGCAAATCATTTCAAACTATTCAGCTGTAGCGAAGCCTCTTTTTAGTCTTCTGAAGGGCCAGAAGGCAAGAGCAAAAAAATCTGGGGAAGCAGGGTCATGTTCACCAGAATAGTCAAGTCAATATTATTTGTATAGCGCTTTTAACAATGCGAATATGTCAGCTTTACAGTATTTAGACGGGGGAAATAGTTTGTCGAAATAGTGTCATTCTCCTCTGGCCAGACAAAATCAGCAGTTTAAATATAGGCTAAAGCAGAATCAGATTGTGCAAAGGACTCATCTGGTTCCTGTGGTCTTGTCCCGATGGCGGTCTTGGAGACAGGGTCTTCACTGGTGATCAGTCTCTGGGGCTCATCTAGATGTCCTGGCTGTAGAGGTCATCTCTAGGTGCTGATCCACCATGTGATATGGATACAGTCTGGATCTGTAAGGGAACTGTTGTGTGTGTGTCATGTGTTCCTGCCTCTTGTGCCCATATTTGGTTTGTTTCCTGTCCTTGTCTGATGTAATTAGTAGTTTATCCTTGTCCAGCCGTGTCTGTTAATTTACCTGTGTATTTATAGTCCTGTCTGTGTAGTGCCATTTTGTCTGGTCTACTCGTTACTCCCCGGTGTTCCTGTCTCTGTAAGCCTTTCCTTGCAGTGTTGTCTTCAGTAAAATATGTTATTTGAGTTTACATCCTCGTATGCGTGTTCCTTGTTCCTCCCTGCTGTGTGCACCGTGACAGGATCTGGGTGGCTACGGTGACCTTGGAATAAGAAAGAAACGGACTAATATTAGCATAGATGCCGTTCTTCTAACAATGTAACAAGTACATCGGGTGTTTTGGGAAGTGTTCCCGGTTCTGGTTGACCTAATTAATGCAGCCTAACAATCCTTTAACGGATTTGAATTATAGAAATGCGATAGTGTGTATTATGTGTAAGCCAGGTTAAAGAGATGGGTCTTTAATCTAGATTTAAACTGACAGAGTGTCTGCTTCCCGAACAGTGTTAGGTAGATTGTTCCAGAGTTTGGGCGCTAAATAGGAAAAGTATCTCCCGCCCGCAGTTGATTTTGATATTCTAGGTATTATCAAATGGCCAGAGTTTTGAGATCGCAGCGGATGTGAAGGACTATAAAGAGCTCACTCAAATACTGAGGTGCCAAACCATTCAGGGCTTTATAGGTAATTAGCAAGATCTTACAAATGTATACAATGTTTAATAGGGAGCCAGTGCAGTGTTGACAAAACCAGCTGGAGTTTATTAAACGTGCAGAGCAACCACCCAATAAAGCATTACAATAATCTAGCCTCGAGGTCATGAATGCATGTTTCTGCATTTGACATTTGACATGGTCGTAATTTAGATATATTTTTAAGATAGAAAAATGCAGTTTTACAAATGCTAGAAACACGTTTTTTGAAGGAAAGTTTGCTATCAAAAAGTACGCCTAGTTTCCTAACTGATGACGAAGAATTTACAAAGCAGCCATCAAATATTAGGCAGTGATCTAGGTTATTAAATGCAAATTTTTTTGGTCCAATCAACACCTCTGTTTTTTCAGAATTTAGCAGTAAGAAATTGCTAGTCACCCAGTTTTTGATATCAACTATACATTCCATTTTGCAAATTGGTAAGTTTCATCAGGTCGCGAAGAAATATAGAGCTGGGTATCATTAGCATAACAGTGAAAGCTGTTAGACATATAATGATATCTCCCAAGGGTAACATGTAAAGCGTGAAAAGTAAGGGGCCAAGTACTGAGCCTTGAGGTACTCCATACTGCACTTGTAATTGGTATGATGCCTCTTCATTTACTGCCACAAACTGATGGCGGTCAGACAAGTACGATTTGAACCATGCCAGTGCACTTCCTCTAATGCCAACATCATTTTCTAGTCTATTTAAAAGAATGTTGTGGTCGAACGTGTCAAACACTGTGCTAAGATCCAGTAGTACTAATAGACAGATTCAACCATGATCAGATAATAAAAGCAGGCCATTTGTAACTCTAATGAGAGCAGTCTCAGTACTATGATATGGTCTAAAACCTGACTGGAAATCCTCACGTATATAATTTTTCTCTAGGAACATAGAACATATCTAAGGAACATAGTTGTGATGATACTACCTTTTCTAATATCTTTGACAGAAAAGGGAGATTCGAGATTGGTCTGTAATTAATTAATTCTTTGGGGTCAAGTTGTGTTTTTTTTAATGAGAGGCTTAATGACAGCCAGTTTGAAGGTTTTTGGGACATATCCTAATGACATTGAGTTAATAATATTCAGAAGAGGGTCTGTTACTTCTAGAAACACTTCTTTTAGGAGCTTAGATGGAACAGGGTCTAAAATACAGGTTGTTGGTTTAGATTTAATAAGTTTACACAATTCTTCCTTTCCAATAGAAGAGAATGAGTGGAATTGTTCCTCAGGGGATCTATAGTGCACATCTGATGCAATACTGTGGCTGACAGCAGCATTGTTAAATCAAGTCAAGTTGAGCTTTATTGTCATTCCGCTACATGTGGGGACATACAGTGGAATAAAATGTCGTGCCTCGCAGGACCACGGTGCTACATAAATACAGAGACATACAACGAGGAATTTACTGACAGATTTAACTATAAGTATACTAATATAATTATTTACCCTATACAAACTAAAAAAATAGAAGATAAAAAATACAAACTATACGAATGCTTCACAAATACTGTACATGTGCAAAGAGACATTTTGAGTCAAGCAGTTGGTTGGGGAACAGTGCAGGATGATTTGTAGTGCATGAGCATGTAAACATACATATATTGCTGAGTCTTTTGTGGGATTGTGTACACGCAGCAGTGTGTGTAAAGTGTCTAGTGCACATAGAGGAGAGTGTTACTACAGGTGGTTTGTACAGGCCCACTCACCTGTGAGTAGCACACTTCGAATTGCACCAAAAAAAGTTCCATACAGTTTTTTTCTTTGGTTTGGTAAGGTTGGGGGGGGGTAGTCCATGTTTCAGGAGGTAGGGGTTTGCATTGGGTTTCAGAGAGGGGCGGGGTTATTTGAGTTCAGGGCTCTCACAGCTTGGGGGAAAACGCTGTTGAGCAGTCTGGCGGAGCAGGCTCTGATGCTCCGGTACCGTCTTCCTGATGGTAGGAGCTGGAAGAGACTGTGGAGTATTGCTGGAGCATCGTGTAAGGAAAATGTCCAGGATGGAGGGGAGAGGGGCACCGATGATCTTTGCAGCTGTGTTCACTGTCCGCTGGAGGGTCTTACGGTCAGCAGCACTGCAGTTCCCGTACCAGACAGTGATGCAGCTGGTCAGCACACTCTCAATGGTGCCTCTGTAGAATGAGGTGAGGATGGGTGGAGGGAGACTTGCACTTTTCAGCCGGCGGAGAAAGTGTAGGTGCTGTTGTACCTTTTTGAAGAGTGACATGGTGTTGGTGGTCCAAGTGAGATCCTCTGTGATGTGCACCCCCAGGAATTTAGTGCTGCTGACTCTCCACAGTCGAGCTTGTTGATGGTCAGTTGGGGGGTGGTCAACGGAGTTTCTTCTGAAGTCCATCACAACCTCCTTTGTCTTCTCCACATTGAGGGACAGATTGTTGGTGCCACACCATTCAGCCAGCTGTGCCACTTCCTCTCTGTAGTGCGTTTCATCGTTGTTGCTGATGAGACCTACCACTGTTGTGTCATCAGCAAACTTGATGATGTGGTTGGAGCTGAACTTGGCAGTGCAGTCGTGGGTCAGCAGTGTGAAAAGCAGCGGGCTGAGCACACAGCCTTGTGGGGCCCCTGTGCTCAGTGTGGTAGAGCTCGAGGTGTTGTGGCCGACACGGACTGACTGAGGTCTTCCGGTTAGAAAGTCCAGGATCCAATTACACAGGGAATTGTTAAGGCCCAGCAGGTTTAGTTTTTTGAGCTGTTGTGGGATTGTGTTGAATGCCGAGCTGAAGTCAATGAACAGCATTCTAACATAGGAGTCTTTATTTTCTAGGTGGGTAAGAGCCAGGTGGAGGGTGGAGGAAATTGTATCGTTCGTAGAGCGGTTTGGACGGTATGCAAACTGGAGCGGTTCGAGTGTGTTGGGGAGGCTGGTTTTGATGTGCATGACTAGCCTCTCAAAGCACTTCATCAAGATTGGAGTCGGTGCTATGGGACGGTAGTCATTGAGACAGGTGATTTCTTTGGTACCGGTATGATTGTTGTGTATTTGAGACCTGTGGGGACGACTGCCTGGCTCAGCGAGGTGTTGAAGATATCTGTTAGGACATCTGTCAGCTGTGCAGCACAGTCTCTCAGAACACGGCCAGGTATGTTGTCAGGACCCGCAGCCTTGCGTGGGTTAATCCTAGATAGGGTCTTCCTTACGTCGGCTGGAGACAGACAGAGCGCCTGGTCGTTGGGAGGTGTGGGCAGTTTTTGTGCAGGTGTCATTCTGCATTTCAAACCGTGAAAAGTGGTTGAGTGCATCGGGGAGGGATGGGTCCTCATCACAGGCCTGTGGCGGGGGCTTGTAGTCAGTGATGGTCTGAATGGCTTGCCACAGGCTCCATGCGTCTCTGCTGTCTGTGAAGTGGTTGTTGATTTTTTTGAGCATATGACCGTTTTGCATTTGATGCCACAGGACAGACTGGATCTTGCTGTTTTGAGGGCTGCTTTATCTCCTGATCTGAATGCTTCATCTCTGGTCTTTAGCAGCCCACGAACCTCTGCTGTCATCCATGGCTTCTGGTTTGCACATGTGGTGATGGTCTTGGTGACTGTCATATCATCAGTGCAATTTGTGATGTAAGCAGTCACAGTTTCAGTATACTCATGCAGGTCTGTGTGGTTGTTGTAGGTGGCTGCCTCTTTAAACATGTTCCAGTCTGTGTCCTGGAAGCAGTCCTGCAGTGCTGAGGTGGCATTGTCTGGCCATACTGTGATCTGCTTTTGAACCGGTTTGGCGAGTTTGAGAAGGGGTCTATATGCTGGGATTAGCATAACAGTGATGTGGTCCGAGTACCCGAGGTGGGGGCGGGGTACAGACTTGTAAGAGTTTTTACTGTTGTGTAAACAAAATCCAGTGTGTTGTTTCCCCTTGTTGCAAAGTTCACATGTTGGTAGAACTTTGGCAAAACTGTCTTTAAGTTTGCGTGGTTGAAGTCACCGGCTATGATGAAAAAGCCGTCGGGTTTTTTGATTGTTGCTCACTGATGGCGCTGTACAGTTCACGAAGCGCGTCCTTAGCATTTGCACACGGGGGTATGGAGACCGCAACAATAACACCGGGAAAGCCAATTAGTCACCAGAAGAGACGGACGACAGCTCGCGTAAGTGTTTTGAATAACTTGGTTGCAGTTCTGTTGTTTAAATAATTTACTTGCTACTAGGAAGGAATAGTTCGTTTCCTACCCATTTCTACTCTGCATTTTCGTTGTTTTCTGTTAATTGCACTTACTGGAAATTAGAATAATTTGCGCCTCAGCTGAGAACGAGCCTGTGTGATTGTGCAAAGTGTTAGTTTCGTCTTGAGCTATTAGCAGTCCTACCTTATTGGCTGGGCTGATCAGAAGCTGGCAACAGCTGTTTTCACTCTAGTTTCTTAGACTATTTATTTGATGTCAGAGCGGGAAGCGTTCAGCCTCCTCGTGTGAAGACCAACGAGTGTAAAGACAGACGACTTTCCTGCGCGACTTTGACCGAGCAACGACACCGAGCGCACATTTAAGTATCCTTTATATCTTCCCTCACGCCTTCCTATCCTCTATCATGTGTTTCCAAACCATTCCGGTTCTCTCTCTACCTCGCTCTAAAAATACACGCAGAAGGTCACGTAACCCTGCTAAACTGCGCACTCTCTCTACATCTTCCACTGCACCCCTTTCTTTCTCTGTAGGTCTTTGGAATTGCCAGTCAGCTGTCAACAAAGCCGACTTCATTTCTGCATTTTCCTTACATTCCACACTCAGCATCCTGGGCTTGACTGAGACCTGGATCCGTCCAGAAGACACGGCAACCCCAGCTGCTCTCTCTCACAATTTCTCTTTCGCTCACACCCCTAGGCAAGTTGGCCGGGGTGGGGGCACTGGTTTGCTCATTTCTAACAATTGGAAATACGCTACCCACTCTCCCCTAGGCAATCTCAACTCATTTGAATCGCATGCTGTTACTGTGACAGCTCCTATAAGACTCCAGATTGTGGTAATCTATCGTCCGCCGGGCCAAATACCACCAACCTTCCTAGACGAGCTGGACGGACTGCTATCGTCTTTCATGGACGATGGCACTCCACTCTTAGTCTTCAGCGATTTCAACATTCACCTAGACAGGCCTTATGCTACAGACTTCCAGTCACTCCTAGCTTCATTTGACCTCAAACGCCTCACCACTACTAGCACGCACAGATCAGGTAACCAACTCGACTTAATTTACACACGCAATTGTTCTACAGATAACATTCTGGTACAACCACTCCATATCTCTGACCATTTCTTCATTACATTTATTTTACATGTTGCTACCCAGGTGCCACCATCTCCCTTACCGGTTACTTTCAGACGCAACCTACGCTCCCTTTCCCCCTCCCTTCTTTCCTCTGCAGTATCCTCCTCTCTTCCCTCGTCTACCCATTTCTCATCTCTAGATGTAAATGCAGCCACTGACACTTTATGCTCTACCTTAACCTCTTGTCTAGACTACATCTGTCCTCTCTCCTCTAGGCCAGCACGGGCTGCTCCTTATAACCCCTGGTTATCCGATGTTCTTCGAGAGAATCGGACCAAACTCAGAGCGGCAGACAGAAAATGGCGCAAATCAAACGATCCGTCGGACCAGAGTAGGTATCAGTCTTTGCTTTCATCTTTCTCTACTGAAGTCCACACTGCCAAATCCTCACATTTCCACAACAAGATCACCAGCGCTCCAGACATGCGTAATCTCTTCAGAACATTTAATTCTCTCCTCTGTCCCCCTCCTCCACCTCCCACCACTTTGATAACCGCTGATGACTTTGCCTCTTTTTTCACAGACAAAACTAGAACAATCAGCAACCAGTTCTCAACTCCACAGGACCTCCAATCAACCACATCCACCGCTCTAGCTCCCATCTTCTCCTTCTGTCCCCTCACCAAGGCAGAAGTATCCAAACTTCTCCTCTCCAGCCATCCTACAACATGTCCTCTCAACCCGCTCCCCTCACACCTTCTCCAAACAATCTCTCCCACACTCTTACCGGCACTCACACACATTATCAACACATCTCTCCTCACAGGCATCTTCCCCACAGCATTCAAGCAGGCTCGGTTAACCCCACTGATCAAAAAACCTACATTAAATGCTTCTCTTTTAGATAACTACAGACTTGTCTCTCTCCTTCCATTCATAGGGAAAACACTCGAATGAGTTGTCTTCAACCAGCTCTCGCGGTTTCTTTCACAGTACAACAAGCTGGATGCTAAACAGTCAGGTTTCAGGAGTGGCCATTCAACAGAGACTGCGCTACTCTCAGTCACTGAAGCCCTGCGAACTGCAAAGGCTGATTCCAAATCGTCAGTCCTCATTCTGCTGGATCTCTCTGCTGCTTTTGACACTGTCAATCATCAGATTCTCCTGTCTACACTCTCATCACTGGGCATCACTGGGATTCCACTTCGCTGGCTTGAATCCCATCTCACCGGTAGATCCTTCAGGGTGACCTGGGGAGGGGAGGTATCCAAACCACATCAACTGGTCACTGGAGTTCCTCAGGGATCGGTTCTTGGACCCCTCCTCTTCTCCACATACACTACATCGCTGGGTCCCATCATACATGCACATGGCTTCTCCTATCACTGCTACGCCGATGACACACAGCTCTATCTCTCTTTTCAACCAGATGACCCAACGGTAGCTGCACGGATCTCAGGCTGCCTGGCGGACATCTCGGCATGGATGAAAGAACATCACCTACAGCTCAACCTGGCAAAGACGGAACTTCTGGTCTTCCCTGCCACTCCGACTCTACGGCATGACTTCACGATTCAGTTCGGCTCAATGATTACCCCATCAACTTCGGTCAGAAATCTTGGTGTAATCTTTGATGACCAGCTGACCTTCAAAGAGCACATTGCAAAGACTGCTCGTTCCTGCAGGTTTGCACTACACAACATCAGAAAGATCAGGCCCTTTCTGACAGAGCATGCTGCGCAACTTCTTGTCCAGGCCCTTGTTGTTTCTAGACTGGACTACTGCAATGCTCTTCTGGCTGGTCTGCCATCAAACGCAATCAAACCTCTACAAATGATTCAGAATGCAGCGGCACAACTGATCTTCAATGAGCCCAAAAGAGCGCATGTTACACCTCTCTTCATCTCCTTGCACTGGCTACCAGTGGCAGCTCACATCCAGTTCGAGTCACTGATGCTTACGTACAGAACTACCACAGGCTCTGCACCCTCCTACTTCCACTCACTATTACGAACCTACATCCCCTCCAGAAGTTTGAGATCTGCTAGTGAGCGATGCCTTGTGGTACCTTCACAGAGAGGCTCAAAATCACTCTCCAGAACATTTTCGTTCACCATTCCTGGCTGGTGGAATAATCTTCCCACCCCTATACGGAACGCCGCTTGGATAAAAAGCGTCTGCCAAATGACTAAATGTAAAAGTAAAATGTAACAATGACGTGAACTCCCGCGGCAGATAGAACGGTCGACACTTCACAAACTCCACCAGCGATGAACAGTGTTTTGGTAATACCACAGCATTGTTACACCAGTCTTTGTTGATATACACACACAAGCCACCTCCGCGGGTCTTACCAGACAGTGATGAATCTCTATCCGCTTGGAAGTTGGTTAGCCCGTGCAGCTGAATGGCGGAGTCCGGGATGTTGTCGTTTAGCCATGTTTCAGTGAAAACAAACACTCAACAATCCCTTGTCTCATGCGGTGTAGACCGACTGAGTTGAATTAAGTCCAGTTTGTTTTCCAGAGAGCGAACGTTTGAGAGCATGAGTGTTGGAAGAGCCGGTCTTGTGGGGTTAGGTCTTAGCCTAGCTCGTATAACCTCCGCGCTTCAGTCCTCTCTCACACCGCTTGCGACGCTGCCTTGTGGGGGTAGCGTCAGTAGGCGAGGCCGCAGTCTCGAGGTTCGGCTCCAGCAGTAAACAAAGGCCTCGTAGCTTCTCAGTGGCCGCCGGCGAGAGTTGATGTTCGTATGCGTTGCTGATATCCAAAAGACTTTGGCGATCATAGAGGAGTTCTGGGGTGATTTCCTTGCGAGTTAGCGGTAAACTGACACTATTTGGAGATGAACAGACGACATTAAAAAGACATAAAAGCACCGTCTTTGGGACCCGGAGCAGCCGCTGCGTCTGATCGCGCCGCCATCTTAGTTCTAAACTAATTGCAATTGTATCTCTAATGGTTTCGAGCTTTGAAGTAAAGTAGTTCATAAAGTCATTACTACTCTGCTGCTGGGTAATGTCTGCACCTGCTGATGTTATATTTTTTATTAAATTTAGCCACTGTATTAAATAGAATATTAGAATAGAAAGCTGAAGCCCAGTGACTGGACAGAAGTGCAGGACCAGGCTGTCGAGAGGTTGAAAAGATTATTGGTCGAGAGCGTTGTCCTTGCCCATGCAGATTTTAATCACCCTTTTGTACTGGCAACGGATGCATCCTTAGATGGTATTGGAGCTGTGCTCTCACAGGTCCCAGAGGGGGAGACAAAAGCCAGGCCTGTAGCCTTCGCCAGCAAGTCCCTTTCTTGGTCGCAGCAAAATTATCCAGCACATTGTTTGGAGTTTTTGGCCTTGAAATGGTCAATGTGTGATAAGTTCAGTCATTGGCTCAAAGGCCATGAATTCACTGTCTTGACTGACAATAATCCCTTGGCCCATATACTACTAACAAAACCCAAACTTGATTGCTGCGAACAACGCTGGGTGGCTAAGCTGGCGAGCTACAACTTTAACATCAAGTATGTGCCTGGTCCCCAAAACACCATTGCGGATGCCCTAAGCCAGGTTCCTTTTGTCAAAACTGATGTCACGCAGAGACTGCTCAAAGAGCCATATGGAGCACTTCTAGCTGATTCCAAAGGAATGTCAACAGATTCAGTGCGGGATGCCTTCAGACTTTCAAGTGATTCGGATAGAAGTCAGTCATATAAACACAACATCCAACAAATTAGCAAATCAATGATGATCCCGAGTGTGGAGGTCTCTACCACATTGGATTCGCATGCCAAGTGGAATCTTGTCTCTCATCGATCACCTACCTCAAGTGATGTCTGGAGGACAGGACACGCTGCCGGCATATACGGAAAACAATTCAGCGATAGGCACCTGTTTTGTATTATGTCAAACGCCAACGTAGACCCTCAAGAAGAGAAAGGACAAAGGAATCAATGGTTGTCATTCGATATCTGAAGCACTGGGAGAAACTAGTTGTCAGAAATGGTGTGTTGTACAGAGTGTCACGTGACCAACTATCAAAAATTAAACGTCATCAGTTTGTTGTCCCAGAGTCTCTGGTAAACATGATTCTCAGTCTCGGACTATTAGCCTTGCAAGGCAGCGTTTCTTTTGGCTGAACATGGATCAAAACGTAAAAGACTGTGCGCATAGATGTTACCGCTGTACTGTGAGCAAAACTACTGATCCTTCTGGGAGAGCCCCTTTGGAAAACATTTCAACAAGTAGACCATTAGAGCTTGTCTGCATAGACTTCTGGTCAGCAGAAGATTCCAGAAACAAGTCTGTTGACGTCTTGGTAGTGACTGATCATTTCACAAAACTGGCACAAGCTTTTGTGTGTAGAGACCAGTCCGCCAAACAAGTTGCCAGGGTCCTACGGGATAGGTTCTTTTGTGTCTATGGCCTTCCAGAACGGATTCATAGTGACCAAGGACAATGTTTTGAAAGCAAGTTGATTCGTGAGCTCCTAAGGGTTTCTGGGGTGAACAAAATCACGCACAACGCCGTACCACCCAATTGGTAACGGGAGTGTAGAACGCTTTAACTGAACCCTTGGAAATATGATCTGAGTTTTGTCCCCAGATGTGAAAAGAGATTGGCCTAGACTGTTACAGGCGCTTTCATTTCTGTACAACTGCACTATCAATGAAATGACAGGTTATGCTCCCTTTTATCTGTGTTTGGCCGTGTGCCTAGTCTGCCCATTGATATTCTTTTTCGTTCAGTTTTGAATGATCCTGCTGTAACAAGCTGTGATACGTTTGTGACCACTCTGGTCAAAGATTTGAAAGAAGCATCCCTGATCGCACAAGAGCATGCTACAAAAGAGCAAAAAAGACATGCAGAGTTGTACAACCGAAGAGTGAAAGGATTGGTCATCGAAATAGGTGATCAAGTGCTCCTGGCGAACAAAACAAAAAGGGGCAAAAAGAAAAAAAACAAAAAAAAGCTGACAGGTGGGAGTTGACAGTTTATTATACTGTTGTGGATCGTAAACCAGTCACTCACACTTACAGGATCCGTAATCCATCTACTGGTCAGGAAAAAGTGCTTCATCGAAACCTGTTGATTTTCGTAAATTTCCTACCAGTGAATGTGGAGAATCCCCTGTCTGATCAGCTTTCTGTCATATCCAACTCTTGTCAGAGGTCACCTTCAGTCCTTTCCTTGAGTGTGGTGGAGGATGAATCTTTGGGAAGGAAGGTAGAAGTGTCTGAGCTTGAAGAGGATAGTTACAGTAGCACCTTTTTATCTTCCACCCCTTGTTTCTGGAAAACCATAGAAGATATCGGTCATGTGACCACAATTTTGAAAAGCCATCCATTTTACTCATCCTCCAAAGAAGAGACACATGGCATGAGAGGCAAGCACATTTTAGCTCAAAAAACAGTTTTTTTCCTTTCAAAGTAAAATTTCTATGATCAAGGTTTTTTCGTTGTAGTGTCTGAACAATTATAGACAAGTTTGAAAACATTTCACACGTTTTAGTGCTTTAGCAAGCTACACAATGAGTCTATACAGTTAGCATGATGTTAGCTTTTAACTGCTAGATCACTCTAGTTTTTCAAACTTGTGGGTCTGGGGTGATTGTGCCAAAGGGCCTGGGTTAAGTTGTGCCAGTGGCACAACTCACCCTCACTTATGATTATTTTCAACATATTAATTTGTAATTGTACTCTTACATTTTAGCACTTAAACTATGTGACATTCTTAATTTTAGACCAAAACCCATCATGCCACGCACCTATAAACAGAAGACAGACAGGGCTTCAACTCCTCTTGTGGAGTTGGACAGAGCAGTGAAAGAGGTGCAACAGGGAAAGACCATACGTCAGGTGGCAAGTGAGATGAAGATCTGCAGGATGACCTTGAAAAGATTCATGGAGAAGAAAAAGATAGGAGTAGTAACAAAGACAAGGTATAAGAGAACAGGACTTGCCAACCAAGTCTTCAAAGAAAACATGGAGACAGAGCTGGCAGACCATATAAAGGCATTAGCAGCAATGTTTCACGGCATAAGTGCCATGAAATGCTGTGAGCTGGCTTTTGAGCATGCACAAAGAAATGGCATTGATATCCCTGCCAGCTGGATCAGAGAGAAAAAAGCAGGTTAGGTTAAGTGTGCGTTTATTAAGGAAAAGTTATAGGGAACATTGATAATTATTTTCCCAGGACATGCTCATTATCAGTTATCACCATGCACATCCTACAGAGAAGCAAAATTGGGTACTTATTTAGAGCATATAGTTGTACCTTATGTAAAATCTGAATGTAAACTGAAATGGTTCAATAAGGGATAAATAAAGAGATACCCTTTATGCTAATAAACTATTAACCTTTTCTAGGACCTGATTGGTTCACAGTCTTTAAAGCACGCCACCACTTGTCATGCCACACTCCTGAAGCAACCTCTCTTGGAAGAGCTACTGCCTTTAATAGACACAACGTGGGGGAGTTCTTTGATAACCTCTTTAAAAGTGATGGACAGGTAATCAATCAATCATCGGATCACATTCTCTCACACACACACACACGGCAGCCAGGGAAGGAAAGAGGCACATCTCTATAGGGTCTTCTGCCCGGAGTAGCAGAATTGACATTTACACACATAAACACCTCCATAATCTCATTCCAGGTATAACTTCCCTCCACACATGATGTACAACATGGACGAAACTGGTGTGACTACAGTGCAGACAGCCAAGCAGATTGTCACAGAGAAAGGGAAGAAACAAGTGGGTTCAGTTACATCAGCTGAAAGAGGAGAGCTCGTCACTGTGGCCTGTGCGGTAAAGCGCACACGTCCTGGTGGAACCGTATCGATTTACGAGGTCACAGAACTTTTGAAGCAAGCGTTTGTCTGCAATGACCCCCACAAACATCACATTAGGTTTCAGAGCTACAGGCATATACCCATACAACAGGGATATCTTCCCAGATGAAGATTATGCCCCATCAATGGTAACAGACAGGCCAAACCCAGAAGAGCCCTCCACCAGTGCTTCTGCTGACCCACCTGGACCATCACATGAGGAGCAAACCCATGCCACAGGTCTTGAAGCAGGTCCAGACCCAGGGGAGCCACCTGCCACTCTTCTGGAACCAAATCCTGAGCACTCATCAAGTGATGAAACTGGTTCTGGTGCCCATGGGAGTTGTGTCTCCAAATGTCATACTTCCCTTGCCAAAAGCCACAGCAAGAAGGCCCAGAATGATGAGAAAGAAAGTAAAAACAAGAATCGTGACCGACACACCTGAGAAGATGGAGCTGGAGAAGGCACACAAAGAAAAACAAGATAAAAAGGCTGAAAAGGAAAAGAAAAAGAATGAAAAGGCAGAAGAAATGAGATCTGAAAGGCTCAAATCAAACCAAAATCAAAGGTTGTGCACAGTAGCTCAGAAGAAAGAACCTTGGGCCTTCCACTTGATGACACCACTGACGATGAAGCAGAAGATGACCTGGAGAACACACACAGAGAAAATAAAAGGGCTGAAAAACAGAAAATGAATGAAAATAAGAAGAGAGGGGCTCTGAAAGGGTCCAAACCAACCAAACCCAAAAGGAAAGTGACTGTCTACAGTAGCTCAGAAGAGAGTGACATCTCCATTCCACTTAACGACACCACTGATTATGAGAGTTAAGATGTCCAGAATGATGATAGTGACAAGGATCTGTCTGCTGGTGACTTTGTCATTGTGAGCTTTGCTGGTAAAACCAAATCCTATAACTACGTTAGATTGGTGGAGAAGGTTGAGGGTTATAGACAGGTTGAGTGTGCAGACATCAGTGCAAAGTTTCTAAGGCAAAGTTGTAAGAAGTCTGTGGATGGAAAGCCCATCTTTACATTTAAAGAAAATTATGAAGGAGTCATCCCTAGAGGTGATGTGCTCAAGAAACTACCCAGACCCCAAAAACTTGGTGGTACAGCCAGAAGGGAGCAGAAGTTTATATTCCCCTGCAGCATTGACAAGTGGGATGTTTAGTAGGCCAGATCCAGACCACCTACATAGTCACCTTTATTTATATAGCGCTTTTAACAATACAGATTGTGTCAAAGCACTTAACAGTATCAAATTGGAGGATAGAGTGTCAGTAATGTATAAAAATAAGATTAAACACTCAATTTTCAGTTAAGGCATTTCATTATTGTGTGCAGAGATGTCATTGTCTAGATCAGTTTAGTTTAAATAGTATCTGCTAAATCAAATAGACGATAATCACTAGAAATTAAGTGTCCCCAACTAAGCAAGCCAAAGGTGACAGCGGCAAGGAGCCAAAACTCCCTCTGTGACAGAATGGAGGAAAAAAACAACTTTGGGAGAAACCAGGCTCATTTGGCGGGCCAGTTCTCCTCTGGCCAGGAAATAATTGTTAATTTATTGTTTACTTATTGTTTTAATTAAAATTTTAAATGTATTTATTTCTATTTTATATTGTTGCAATTTCTAACAATATTATTACGGTATTTTATTATATTTTTTGTTATTTTCTTTTCTTTTAATTTGTATTGCATTTAAGTCTAGGTCTTCACTGGGGATATGTCCCCGGGGCTCATCCAGGTGTCCCGGCCTCCTCCGACGATCAGGGAGACATCTCCCGGCGCCGATTCACCATCTGATCCGGACACGGACTGAAAAACAGAATATGAAAGAAACAGACAAATATTAGCGTAGATTCCATTCTTCTTACGATGTAACGAGTACATTGTGTGTTATGGGGAGTGTTCCCGGTTCCGGTTGATCTAATTAATGCAGCCTCAGAATCCTTTAATGGGTTTGAATAATACAGTAGAAGCGTATTAGTGTGTTGTGTAAACCAGGTTAAAGAAATGTGTCTTTAATCTAGATTTAAACTGACAGCGTGTGTCTGCCTCCCGAACAGCGTTAGGTAGATTGTTCCAGAGTTTGGATGCCAAATAGGAAAAGGATCTGCCGCCGGCAGTCGATTTTGATATTCTAGGTATTATCAAATGGCCAGAGTTTGAGAACGCAGCGGACGTGGAGGACTATAATGTGATAAGAGCTCGCTCAGGTACTGAGGAGCTAAGCCATTCAGGGCTTTATAAGTAGTTAACAAGATTTTAAAATCTATACGATGTTTGATAGGGAGCCAGTGCAGTGTTGACAGAACTGGGCTAATATGGTCATACTTCCTGGTTCTAGTAAGAACTCTAGCTGCTGCATTTTGGACCAGCTGTAATTTGTTGATCAAGCGTGCAGAACAACCACCCAATAAAGCATTACAATAGTCTAACCTTGAGGTCATGAACGCATGAATTAGCATTTCTGCATTTGACGTTGAGAGCATAAGTCGCAATTTAGATACGTTTTTGAGATGGAAAAACAGTTTTACAGATGCTAGAAACATAGCTATCAAACAGCACACCTAGGTTCCTAACTGATGACGAAGAATCGACAAAGCAGCCGTCAAGTGTTAGATAGTGTTCTAGGTTATTACATGTGGGGTTTTTAGGTCAGATAAATAACACTTCTGTTTTTTCAGAATTTAGCAGTAAGAAATTACTCGTCATCCAGTTTTTTTTTTATATCGACTATGCATTCCGTTAGTTTCTCAATTTGGTGTTTCACCGGGCCGCGAAAGATATATAGAGCTGAGTATCATCAGCATATCAGTGAAAGCTAACACCATGTCTCCTGATAATATCTCCCAAGGGTAACATGTAAAGCGTGAACAGTAACGGCCCTAGTACGGAGCCTTGAGGTACTCCGTACTGCACTTGTGATTGATATGATACCTCTTCATTCACTGCTACGAAATGATGGCGGTCAGATAAGTACGATTTGAACCATGCTAAGGCACTTCCACTGATGCAAACAAAGTGTTCTAGTCTATTCAAAAGAATGTTGTGGTCGATAGTATCGAACGCAGGGCTAAGGTCCAGTAGCACTAATAAAGAGATACAACCACGAACAGATGATAGACGCAGGTCATTTGTAACTCTAATGAGAGCAGTCTCAGTACTATGATACGGTCTAAATCCTGACTGGAATTCCTCACAGATACCATTTTTCTCTAAGAAAGAATATAATTGTGAGGATACTACCTTTTCTATTATCTTTGACAGAAAAGGGAGATTTGAGATCGGTAATTAATTAGATCTTTGGGGTCAAGTTGTGTTTTTTTTTAATAAGAGGCTTAATTACAGCCAATTTGAAGGTTTTGGGGACATATCCTAATGACAATGACGAATTAATAATAGCCAAAAGAGGATCTATGACTTCTGGAAACAGCTCTTTTAGTAGTTTAGATGGAATAGTGTCTAACATACATGTTGGTTTAGATGATTTAACAAGTTTATACAATTCTTCCTCTCCTATAGTAGAGAATGAATGGAATTGTTCCTCAGGGGATCTATAGTGCACTATCTGATGCGATACTGTAGCTGACGGCTGCATGATTACAATTTTATCTCTGATAGTATCGGTCTTGGAAGTAAAGTATTTCATAAAGTCATTACTGCTGTGCTCTTGGGGAATGCCAACACCTGTTGATGCTTTATTTTTCATTAATTTAGCCACTATATTGAATAAATACCGGGGGTTATGTTTGAGATGAAAAGTAATCAGATCTAGCAGTTTAATGCTTTCTGTAGGACAGGGTACTTTCCCGCCAAGCTATACGAAATACCTCTAGTTTTGTTTTCCTCCAGCTGCGCTCCATTTTCCAGGCTTCTCTCTTTAGGGTGCGAGTGTGCTCATTATACCATGGAGTCAGACTGTTTTCTTTGATCCTCCTTTAAGTGTAAAGGAGCAACTGTTTCTAAAGTGCTAGAAAAGAGAGAGTCCGTAGTTTGTTACATCATCAAGTTGTTCTGAGCTACTGGATATGCTGTGGAATTGAGATAAATCAGGAAGATTACTTACAAAGCAGTCTTTTGTGGTAGAAGTGATGGTTCTACCATACTTGTAACAAGTGGTAGAATTTACAGTTTAACTATATGGAGTTTACACCAGACTAGATAATGATCTGAGATATCGTCGCTTTGCTGCAGAATTTCAACACCACTAACATCAATTGCATGTGACAGTATTAAATCTAGAGTATGATTTCGACAAGGAGTAGGTCTTGAAACGTGTTGTCAATAGAGTTCAGAATGTCTATGAATGCTGATCATAATGCATCTTTTTCATTATCGACATGAATATTAAAATCGCCAAAAATGCAGCCAGTACTACTTCAGATAGAAAATCAGCTAATTCTTTAAAAAAGTCTGTATGGTGCCCTGCATACAGTAGCCAGTACAAACATCACAGGGGATTTATCACTAACATGTGTTTCTCTAGATAATGTTATACGTTATTATTATTATTATTATTATTATACGTTATACGCAGCACCATAGCACATACCCACAGGGGATAATTTGGAGAAGTGAGGAGATGGGCATGCCTCAGTGTTTGACTTACCTGCCATTTGTTTAATTTAGCCAACACTGATTTCATTTGAGTTTGCACTGTTATTAAAGAGAAGTTTTATTCAGTTTTTAAGTGGCCTAAGTCACAATAGGATGTTTAGAAATTAGCCTAGTCACTTTATTCTTATGTTACATAATTAACAGACAGCATTCTATGCATGTCAACAGGCATCTATTGCCAAAGCCTTTTTGCCTGAAATGATTCACAAATATCATATATTGTGCATTTACATTTTTGGGGTTTTCCCAAAAACTACAAAATGACTTATTCCAACGGTTTAATAGGGTGACAATATCTAAATAAACCTTAAACAAGTAATTTTGCATTGAATTTGTCTTGCTTTCATATAGCATTACAGTTCATAACATTAAAATGTTCCGTTTTACTTCAGAAATCACTGGCACTGTTTACCCCAACGTATTCTCCCCAAAAGGCACAACTTACCCCGCACCAGGGCCAAGTTGTGCCACAAGACCACTTTTTCCCCAAAAGCTATATTTCTGAAACAATTTATTTCAGATCCAAAGTTATTGTTCTCAGGGATGCACCACATCCTGAAATATATGTACATTAAGTTGAAGGCATTACGGTCATCACCTCACTTTAAAGTCACTTTGAGTAAAAAGTGGCACAACTCACCCCACTTTCCCTTTATATATACACAGAACTTTTTTTTTTTATTAAAATGTATATCTATCATTATAGTCATCTTTGTCTTGGGGTACACACACACACACAGAAAGCAGCTCATTACTCATTTATACAGGTTTCTTTATCGCTATGACGTATCAATTGCTCCTGCCCACTAAAAGCTCGGATATATTTGCATAAACTATGATATCGAAAAAGTTCAATTTACACTTTATATCTTTGCCGAAATATATAGTCATATCGCAATAGCAAGCAGTAATGATTAAAGTTTAATTAACTGTCACGATTAGCTTGGAGCAAAGAACGAGGAAGCATGGAGATTCTTCAAATATAATCTCTTTAATTTCACAATCACCAGGGATTCCAGAGGAACACATGAGGACATAAGACATGACGATTAACAGCGGACGCTAGATTCTGGGAAACACATGGCTTAAATGCAAGGAGAAAACGAGATAATTAATAAAACGCAACAAGGACAGGAAATTAACCAGTTATGGGCACAAGAGGGAAGGAAACAAGACGCAGGGACAAAAGACTGACAATTACTTCCCCCTCCCAGAAGGCGCATCTAAGGCTGGAGCCATACTACCCCCCCAAAAGAAATCCTTGGGGGAAGCAGAGGCTGGTTCTGGCTGGCGCTCTGAAGGAGCGGGCACAGCATAGCGTTCGAGGGGCTGACACTGGGGCCTGCTCTGGGCTGAAGTGAGCCGGCGGGCTTCTTGACTTCTCCACGGACGACAGGCTTGGGAGATCTGCGGACGGCTGCGGGCTTGAGGGAGCCGCGGCGGCGCTTCTGGGCTTAGGACAGAGACGGTGCTGGGAAGAGATGGGTGGTGGATGCTGCACACTGGTGGTGGTTGAGGAGAGACCCCCCCCCCCATGATTCTAAAGCGCTTTGGGTGTACAGCAATACACAATAAAGCGCTAGATAAATGCATCATTCATTCAAAATGGTCAACAGAATGTAATGTTCTACATTAATGCAAGTTATATTCACAGTCATGTTGATCAATACAAATTCCAATTTTTAGCGCCTGTCTCCATCTCGGGGATGTTAGTCTTGGTCTGAAGTACTTAAGGAAATGTTGCAAAAGGATCGGGGATCTGTGTTCGCACTCTTCGTACTATGTATTTTTCTCAAGTCAGGTATGCATGTTACTCTTAGATTTATCTTTGAGAATTTGATGTTTTGTATTGATATAATTTGATACAGTGGTGTGAAAAAGTGTTGGCCCCCTTCCTGATTTTTATTTATTTATTTAGCATGTTTGTCACACTTTAAATATTAATCAAAGATAACACAAGTAAGCACAACATGCAGTTTTTAAATGCAGGTTTTTTTTTTTTATGAAGGGAAAACAAAATGCAAACCCACATGGCCCTGTGTGAAAAAGGTTATAAAGCCATTTCTAAAGCTTTGGGACTCCAGCGAACCACAGTGAGAGCCATTATCCACAAATGGTGAAAACATGGAACAGTGGTGAACCTTCCCAGGAGTGGCCGGCCGACAGAATTAGCCCAAGAGCGCAGCGATGACTCATCCAAGAGGTCACAAAAGACCACACAACAACAACATCTAAAGAACTGCAGGCCTCACTTTCCTCAGTTAAGGTCAGTGTTCAATTAAGAGACTGGGCAAAAATGGCCTGCATGGCAGAGTTCAAAGATGAAAACCGCTGCGGAGCAAAAATAACAAAGGCTCGTCTCAGTTTTGCCAGAAAACATCTTGATGATCTCCAAGACTTTTGGGAAAATACTCTGTGGACTGATGAGACAAAAGTTGAACTTTTTGGAAGGTGTGTGTCCCATTACATCTGGCATAAAAGTAACACAGCATTTCAGAAAAAGAGCATCATACCAACAGTAAAATATGGTGGTGGTAGTGTGATGGTCTGGGGCTGTTTTGCTGCTTCAGGACCTGGAAGACTTGCTGTGATAAATGGAACCATGAATTCAGCTGTCTACCAAAAAAATCCTGAAGGACAATGTCCGGCCAACTGTTCGTGATCTCAAGCTGATGCGAACTTGTGTTCTGCAGCAGGACAATGATCCAAAACACCAGCAAATCCTCCTCTGAACGGCTGAAGAAAAACAAAATGAAGACCTGCCTTTTTACCTGCCTAGTCAAAGTCCTGACCTGAATCCTATTGAGATGCTGTGGTATGACCTTAAAAATGCTGAATTACAACAATTCTGCCTAGATGAATGGGCCAAAATTCCTCCACAGTGCTGTAACAGACTCATTGCAAGTTATCGCAAACGCTTGATTGCAGTTGTTGCTGCAAAGGGTGGCCCAACCAGTTATTAGGTTTCGGGGGAAAGCGCTTTTTCACACAGAGCCACATGGCTTTGGATTTTGTTTTCCCTTCATAATAATAAACTTAATTCAAAAACTGCATGTTATGTTTACTTGTGTTATCTTTGATCAATATTTAAATTAGTTTGATGATCTGAAACATTAAAGTGTGACAAACATGCAAAAAAAAAAAAAACACAGGAAGAGGGCCCACACTTTTTCACACCACTGTACCTTTGAATTGGCTATGTAATTGACATAATACATATTTACCTGACTGATAATAAATTGTTACATTTTAACTTATTCTGACTTACTCTGAAATTATTTTCTCAAGTAGATTAAGTGAAGGCGCATGTTACCGCAAATCTGCGTCCAGGGTTAGTACATACTAAATCTCAGGTTAGATGGAGCATGGGGCACATCAGGTGAGATTATAGATTTCTGACTAACTTCTTGACTTTAGTTAAGTTGTTATACAGTTACATTAATCTATTGGGGGCTAGATAAAATACTATAGAAATACTAACATTTCATAGTACTAGCGTAACCTCTGATTATTGTTTGCGCTTTAACTAAGTTGTTACATGGGTGACTGTAGGGGGCTAAACAGAACCACTATTTAAATAATGGTAAGCATGGCCAACCTATTAAATAGTTAATCATAACCTCTGACTAATGATCAGACTGGAGAGTTTGTGATTGTGGGGTACACGTACAACGACCTGCGTGATACACCCTGAGTGACATAGATTCCGAATTAACGAGTAAATATAAAGTAAAGAATTAACTAGAATAATCAAATGTCAGAAGAATAATTAGAGACAGACAAACAACCAATTTGCTTTCAATCTAAATTCGAGGTCATAATAAAATGGAGTCAGATTAGTTCATAAAATGGAGTCAGATTTGAACTTAATCTAGATTTAATAGCTTTGCACGCTGAAAAGACAGAACACGCAGGAAACCTTCACCCACGATTGGATACCATCCTTGGACCAAATTCGTGGACCTTACACCATTACATAGAGGACATGATTAAATCAACTCGATCAGGGAAAAACTGGACATGGGAAGATCGCGGCTGATAACATCATCATCCAGCCAAAAATAGACACCAAGCGTGGCGTCGATCCTCCTCACCTGCTTGGTGAGCTCAAGAAACTCTTCAACATACCTTTCCAACTCCCGACCACCCTGCCACAGACACCAAAGCTTGTCTTCAGCCGCTGTCATCTTGTTTGGTCTGCTGTTGTGTCACGTTTAGCTTGGAGCAAGGATCGAGGAAGCACAGAGATTTTTCAAATAGAATCTCTTTAATTTCACAATCACCATGGAATGCAACAGAGGAGGACATAAAACATGACGATTAACAGCAGACGCTAGACTCGGGGAAACACAGGGCTTAAATGCAAGGGGAAAACGAGATAATAAAACACAGCTGGATACAAATTAACACAACAAGGACAGGAACAGGAAACTAACCAATTATGGGCACAAGAGGGAGGGAAACACAAGACGCAGGGACAAAAGACTGACATGAACACATTTGACTAGCTAGTTGATAAAACCAAAATCCGATCAACAAGACTGACTAGTGATAATGCTATGTTCCCCTTGCTAGTGCTCTTTTTTACCTGCTGGGACAGGTATGCTTATTTTCCCACAAAAGCAAGATCACCTTATTGTTAATGTTAAAGTCATGCAATAACCATTTCAAGCATTTTGTATGGTTTATGCATGGCAAAACAGCATGCATTTGACTGAAAATCCAGAATCATCAACAAGCTACCTGTAAAGATAGCACTGTGAATGATGATATAGTTGTCAACAAATGGGATGCTACATTTTATTCAAAATTAAATATCTTAAATATCTATGATTTTGTCTTTAATAAGATTTTCCAAGGAAACCTGGTGTTCTCCATGATTCCTTGAATGCAACATGCTTGTAATCAGGACTTCTGAAATTAGAAATAGGAGATTTTGATAGCACACGAAGGCAGTATTATTCCTTATTTCCTTGTAGGAATCCAGAAAATGTCATTACCCAATTCTAGATGTAGTCATACAGCTGCAGCTCACATGCATGAAAGTGGCATGTCTAAACTAGTTGATACAGGAAACAAGCAGTCTAATAAAGAGGTTGATTGGCAAAAAGTATTTTATGTATTTTGAAAATACAAAAATACTACGATTAAATGTATTTAAATACAAAATACAGATATTTTTTACTATTTTGTATTTAAATACCTTTGAAAAATATCTAATGTATTTTGTATTTGAAATACTGCCCATCCCTGCCTAAAGTAAACATATTACTGTGATGAACCGATGACGAGACGTATAGACAATCAGATGAATTTCCTCTTTTTGGTGTGTGCTTATAGTCTTTAAACTAATTGATTTGTGTTCAAAAATAATAAATAAATAAAAACTTTAAATGTAAAAGATAAGTTTTTGTACAAGAACATGAAACCACTGGCAGAGAGTACTGACTGTAGCTTCTAACCACTTCAACCCCCCTTTTTAACTCCTCACTCACTGTGGCTCCTGCTCTCCTTCAATCAACATTTGCATGCCAGGTCATAAGGTCTCATTCTGGCATTTATTACACAAGGGAGTGATTTGCCTGTCACAAAAACAGAGTAAATCCACACCCAGTAGCACCATCCTGCAGCTGCATCGGCAGACAAGTGAGCCAGGCGACCAAAGGAACCATGCTTCCCATGTTTTCTGGAAAGTTATGCCAGTTTCTCAGCATGTCTCGGTTCCCTTCTATGCTGATCCTTGGAATTGTTTATGTAGCCTATGTCCTTGTTGGAGGGCTGATCTTCTGGAAACTAGAAGGATGGTATGTGTTGCAACAGATTGATCTCCTGAAAGAGAAAAGAATAAAACTACTTGAGAAGTACCCATGTGTGGGTCAGAATGGGCTCCGAGAACTAGCACAGGTATGATTTGTTGCACAAATTTATTTATTCCTCATTAACAACAGTATCAGTGTTAGGTAGGGTTAGTGAGGGAATGTTTGGATTTTTTATTTATTTATTTTTACGTATTTGTACATCTATCTATTTAATCATTTCAGTGCATATTTATGAAGCCATTTTCATTCAAATGAACTGCTTTTGGTTAAAAAAAAAAAGTATTTAACATGAAAATTTGTGCAGAAAATAATCAAGACCACCAATCAAGAAACCTAAACCAGTTTGAAGTTGTTAAACAAGATCAATAATTTATAATTGGATTTCCTTTTTGGGAATCTCTTTTACAAAGAATTCTCTTTGTTGGTCTATTGTTGAAATTGCTTACATAATTATTTAGATTGTTTTTAAGTGAAATGGCCTTTTTGTGAAAAAGAATGTGTTCTGCTTAAGTAGATAATAATAATAATAATAATAATACTTGACTGTGATAGATTTGTTATAATTTTTAACAGAATTTTGTTAACAGAACACAACTGTTCAATGTCATTCACCTCTACTCACTGTTTTTATTGTGATTTCATATATGACAAATAAGTACTTATTGCTTGTCCTTACCGTTTTAAAGATGATAAAAGCTGCTTCCCTGAGTGGCTTGAGTCCAGACAGCAATGACACCGCAGATGGTTTCTGGAAATTTACCAGCTCATCTGTGTTTGCGGCAACTGTGGTCACAACTATTGGTGAGGGATGAAACACTTAACACACTGAATTTGACAGTCCAGTTTATTGTGTGGCATCTATACAGATGGGTAGAGATTATATAGATTTTTCATCTTTTTACAGGCTATGGGAATACAATTCCACTGACGACAGCTGGTCAAATCTTCTGTGTGTTGTTTGCACTTTTTGGCATTCCCCTGAATGTAGTGATCTTAAATAGAGTTGGAAAATACATGCTGGCCATTGAAATGAATTTTTGCAATTTTCTGGAGAAAAAAATTGATAGAGGGGTGAGCATTTAACTTTTTTTTTTACAGTCAGCAATAAAGATGATGAATGAAAGATTGAATGAATGAATGAATGAATCAATAAATAAATGTGATAAGCAATAATACTAGAAATTAATATGGTTGACCTTTATGTGTAAACACACTGTACCCATGATTCTGTTCCTTCCTACAGAAATGTGTACGAATATCCGTTCACAGTATATCTTTTGTGAGCTCAGCATTTCTGTACTTTATGGTTCCTATGCTGCTTTTTAAAGAGTATGAGGGATGGAGTTACGCTGAAGCCATTTATTACTGCTTCATAACACTCAGCACTATTGGATTCGGAGATTATGTTGCAGGTAGGAGACTACACCTACAAAAATGAACAAACTATTTATACTTCAACTTTTAGCATGTACCTTTATTATGATGCTTATATGTTCACACCCTGGTTATTAAATATGGGCTATTTAGCTTTGTTTTACTGTTAATCCTCTGAAAGTTCTTCACATTTTGTAATTATTCTTATATCTAATTATTCTAGTCAGGAAGTGACATCACCGCTTGGGTTGGGTGTCATTCAAAATTGATTTTGAATTATCCTGAATTTGAATACTGAATTGAGGTAGCAAATAAGATGCAGAATTGTAATTCAAATTTTAAAATGGTTTAAAGCCAGTAGAAATAGATTCAAAGAAATTAATGTTACATGCATAGCATTTAATAATATATTTAAATAAATGATATATGGCATGTTGTAATAGGCATACAGTAAATAGGCACACTGAGTCAAAAATGTTGTAGTCATGATTTGTTTTTATGCAAAACTTATGTTGGATCAATCAAATTCCTCTATTGCGACTGTGTTGCATTTCTATAAACTCGAATTTTGTAAATTTATCATCTTGACATTGCATTACATCAATTTTCAAATCTAATTTTGATTCAAATTACATCATCCCAACCCTGATAACAATATCTTTACATCACTGTTTTTCCTGCCAGATCACAACCCAGCAATAACCTACCCAGAGTGGTACAGTTGTCTGATGGCAGCCTGGATTTTCTTTGGCCTGGCTTGGCTCGCTCTTCTGATCAATTACTCCATTGATTTACTGGAGAGTCTGAATGCTTACTTGAGAGGAAGGCAGAATGCACAAACACAAGTGGAGGAGTCCAAAGAACAGCCAGAAAAAGGACTGAAAGGGGATGAAACATGAAAAATGAATTTAACAGTGGTACGAAAAACAGGAGGGTGTCTGGTGTATGAATAATGCTGTATCTACTCATCATTAAACAATATATGGTTAATTATTAAGTTAAATACTCAATGGTTAAAGTTTCCTTAAAATTTTATCGATAAAATTCAAATAATAGTTTCTTCTAAAAACTGAGCTAAATGTTTTGATTGTTTTGATTTGACAATAATGACATTTGAGAATCACTTGTCTGACTGGCAGTGTTTAGCTTCAAAATCTCGCTTAGTTCACTTAAAATTAATTGCTGTCACACCACAAAACACCAGGCCTGTTAAACTCACAACAGTGAAAGAATTAGTTTATTTATTATATAACACCGTTATTGCATACATTGGTAATATTACATATTTCTCAGATCTCTCTGAATCAATATATTTCAGTGATATCAAACTAAAACACCAGTTCATAATCATTTTGATGGTATTTTTGTTCGTGTGTGAGTTATACAGTGACTTTAAGGGGAGGTCTATCTTTTTAAAGGGATTTTCTATAGTTAATTTTTGTTTTGTGGTAAGTAAAGGTTTGTACAAATGCCACAATAGTTTTTGCTGCACCAACATAGGCATGCATTAGCTGTCAAATACTTTTCAAGCAAAACATTTAAGTTTTGATACTTAATATACTTGTAATATGTAAATCTAAAATAAACTGATAAATATCGACAACGTTACATCATTATACCACATAATACAGATCCTGATTCCTGAAAGAAAACAATCAAGCAACCTATTGATATGGTTAACCCCAAATGCTAACATTAAATCTGCGTGCAAGACTCTATTTAGGGCCAACTGACAATACACACTCTAACCAAGTACTGTTCATACATCCTATGTCTACAGCAACTGCAGTTGTGTGTTGAGCATCACACTGAAAGAATGTCTGCTGTGTAACATACAAGGATATATTACGGATTGCAGGAGTTCCAAGTATGTAGTGTGAATCCAGGTAAATTGGGCCAATAAGGCTTGATTGCACTGTACATTGTCATATACAATAAATGGTTTTGAATTAAAGGAACACTGTTTCTTCAAATTATGAAATAAGTTCTGCTGATGCAGTTTGACACTGGTGATTGTGGCCAAACCTCAAAGGAGAACTCCCTCATCAAGGAAGGTATAAGCCCTTTGACATTATGATTTTATGAATTTCTATTATTTCTAGGTTGTTCTATAAATGTAAACAAATATTGTTGTGACAGGACCTGTTTTATTTGATACTGCAGGTAACAGATTATAATGCTAAGAATAACATTTTCTTGTAATATGTATAGACGTTACTTTGGCTGAATGTGCTAGACAAAATGTGCTGGTGGGTTACAGGAAAAGTGTACCACCTTTAACCTTCTATAATTCATTGAATACATTGACATTGAATGATTATTTTATAACCGACATGTACAACTGACATTATGGAAACACCAATGAGTGTGCAGTCATGAATTTATAGTCAGAGATGATGACTCGGTTCACTGAAGACAGTGTTTTTTTTTTTTTTGGGGGGGGGGGGGGGGGGGGTTACATTTAAAGTTCAATTGCTCCACTTATTCAGTGTTTTCTGTTAACCAATTTGTTGTTGTAAATGTGTTGAAGTCACAATTTTTAATATTTCATTTTCATTTTCATTCATATTTTATTGAATTAGTCTTCATCAAGATTCTGTTTCACTTATGCAAATTTAATATCAACACATGTTCTATCATTTATATTAGTGCATTTTGCAGGCACTTTTAGCCAAAGCAACTTATATTGTATTCAAGGTATACATGTGATCATGCAATCCCTACACTGTAAAAAACAACAACAGCAATAACAACAAAAAACGGTACTTTTAGTGGTAAAAGACTGTAAAAATGGTATGGCAAAAACCTGTTAATTGGATTTTCAGGATTTTCCCTTACTGTATAAGGTGAAAAAACTAACATATCTAATGGAACATTTCATGTAATTTTACAGTAAAATACTGTTGAATGTACAGTTTTTGGAAGTAAAGGGAACACATCTTAAAATGTACAATGTGTGACACTTACATTTGCAATTTTTTCATTATTTTCAAATAAATGTTTCATCTAAGATTTATTTTATTTTATTTCTTGCCATAGTCACCCGTTTACTCACTAAAGGACTAATAAATTATAGAAAATCTTTCTAGCAGCTCCCTGATAATAATAATAATAAAAACTAACTATCAGGATGACCAAACTCTTGCAGCATGAGAGTAATTTTATATCAAGGTAATAATGCAGATCATAATAATCAAACTGTAAAGCTGCTTTGAAACAATATTGTGTATTGTGCAAATAAAAATCAATTGCACCATCCCTATTGCCCCTATTTACTATAGCTCCCTATTTTGGTCCATGGTGGGGACCTTTAAATTGAAAACTCTTTTTTGCTTTCATTCTTTAAAATTTACTCTATCAATATTCAGCGCATCAAGAACCTTCACTGCAAACCAATTTCCAATTCAATTTGTCACCATAGTGGCATATTGTAAATTAAATTACCCATTGAGCACACACCACAAGGGGACACATTGAGACCATGCGCTATAAAAAAAAACTAATACCATCAAAACATGATGGTCAGAGGAAATGAACGGTGTTGCACCAAAAAAAAAAAAAAAAAAGCATTTACCCATGTATTGCATGTTGTTGCTATAATATTTAGATTAATATATCTTTTTTTATTATTTACAATAACAACTTTAAACCAGCTTTCAGTTGGAATGGGTCAAAAGCAGGGGTTCACTATTTATTCAAAGATTGATTGCAGTGTCAATAGCCCAAGCTATGTCAGCTTTGGGGCTGGAAGATTTCATTCATGCAAACCCAGTGACTAGGATTTCCATTTACAGTCACACAGTGGCAGGCAAATGTGTAAAGGAATTTTCCACTGAAAACTTACTTTAGCAATCATGAAATCAGCATTTTTGTGTCAGAGGTCATACATTTAATCTCAGTAATTTAATTTGTGAATGAAAACTACATTTGCTTGAACATTAACGTGGTTTGCCGTGCCTGTGGGGCATGGTGTCTGGATCCTGGCACTTAGCCTTTCTTGGTTTTGGTTAAGTGCCAGGGCCCATGTTTGATCTTTTGTTGTGAGCATATGGCTGATGATCTTGTTTCATTGGTCATGTGCTCTTGTTAGGTATCAGCACATAGCTTCTATTATATTTATTTCTAAGTTCCATGTGCTTCCCTGTCTAATGTTTTGACCTTGTCCTTCTTGTTATCTGATTATTAGTTGATCATTCCCCTCTTCTAGGGCCAGAAAGATGACCCTCTAATAATAAAACTATTTAAAGTAAACTCCTTAATTCGTATGGGTTACGACTTTCACAAGGAGCATGGGAATGAGGAGATACAATTCACACAGTCTTTAATGAACATCAATACCAGGGAACATGGAGAAACACGATATGAAGTTTAACACCGGAGACAAGGAAACACAGGGCTTAGTACTGGGGAGTAAACTAGATAATTACTCAAACACAGCTGAAACAAATGGAACTAAATGGGAACAAGAAATAGGAAGGACCAAATAAGGACATGGAGGGAGAAACTGGGTCACGGGGAGCAAAACACAACAAGACAGGAACACAGGTCTGACATTACCAATGTGGGCGCTCTAGGGCAGGACCCAAGGTGAAGCAGACAGACCGGGGAGCCATGGCGGAGCAGGTAGTCCGGGGGGCCATGGCAGAGCAGGCAGACTAGGGAGCCATGGCAGAGCAGCCTCCGTCGTCTTGGCTAACGGCCCGGCCTCTCCGGCCAGAGCCATATAGCCCCCCAAGAAAAAAAAAATACTTGGAGGAAATCTCAGGTTTAGAGGCCCTCCATGGGCCAGGCGTCGGAGCAGGAACCCTCTCTGGGCTTGGTATGGGGGCAGGAGCCCTGTCTGGGCTGGATCCGGGGACCGGAGCCCTCTCTGGGCTTAACTCAGGAACTGGTGCCCACTCAGGGTTAAACTTGGGGTCTAGAGTCCTCTCTCGACTCGGTTCAGGGGCTAGAGCCGACACTGGAGCGAACTCTGGGCCTGGAGCCAACAGCCTTTACCTCCTCAGGATCCTCTTTTGGTTCGTGGTGAGGGATATAGCTGCTGTTGGCTTAGGGCTTGACAACGGCGCAGCTGGCGGGCTTGCCCGGGAAACGGCCGGCGGGCTGGTCCTGGATCGGGCCAGGCACCGGAAGATACCTTCCCTCCAACACAGTCCAGTGGTGTCTGGGAGGTCCATGGGGCAATGGTAATTGGCCCCGATCCAGAACAGAGAATTGATGGGACGTCATCCAACGCTGTCATCTTGGCCAGCCCGCAGAACTCCCAGGCATACTCCACAAGTCAAGTCACCTTTATTTATATAGAGCTTTTAACAATACAGATTGTGTCAAAGCACTTAACAGTATCAAATTGGAGGATAGAGTGTCAATAATGACTGATTGAGTGTTTAATCTTATTTCTATACAAGGCATTTCATTACTGAATTCAGAGATGTCATTGTCTAGCTCAGTTTAGTATCTGCGAAAACAAATTGACGATAAATCACTAGAAATTAAGTGTCCCCAACTGAGCAAGCCAGAGGCGACAGCGGCAAGGAACCAAAACTCACTCTGTGATAGAATGGAGAAAAAAAAAAAAAAAAAAAAAAAACCTTGGGAGAAACCAGGCTCAGTTGGGGGGGCCAGTTCTCCTCTGGCCAGGAGATTGTTTATTTAATTATTTATTGTTTTAATTAAACTTTTAAATGTATTATATTTCTATTTTATATTGTTGTAATTTCTAACAATAATAGTATTATGTAGTTTGGTATTTTATATTTTGTCATTTTCTTTTATTTTTATTGCATTTAACCGGTTAACGTTTACCAGAGCGACAGCGCACTGAAGCGTTTTTTTCCCCACTAGTTTAATGTTTATGAATGAATTTAACGTGAAAGAATATCATTAATCTTGACAAACTATATATCATTCTGAAGGTCTAAGCCTCAAGCATCGACAACAGATCGCTGTTTTCCGATGGAAAGCTTATAATGAATGTATTTGCTACATTTGTGTAAGCAGTACACATCAAAACAGGCAGAATAAGAAAGCCGTACGTACCAGATTCATTGGGATTTCAGCAGTGGACGCGTTTGTGGCTCATTATTACAGTTTAGTTAGAGATGTAAGGGTCCACAGAACATCCAGCGAGCACTTTTAGTCCAGCGAAACAATAACGTTGTAATAAGGATGAATATTCCTCTGTTTACGTTTCATTTCTTCGGGAGAGTTATCGTTCGCGTCCGTTATGGAATAAATTATGCTCAAAAACAGCGTCTTGGTGGTAAAAAAAACACGGTGCTATAGCATACGGTTTTACAAACAGAATGAGAAAAAAAAAAAAAAAAAAAAAAGTCTCAGAAAAGCGGAATATAGATTTGAATTTGGCGCTCCCTCCTGAAAGCGTGACGCAGGCTATGACACAGCTGTCATCTGAGCGGGGCGTAATTTAGCGATCTGCTTTATCCATAAAAAAAACTTTTTTCTTCTACATTTTTTATATATGTGTGTGTGAGGCCCACAATGGGGGCGAAGGTTAACAGGTTAAGTCGAGGTCATCACTGGGGATATGACCCCGGGGCTCATCCAGGTGTCCTAGCCTCCGCCGACGATCAGGGAGACATCATCTCCCAGCACCGATCCACCATCTGATCCGGACACGGACAGAGAAACAGAATAAGAAAGAAAGACAAATTGTAACAAGGAGGCAGTGTCTTTAAGATCCATGTGCAGCTTTATCACACAAGAATGGTCATAAAAGCATAAGTCAATCACAGGCGTCAGGTACCACGTAGGCAGAGCAGAATCATAAACAGAGTTCGGGCTAGAGATCTGGGCAGGCGGCAGACAGCCAACAAAACAGATCAGCAAGGCAGGCAGAGTCAGATTAGGCAGGCAGACTTCTTTCATAAACGGGTAAACAGTCCAGGTCGGCAACAGGAAATCAAACAAGGGATGAACGCTCAGAAATGTCTGCATGGCAAGAACAAGACTTTGCAATGAGAGCAAGGGTGGAGCAGATTAAATAGACCAGTCAATGGCGAACACCTGTGCAGGTAATCAGTCTCAGGTACGGGGTGTGATGGGAAATGAAGTCCAAATGATAATACTCAGGTGAGGGTTCCCTCTGGTGGTGATCAGAGGGAGCCACAGAGGCTGAGTTCGTGACACAAATATTAATGTAGATGCCATTCTTCTTATGATGTAACGAGTGTTATGGGGAGTGTTCCCGGTTGATCTAATTAATGCAGCCTAACAATCCTTTAACGGATTTGAATAATAGAAGTGTATTAGTGTGTTGTGTGTAAACCAGGTTAAAGAAATGTGTCTTTAATCTAGATTTAAACTGACAGAGAGTGTCTGCTTCCCGGACAGTGTTTGGTAGATTGTTCCAGAGTTTGGGTGCCAAATAGGAAAAGGATCTGCCACCTGCAGTTGATTTTGATATTATAGGTATTATCAAATGGCCAGAGTTTTGAGAATGCAGCGGACATGAAGCACTATAATGTCAAGTCACCTTTATTTATATAGCACTTTTAACAATGTAAATTGCGTCAAAGCAACTGCAAAATATATAAAAATAAAAAAAATAAATAAAAAAAAAGAAAATCGTGTCAATAATGTAAAATGAAAAGATTAAAAAAAGATTTTCAGTTAAAGGCATTTTATTATTGAATTCAGTGATGTCATCGTCCAGCTCAGTTCAAATAGTGTCTTTGCAATCAAGTCGACGATATCACTGGAAATTAAGTGATAAGAGCTCCTACTGAGGAGCCAAGCCATTCAGGGCTTTATAAGTAGTTAAGATTTTAAAATCTATACATTGTTTGATAGGGAGCCAACGCAGTGTTGACACAACCGGGCTAATATGGTCATACTTCCTGGTTCTAGTAAGAACTCTAGCTGCCGCATTTTGGACCAGCTGTAGTTTGTTGATCAATCGTGCAGAACAACCACCCAATAAAGCATTACAATAGTCTAACCTTGAGGTCATGAACGCATGAATTAGCATTTCTGCATTTGACGTTGAGAGCATAGGTCACAATTTAGATATGTTTTTGAGATGGAAAAAACAGTTTTACAGATGCTAGAAACATGGCTTTCAAATTAAAGATTGCCATCAAACAGCACACGTAGGATCCTAACTGATGAAGAAGAAATGACAGAGCAGCCGTCAAGTGTTAGATAGTGTTCTAGGTTATTACATGTGGGGTTTTTAGGTCCGATAATTAACACCTCTTTTTTCAGAATTTAGCAGTAAGAAGTTACTCGTCATCCAGTTTATTATATCGACTACGCATTCCGTTAGTTTCTCAATTTGGTGTTTCACCGTGCCGCGAAGAAATATAGAGCAGAGTATCATCAGCACAACAGTGAAAGCTAACACCATGTCTTCTGAAAATATCTCCCAAGGGTAACATGTAAAGCGTGAAAAGTAATGGCCCTAGTACTGAGCCTTGAGGTACTCCATACTGCACTTGTAATCGATATGATGCCTCTTCATTCCCTGCTAGAAATTGATGGCGGTCTGATAAGAACGATTTGAACCATGCTAAGGCACTTCCACTGATGCCAACAAAGTGTTCTAGTCTATTCAAAAGAATGTTGTGGCCGATAGTGTCGAATGCATCGATAAGATCCAGTAGCATTAATAAAGAGATACAACCACGACCAGATGATAGAAGCAGGTCCTTTGTAACTCTAATGAGAGCAGTCTCAGTAATATGATACGGTCTAAATCCTGACTGGAATTCCTCACACATACCATTTTTCTCTAAGGAATATAATTGTGAGGATACTACCTTTTCTAGTATCTTTGACAGAAAAGGTAGATTTGAGATCGGTCTGTAATTAACTAGATCTTTGGGATCATGGTTTAATGAGAGGCTTAATTACAGCCAATTTGAAGGTTTTGGGGACATATCCTAATGACAATGATGAATTAATAATAGCCAAAAGAGGATCTATGACTGCTGGAAGCAGCTCTTTTAGTAGTTTAGACGGAATACCTCTAGTTTAGTTTTCGTCCAGCTGCGCTCCATTTTCCAGGCTGCTCTCTTTAGGGTGCGAGTGTGCTCATTATACCACGGTGTTGGACTGTTTTCTTTGATCTTCCTTAAGCGTAGAGGAGCAACTGGATCTAAAGTGCTAGAAAAGAGAGAGTCCATAGTTTCTGTTACATCAAGTTTTTCTGCTCTGTTGGATATGCTGAGGAATTTAGATAAATCAGGAAGATTATCTACAAAGCAGTCTTTTGTGGTAGAAGTGATGGTTCTACCATACTTATAGCTAAAATTGTAAATTCTACTCCTTGTTACATGGAGTTTACACAAGACTAGATAATGATCTGAGATGTCATCGCTTTGCTGTAGAATTTCAACACCATTAACATCAATTCCATGTGACAGTATTAAATCTAGAGTATGATTTCGACAATGAGTAGGTCCAGAAACGTGTTGTTGAAACATGAACCCCAATAGAGTTCAGAATGTCTATGAATGCTGATCCTAATGCATCTTTTTCATTATCGACATGGATATAAAAAAAAAAAAAAAAAAAAAGCCAACAGTTAAGACTTTATCTGCAATACTAATACCTACATATTTAAGAAAATAAAGAAATTAAATAAAATTGACATGCATATAACATCCATCCATACAAATAAATGGAAAAACTAAAATAAAAAGTATCTTCTATCCCTTGCCGGTGTCCCTGCCCAGTGGAGTCGCACGGTAGAGTTGATGGTCTTTACACTCTTCGGTCTTCACACTAAGAGGGCTTCACACGACGACTGCCAGCGACCGCTGACGCGGTATAATAACCTTTTTTATACCAATCCAACAAATCACCATTTCAATTCAGCTGGACCCACTTTCCTGTTAATCAACTAAAAATGGATACGCGATACAGTACGAGACCAAACGCGATTTCAGCAACTTTCAACACAGTAAACAAAAAGCGTTTCCTAGCAGCGGCAAATGCGCTAAACACTGAGACAAGTAAATACACTTACGAGCTGATTTTAAACTTCGGCTGACAGACTGCTTCCCTTAAAGACTATTTCATTACACTGCCTTCTGCTGGCGCTTGAACCCACTTTCCTGTTAATCAACTAAAAATGGCCAACCAAGTGCACACACGGACAAGATACGCGATACAGTACGAGACCAAACGCGACTTCAGCAACTCTCAACACAGTAAACAAAAAGCGTTTCCTAGCAACGGCAAATGTGCTAAACATATCTAGGTGAAGGAGTCTCTATGTGCAGAAAATTAACTGACTTCTGTGACGTGAAGCGGCTAGCAGACGGTCGGTTTAGCCAGTCTGTCTGCTTCCTGACCTGGGCCCCAGTTAGTCAAGTACGAACTCTAAGACTATGTGCCATATTTCTAGAGAGAAGAGTGGCACCACCCCAGGAGGGATGAAAACCATCTCTTTTCAACAAGTCAGGTCTGCCCCAAAAACTTGTCCAATTGTCTATGAAACCTATGTTATTCTGCGGGCACCACTTAGACATCCAGCCATTGAGTGACAGCAGTCTGCTATGAATCTCGTCACCCCGGTAAGCAGGGAGCGAACCAGAGCATATTACAGTGTCTGACATCGTACTTCCAGGGTCACACACACCTCTTTAACGTTATTTTTAGTGATCTCCAACTGGCGAAGTCGAACATCTTTAGCGCTGACGTGAATAACAATCTTACTGAAGTTATGTTTAGCATTAGCCAGCATTTTTAAATTTGCCAAGATGTCAGGTGCTCTGGCTCAATTTGATGTAACAATGGATTATGGTGGCTGGTGTCGCCATTTTCACGTTCCGTACAATAGAAGAATCGCCAATAACTAGAGCACTTTCATCAGGTTTCTCAATGGGTGCGTCACTGAGTGGGGAGAACCGGTTTGATGTTTTGATCGGAACAGAAGAATGATGTTTTGGCCTGCGACTAGGCTGTCACCCAGTTGCCCTGCTGCACGGGCTCTACCGGAACTAAACAATGTACAGGACTCCCTGAGCTAGTCGCATCCAAAGCAGTATCTACAGCCCTCACATTCTTACTGTCCTCAACTAAAGTTTGGATGCGTGTCTCTAGATCTAAAATCTTCTATCAGCCTAACTAGATCCCTGCATTTATCACATGGCAATCCCTCGTTGCCAACAGAGAGAGATAAACTGTACATGTGACATGAAGTGCAAATCACAAGAGAAGGAGAAGCCATTACTCACTGTGATAGGGGAGTAATTTACTTACCACTGTTGTTTGATGAACTCGTGAGTTCAAACGGAGCGAGAGAGAGATGAAACGGAGTGACAAGCTAACCGGCTAACGAATGCGAACACATGGCACACGCGTTGCACACACGGTTTTAGCTTAAAAGCAAATTATCAAATTAGTCAGATTAGTTTGATAGATAATATCAGAAATATGGAGGGAATTAAGTTATATTTTATAACTTTAAACAACAGAGATATATAGTAAAATTCAGCAGAAAAGCAAAGCTACAAATCGCAAACCTCTCAGCAGAACGGCAGACAGGAGCCAATGGCATATCTCTGCTAGCTAGGTCGGAGAAGCGAGAGGCGAATTCCATGCTGCAAGAGGAAAAACAGTGGAAGACAAAAAGACTTAAAAAAAGAGAGGAAAACACAAATGGGGAGAAGGGGCGCCACTTACTTTTTCGGTCCAGTGCTCTGTCACGATATTCACAAGGAGCACGGGAACGAGGAGATGAGGAGACTCTGGAGATACAATTCACACAGTCTTTAATGGAAATCAAAACCAGGAAACATGGAGAACGCAGGAGACACAATATGACATTTAACACCGGATGCTGGAATCACAGGGCTTAAGTACTGGGGAGTAAACTAGCTAATTACTCAAACACAGCTGAAACAAATGGAACTAAATTGGAACAGGAAACAGGAAGGACCAAATAAGGACATGGAGGGAGAAACTGCGTCACGGGAGCACATGGGGAACAAAACACAACACAAGACAGGAACACAGGTCTGATCATTGTTACTGTTGAGATCTGATTTGAAAAAAGAAAAAAATTATAATAAATACATTATTTGTTTGGATTGTTTGATTATGTTCTTTGGTTGAGTTTATATGTTCTGTTTTGCTCTATTTCGTCTCCTTGATTTCTAATTAGTTCCATGCACCTGTTTCTCTTCTGGTAATCATCCCCCTATGTATTTATATACATATTTGATATTGGAAAGTTGCTTTTACACAATCTGTATTGTTAAAAGCACTATATAAATAAAGGTGGCTTGACTTGACTTTAAACCCTTAGTTATCCTCAGTTATTTTGTCAATTCTCATCTGTTTAAAGGTGTTGTGTGATCTGTAAATCACAGGTCGGTGTTTGTAGGACAAAGTGTCTGTCTGCCAGTTCCAGCTCAGATCTAGCGTCGATTAAGGGACGTCTGATTTCTCATGTCAACCACAGCTCCACACTCGCAGCTCGGGCATCGGATGGTAGATGACTTAGCACAGTAGGATCATAGCAGGCCCACTGGAGAATGTCGAATCCAGCTCCAGAAAGGATATTCCGTAGTCGATCAATCAAGAGCCTCATCTGCAGTAGGCGGCCTCTGCAGGCAATTATCGACATAGAACCACCTCTCACTTTACTTCTCACCGGCTCTGATCAGCCCCATCTCATAACCCCAACCGAGCCTGTTCGATGGGGTGGCCGGGGCACGCCAGCTGCAGTTCACACATGCCTAGGATCCTCCTACCTCACGGCAATGCCTGGGATATCACCTCATTTTATGTCAGGGCTCTCAAGGACACTGACAATCTTCCTTAAGGCTAGCTGATTCTGTTGGCCAAATTTATCATGAAGCGCTGCCATCGTATCAGTGAATGGGGTAGGTGAGTTCAGGTAAGCATCCGCTATCATTCTAGCCTCCTCAAACTTAAGGTGATCCACTAAGATCTGATATTTTAAAAGTTCAGTACCGTCGGGAGGAAGCAGGTTCTTCAGAGCTATCCGGAGATGAGCAAACTCACCAGGATCAGGCCGGCTGAATTTAGGAATAGAAGGAGAAGGTCCCCTGTATACATTTTAAGATCCAGAATAAGGTGCTACAGGACGTAGGCCGGGCTCTGCCTTCGGTGCAAAGACTGTAGGATTCGAATGAGCCGATACCGAACTGAATCGTGGAGAAACAGGTACGGTCGTGCTGTTGGTAGGTAAGGGGATGGCCGCAGATGTGAGTAATTCTCGAAGCTTTTTAGGGGTAGGAGGTGGGAGGAGCCCACAAGTGTCAGGAGCATAAGGCGGAGGAGGGCGTGTTTCACTAGCCGGGAACACAAAGGAATACTTTCTAGTCTCTGACACCACAGGTTGGTAGATAGTGGCACGCATGTCCGACAGTGCAAGGTCACCCACCTGGTTCCTCAAGTCAAGGTCAGGCTGAGGCCATGGCGGTGTAGGAAGTTGAGCAAATTTTCCATCATCCGCTAAAGGTGTGGATTCATACCGCCTCACAGGAGGATTGGATAACTGCAACGCTGGGCTGGTGAGAGATTCTGGCCTCTGGCTTGACTAAAGTCAGCTCGAAGGAACTGAGCCATTCTCTGACTTCAGCACGGACTTCTCTCAGCTCCTTCAGGTCTGCCTGGAAAGCCTGATGAGTCTGCATTAGTTGTGCATGTTCATGACGCAGGTGCTGTAGCTCGCTGTCGTGTGCAGAGGTAATGAAACCAGCTACTTGAGGTGAGGGGAATGATGGCTGATGGCATTCAGCATGCTGTGAAGGCTGATAACCTGAGGACATGATCCGTGAGCCATTAGAACAGACCAGGTCACCACCAGGGGGGAGTGGTGTATGGCTGGAAGGATGGGGGAGGAGTTCGGAGGACAGGTGCCTCCCAAGAGTGAGGGACATCACACTCAGCAACAGATCTCGCTCGGGTATACTGTACTTCATACTGCTGTAGGTAAGCAGGAGGACGAGTATGGCGTTTAGGCGAGCCCCTCGAACCAACTCCTCATCAGGATCCATTATGTCAGAAGGGAATACTCATCTGGCTCGAAGGACCACGTTGTTGGAGAGAGTTAGGTTCTGATTGGGTAGTTGATGAGTAAACCCCCCTGGGTGCCGGTCAGAGCACCAATAATGAGGAGACAGGTGATCATCTTTAGATGGTGTATTGGCAGAGAAAGGTAAAAAAAAGTGAAGTGAAGTGACATTCAGCCAAGTATGGTGACCCATACTCGGAATTTGTGCTCTGCATTTAACCCATCCATAGTGCACACACACAGCAGTGAACACACACACACCGTGAACACACACCCGGAGCAGTGGGCAGCCATTTATGCTGCGGCACCCGGGGAGCAGTTGGGGGTTCGGTGCCTTGCTCAAGGGCACCTCAGTCGTGGTATTGAGGGTGGAGAGAGCGCTGGACATTCACTCCCCCCACCTACAATTCCTGCCGGCCATAGACTCGAACCCGCAACCTTCGGATTACAAGTCTGACTCTCTAACCATTAGGCCACGACTTCCCACCAGGTAGGGCCACAGATGTACAATAAAAGGTGAAGATAATCTGCAAATCTACGTACAATAAAGAAAATTAATAAACTAAATTATATAAACAACAGTAAACATTCACTGTTACATAATGAAGCCAAAGTATTCCCAATTCACATCAGTGATATTTCTCTACGAAACATACGGTTAAATGAAGGGAAAGAAGGTCTTTCACAGAGAACTACAAGCCATGAGTGATAATTTGTCACTTAACATACAGCTCCCATATATGGATAGAATGGTGGCGCATATGAGCATTTAAATAAACATAACGCTCATCACTCATTCGGTAATTTAACAGCTCAACAGAACAACATTGCGTCATTCAAACATCTTTAAGAAACACTGTAACACATAACACTGATTTACATACAGATAATTAAAGAATAATCACACGTTAAGTAACATTACCAGGCTGAATAATACAGAACGATTGTTACAGGACATGTCTGGGCAGGTTTGTCTGATACAGATGCATATAACACTGTTCCGATCACTGTTAACACAAATATAAATAAAATCGGCTCACTTTGCGGTCAGTGACTAACACCTTGATGTTAAATCTGCAGCAATCACCACGAACAAATTAGCTTTCAGCCAGTGGCTCGGACAGATCACACGAACACAGCAAACAACGGCAACTCAATGAACTACGCTGACCTCTTCCGTAATACTACGACAACTAAAGTTTCAAATTAAAAGTCCCTCTTGCAGGAGCCTTTAATACACCTTCTGTGAGAATTTATATTTCAGGTTTTGACTGCGAATGTCAGTCCATAACGCTGGAATTGCCCAGTAATGAAACTAAAAATGATTAGGCCTACATGAAGCCTCATGACAGTTTCTTATAGCTGCAATATTTTTACATTTGTATTGCCAAAACGACTGCAGCGTTGCTGCGTACAACTAAAACAGTGCAAAAGTGAAAATAGTACAATGTAGCATATAAATTAAGAACAAAAGTTTTTGTCTCTCTGTCAGACGCGTGTCTCTCTCGCAGAGGCGCCACATCTCCTGAGAAAAAAACAAAACAAAACAAGCAACACTGCATATTATATTGTATACAATACTCTGTATGCCATTGCATGCAAAAGCCAAACCAAACGAGGCATTTATCCTAAAACAGACACTTTGCCTGCAAGATTGAAACGCTCATCAGACACACTCCATATGAACGAGCAAGTGATTCACACATTTATGTCAACCCCCCATGATGAAGCTAACTACCCCCGAACCCCAACCTCCTCCAGCTGGACTGAATTCAGTCACACTTGCTCAATGTAAAATGGACATGCTTTATCTGGAAAAAAGGAAATAAAATGGTAACATAAACCAGCAAACTGCAGAATGCACACATCTGCATTAATCATTTTATATATTATTTGTATTAATAAAAAAAATAAAAAAACAATCCGGGATTTGAACTGTTGCTGAAATCATGGCTATCCATCACTCGGCTATGGATGGATTAATTTGATAATCCAACTTTCCTTTTCCATTGCGTGTTGCATCCGATAAATTGCATGTGATTGTCGTGCGCATCTTGTCAGGTTCTGTAATCAGCAGTAAATCTCCTTCACGTACTTTCAGGTGGAGCGGCATTTAATACACAGCCGTAGCCATCTGAGAAGCTATGCAATATCAAGTTCATAATCGCAGATGAATCGCATTCGATTAGGAATGCGATACTGCGTAGCTTGTCAGTGTAAGTGTTTTTATTAATGCCATTAATGTTTTTGTTAACACAGCGTATAGTCAAATGAATGTAATATGGCAAAGATGAATGCACTTTTGGAAGTTGAATGTAAGGGAAATGTCATTTTGGAATTTCAGTGGTCTATGTGATATTGTTGTTCATGTTTTTGTTCATGATTTTCTTTTATTGTTGTAATTAATTTATAGCATTAACAAGATGACTCGTTGAATTCATTTAGGGAGCGACTGATTGAATGTAGCCTACTTATTTTTAGTCCAGTGCCTGTAGGATAAGATTAGTAGGCTAATGACCAAGTTCAGAGGCTGTCATATGTGGATCAACTTTGTTGTGTATTTTCAACAGTTTCAATACGAAAAATAACTTTTATATTAATTCAATGGATTTGTTGCTCTTTAAAAAAAAACATGGATTTATTGCATTTTGGGGGAAAATTATCAGTTTTTATAATAAATCTTTGAAAATCTAAATCTGGAAATCATAAAATTTTTAATGATATTATAACCTAAAGGTGCTATGTGAAAGTTTAAAACAGAAAATAGGGGTTTTCGTATTGCCACAATATTGTATTACATATATTTACTTTTTTTTTTTTTTCATTGTATTTCATAATGAACTGGGCTGCGTTTCCCAAAAGCATCGTAATCTTAAATTGATCTTAAAAACGATTGCACGAATCATCTTAGATTTGCGGACTGTATCTCAAAAGCATCGTAACTTAAGTAGTACTTGAAAATGCTCTGGAGTAATCCTAAATCCCTATGTGCATCGTAAGAAGAGTTATGAGGTCACCTGCAGGACAGTCGGCAGATTACACCTTTAAGTTTATTCAAGTGCAATGTGATTATAATTAAAACTTTTGACAGTACTTTATTGCACTTTATTACTCTTTTTTTTTTTTTAAATGAATTTATAAATGAAATAATTAAAAATAGCTTTAATCATTTTCAGTCATTTATAAATTAAATGACTGAAAAAAAACGAATAAAAGAAATAATGTAGGAAATACGCTTCAAAGACTGGGAAAAATAGGGATAAACTAAAAATAAAAAATCTATCAATGACGAAAACCAGCCATGTATTGGACCCGGAAATAACGTATTATATAGGCTACTATATAGAATAATATTAATCTACAAATATAATATTAATGTACTATATGTATATAATATATTATATAATATTATTATATATAGTAGATTAATATTTTACTTATCACTTATATACTTATTATACTTATATTATATTATATACTCTAGCACTCTATTCTAATTCCATTTGATCTATCTGTCTTCTTTTTATAAAAAGCAAACAAACAAACAAACAAAAACACACACAAACTCACACACACACACACACACACACATACACACACACACTAGACCCTCTATCAATTGCATATTTATTCTCTAACTGCTAGCTTTTCTTGAAAAACTAACACTGGCTTTCTTTTTTATAATCTATCTACTTGTTTCTTATAAATAAATAAAAAAAACAATAATAATAAATAAAAAAAACACTAGGTTACTTTTTTCTATATTCTATTTACTCGTTTTCTTTAAAAAATAAATAAAATAAAACCTTGCTATGTGTACTGCGTTAGGCTAACCTAGACTTGTCATATCACTTGCATGTTAAGCTCTTTTGTTGGTTTTGATTTCTTCTATTGTCCTCATTTGTAAATCGTTTAGGATTAAAGTGTCTGTTAAATGACTAAATGTAAATTATATTATATTATATTATATTATATTATCCGAGCTGTCTGGAACGCAGCATTAGGTTAACATTTCAATAAACTAGCATTTACTTCAAATACGAGCCATTCTATAAATTGACATTTCAGCACTTGACCAACGGATAGCGACTCCTAAGTAGCATTTAAAGCACGGCTACGTGCGATTGTGTTAAAGTGCATTTTTTGGGAAACGTACGTGTAACAATAAGGAATGTTCATAAAATGACTCAGAAAACGCTCTTAAGCACTAAGATCAATCGTTATTGGGAAAAACGGCCCTGGACTGCCAGTGAGCACGCTGCTTTTTGATGCAGCTTTTGTTGAATAGCTTACAGCAAAACTATAGCACCGATGATAAGCACTGTTTATTTTTCAACCTCACTGAATTCAGCCTCACAAAAGTATTAATGGAACAAAAACTAATTTTTGCTGTAATAATAACGACTTTTTAAAAGTAGTTTCTTAAATATGAACCAAAGAGCGATCATACATTATAAACGTATTATTGTCAATAGGGTCTGGCTGCAGACTTGCACTCTCAGACACTTGCGCTTCCGCGAGTGACGTCACTTGCAGTCTTTTTTATTTTTTTATTTTGTTCTATTTACTATTTTTTTGTTTGAATCTCTCAACATTTTATAACTGTAGCCAGGTGGTGAAGACAAGAAACTAAATTACAATGTCACTTGCAATCGCCGCTTGCACTTTCCGCTACCTGCGACGTCACTTGCATTCGACACGAATCGTGTGCGTTGCCAATGGAGACAAGACGCTGTGGTGGTTAAACGATTAAAACTAATTTAGTACAATGACGAACAGGGGCCTGCAAGTCATTTGTAGGAGAAAAAGACAAGACCTGCAAATCCTTGGCTACAGAACAGCAGAATATGAATCCAAATGTGCAAAGTTTCTCATTAAGCGTTTTCCTGCAGCAGCATTAGATTATGTTTTCGCAAACGCTGATTAAATATTACAACTGCAACCGCTCGCACAGTAAATTCCTATTACAACATTGTCAATATCATTAACAGCAACAGTATGCACTTCAACTCAGTATTGAAATGTTACTGAATATTATCAATAAAAGCAGTAGCAGAAGTTTGTTTCGTTGGCCGTATCACACTGCATACATTGCGGAGTTTTACCTATCGTAATGTTGCGGGACGAACGAGACGTGAGGATCAATTTGCATGCTTTATTCCAAGACATTGTCAAAAATACAGGCAGGGTCAGAACATCAGCAAACAGGTATAACACAGGCAAGACAAAGAGTAATCCTAGGGCAAGCGTGGGTCTTTGAGCGGTGAACAATATCCAGAGGGCTTGAGAAGAGGGGTAGTCCAATAACATGAGCAATAATCCAAATGAGGTACAAACAGAGTCTGAACGGCAAGAAAAGGCAGGAATCAGGAAACAAGGCAACACGAAAAGACAAGACTAACTAGAACTGGAAACTAGACTCAGTAAAGCAGCTATCACTAGGTAAGTGATAAACGCAGAAAAATACTTGAGACTAAACAGAAACACAGAATGGCTCGGTAAGGCAGCTAACACTAGGAGAGTGCTAAATGCTAGAATACTCAGTGATCTGATTGAGGAAGTCCATGGCCTAAGTAAGGCATGTGATGGGAATCAGCTGTGTGTCGTCAGTGCAATGGATGATGGGAATTGTAGTCCGGGGGTGATGTGCAACAGTTAGTGTAGTCAATGTGATGAGCGAGTGACCTCTTGTGGTGAGTGAATGGAAGTTCATAGACCGAATTTGTGGCACGTAACAGGTCTATTTACTTTGTCATGTTGTGCCGCTCGCGTCTGGTGTAGACACCGTGTTAGAGCAAAATAGGCATTCGCCTAGCTACTTATATGCCTAATTAATGGAGCTCACAGCAGTCAGACTCTTTGTGCAGTAGCGGCAGCTTCCATAGGCATTCAGTCATCAAAATATTTCTCAGCAGCAGCATGCACAGCATTTCTATGTTGCAAATTTTAATTTGGACACAATTAATATAAAAGCAGGCAACTGCATTTATATAAAGTCACTGTAGTGTCTTAGTCAAGACCATCTTGGAACGAGCCATGCATTTAGCAATGATCATAGCTATGATCATTATAGGCCTATTTCACAACGTGACGTCAGCAAGCCGGAAGTAGGGAAAACTCTTTTCCGGTAAAACCGCTTCCAGAACAATGGCGGAGACTAAAAGTAGTAAATCTTGTAGCGTACCTTTGTGTTTCAACTCGAAGAATAAACAACCGTATTTATCGTTTCATAGTTTTCCCAATGATGAAAATATGAAAAACTGCTGGATTTGGGCAATACGAAGAGACGGGGGAGGGCGGCATTTACAGTGACTTTCGTGTGTGCTATGCACTTCACGGAGGATGAAGTCCGCGTCCATCCACAGTCCGGGCGTAAATATCTTCGCAGGCTGTGCCTTCCAGGTTTTCGTGGAACGACTGGGGAGACGTTAAATCACGCCAGACACGGACGACAAAAAGAGGTGTCATTGGTGAGCAGGAGGAAGAAAATGCTGAAATGGAGAATGTTGCTACGGCGCCGGTGAAGGAGCATGATTACAACAGCCGCCCTCCTCGGGGTGAGTGTAGCATGTTGTTAGCTAGTTAGTGAATGTGTTGTATAATTATTTACGCAGTGTGCTGCTAGTTAAAATTGTTATTTTTATTCTTGTCAGCCCCTGTTTATACTGCTCTCTATGGATTAGCTCATTGGTTCTCTATAATAACGGCATGTGAGAATACTGGGGTGAATAAAGAATTTACAGTGATGTTAAACGTATTACATTAAATATAATTGCATAAACCTGTAATGGTTAATTACTAGATAGAGTTGTTGTTGTTTTTTTTTATCACAAATGTACTCTGATAATGAATTGTCATGACATAATATTAAAAATATATGTTGTTTCATTTTAATTAGGTGCTCTTGATGAGGCATTGGAAAAAATAAAGGAGTTGGAGGAACTGGTGTCAAGCCTTACCATCTCTCGAGCTTTGCTGGATAGATGGTGTGTGTCTTTCGCTCATTGCAGCCAAATCAGGTGTCCTGTGTCTTCTCTTCTCACAACTTTCTGACTCATAACACCAGCCAGTAACATTGGCCATCACCTCCTCCTGCTCACCAGCCAGTAACATCAGGCCATCACCTCCTCCTGCTCACCAGCCAGTAACATCAGGCCATCACCTCCTCCTGCTCACCAGCCAGTAACATTGGCCATCACCTCCTCCTGCTCACCAGCCAGTAACATCAGGCCATCACCTCCTCCTGCTCACCAGCCAGTAACATCAGGCCATCACCTCCTCCTGCTCACCAGCCAGTAACATCAGCCCATCACCTCCTCCTGCTCACCAGCCAGTAACATTGGCCATCACCTCCTCCTGCTCACCAGCCAGTAACATTGGCCATCACCTCCTCCTGCTCACCAGCCAGTAACATTGGCCATCACCTCCTCCTGCTCACCAGCCAGTAACATCGCCCATCACCTCCTCCTGCTCACCAGCCAGTAGCATTGGCCATCACCTCCTCCTGCTCACCAGCCAGTAACATTGGCCATCACCTCCTCCTGCTCACCAGCCAGTAACATCGGCCATCACCTCCTCCTGCTCACCAGCCAGTAACATCGATCATCACAAGATCAGGTACAGACTCTTCACTACATAATTTCAGCAGTTTAGTACCTTAATGTACTTCTGTACTTTAAACAAAATAAATATAAAATGTGTAACTGTAGTAACTTTTCTGATCTCATCAACAGTGAAAAAAATGTATCTTAAGAATCTTAAGTCAACCTCATCCCTAGCAAGGGTAAGTAATTTCTCTAATTTTCATTTTCTGTTTATCTTGTATTTTTGTCAGTCTTATTTATTATGGCCAAGTATTAAGTAGCATTAATAGATCACCTACACACATTTGATAACAGACATTATCTTTGTTTCATATAACAGAAGCAGGTTCTCCTAACCTAGCCTACTTTGTGACACTGTGGTCTATCGTCTGGTAAGTTGGATGTTTTGTTACCCATTTCAGACAGGATTTTAAGTTACATTGTTTATGTCATTTGAAACAGAAAAAGGTCAATAATTTTTTGCTGCATTAAATGTTGGAAATTAAGATTTATTTTGTTTGTTTTTTTGGAAAAACAAAATGATTTCATTCAATTTTAACACAAACTAACTCTCCTTTAACCTAACTCTCTTGCAACAGAATCTTTCCGTGTTCAACACATTGAGCTGGACTGTCATTGACTTGGGAAAAGTAAGTTTCAACCACATATTTTCAATGTTCTTCAATCTTTATCATAAATCTTACTCTAAATTTAATGTTATAAAAAAATCCTAAAGTCTACTGCTGTTAAACCTTAAATGAACTATGAATGACAATTTTTTTTTTTTCTTGCAAACTAAATAACTATATAACGGTGAATAATAGAAACATCATTGGTTAAGCAGCACTTCCTGCCTATTTTCTCCCTAGCAAAACGTGAATGTATGTGCCAAAGTAGAATTAATCAGCTTTAGCCTTGATTTCTTTGATAAGATCATCATCTCTCCATACTCTCTCCACAGTGAAGTCACCCCTGGTATTTGTCACCAGATCACACCAAGCTAAGTCAGTGACCATCAGCTGACCCTGGACTTGCCAGCGGTAGGTGTGTGATTTCCTTAGTTTGGCTTGGCCCCCAACAAACTCAGTGTGTGATGCTGCTCCTATGTCTTTCACATCAGGGCACTTTACTTCTACCAGGCCATAGGGAGGGTCTTCATTTGGGTCAACCACCTTGCCATCTGGACTAGCACCAAGGTGTGGAGCTTCAGGGTGGATGATGAGACCGCATGGAAGTACATTAACACTGAAAGTCTCAGCATAGCGGCGAAGAACCTCTGGCTCAAGTTCAACTCCTCTACGCATTGCTTTGGTCTGGGGCGCACCTTTAATGATCCGGCCAGCAAGTGTTTCGGATTGTAGTCTGATTTGCACATTATGCACTTAAAATTTATATATGTATGTATATATAATATTTATTTAGTAATGCTGACTTATTACTGCTTTATTTATTGTTATCTGTTGTCAAATAAAAACTTTTTTAATTATCAGTAGTTTTCTTATTCATTTTACCTGGGTGCGGGGCCTATGCCAGGCCTGCTGCTTGCTTGTGGATACAAGGGCAGCTGGAACATTCTTGGTGCCTAGCGCACTAAAATGTGCTGTCTGGTAGAGTAGTGCAACCAGATGGTTGCACAAACATCTTCCAGCAGCACACGAGCATGTATATGCAGTCAGTTGAGGTGGTGTGCTGGTTTCAAGTGTGATCTATAAAAAAGTGAAAGACTTGTATTTCATATATTTAACACATATTTAGGGTGTACACTTTGCTCAGTATAACACTTTTTGTGTATAATGTGTGTGTGAGTGCGTGTGTATACACACACACACACGTATGTATGCAGTACTATATACAGTATCACATTCTATGTAAACTTAATCCTAACTGCAGGTGCTGTGCTAGACTTGATCTATTGATAGTGAGACACTTAATGCATTATAAACAATTATTAGCTAAATCCTGAATGTATTTACCTCAAGCCGATGGGGTTTCTCATGCTTTCTTAACGATCTATAGCACCTGCCCCTAATTACTACTTATCCTAAAATAATGTTTGACACTGAAGTGTCCAAACACACAAACAGTTATTAACAGGACGTTTTTTTTTTATTAATAATAAACCAATTAATTCATAAAAAAACATTGATAATTCGGAAATTAGCTACCATGGCTGTCTAACATAATACATACCTTGGTAATAAAAAACAAATTGTTCATAAAAAAAATGTATAACCTTTGTCCAGTTTTGATCGCCTCACATCTTCCTGCAATCTACCAACAAAACGGACAACATCTGCAATTCTTAGTGTTGGTAAACTGATTAATGACTGAGAAAACGAGTTCGCACTCCATTGTGGCAATGAATGAATGAATGAATGAATGAAACGATCGTAACCATAGACATAATCTCTATTATGTCTATGATCGTAACGGGCAGCGGCGCGACCGGAACTACCGCTTCCCTACTTCCGTTCTCGGCCGCCATATTGTGAAATAGGCCTATTGCTCAAACATTATTGTTCTTAATATGCAATATAAATATTTTAAATTATCAAAATAAATGAGCAGCTGCTTTTGAGGCAGAATTAGTCCTGGGCATATGACACCACAAGTACAGGGTGTACAGTGATTTATTCTTTCGCCAAATATTTTGTTAGCTTATTAATAAGTTAAAGTTAAGTATTTCCATTGCAGTAACGTTGATGAACGTTAATGAAAAATTAAAAAATTTGAACTCTTGAATGACAAATTTCAAACAATTTGCTCAGGCCGCACGAGCCTGAGTCAGGGGTTTCCTGTGGATTACTTCACCTATCAGCCTGGGTTGTGATTCCTGTTTGTTAATGTCACACATAGTTCGTTTTTCTACTTAGGCAAGTTTGAGCTATTGGCTCAGACACACATAGTTATTTAGGTCATTAGTTAAATAAACCTAAGGGTACAGCACCCAGGTTCACATTGTTAAGCCACTAGTTAATTTATCTGAGCTCCATTAGCCCAGAAACACATTTAACTCAGGTCACTAGTTTAAGCTATCTGGTCAACCGATCAGGTACACACAGCAATAGTTCACTAGCGTTAAGCCATTCGGCAAAGCCGGCCCAGGCTCACATAGATAACAAACACACGGTCTCACGGTTCTGTGGAGCAGCAGCAGTACATATGTCTTGGCAATAGATCGGCATGTTCTGGGGGGTTTTATCTTTTATATTCCTTCTGTCTCATAGGGATGATTTTAAGCATATTATTGTATAGCAGCAGCATACATATTTAGTTTATTTGTTTTGCTTTCTTAATCCAGCTTTGTTGGGGGGTGATTTTATATGCTATTTGTGCAGCAGCAGTATGTCTTAAATACTCACAGCACTGTATCGCCATCTGCATTGGCAGTAGCAAATTCCTGTACTTGCTTGCAGCAGCAGCAATAATCTACAACTACAGCAGTAACAAACAGCAGCAGCAATTCAGCAGCAGCGTAGGGGATCTATTCCGCCAAGACCAAATACATTAACATTGTCATATGCAGCACCATGCTAAAATCTTCTGAGTTGTCATGATTGAACTGCCTTTAACTGAAAATTGAGTGTTTACTATTGTCCTTTTGCATTACCGACACACTATTTTGTGTGTCCTTTTTGATACTGTAAAGCTGCTTTGGCAAAATCTGTATTGTTAAAAGCGCTATATACTGTAAATAAAGGTGACTTGACTTGACTTTTCTTCTCTTTCTTCTTGTTGTTCTTAACTGCTCCCAGTCACTGTGGTGGAGCAGTTATAAAATATTATTCATGTGTATACTTTACAGCATTTCAGTAATAAACATGCATGCAAATTACATTGAAGTGCTACAGTTACCTTACGGTGTTCGGCAGTGGTCAAAAAGCATTTAAACTGTGAATTTTAAATCAATTTCTTCATGTAAGCTCAGAGATGTGAATTCAGACGGCAGTTAAATTACCACACAACCTTGGTTTTTGTCAAAGAACTCGGACAATTCGGACTGCAATAAAATATCACCGCCTAACCCCTGTAAATATTGAAAATAGTTTAAAATAGTCCCCATGAAAAATAATTACTGTCTGAATTGAGCTTTAAGAAACAACATAAGGGATATATTGTCCTGAGTAAGAATTAAATGAACAACAGCTACATATATCTGTTAAATTCAGTCCTTCTGTAATAGTTGCTGGAAGGACGTTGTTATTACACATAATGTAATAAATTTAGTTTAAACATTTGAATGGATTAACATCCAGTTTCAAATAAAAAGGTTTTGTCTCAACAGCTGAGAAGTGCTCAATCAGGGTGTTTTTTTTTTTGTTTTTTTTTTTGTTATCTCCCCTGGTTTAATATTATAAAGGAGTACGGTTAGGTACACAGTAGTAATGCAAGTGTGTACCTGGTATTTATCACGTTATAGCAATACCAGTAAATTTGGACCTGGTGGGGACATTTTTAGGTCCCCATGAGGAAACAAGCTTATAAATAATACAGAATGAAGTTTTTTGAAAATCTAAAAATGCAGAAAGTTTCCTGTGAGGGGTAGGTTTAGGTGTAGGGTTGGTGTAGACGACAGAAACCATTTTTTACAGTAGAAAATCATTATGCTTATGAAATCTCTCCATAAACATGAAAACACAACGTGTGTGTGTGTGTGTGTGTGTGTGTGTGTTTGATTCTTTCTTTCTTTCTTTTAGCAATGTCAGGAATTTCTCTCTTTGCTTTCTACCTGTAATAAAAGGTAGAATAAGTGTGTGATGTGTGCTTGAGAACATGAGAAATGTGTGTAAATAAAAGATAGACATGCATAGCCAGCCACTGAAACTGTGAAAAACAAACACATTCTGATAACTCTTCATTGAAAGTTAGGGAAAGGCTTTACAGCAGGGTTTTAAGTCAGTCTCATGGTACACATCTCTTAGTGGTGATTTAGTCATCTGTTATATACACAATTCATTTATAATAGACCATGATTCCTAATGACCTAATAGTCCGAGCAGAGCATTTTATCAAGCTCTTTGCTGTTCTTTCTCATATTCTCTCTCTCTTTTACTCCTACCATTTCCTGGCGATGACACAGGAACAGTGATTAATAATCTAGAAGAATTCCACATAAAATCACACAGTTAGAGACACTCTAAGTGACAATTCAGCATGCCTTAGGCAGAATAAGAATTTGAAAACATATGTCCGCAACAACATTGGAATGAAATGAATGCAATGTTCTGATGGAATAAACAGTTCTCCCATTGTTAAATATGATAAAACAATTATAAAATAAAATAAAAATGACTTCCAAATGAATACTAAATTCTCTAATCATTAAATGCAGTTCCACACTCAGGATGCACCTCTGTAAGTGTAAGTTTAGGCCTTTGCATTTAAAATAAAAAAATAAAAAATCTTGACACTTTGAGTCATCAGAATAACAAAAGAATAGTATTTTAGCCAGTAGAAAAACTGTTTTCAAAGTGTTGTCAAAACAGAAGAGGTTGCTTTTTTTCTCAGAAAAATTGTTTTGATGATGAAAAGGACCCTCTGATTGGTGGATGATTGGACACCTTTCCATTTGTACAGTGGAAATGAACTTTGCATGACACATTGTTGTTTGACTAGACAGGTGAGACCACAAGAAGAAAATGTCACAACACACACAATTGGAGGGCCTGAACAATATGTCAGTGACCTGACCTATGGGGCAATTTGTTACCCTCTTTCTTGTGTTTTTCCAAGAAACCAAGTCAAGTAAAACTTTATGGTTTGGCTTGACTTGGTTTCTTGGAAAAACACAAGAAAGAGGGTAACAAATTACATACATACACTGTTTTTAACATATGTTTTGAGGAAATGTCCAATATTTTGCAGTAAAAACAGGGATGTGTTTAGATTCTTTTTCAACTTTAATCACTCAAGTCACTTAACAAGATTTTTATTTAAAAGGATGATGTGGCAAGAGGACATTGTCTTCTCAAAGGAGGGAACATTTTCTGTACAAGGTCTGTCATAAAGAACATGCTTGTCACATCTTTTCACCAAAGATTCCTTTTGCATTCCTTGCCTTCTTCATATTTTATGCATCCATTATAAAACAAAAATATATGGGAACATTCTGAAGAATATTGCACGAGGGTTGCACGATAATGCGTATGATATCGTCCTATCGTCAGCCTGTAAGATCGCCGATACACGATAGTATCGGGGGGAGGGGCAATTTTTTGATTATTTATGTATTTGTTTGCTTATTTATAAGATCATTTATTTACTTATTAGTCTACTTTTTTTTATTTAAACTTTTATTTAAATATTAACGTAATTATTAATTATCACGCGGAATGACACATGGGAAATGAGGACAGTCTATCATTCTGACAAGGAGGATGGAGTTGGTGGGAAAGAAAAATGCCACATCGCCTATTTGGCAATATTTTGGGTTTACACCAGATGAAAAAGATGAGCCCGCTGATGTCACACAGGCAGTTTGCAGACTTTGCTCGAAGGTTGTGCCGGTAAAAGAATCACAAACCACAAACTCACGTATGTACATTTGCGTGGCCACCACCCTGCTGAGGCAGCTCAACTAGCGCCAAGAGAAGGCGCGATTAGCAAAGATCGAAGTCAGCCATCAATCATCGGAGCTTTTGCAAAAAGCACAAAGTACAAAAGAAACAGTGAAAGGTGGGCTCAGTGCACTGCAGCTGTATTGAAGTACATTGCGAAGGAAATGGTCTCCTATCATACAGTCGAGAAAGCAAGCTTTAAAGACCTGCTCCAAACCTTTGATAAACAGTACGAGCTGCCGGGGCGCAAGTATTTCACCGAAACAGCTATCCCAAACTTGTACAATGAAACTAGGGACATCATTGCTAAAGATCTGAAAGCTGCTAACTTTGTTGCTTTGACCACAGACATGTGGTCAAGCATAAACATGACCCCCTATATGTCTGTGACAGTCCATTATATTTCAGAGGATTGGAAGCTAGAAGCAAAATGCCTGGAAACAACATTTATTCCGGAGAATCACACTGCAGAGATACTGGCTGAGGCGCTGTCAGATGCCATGCAAGACTGGGACATAGAACAGAGTAAAATTTCATGCATTACAACTGACAACGGGGCCAATATTGTTGCGGCCATACTATGTAATAATACATAATACTATGCTATGTAATAATAATACTTGTAAATCAAATATAATATTATTTAATTATAATAAATGATCACAACATTAACGATCGATGCATAATTGTCATTTAATATGTTGTTATTGTAGGATTGTACAACGCGTTGGGGATCAACATATGCCATGTTAGTAAAAATTCTGGAACAGCTTCCTGCCATCAAAAGGGTTTTTGCTGATGACAAGAGCCGTCGAACACTCCCAAACGTGACCTGGCAGGACATTGCTGTACTAGAGGCTGTCAGGGATGGGTTGAAGCCTGTCGCAGAATTTACTGATATATTATCAGCTGAAAATTACGTGACAGTCTCATCTCTGCTGCCCATGCTGCAGCTAATAAAGGATATCCTGAAGGAGGAGGAGACTGATGTGGAGATGACGGCAGGAATTAAACGGAGGATTTTGGAGAAACTCGACTCGAAATATGACGACAGTACCCTCCAACTAATGCGCAAAGCTACCCTCCTTGACCCACGCTATAAGGGCGACCACATCGATGCCGCACAACTTGATGTGATCAAATCACAGCTTGAGGTTGAGATGGTGGCATACTGGAATGAAAAAAATATGCCACCTGTACCCATCAGAGTGGAGGAGGAAGGAGAAAAAGATGCGGCAGGTACGTCATCAGGTGAGAAACAGCCGGCTAAGAGGATCAAAACACTGGGTCGTCTTCTTGGCAGAGCAAAGCCGTCTATGTCCACATCCACACCTGTAGACCAGCGAGCAAAATCTGAAATCACGTCTTACTTACAAGAGGAAGTAATTGATGGTGATGACAAGCCACTGGACTGGTGGAAAGAAAATAGATGCCGCTATTATTACATAATTTTGTATATTAACATAAATTTATGTATGATTTTTTTAATATATTCCTCTGGTGTCTGGTGGGTGAAGGTTACGCGACAATGACAGTGTGAAACTATGCAAGGGCCAATGAATTGTACTTTGATAATAATAATTGCCTAATAATAATTTAAAAAAAAACAACAACTAGAAAATAAGCCGTATTATCATCATTTTTATTAGCTATCGTCCATATGGCTGACTATCGTCGATAGATGATACTATCGTCTATCGGCACAACACTATATTGCACCTTGTACAGTGAACCTTTGCCTACACCACTGGATTCCATGGTTGAACCAATTGGATGAACCTTACAATTGTATTTATACACAGAGTACCCTATATATAAAAAAAAAAGTACATCTATATATTATGAATATTATATTGTATTATGAATAAAATATTACATTAATATTACAATATATAAGTAAATGTATTTTTCAATATATTAAATTTGTCAATATATGAAAAGCTGCAATTCCTTACTTATTATTCCATATATTGTAACACAATATTGTCACAGCCAGCAGCTGGTATGCCTTGACAGCCACCAGAGGGCATTCTTCTGGATTATTGTTTGTTTTGTACTGGACTTCATTTCCCATCACCCTTTGCTTTCTCAATCAGATCTCATTGTTTCTAGCTGTGTGTGATTAGTCTTGTTAGTTCCTCTATATATACCGTGTTCTGTGTGTCTTTTGTTGCTGCAATATTGAGCTCTGTTTTTCCATGTTATTCTGCTTTTGCCCGGATGTGGATTACTGTTTTTGGCCTCTTCAATAAAAGCTGCAATTGGATCGTCTTGTTTTTTGTGACAGAATACTGCAGCCACTTCAAGATAGTGATGCAAAGTCCGATTAATTTCTGCGAACCAGTTCTTTTCGGACAGTTCGGCTCATTGAACCGGTTCAAAAAGCCGATTTATCGGCTCCTAACATTATCAAGCAATGATGTCACTACGCGTTTATTTTTTAACAACTATGTTCCATGTTGCATCAATGAAACATTCGAATAAAGTCATTTGTGTCAACACATATGGAAACATTAAAATAAAAATTTATTTTTTGTGAACGCATATTGCTGATTATTGCCTTTGTGGTCCCAGTTTCATTCGCTGATCCTTTATGGCAGATACGACTGACTAATATTGATTAGCCTACGATAGGATTCCTAAAGGTTTCGCACCTACAGCACACATTACAGACACTGATGCACAAACGTGGATATGTTCTACATATCCTAAGTATAAAGAAAAAATAAACCAGTCTGATAACTCTTTGATTTAAGTTAAACAACTAAAAATTTGATCTGCATGCACAATAAAACTAAATACTAAAATAATAAAATATCTCCGGTATCCTACGTTTTGTTTGTTATAAAGAAACTGCGCATCAGGCTTGTTCAAGTCCACGGTGATACACACGCAGTGTCAGCAACTCACTCATCAGAATCTTCAGTAATCCTTGGCAAACTTCATCACGGCTCATTCGGTTCTTGTTGAGTCCTTGGTAATCCTCGACAAACTTCGACAGTTGGTTCAACCAGCTCATTCGGATCTTTTTGAGTTGGATGTGCTACTTCGGCTGTGCGTCTTGCGTCATCAACCCGGAACTAAAGTTAAATTCAGTTCAATTTGTGAACCGGCTCGACTGGTTACTTCCTAAGAACCGGCTAAAAAGAATGATTCGTTCAAGAACCTAATATCACTACTTCAAGATCCAGCAGTGTTTTATTACCTTTGGACTATGGATATCTGGATTTTTCCTCCTGCTTATAAGAAGGAGCGGAAGGCTCGGCTCCAGATGTTGGCAGCTCCTCGTCAACAGGGGATGGGAGTAGGAGGTTTTGCACAGACTTTTTGGATGTGGTAGGACTGTAACTTTTGTAATTCCGAGCTCAACAAGATTTTTAATGAATGCCTGGATTCCACCGCTGATTTCGGCCAGAGCGGCTGGTATCTCGGCATTGATCCCATGCCTGGTGGTCCTGGAGGACCCGACTCCAGTGGTCCCAAGTCCGGTGGTCCTGGGTGACCCGACTCTGGTGGTTTCAGAGTCCACTCCAGAGCCTGCTACAGTCCGGGAGCCCTCAAAGTCCACTCCAGAGTCTGCTCCAGTCTGGGAGCCCTCAGAGTCCACTCCAGAACCTGCTCCAGTTAGTGAATCCACTCCTAAGCTAACTCAGGTCTACGAGTTCATTCCAGAGCTTGCTCTGGTTTTTGAGTCTGCTCTAGAGTCCGCTCAGGTCTACGAGTTCACTGTTGAGCCTGCTCCAGTTTATGAATCCGTGCCTGAGCCCACTCAAGTCTATGAGTTAATTCCAGAGCTTGCTCCAGTTTACAAGTCTGCTTCAGAGCCCACTCAAGTCTATGAGTTCACTCCAGAGCCCACTGAATTTTAAGATTCCGCTCCAGAGCCCACCCAAGTTAATGAGTTCACTCCTGAGACTACTCATGCACCCCACGAGGTGGCGGCTTCTGCTGCAGAACCTCCAGAGGTGGTGCCCACTCCTGAACTCTCAATCTGTCTTGTTACGGACAAGGAGACCATTGCTGAACTGTCTGTCTGCCCTGTTACTGTTGAGGAGACCAGTGCTGTCCGGTCCTGTTACGGCCATAAAGGCTGTTACTAACCTCTCTTCATTGCAGTCCTGTCTGATCCTCCAGGGGGTTATCTGCCATGTCAGCTCTGCTGAAGTGGTCTTCAGCTCCGTCTTCAGCCACCAGATGGCATTCTTCTGGATTATTGTTTGTTTTTTACTGGACTTCCCATCACTCTTTGCTCTCTCAATCCGATCTCATTGTTTCCGGCTGAGTGTGATTTAGTCTTGTTAGTTCTATCTAGATATATACCATGTTCTATGTGTCTTTTGTTGATGCGGTATTGAGTTCTGTTATCTTGTTTTCTGTTCTCTGTTTTTGCGGGTTCCTTTTGTGGATTACTTTTTGCATGTTTTTCTTCTTTTGCCCTGATGTGGATTACTGTTTTTGGACTCTTCAATAAAAGCTGCAGTTGGATCTTCTTGCTTGAGAGCATTTCGTGACAAATATTATTCTGTACATTTTCAATATAAATTAAATATACAATATAAGCAAATTTATTTTCTTTGTGTAAGGGAAGACCTTAGAGCAGAGGTCTCAAACTCAGTTCCTGGAGAGCCACAGCTCTGCAGAGTTTAGCTCCAACCAGCTCCAAATCACACCTGCTTGGAAGTTTCTAGTGATCCTGAAGACCTTAATTAGCTGGATCAGGTGTGTTTGATTAGGGTTGGAGCTAAACTGTGCAGAGCTGTGGCCCTCCAGGAATTGAGTTTGAGACCAGTGCCTTAGAGACTGATTCCTTTTCTCTCTCTGAACTTTGGTGAATACAATGAATCTGTCAGGTGCCTAACCATCCAGCAAGAATAGTTGCATGTGCAGAGCTTCAGTGTCATTAGCTCTTATATGATGAACTCATTTGTAAGTCCATTTCCTAAATGACTAAATGTAAATGTATTTTAAATATACATGTAAATACACTCATGGCCAAACATTTGTTTTTTTGAAAATGTCAAACAATTTGAGGCTATTTTACAATTGACTTCGGTAACATTTTATTTCGATAGTCCACTTTAGACATTCTATTAACAGTAAGTAAATTTGCAACTACATGTCAACTAGCAGTCATTAGAGTATTTGTAGACTGTCTGCTTAATATCTTCTAACACTTTATTTCGATGGGTCCACAACATACAACATACTGACTATGAGAAACTTTGTGTTAGGAACAGAGGAAGCGTTCGGATCCATCTGCAGATCCTTATTCATAAACATGGTCAAAACACAGGTAGAGTCAAATAACAGCAAACGGGTATGGCATGGGCAAGACACAAGAGTAAGCCTAGGGCAAGCATGGGTCTTTGATCGGCGAACGTAATCCAGAGGGTTTGACAAGAGGGGTAATCCGATAACACAAGCAATGGTTCATGCTGGAGCAAACAATAGTCCAAACGGCAAGATTAACGAGCAATCCAAGAATAAACAGGAAATACTCAAAACACAGGTAATCCAAACAAGAAACTAGACTGAGACTAGGACTAGAAAATAAGCAAAGGCTAACGAACAGACTCCGTAGTGTAGCTGTGCGAACACAGCAATAAAGCTAACAATACTCAACGCTCTGAATGAGGAAGTCCATGGCTTAAGTAAACCTTGTGATAGGAATCAGCTGTGTAATCAGTGCTTTCAGCTGTGTGTGTGTGTGTGTGTGTGTGTGTGTCATCAGTGCAATGGATGATGGGAACTGTAGTCTGGGGGGGACACTTTATAAGTATATGTCAACTTATTCTACTAACCCTAAACCTAACCTAACAGTCAACTCTGAGAGTTAGTAGACATGTAGTTGCAAATTAATGAGAATTAGTTGGCATGTAGTTACAAATTTACTTATAGTTAGTAGAATGCCTAAAGGGGACTATCAAAATAAAGTGTAACCTTGACTTCATTTTATTCTGACAAATTATTATTTTGCAATTATTACTTTGATTATTTTTTAGAGAGCTCATATAAAAAGTAGAAAGTAGAATGGACTTACTTTTTATGCTACCTTTGAAACACAGCTAAAACAGATTCCCTTCCGCCATGGCAATAAATGGGCATTTTTACTTTATTATTAGTTGTCATGGTGTGGTCTGATAAATGTAATAGAAGATAACAAAACGGGCTCACAGTGCTCGCTATAAACATACTCTATTAACTTAGGGTTTGATCCAGAGTCTATGATGAACGCGTGCACTTAAGTGTGACATCTGCAGCGAACAGCTAATCGCACAAATCCTGGAGAGTGTCAGTTTAATTTTCTTTTTGCAAGAAAGTCAGCATAATTCACTTCTCTGCCTATTAAGAAATCGTTAGAAAGATATTGTGAATTTAAATGCATTTACAAAGCATGAAAGAAGCACATCTGCAGGGGCGGACTGGCCATAGGAAGCACTGGGAGAATTCCCGGTGGCCTGGCAGCCAATTTGGCCCGCTGCCCTCCATTTATTTTAATTTTTTATATATGGCCATTTCTTCAACTAGGAGCACTTTTAGCCTTGTGAGGTTGAATAAAAAAAACTTGTTCAAAAGTCACGTAAACAGTCTCATAAGTTTAAATAATTTGTCTAGTTTTAAGGTCTGTAAGAGAACAAACTTAGATTAGATTACAAGAGAAATTGTTAATATTTTAAATTTTTCTGACCTGCAATGAACAAATGGCATTTCCATCTCAATATACAGCTGATATTTAAATATAGAATAACTTATGCCACTCAATTGTCTAAGATCATTTTTGTAACTAGTTTTACCAGTTTTTCCACAATGTAAAATAATTATACATTTGCCAATGAGATAAATTAACTGCCCTAAGGACCAAGTACTGAACTGTACACCTGTCACACTCTGAAATTTAATATTGTGAGCGAACACCGCTGTCTCGGGAGGAACGTGAGCGGTCAGCGCCGCTCGCATCGACTTCATCGGGGGTTCCCGCACGCTGCGCATCAGCCCAGGACGCTCCGGAAGCGGGCGCGAGGCACTGGGCGCGGCCGCCGCCGCCCCCCGGATCGCCGCCTCGGGAGAACTGTGAACGGGCTCCGCAGCTAACTCCAACCTGAAGGCTGAGCCGCTCACCTGCAGAGCCAGGTTGATGTAGTCCTCCAGCGACTCCCCGGGGTCCCAGTATGGTACCACGGACTTGAAGGGCTCAGCCAGGCCTCCCCAGAAGAAGACCATGAGGCAGGTCTTCTCCATCGCCGACTGACGAGCTCCTTTAATGAAGTCCCTGGCATAATCCTCCATGCTCCGGTCTCCCTGGCGGATGTGGAGGAACCTCCCTGCTGGACCCATCTTAGCTGGTTGCATTCTGTCACGGAACGCTAAGAGGAGTGCCGTGGAAAAGACGAGGTCAGGGTCCAAATGCAGGTAAGGTGCTTTTAATAAGAAACAAAAAGGCCAACACGGCACAAAAAACAAAACATAAAAGGACTGGGACACAAAAACGGCAACGAGGTGCGTGTAGTCCGTGGCGATGGGGAACAGCTGCGGGTGTAATGAGCGCGACAGGTGTGTGGGATGTGGCAGGTGTACGTGATTACGTGAGGTGAGTCCGGGAGGAAGGGAAATGGTGACCTCTGGTGGTGACAGGGAGAAGCGCAGGGCCCGGACTCGTGACATAAATACCCCTTTTCCACCAAAGCAGTTCCAGGTGCTAGTTCAGAGCCAGTGCTATAGCCGGTTCTTAGTTAAGGTCTCTGCACACTGAGTCCGAAATTTTCGCATTCGTTTTTTCGCATTCGCAATCTTAAAAATTCGTCATGCACAGAGACCTTGCACACTGAGTCCGATGCGTTTTAATTAATCCGTTGCGAAAAAATTCGCAAAACTATACAAAATGTGAGGATGATTTTGTTGTCCTCTCTCTTTTTAAAAAAAGAAAAAGAAAAAGGAAATATTGGGTCCATCCAATCCTTAGATTGCGCAGAGAGGAAGGAGAGTTCCACCTCCTTATCAAAGAGCTGCGGGATTATCCCGAGAGATTCAAAGTTTATTTCAGGATGTCAGTGCCTCAGTTTGATACTTTGCTAGCGATACTGAATCCACATAATAAAAAGACCACCAATTTCCGTGAACCAATTTATCCTGAACAGAGACTGTCTGAGGTATGGACACACACACACACACACCGAACTGCGGCATCAGAAATGTGCGCGTCAGGCATAAAAAATAGGCTACCGCAGTTCTTTATATTCTGTATCTTTGTATTCCGCAATTTGTTTGTCATAAAGTGCGCTGTGCTGCAAGACGAAGTGTATTAATTTGTCTGACACTATTTTGGATTTTGGCTTTCGCTTGTATGGTGGCTCTGAATGGTCAAAACACCTTCTCAAAGCATCTCAAAATGCTTTATACGGATGCGAAAAACGCAAAAAATCAAACCCGATCCAAATTTTTTTTTGACGGACGAAAATTTCGGAGGCAGTGTGAAAACGTGATTGACAAAACGTGAGGTCGTATTTATTTTTCAACGTGCGAAAATTTCGGACGAAAAATTCGGACTCAGTGTGCAATGGCCTTTAGTTCGATTGGCGAGCGCTTTAAGAACCGGTTGCTTTTCCACAAGCTAGAGAGCCAATACAGAGCCAGGTCTTACGTCACTGAATACGTTTCATGTTTCGGATCACTAGCGCGGCACAACAGGCATCTGTACAAAGCATCAGCGCCACGCAGACCGATTGATCGGCACACAACACACTAAAGCACCGCGAGAGCGATCCAAAAGCATAAAGAGCCGTCTGCTTTCCAGTCGCCCCCGCAGCACCCCGATATGCCTGCACCGAACGGTCCGCACAGCACCGATCTATCCCGAACAAGCCTAAACAAACTATCAGCAATGGGGGACGTTGCGTTGCTATTGATGTTCATGGCTTTGCAAACCTACATCGGCATCCAAACACGGCGAATCAAACGTGTTAGCGTTTAGCTGCTATTTCAAATATGGCGGTCCAAGTTTCTGTTCGTCTTGTTGGTCACGGTAACCCCGCCCCCAGCTCCTGACGCAAGCGGTTCTTTCTTCTAGCCCAGCAATGTTTTGGTGCTACTTACGAACCGCTTTTACTGGTTCGGAGCTGGTGCTTTGGGTGTCGAAAAACAAAGAACCGGTTTGAAACTAGGCTGGAACTGCCTTGGTGGAAAAGGGGTATTAGAGGGAGCTAAGGCAGACAAAACAAGCCTTACGAAAATTAACCTGGTTTTACAAAAATATATAACCAAAAACCTTGGTTGTTATTGTTAAATTACACTCTTAAAAATAAAGATGCTTCTTTCACGATGCCAGAAGAACCATTTTTGTCTACATGCTTCCATAAAGAACCTTTAACATCTGAAGAACCTGTTTCCCAAAAGGTTCTTTGTGGCTAAAGAAGGTTTTTCAATTTATAAAAAGGTAAGAAAAATAATTTTTTTAAAGATTTAAAAAAAAATAATAATTCTTTGACTGAGTGGTTCTTTGTGGAACCAAAAATGCTTATTCTATGACATCACTATGAAGAACATTAAGCACATTTTAATTTTAAGAGTGTATGCACAAATTAACAATGGGTTTGCTACACTGTTTCACCATGGTATTTGTAGTAAAACTTTGGTTATACAAATGGTAATCAATCCGCAAAAAAAAAAAAAAAAACATGGTTACTTTTACCATAGGCCTAATAACACCATGGTTAATTTTACTTAAGACAAAACATGACCCATGATAATGCAAAAAGATTTTTCTGTAAAGATATATTCAAGATGTAGCTATTAATGTACTAATTTTGAAATTTAGGCAAGATAAAACAATACTAATGAAGAGACTAAAAAGGAAAATGGAAGTTCAAGATAACATTTAATTATTTTTGCACAGCCCCAGCCAAGGGTTTAAACTTTTCACATTTTTTTGTGGATGTATGAGATGGCTTGGATGAGTGTGAGATTTCCCAGCCTGAAATTTCCCAGTCTGCCCCTGGCTGCAATGATGTTTGAAAAGGCAGCTGAAAGAAGACTATCAAGGCAAGTGAATCAACTGAATTAAGTAATAATTTATATAAATTCAACAAAGAGCTTAAAAGAGAGCCAGGCAAAAGTATTGTTAAGTCATTAGTATATTCTAGTCTTAAGCACCGACTATTCAACTCCCCAAAGCAGAAGAACAAATATGTCCAATGTTCCCATTCTTTCTTAAAGGTGCCATAAGCCTGATTCGGACGGTAATTGTTTCTCATATGGACGCCTGTAAAAATTAATTTACATATCACCCCAGTGATAAGACTCATGGATTCGGATGGTGATTTATTCACAGTGGAGGAGTGAGTTCTGTGATCCTGAGAACGCACTGCTCACGTGGCCAGTCACATGATTGTTTGCCATGAATAAAATTAATTTTATTTACAAACGTATTCTTATTATATTGGAAAATGTATTTAAAAATACTTATGTAAAATATATTCTTATTATTCCAAGCATATTTTATAATATATAATCATATTTATTATTTGATTTTTTAAATCTCCTGTTTAAAAATAGGAAAATACGTGCTATAGTTGTATATAATTATATGCGATATATATGTTTATAATACACATTTTAAATTTGTATTGCATACCTGCTGCTGCCATAATAAAGACCCACTTTGAATGTTTACGTGCTTTTCTTCTCTTTCTGTTCTCACTCGCTGTGGTGGAGCAGTCATGAAGTATTGTTCTTTTAAATACTTTCCAGCATTTCAGAAATAAATATGTATGCAAATTACACCGAAGTACAACAGTTACCGTACGGTGTTCGGGAGTGTTCAAAAAGGGTTTAAACGCTGAATTTTGAATCTATTTCTTCTCGTAAACTCAGAGATGTGGATTCGGACGGCAATTAAATTACCACACGACCTTGGTGTTTGTCAAAAAACAGTAAGTAATTTGGTTAAGTTCATTTTTACGGGGGTGGTGAGAGAAAAACACAGACGTCCTGGATTCGGATGGCAATTAAATAACCAACTACCCCCTGTATATAGTGACAATCACTTACGTCCCCCTGAGAAACAATTACCGTCTGAATCAGGTTATAGAATGGAAAACTGTATTTACCTTGGCATAGTTGAATAACAGGAGTTCTGTACATGGAAATGACATACCGTGTGTAACGGGGCGAACAAGACGTGAGACGTGCGGATCCATTTGCAAGGCTTTATTCAAAGGCGAGGTCACAAAACAAGCAAGGTTCATGCAATGGCAAACAGGAACATCACAGGCAAGACAAAGAGTAATCCTAGGGCAAGCGTGGGTCGGCGATCGGCAAAGAATATCCAACAGGACAAGGCAGAGAGATAATCCAGGTACACGAGCAATAGTCCAAGAGAGGTGCAAACAGAGTCCGAATGGCAAGGCAAAGGGTTAGTCCAGGAAACACGGGCAATAATCAAAACACACAAGACTAGATTCTAGACTAGACTAGACTAGACTAGACTAGACTAGACTAGACTAGACTAGACTAGGACAACTAAGTGTGCTCCATAGAGTAGCTATCGCTAGGAGAGTGATATACGCTATACAATACTCGGCAATGACAGAGAGGAAGTCCAAGGCTTATAAAGCATGTGTGATTGTGTGATCAGCTGTGTAATCAGAGCAATGTGAGATTGGTGACAGCTGAGTGTTGTCAGTGCAATGGATGATGGGAAATGCAGTCCAGAGGTGACGTGCAACAGTAGTGTAGTGCAAGAGTCAATGTGGTGAGCGAGTGACCTCTGGTGGTCAAGTCAAGTCACCTTTATTTATATAGCGCTTTTAACAATGTAAATTGTCAAAGCTACTGCACAATATCAAAAAAAGGAAAATAGTGTGTCAATAATGTCAAATGAAAAGATTAAAAATAAGAATTTCAGTTAAAGGCATTTCATTACTGAATTCAGCTCAGTTCAGTTTAAATAGTGTCTTTGCAATCAGGTCGACGATATCGCTGGAAATGAAGTGTCCCCAACTAAGCAAGCCAGAGGCGACAGCGGCAAGGAACCAAAACTTCATCGGTGACAGAATGGAGAAAAAAACCTTGGGAGAAACCAGGCTCAGTCGGGGGGGCTAGTTCAATGTTAAGTCATATTACAGCCAATGAACATAACAGCTATCATCCAACATAGTCATTCCAACATATTGTATAGAAAAATATTATACAGACTACAATATGTAACATATGAGAACATACAAGAAATAAAATAATTTACAATAATAATGAAAAAAAAAAAAGGTTATGAGACAATATTACAAATAGCATAAAAGATTCACATATAGACCTAGTGCGTTTTGCTTTACTATTTTTCAGCCCAAGTAGTAACTCAATATAATATTACATATCTATCTGAAATAACAAAAAATTGGGTTTTCCTTTAGTTAATTTCTGTTTATGTATATCGTACTTGCCCATAATCAAACAAAGATTAACAATAAAGGTCACATTTGGTATTTTTCTATTAAAATAGAAAAATACATCTTTCTCAGAAAAATAAACTTTCATGTTTAAATATTTACAAAGGAGGCCTTCCAAATGTATCCAAAACATTTGACTATAAATGCAATTAAAAAATAAGTGGACAGAATCCTCCCTCTCTGCTCCACAGAAATCACACCTATCATCCACATCAGTACGAAACCTAAGAAAAAGTGTTTTAGCAGGGTACACCAGATGAAGTATTTTAAAATGTACTTCTCTCATCTTATTTGTAATGCAGTATTTTTTAGGCAGCAACCATGCATATTTCCAATCAATGTCCTAAATTTTAGAATGACAAAATATTTTAGAAAATATCGGGCTGTATTCTATAAGTAATTTCCTAATAAAGTAATTATTCCATCTCTTATCAGTAATAGTAACTCCTTTAATTGCAATATCAGATCTAAGACTCACATTGTCATTATTCACATTTCCTTTAAACAAACATTTTAAACCAGATAGTATAGCATCAAACGCAATGCAATATTATTTAGGGATTATTGGAATATTATACCTTTGAAGAAATTCTACATAGGTATACAAGTGCCCATTCTCATTAAATAACTGTTTAACAAATATAATTCCATTATCAACCCATTTTTGAAAAAACAAAGTTTTATGTTTAAAAGTTATATACCTATTATTCCAAATTATACATTTGTTTGGAGAAAAATTATGTTTATAGATAAGCAACCAAGATAGAAGCACCTGCCTGTGGTAATTACTTAAGCTAACTGGAATCTTACTAAATTCAAAATTGTATTGCAACAGAAAAGCAAGCCCACCCATTTTTTCAAATATTAGATTAGGAATTAAATAGTTATTAGGCCTATTTTATTTTTATACTGAAAGTAATGTTTAATCCATCTATTCTTTAAAACTGTATTTGAAGTGCTGAAATCAAGCACATTTAAGCCTCCATTGCAAACCGAATTAGTTAAGGTAAATTTTTTAACGTAATGAGATCTGTTTCTCCAAATAAAATTGAAAAGATTTTTATCAACTTCCTTAATTATGTTATTAGGGACTTCCAATGAAATAGCAGGATAAAGCAGACCGAAAAAGAGGTGAATCCCAATGTAACACCGACTGTGACGTTACAGTCGGGATCATTAATGTTTACACCCCCAACATTTGCATAACGTACTACCAGTCCATGTTCTAGGCCAGCCGGACCTGCACAGCCGAATCATCAATGCAGTATTGCCAGATATTCCTATTAAAACAAACAAAAACTGATAAATAAATAAAAATTAGTGCTGTTAAACGATTGATCGCGATTAATCGCATCCAAAATAAAAAAAATTTGTTTACAAAACTTTGATTTTGTTTACGTGTCTACTGTGCATATTTATCGTGTATATATAAATACGCATACATACAGTATATATTTTGAAAATATTTCCATGTATATATTTATATTCATATAATTGATATTGTTTATAAATATTTTAAATGTATAAACTTAACATATTTTTCTTAAATATATACATGCATATTTACAGTGGTGTGAAAAAGTGTTGGCCTGATTTTTTTGCATGTTTGTCACACTTCAATGTTTCAGATCATCAAACAAATTTAAATATTAATCAAAGATAACACAAGTAAACACAACATGCAGTTTTTGAATGAAGTTTTTTTTATTATGAAGGGAAAACAAAATCCAAACCCATGTGGCCATGTGTGAAAAAGTGCTTGCCCCTAAACCTAATAACTGGTTGGGCCACCCTTAGCAGCAACAACTGCAATCAAGCGTTTGCAATAACTTGCAATGAGTCTGTTACAGCACTGTGGAGGAATTTTGGCCCACTCATCTTGGCAGAATTGTTGTAATTCAGCCACATTGGAGGGTTTTCGAGCATGAACCGCCTTTTTAAGGTCATGCCACAGCATCTCAATAGGATTCAGATCAGGACTTTGACTAGGCCACTCCAAAGTCTTTATTTTGTTTTTCTTCACCCATTCAGAGGTGGATTTGCTGGTGTGTTTTGGATCATTGTTCTGCTGCAGAACCCAAGTTCGCTTCAGCTTGAGGTCACGAACAGATGGCCGGACATTGTCTTTCAGCATTTTTTGGTAGACAGCTGAATTCATGGTTCCATTTATCACAGCAAGTCTTCCAGGTCCTGAAGCAGCAAAACAGCCCCAGACCATCATACTACCACCCCCATATTTTACTGTTGGTATGATGTTCTTTTTCTGAAATGCTGTGTTACTTTTACGCCAGATGTAATGGGATACACACCTTCCAAAAAGTTTAACTTTTGTCTCGTCAGGCCACAGAGTATTTTCCCAAAAGTCTTGGGGATCATCAAGATGTTTTGTGGCAAAACTGAGACGAGCCTTTATATGATGTTTTATTAATAAGGTTTGGGAGGAGTACGATCAGATAATCAGTCTTGCCCAGGTGCAGCTCGTCAGCTAATCACCTTAACAAGCACATCAGGTGTATAAATACACAGCCAACTCACCTCTGTTCTATGACAGTTTTCCAGCATTACTCGTCTGCTACCATGTCCAAAGTAGTATCGTCTCCTTCTGACCACGAGCTAGCCACTCCAACGCGAGCCACTGGCTCGAAGACGCGGTCTTCTCAAGCCACCGGCTCTAAGGCACTTGCCTCGCAAGCCACCGGAGAAAAAGCATCTCCTTCTCGGCCAAGCGATGCCGCCGGGCCCCACATCTCGGCACGCGGACGCCGCTCTGCAAGATCAACAGCTCACACACCAAGCCAGCGTAGACTTCGTTCACCTCCACCATCAAGACAACCAGCACCATCCTCAGCATCATCTTACATCTCCGCTTCACCGTCCATTCCTCCCATAGACTGTACCAGGTTTGAGACAAGCTCTGGCCAATTCAGACGTCCGGTTTTCGCGACAGATGAGTAAAGCTGAGCTCTACAGCCTTTACGCCTCCCTGGAACACTCCAACACCCCTTCAAAGACAAGTAGAGTCCAAAATAATAAAGCCTCTCATGTTTCTGGCACTTCCTCTTCCAGGTCCAGTTCCAGCCCCTCACGGTCGAAGAGAAACAGCAGGCCATCAGCAAGCCGGGGTCGCGCCCCAGACTCCGCCCTTCCAGATCCTGTTCCGCCTCACTCCCTGGCTCAACCAGGTGCCGCAGCCCCTTCAGGCACCGCGCTGCCTGCTGCATCGCATGCTAACCTACCCCATCTGCCTCCCTCTTTTCTTTCAACTTCTTCTCATCCCCTACATCAAGCTTCAGGGGCTAGTGCAAGCATGAGGCTGCCTCCACCTTCAGTCATTGCCCCCATTTCCCTCCCTTCCAGCTCTGCTCTCCTTTCTAGAACTCTGTTCACTTTACTATCTGCTACATCGCTTACCGCTCCACCAAATGCTATTGCTTCAGAACCACTTCCCGTGACCCACAGCATCAGGTCTCAGATCCTCGCAGGTACAGATATTGATCTCTCATCTCTGCTTTCTCTCCTCCCTGCTGCAAAACTAATCGGCAAATAGATTGCGTGAATTTCTCTGTCACTCTAAAAAATCCCGCACCTAACTCTGCTCGCATCCTCTCATTCTCCGAATTCACCATCGCTTTCAGCCACTACACGGACGTAATTTGCTCAATTTTTCCCCACAGACGGCATGAACTCAACGATTATCTGGCCATAGTCGCAGAGCTCGCGCTGTCCTACGGAGGTGGTCATTTCTATACATACCACAAATTATTCTCTGCCAAATGCGCGGTTCCTGTGGCTCAGTGGAATCAGTGCCCCTACTGGGGCGCGCTGGACTCTGATCTCCACAACCGACTGTTCCTAGGGTGCCGCAACATAACTTGCACACTCTGCAGGTCGTTAGCCCACACCACAACTTCCTGCCCTCAAATTAATCCAGCCGTCCCTGCCTGCCCAGACACGGCCCAACCCAAATCCACCAGCTATGTCGCACGCTCGGGCAACTGCTCATGCAGATCCGGACTCTAAGGGAAGTTCTAGACCTCCCTTCTCAGTCGCAGGTCAGGTCTGTCATAATTTCAACGGGGGGGAAATGCTCTAGACAACGCTGCAAGTTTCTTCATGTCTGTAATTATTGTGGCGGAGCTCATGCCCGTCCAGTCTACAAAGCTGTCAATAAAAAATCTAAAAACTACTTATCGACTCCAGTCAATATTTCTCAGCTTTCCACAGAATTATCCCACCACCCAGACACTAACTTCACCAATTTTCTACTTTTAGGTCTCAAAGAGGGTTTCAACCCCGGTGTTACATGCCCTCTCTCCAAGAACATAATTTGCGACAATCTCCAATCTGCACTTACATAACCAGATGTAGTGACTAATCTGATCAAAAAAGAAATCGAATCCGGTTTCATGATCGGCCCTTTAGATGCACCCCCTTTCAAATTTTTTCGAATGAGCCCCATCGGCGTCGCCACCAGAAAATTTTCAGGGAAAAAACGCTTGATCATCGATCTATCAGCTCCACACACTTCCCTATTTCCCAGCATAAACAGCCTCATTCCCCTTGAGGAATATTCATTGCACTACCATGACATAGATCAAGCGATCATCATGATAAGACACGTAGGTCGCAGTGCATGGCTGGCCAAAGTAGACATCACTTCTGCTTTTAAGGTGATGCCTATCCACCCAGACTTTTGGCATCTATTCGGAATTCGCTGGCAAGGGAAATTATACTTCTCCGTACGCTTAACATTTGGATGCAAAAGCAGCCCCAAAATTTCCGATACGTTATCAGAAGCCATTTGCTGGATTCTCTCTAACAGTTACTCCATTAACCACATCATTCACCTGCTCGATGATTTCCTAATCATCTCACCTCCCGATGCCATCCCAGCCGCAAACATCTTTACCGTCCAAAAAGTTTTCGCCGAGCTGGGGATTCCCATCACTCGGGAGAAAACTTCAGGGCCAACACAATTCATCGAATTTTTGGGCATCAATTTAAAACAATTCATCATGATTGTAAATTTGCCTGTGCCTTTTGGGAAGATTTGCATTTATTACCTAAATTTGAAGATTTACATGTTTTAACAAAGGAAAATGTATTATTCGGTTTATTTTTGACAGATGAAACACATGATTTAGCAATTAACACAATTATTATTCTTAGGAATTTAATTTTTCATAAGAACAGATTCTTGAAAAGTCTTCCAAATTTCTACGTATTTCACCCAAAACTGTATATGGCATCATAACGAACACGAACTATATGTTTATACGTGAAATTCTGGAGGGGATGTCGGATGGCGTCGCGTGGTGACGTAATGACGTGTGCCACTAATTGATCTATGTACTTTTATAATACTACTATAACATGTAAAACGGGATCATGAAAGCAATATTCCAAAAGCCACTTATGTAAACACCTTAATCTTAATATTGTCTTATTCAGAATAAGGTAAATAATTAATGATGTCCACGTAAACGAGTGTGGAGTGAGCAGTTCTTATGGGGAGCTTGATTGGCAGCGACAGGTGAGGAGGAGCCACTGATAGATTCCAGGTGTGAGTGATTGACAAGGGAGTGCAGGTAAGTGGCAAGAGGGATGCTGGGAAATGTAGTGCAGAGGGCTCAACTGGTGACTGTGCCTGTGTCCCAATGTGCATACTATCCATAATAAATTCTATGTGATATTACTAATTTTCAATACTATTTAGGACAGACATGGTGGATAGTATGCACAGGGCGTGACAATTATAAAGGGATGAGAGAAATATGCTTATGTTTTAAGTGCTGGAATCCTGGTTGACAGAAGATGTAACCTGCTAGAAATTATGTAATTTGAATGTACATTATTGGCTTAATTATGTCAAAAACAATGCTTAACAATGAGACTGTATTTAGAACAACATGCAAATGTGATTTTTTTTTTATATCATTTTGCCTTCATTTTGCGAATTAAAAGTCCTTGCCGAAAAAGAAAAATCATAGTGAGGGACAGGCCAAAAACCTTACCCTTACCAGCATAAATTCTATTATTTAAAGTGATATTTAACTGACTTATTTGATGTAATATTGATGAAAGCATACACAGTATTGTTATGTTTTTAATTGCACATTTATTTGTTGTTATATTAAATCTATGTTTGATTATTTCTTAGGGATGCAAATGGCACCGATTTTGTGGAATGACCTTTATGCTGCATGACTAACCTGCCCTGGAACAGCTTTCTGGGTAAGAGATTGCAAACCAAAACTGGACCAATCAGCTGTAAGTGACATATCTGATGCAAAAATAAATAAAAGCCACTCTCCTTGTACCTCTTTGTAATCCATTTTTATTTCCAATTCAATCCAATTATAAATTAATCATAATTCGATGCAGTTTATGAAATAATTTTCAAAATAGCCAGTTTTTGTAGATAATTTTGTAGATAATAATTATTTATTTCATGTGAATTATGTAATATATATATATATATATATAATATCCTTAGTGCATTACAAATTAATTATATATTTGACAAGTAATATTAATATTTTAATTTAAACATATATTAATTTATATGTGTAAATAAAAGCTTTAGAATATACTGTATATAAAGCTTTTAAAATGACCAAGCTTGTGTTTTCTTTTAAGCTCTGTTGAACAGATATATTATTGATGAAACAAATTCAGTTGATTTACTTGCATTGATAAAATCAGATATTTTCTTTTAGCTGCCTTCTCAGATTTATCTGGCAGTGTTTCTTTCCTGCCTTGTACATGTATTTAAATTAATGTTATCTTTTAATCTTCAATAAAAAAGTGAATTGCACCAACTTTTTTCCTGAATTGCGGGAAGTGAATCAAACTGAGGCTCAATATGTTTTATATGATTAGCAGTTCAATGCAGATGTTGCACTGTGCATGTGCTCCATAAACTCAATAAGAGTTTATCATAAACTCTTGATCAAACCCTGAGTTAACAAAGAATGTTTATAGCATATGTTTGCCTGCTTCCTGAAGTTCTATTGAGAGTTCATCAGGACAGAGTGCGCCTTCTGCTGGTGGCTCTGTTTTGGTTGTTTCAAGCTAGTTTCTAAGATCTTGTGTTTGGAGAAACCTCCCTGGGAGGTTCTGATCAGGAAGGACCTGCTCTTTCAGGCTCAATGAATGATCTGGCATCCTCGGCTGGAGATATGGAGACTTTGAGTTTGGTCTTTGAACAGAGCACTCACTGTAGATTCAAGCTTTTCATCTGAAATTGTTCACAGATTGGTCAAACCCAGCATTCTGAAGTGATTTTTATTTTTTTTTTTGGTATGATGACAGCTAAATTTTGTTGATTTGAAATTGACTGTTATGCCAAGTAACAATTTTCTTTAATAGTTTTGTGTCTCGTGTATAACTTTTTCTCTATTCTCACATAAAATTATTAAAACTCAAATAAATGTTTCATGTCCATTTATTTATATATTTGGTATGTAGCCTAACAAAATGGTACTGTGACTGTCCTGTAAGTACTGTCATGTTGGTCACTATCTCTATTATACAATATACTATATAATATACTTCACTTATATTCGGTAACTGTATGTTTAATTACATAGTTTAGTAATTAGTAGTTTAGTTACATAAAATTATCCTTACAATATTATGAAAGTACCTCTAAAATGCGAAATGTCTACAGTGTTAATAATTAGCATACCTACAGTTTCTACATGTTTACTCAGCAGTTCCTGAGACGTCTTCTGACAAGAACAAGTATTTCTGAAGAGCGGTGACTCATCCACACACCTTTTGTAAACATAATCTGAAACAGGTTATGTTTCTGAAGAATGAAACAACGTTACTTGCATGTGCATGACCATAAGCCTAACTACAAGAGACCAGCTACTGTATACACACCAATAGGTGCATGTAATATAAAACATACAAATGTGTGACGCGTTGTCTTAAAGAAGTATATATTCATAGTATAAATAAAACTAACCATAAATCTCCCAAGATCCAAACATTTTTGTGCTCACAGAACCAGTTTTAAACTGTTAGTATGAAAGGCATGAATTGAGTTCAAAAGGTAACACAATACATAATCAGCATACGTGATTACAGGATGTCAAACTGACATGCATGGAATGTTAGCAAACACTGGTGAGCAAATATATATTTTGGTTATTTGATGATGTTGTTGTTGTTGTTCCTCCAAAAGTTCTAATGCAGGCCTACCCAAAAGTGGTGACCAGGTCACAAACAAATAAGACAAAATTAAAAATGTAAACATAATATCATACAAGAGAACACAGCTGTCTGATTCTGTAAACTCAGTCTTCATTAAAAAAAAAATAATAATAAAAAAAAAAGATAAAAACAATAAAAGAGTGCATCATTGCCATGCATAGAAAAAGTCTTAATCTACAAATGCTGATAGAATCTTCCCATTTTAAATAACTGCCCTGGCTGACCTTGCAGAGGTTGATTATGACTTCTGGAAGACTGGAAGACAATCTTTTGTGTTCTTCAAAATCAACCATGGTGGTCATCTGATATAAGCCTATAATGAGTCAGGGAACCTGGGGGAATTCATATCCTGAAGAGAACGGAGATAAACTATGGCATGATAAGGACCCTGTATTAATCTTAGAGCACAGTCATTTAAATTTGTTACAACAACATATTTTCTTTTATTTTCTTCTCAGGTCTCATCTTTGGTCATTATCTGAGTGAGTTATATTGTTGCTATGGAAAATCTTCAAGTTACTATGCTTAAGCTATAAGCTGCCATTAGTTTATTTATAAATGCAGATGAGAAGCTGTTAAATTAAACTGTAAAAGAGTCAAGAGATATAAATCACACATGAATGAGTTGTTATCTGTAGCTCAAGTTATATAGGAATGATTAAATAATGTGACTACTGGATCCTGTATCAGTTGTACATGTTTTATTTTATTTATTTATTTATTTGTTTATTTTTACTCTCATACATTAAACAGACTTCACAAAAAAGGAGAACATTAGGGGTGAGTCAAGAAGGAGAACTTGGTTTCTGATATTTGATGATGGAGAGAAACGGGTGAGAAAGAAATATTCTTTCATTCCAAATCAGTTTTAGTCCACAGAAAACTTACTTAAACTTTTCACATAAAAATGTGCTTCATGACAAATGTTTCTAAAATAATAATAATAATAATAATAAAATCCTTATTTTAGAGTAAGGTGATGCATGTAAAAAAAAAAATATGAATATGCATATATGCTTGTGGTTTTACTAATTATACTTTGTAAGTTAGTTTAGTTCGTTTAAAAATTGTGTGGAAAACATGTTTGAAGAAAATGTGGAATTGAAACCAAGTTTGTTATGAAAGAGACTGTGAGAGAGGGTGGACTATAGTGGGTGGATCTTGGCCAACTTCCTTCTCTTACGGCGCGTTGAACTACCAGATCAGTCAAGAGTTTCATCAGAGCGCTACACTAGCAATGCGAGTGGCGCACGTGGACCGCAAACTCGCTCTCTATATATATCGTTAAGACATTTGCTGGATGTACAGTTTCAAGTTATGTTTCGTTAGTCGTGTGTCTATTCCGAACAAGAAACTCTGGCGTATTTTCATTAAGATATCTGTCATTTTGAACTCGTGCTAAATTAATTTATAGTGAGAATGCGGGCGCTGTCAGAGTAAATGTTTTTTTTTTTTTAAGAGTCGCTCCAAACCATTTGAGCTCATTATGGTGGACAAAGGTCCCCTTCTGACTTCGGCTATTATTTTCTATCTGTCAATTGGGGCAGCAATTTTCCAAGTCATCGAGGAACCGAACTGGGAGGCCGCAGTGAAGATTTATAAAGCAGAAAAGGAGAACATATTGAAAAAATATCCATGTCTTGAAAAGGCTGACCTGGACCACATTCTAGAGGTAGGATTACCACTGTTTGAGTGACGTTAGTTCTAACAAATGTGCGAAATTACTTGTTGCAACTCGTCTTCATGCTGGAGTGTAAACAGAAAGCATTCCTGTTGTTTTAATACATTTAGGTTGTAGCCATCTGTGAGAAACTTGTGCATTGCATTAGGTTGAAGTATAGTAATTGTAGTAATAAGGAGGAAATTTAAAATGTGTACACATTCTACTTGCAGTGAATGGTGTTAGGTCTTTGCTCTCCTGTTTATTGCACCTGCTCTTTTAACCAATTAGATTTATTTAAGCTTTTAATTTATAGACATACTATGCATGTGTCCTACAAATATTTTATCCACAGCGTTTTTGCATTTAATAACCCTAACCCTTTTTTAAACTCTTTGAGGCAGCACTCATGGGACATACATTTTTTGCACATTAATGTGCATGTAGTACTGTTTAGGGAACAGACACCTGTTAATGTTTGATGATGATGATGATGATGATGATAATTGCTTATATGATGGTAATATTAAATGTGTCGGCTTGAATTTAGTATTTTAGAACTGGACAAAATGTGCAGGAATGTAAGGAGATGGCACAAATGTCTCTTTGGGTCATTTATTTGCTTGAAACCAGGAAAAAAAATGCATGTAGAAACAAGTATGTTCTCCTGTCCCATCCCCCTTATTTAACTGACATTTGAGTGGATTGGTTATGTTACCCCCAGTGAAATGACCCTTTTCAAACTGTGGTCGCATTCATTTTCACTTCCATTGTTCTCTTTTGTTATGAAGCGTGAGGGACAGAGTGGGGTGAAAGACAACTTTGTGGTGTGAGGGGCAACTTTGTCAGCTGAGGAAGCTGTCTGCCAAATGATTCTTAAAAACGACTAGTGCAGAACTTGTAACCCCAGGACAAGATTGTTACAGCAGCAGCACCCTCTGAATGCATAACTTACAACAATGAATATTAAATAAGCCACATAATTATTACTAAGTACCAGAAAAGATAATAGGGTTGTGCAGTGGCTTACTGTTTTCTTACATCAGCACAGTTCCAGCTTTTCACATTTCTGTAATTTTGTATTCTAAAAATCTGACTATTTTTTTCACGGTTGTGGTTTATGAAGCAACAAGCCTCATGTTTGAACCATTTTTTTTTAAAGAAATGGAAAAAGACCAATAAATAAATAAAAAAACATTGCTGTATTTGAGATGGTTGAATGTAATTGCTTCTTGGTATGCAAGTTGCACTGTTTTAAAGCATTTGAAATGGGGCTGCACTAGGGGTGGGCGATATGGGAAAAATATCATATCACGATTTTTTATAGAAATATCACGATTCACGATTTTTATCCCGATTCTTTGTTAGTTTTACTATTTTGGTTTTACAAGTTGTCTGAGCATTACAGCCAAACTAGAAAGACAAAGATGCATGGCAGATATTTAGGCCAAAGTGGGTGAAGATAAAAAATCTTTGTCATTATTTTATTTTTCTTATTAAAAAATAAGAACAAAGATACACATTACAAATACACATAATATACAAATAAAACAAACAGTGCTTTATTTCCAGGTACAATAGGTGTATTTAGCAGAGCATTCAATGAAATTGAATGAACAAATATAAAAATAAAACACTAGATAGACTGATTCCTAAAGCAACTGTATTAAAGTTTTTCAGTCAAGAATAGTGAGTGATTTTTCTCTTTGTGTTTTGTTGTTTTGTTAACGTTAAATGAATAGTTCCCCCACAAATTAATATTCTGTCATCTGTCTGTCAATTCTGTCATAATGTTGTATTTTTATATCATCATTTACTCAAAAGTTGTTTTAAACCGGAATGAGTTTCTTTCTTCTGCTGAACATTTATAAATGCTATTTTGAAGAAGGTGGAAAACCAAACAGTTGCTGGTCCTCAGTGACTTCCATAGGATTTTTCTTTCCTACTATCAAAGTCAATGTAGACCAGCAACTGTTTGGTTTTCCACTGAGTAAATAATGACAGAAATTCAATTTTAGGGTGAACTATCCCTTTAATGACAGTCGACAGCACGTTTAGTGTCCTGTCCCTTTAAGAGCTGCACGCATCTAATATACAGTACAGACACGCATCCGTTTCTCTCTTAACTATTTACTTTCATTTTAGAGATAACCAACTCAGTCTGTATGTAAACCTTGTGTGTTTTGACAGTATTAGCGCAAAATATAACTTAGTTGAGTAATCAGGAGCTGTTAGACAGGCGTTTTAGTGCGCGTGCTTCAGGTGTATGCGCTCAGAACAAGTGCACGTCAGACCAGCGCGCGAATTAAACATTTAACCAGCAAGGCTTGTATGCAAATAATGTACTTTTGCGATCGCGAATAAGTGCAGTGTCCTGTCTGAGTAACTCTACTGCTGTATGTCGTGTTGTACAGTACATAGAGACGGAGGCGCCAGAACTGTATTTGACAATGTGCGCGGTAGCGCGATACTACGATATTTCTTCAAAAGCAGATCGTGGAGACATTTTTATCGTCCACGATCAAAAATCGTCATATCGCACACCCCTAGGCTGCACGATTAATCGAATGCGAATGTCATGCACATCTTGTCAGTAAAGCCGGTTCTGTGATTACTAGTAAATCTCCATCACCTGCTTTCAGATGGAGCAGCATTTACTACAAAGAGCCGTAGTTCTCTAACAAACTTCGCAAAAAAAATCACAGACGATGTAATCGGACAAGAAATCGTTTGCGATAATGACATATTTTTGCGTAGCTTCTCAATTAACTACTGCTCTGTGTGGTAAATGCTGCTCTATCTGAAAGCACGTGAAAATACCACATTTAATAACATGTTTTTACTCCAAACTCACTTCATAACGTCATGTTTAAAATACATCCTTCTGAGAGATGATGTGGCTTCTTGCACCGAATAAGGCACGGGACATATTTCATAGTATTCTAAGCAGTGATATAGGCACTGCATTATTATATACTTTATTATAATGAAAATTATAATACGAACTCTGATAAACCATATATTGCCATAGTCATGTGTTTATTAGTCATGTTGAATTAATGAAAGCAGTTAAATCTTCTGTTCCTGGATTTGCTCTGCGAGGTGTGTTTGGAGTTTCCACGTGACAGCGCCCTCTGGCCTTCGGATGAAGATTTACTGATCACAGAACCATGCATCACAGAGAGATATGCATGACAATCGCAGCTTCTGCCTAAGCGTGATTTCATTTCGATTTATCGTGTAGCCCTTGAAACGTTTTCATTAACAACAAAGAACCCTTCTGGAAAGATCCTGTGGATTTATTGTTGTCAAATGAAGATCAAAGGAAAGCAACTGCGGGATTATAATGACAATACAGAAGTCACGTAGATTGAAATATATTATTAATAAATAGATTTTCATATATTTTCTTCTATTTTAATTTAAATACATTTTATACAAATAAATATATGTATTGAAAATATATTTAAATATTTGATTTTGGCTGCTTTTTTAAAAAAAAATTCACACATTAAATATATAAATATATTTTTATCAGAAATATTTACACATTCATTTCCTTTATGTAAATACATTTAGATATTAGACTATGTAAATATATTAATTTGCAATATGTCCATATTAAGTTCTAATATGTTAATACTGCAGTCCGTAAGTTTTGCCTCTTTGTCGCCATCTGTGTTTGAAAACTGGAAACCTGGAATTGCAGCTGTGTGCGGAATTATCTTTCTTGTGTGGGCTGTGTTCTGGCATGGCTGCAGCGTGGATGAATCTAATGTTTTGAGGTGAATGTGTAGCTGTCAGTCACCGCACTGGTGTGGATATTTCCTGTACTTCACAATCACAGATTCTAGCCTATGTCTTAGAATATATGACCCAAATAAGAATTTTGACCGTATATTGCCATCTGAACAAGTAACAAGTCTGCCACCTTTGTTCTGCCCAACTGAAGAAAACGAATTACAATAAATCGCTCTACCAATGGTGATTTAATCTAAAGATTGGTTAGCTCATATCACATCAAACTGTGCAAAGTAGTATTGTTGTTATTCTTTATTCTCAAATTATTAATGTTAACATCAGCATTGCGTGACTGAGGATAGTGTGTAGATTTCAATTTCTGTAGCCTAGTTTAATATCTTATTGTCGTACCATTCGAATTTCATATTAAAAATTTTTAACCCAAAATTTAAAGCAAACTATGCTCCCTTCGAACTGGTTTTCTTTCAAATGCAAATTTTGTGTAATCCCAGGCTATCTGTAATCAGAAGCACATTTAAAACTGGAATATAATTTAATTTCTTTCACGTGTTTCATAAACACACAATCCTTTCTGGATTACAGTCCACCATCAAAATGATTAGGGTTGTAACGATACGCATATCGTGTATCGAACGGTTCACGGGCAGTTCCAAATGGAAGTGATCATCCCTATCCCCTTGGAGTGGGGACTTTGGAGTGAGCAGGGCATTATGTAGTCGTTTGGAATGCACTATGTTTTCAACATAGCGCAGATGCTACAGAACACAGTTAGCTGACTAGCTGTACAAGATTGTGTGCTACGCTTACATCTTACTTCACAGGCATTACTGGCTTGTACTTTTAAATCCATAATATTATAAATTGACAGTTTATTGCTGGTCTGTGCTTTTATACTGCTGTAATTTTTAAATTACAAATTACATTTTTTACTGTAAAGTTTTCATATTATTTTAAGGTGAGCTTAAAGGTACACTTCTATGAAAATCACAAAATCAAATTTTGTTCAATAAATATAGGCCTACTGTCATTAAAATATATTAATATAAAAAATATATTTTAAAATACATATATAAAAATTTTAATAAATAAAGTTTCTGAAAGTATTGAAGGAGATCCAATAATAATTGAAAATATATTTAAAGTAGTAATAACAAATGATATTTTATTATATGATATAATTTATCATGTTTTTAAATATGGTTTCATTCTAAACATGGTGATTATCTCAAATATGGACACACACATAATATATAATATTTATAACATAATATATGATATTTACCATCTGAATCTAACCATGTCATGTGAACAAATGGAAAAGTCAGTGATCTATTAATTATCATGTATCATGCATTTAGCCCCAACAGCAGGGGTGCTTTTTATGCCAAAAACATACTTTTACATATTCTTTCGGTATGTAAAAACTGTTGCTTTAATATGCATTCATTTTAGCGATTCTCATTTGCTACTTAAATCTAGAACATTTAAAAAAAAACTTAAAATATTAGATCAAGTAAGCACAGAATCATCTTTGCACTTCTGCGTGCGATTGCATCAAAGATCAGACAAATAAACACGTGCGTGTTGAAAAGCGAATGTTTTGCAAAGTGCTACGCCACGTTTTTGTGCCATCTAGTGGTTTAGATGAAAATAATATCAAAGGCGCCTTTTACCCCCGGGCTCCTTTAGCCCCGTTGTACCCTATAATTTCAAAGATATTATTAATAGTAGTTGTTCATATTAAAATGTGTGAACTTAATACATGACCTTTATTTATTTAGCAAAAATCCTGTCATTTTAATAAATATTACATTAAATTTATAAAAAATTGTTGCTTCTCCAATTAAGCTCTTCCACATTGAATGTCTATGTAAATACTTAATAAACAGATTTTAAATATTAACTGATGGTCATCACTTATTTTAACAGCTTTAAGATGACAAAATCGAGACATAACTATGAAAGAGGCATGTCTTCCATTCAAAGAAGGAGCCAACAGAAATCTGTTGTATCTGTCCAGGAAAAAAGCAACTAAAGGCTGGAATACACTACACGACTTTTAAAATGTGAACAGATTTTTAAAACACTAGGCTTCATACACTTAACTACTTTGTAAATGGTTTGTTTTTTGAATATGTTACTTCGCTGAATGTGGACTAGTCTAGATGTTGCAATGTGCTTAAATGACACTTCGCCAATATATAACTGATCAAACTGAATGCCTTGTAGCTTGATTTGTCTTCTCTCTCGCTCTCTTTTATTTTGTGATTGACTTTGTACCTTCAAATAAACCTTTTTTCCCCCATTATTCTTTAAAAAGGTTGTTTAAAATCAACAAGAATTTTTAATAAAACATGATGTGAGCTTAATGGGAACATGGGTTTGCTTAAAGGGTACAACAATTCACACATTAAGCACAGTCAGACTGTTTTGCATTTAATGATTTATATCTTAATTGAAATGCTTTTGTCATTTAAAATAAAGTTAAATATTTTTGTGTGAGATTAATATTTTATTTTAACAACTTCTTGTACTGAAACCAATATCTTGTGCACAAAAAAATGACTCGGTGTAGATTTTGGTGAGCTTAATAATAGGTATGTTTACCCTAACTGTAAAGCAGTGACTATATAAATTGACTTATTAATATAAAGAGTACATTTGTCAACACCAGTTCAGCATGAACCAACAAAAATTATGAAGGTTCATGATGTTTCTGGCACATAAATGAAAGATTATCCTTCTGTAGGCATCCAGGGTCAAAATATTATGCACAAATATGCAAGTCTTGGTAGGCATTCAACACTCTGTATTTAAATATTTAAGAGCCATCATTAACTATGCACAATTTCTCAACTAATCACATGCTCCCCTATTGAACCTGAATCAAGCATTGTAATACATCAGCTAATCAGGGCCTTAACCAACCCACTTCCGGTAAATAATTGGAATAGTACAGGTGATATGTGAAAATAATGTTCACTTTTTCATAAAAGCATGAAACTTGGTACACCTGTATAGTTTGTGGCCCTAAACATTTTCAGAAATGGAGCCATTGCAAAAACACCTCATAGTTGCCATGGCGACCATTTTACCTTCAGCCATAAACAAATTATGTATCTTGTCATATCTCCTGAACCAGACATGATAACCCAGAAAAGGTGATGTTTACCCCTATGTTTTGATGATCAAGGATTACAATGATACCATATACAACAACATAAACTGTTATCAGCAATGTGAAAAGGAAATCGCAAAGAATATCAAAGCATTTACAATAGTCCATATTATGGCTATTATTATTTTTTCTTTATTTGATAATTAACTATTTTTTTTTTTATAAAATAATACATTAAAAGTTTGTTTTAAAGAATACTATCATAAATTTCGGATATAAAAAAAAAATAAAAAATCATCTCAGGTAAGTGTATTTTTCCTTACCTCTCAGGCAGGTGATAGTGTGTTTGCAATACATTTTTGTTCTCTCTCAACTAGTGTTGCTTTCGTCAACGAAAATTGTGACTAAATATCGTCGTCAACGAACCTTAATCATGTGACGAAAACGAGACGCAACGTAAATGCTGGTCATGTGACGATGACGATAATTAAATATATAATGCAATATTGTTGACGAATAAAAAACGAGACCAAATGTGTTTTGAAAAATAAGAACTATGCTAAAATGTCTTCATTTTCGTTGACCAAAACGAGACGAAACTAAACGTTATAACGTTATTTTGTCTCGTTTAGTCGCGTTGTTATTATTATTATTATTATTATTATTTTGCAGATTAATACAAACATTATTTGTATTTCTGTTTCCTGTGTCACTTCTGGAGCCTCATCAGGTTGCACTGCGCAGACGCAGGTGACGTCACTTCCTCAAGCCCCACTCGCGGCATTATTTAAAAATAGAAAAGGGCCTTTCATCCTGGTGCGTAGAGACCGCCCACTGACACACAGCTTGACTCGCAAGCAAAACATTTCAACTCCCAAACAAAAATTTTAGACCCGCAAAAAAGAAGGCAGGAAAGAGAGCAACATTTGTGGATTAGTGATGAAAAGTTTTTGAAGTGCACAAAGAAAAATATATATTTTTAAAAGATTTACACGCACTGCAAATTATTTTGTTTTCAATTACTTTAATTTTGAACCTTAAGAAGACTTTTTTTTGCAAACTTTTATTTTTTAATTGCAAAATAATTAGTTTTGCTCTCAAATACAGAATTTTTGTTTGAATAATAAAGACACAAAAATAATTCCATAGTTCCGAAGACAAAAGACGGTCCAACCCGGTACTAGCATCTCCACTCACTGGCCACCTTATAAAGTGGCCAGTGAGTGGAGATATATATATTAAGGGTGTAACGATATTCGTATTCATCGTATATATCGAAAACGTACCGAACCGTGACACCACTGTGTCTTATCGAACCGTGAATTTTGTGAACCCTTACACCCCTTATCTGTCTATCTGTCTGTCTGTCTGTCTGTCTGTCTGTCTGTCTGTCTAGGAGCATAGTGTGAGGATTATTTTTTTTCTCCTTCCTTTCCTCATGTTGTGCTGTATTTTCTTCTCTATTGCATTTCGTTGCCTTGTATCTACATGTGCAATGACAATAAATTGAATCCAATCCAATATATATTAATTCATCCATTAACAAATTGCCAGCAAAACATTTACAAAGCTATCAAAACCACTCATCTACGCACATGATTAAAATCCCAAACTTTCATAAACAGGAGCTCAAATCTATAGCTAGCTTGCCTCTATCCACTTTTTTCTTCAACACGGAAGTAAGCCTATGGGTGAGACTTCCGGTTCATTTGCCACTATAGGTAAATAACGAGAAGAATAACAATGTGCTGTAAATGGTAAAACTGTTTGCACTACAAACCAGTGTGTTCATAATTAATATAATACATTAAAATAATATGGTAAGACACACCGATTTTCAATATCAAGCAGCAAAACTAACTGTTTTGTACATTAGACCGGAAGCTAGACCCATAGAATTTACAAATGGCGGCGCCCATTTTTATGGCAAGAAAAAGGTGGATAGTTAGCTCACGGTTGTGATGCTAACGGAGTTTTTCCGATGACACTGAACCATTTGTGTATAGTAAATATTCAACAGAAGCGTGTCAATTACATGTAAGAAAGTGTCAGGAACAGTTTTATGTATGTGTGTAATTTTAGGTACTAAACTTACCTGAAAGCAGTAAAAACAACAGTGAGAGACAGAGTTATGCTACTTGTCAGCTGAGTTACCGCCCCGTTTCCATGGTAACTCCCTCCACTCCAGTTTAAATGCGCCTCAATGTTCAACGCGCGTGTCCAACAAACATGTGAAAGTTACGCAGTATTTACATAAATGGTACATAAAATTTAGAAGCTTAAGCTTCGTTTAAGTGGAAAGTAGGCCTAAATTGAATGAGAATATAGGATATACTATTCTATTTTATTCTATAATATAATATAATATAATAATAGCTTTAAAATGGTAAATGTAGTGTAGAAACAAAATGCATTGTTGCATTGCAAAAACACATTGATTAAAAATACATCATATGAGGCATGAATATAAACTCACAAATAGCCTATAAACTCACAAATAGCCTAAACGTGCAACATGAGCATTAAGTTCTATGCATTTTTTTTTATATATTTTCAAAATATTTAACAGTGCTCCACATATATGTGAATATGTTTTCACTTTATTTTGTTGGTCCCTTTTAACACATTCTGTTGACTATAAGTAACATTGCACCTACATTTCTACTAACTCTCATTAGAGTGTCAGTAATGTATTAGTAGACTGATAGGGTTAGGGTTAGAATAAGTTGACATGTACTTGCAAAGTTACTTAAAGTCAGTAGAAGGTCTGTTGTGAGACCATCAAAAAGAGTTAGCGGGTATGAAGCAGACAGTCTACTAACTCTAATGAGAGTTAGTTGACATGTAGTTGCAACATTACTTAGTATCAACATAATGTTCAAAAGGGACCATCAAAATAAAGTGTTACCGAATATATTACCTTTCCGTATGTGTGGGTACTAATATGAAATCTGTGCAGTTTCAATCAAATGTCAACCTTGCTGTAGAAAAAGCTAAAGTTGTGTTGTAAGATTGTGCTTTTGTTGTATATAGGTTTCGTTGTTAGGCGTTTAAATTCATAGTTTCTATATACTGCGTTGTCTTATCCATAATGATAGGACTGTATAACACTAAAATTGTTAATCTGTGAAATACCTGTTTGCTAATTAACTTTCATCTGCCCTTAGGGTTAACAGCATTCTTGTCTGGACTGTCATACTTTTATGAATCTATGTAAGGCAATGAACTTGGATGAATTTAAAGCAATAACTGACAAGTATGCAATGAACAGGCAACACTACAGAAATGAAATGTTATATTTGATAGTTACCTCTGAAAATATTTTCCATAAATGAGGAAAGATCCATCCATTTGAAACTGTGGTCATTCCCTCCTCAAGCGTTACAAGACTTTCAGGTTTATAAAGGTGTTGGCATGATGAATGCATTTACAGTCATTTTATCGATGTAATTCACATTGCTATACAGTTTAGGTTTAGCCTGTTGTCTTTTTATTTTGTATTATTTATTTATTTATTTATTTATTTGTTCCATAGACATAGCATTTAATCAGAAAGGGAAGAAAGAAACTGGGCTTGATAACCTGTTTAAAGGTCCCATGGCATGAAAATTTCACAGATTTTTTTTTTTTACATTAATATTAGTTCCCCTAGCCTGCCTATGGTCCCCCAGTGGCTATAAATGGCGATAGGTGTAAACCGAGCCCTGGGTATCCTGCTTCGCCTTTGAGAAAATGAAAGCTCAGATGGCCCAATCTGGAATCTTCCCTTTATGTCGTATTTTCTGTTGTCATACATAAAACAAGTATAAATAGTAAACACGACCCATTAATAATACATGTTAACTCTGAATCACTCTCCCTATACTCCTTAAATCCTGATTTATAATCGCAACATCGTCTGATAAAATCAATATACATCTAACTTACACTAAAAAGCGACTATATGCAGTGGTTTTGGCTACATTACTGTTTTGCGTCTGAATAATAAACTGCGCATATTAACAGACAAATTGTTCATATTTAAAAGTCCAAACAGTCAGTAAGCGACAAGTGCTTGTAAATGCTGTTTTGTAAATGATTTATTGATGAGTCTGCTGCTTTAAGGCAAACTGAAAGCGCTGCTTCTCTGCCGCTCACTGCTCAGAACAGACGCCGAGAGAGGCGACACTGTGCCAGGAGAGAGACCTCGCGCTCACGGGGCAGTACTGGAGACATCTTCCAACTGATTTAAGGTTGTTTTTTTTTTTGCTGTTTTTTGGATGCTTTTATATAGGCCTGTCATGGGACCTTTAACCTGTTAACGTTTACCAGAGTGACGGCGCACTGAAGTGTTTTTTTCCCCACTAGTTTAATGTTTATGAATGAATTTAACGTGAAAGAATATCATTAATCTTGACAAACTATATATCATTCTGAAGGTCTAAGCCTCAAGCATCGACAACAGATCGCTGTTTTTCGATGGAAAGCTTATAAGGAATGTATTTGCTACAGTTGCGTAAGCAGTACACATCAAAACATGCAGAATAAAAAAGCAGTACGTACCATTATCATTGTAATAACGAGCCACAAACGCGTCCACTGCTGAAATCCCAGTTTAGTTAGAGAGGTAAGGGTCCACAGAACAACATCCCAGCGAGCACTTTTAGTCCAGCGAAACAATAACGTTGTAATAAGGATGAATATTCCTTTGTTTACATTTAATTTCTTCGGGAGAGTTATTGTTCGCGTCTGTTATGGAATAAATTACGCTCAAAAACAGCGTCTTGGTGGTAAAAAAACAACACGGTGTTGTAGCATACAGTTTTACAAACAGAATGAGACCGTCCACGGAAAAAAAGTCTCAGAAAAGCGGAATATAGTTTATTTGAATTTGGCGCTCTCTCCTGAAAGCGTGACGCACGCTGTGACGCAGCTGTCATCTGAGCGGGGCGTAACTTAAGCCGGGCTCTCACTGTGCGATTTTTAATAGTCTTTTGCGATTGTTGCTTGTCACACTGTACGAACATGATCCCCATGTCAGACTGTAGGATCTCAGTTGTCTTAATGTCAGACTGTACGACAGTCAAGACGCGACAAAAACGGACGTACTTTTTTTTTTTTTTTTTTTACAAAAACGGACGTACTCAAGAAGACTTGTCCGGAGTTTTACGTCATCAATACGTGACCCGCGTTCTCTCGCTATAATGGTAGCTAGCAAACAACAGCATCGTGTAGCGTTAGTTTTATTAATTACATGCCTTGATGTAAATAAAAAAACGAAAAAGACGACGTGTGTGGAGCAAGTCATGGCTGGGCAAAAGAGGACTTTATGGACTTCCAGTTCTACAGAGCGAACTTGAGGTAATTTTGTTATTCGAGTTTAAACATCCTGCCCCTTAATAAATAAACTTTAAGTAAACTTTACTTTGTACATGTATTGTTTTTACAAATAATGAATGGTTTGAAGTTGTCGCGCTAATTGCGTCATCAAGTTCAGTGCTCCTATTGGCTCTTGGTTTGACGGTCGTCGTAGGAGATGTCACACTGCAGGAAAGTGTCTGAAATCTTCTGACACTGCCAGAATTTAATCGGAGGAAAAAATTGATCGCAACGGCCATTAATCGGCTGTCGGTGAACATGTCAAACCAGCGATCTAGACAACCGATTTTAGCCTAGGATTATAGGAATCTTTTAGGATTTTCAAAATTTGTCTCAGGCGACCAAATTGTGGCCAAAATCGTGTGAGCCGGGCTTTAGCGATCTGCTTTATCCATAAAAAACTTTTTTTTTTTCTTCTACATTTTTTATGTGTGTGTATTGTGTGAGGAATGTGGCCGTATCTGCATGATTATCATATGTATGGACGGACATCAGCGTGTTTATTACCGACTCTATGACGGCTATCATTGTGATTCAATGATCAGCTATTATTGATTATATGGCCCATCTGTATGATTATAATCTGAATGGAAGCACATCAGCGTGTGATTACTGACTGTATGACCATGTCTGCCAATATCACTTCATGTCTGGCAATCAGAATACTTCAGTATACATACTATATACAAAGCATTTTTTTCCATTTTTTTTCCTTTTTTATTACTCAAATAATTATTTTTGTATTTTTTTTAGTGCTCAAATAAATCTGTCTATTATTTTATAATTGAAAAACTATGCCGGAACATGTATAATGACTAAAATAGCTTGTATAATTCTGCAATCCATTTGGTGATAATTTTTCCTCAAACGGGGGTGGGAGGACTATAAATAGTTTCAGAAAAAATATTGCAGGAATCTCATTTTTCATGGTATCTTCTTCAAATTTGAAATATAAACTCATGAGACATGTGGCTTTCAATCCATTACTTTTCTGGATTGCTCCAGGACTTATTTCATGTATTTGTATATGAAATAAAAAAACATTCAGTGTGGAAAAATATTTTTCAAGGCACGTCAGTGTCTATAACTTTTTATCTTTTTGAGCATTATCAACTCTGATGATAGATAGTAAAGCCCAAAGTGTCTTCTTTCCAAAGATACCTAATTTGTTTGTGTAGCACACTTTGTCAGGGAACTGTTACCATTTTAATTTAGGTAGGTTATTTTCACCTGTGAGGCCCACAATGGGGGGCGAAGGTTAACAGGTTAAAGTTATTTAGAGCAACATAACTGTTCTGCTTTTGCTTATTTACATAAATGATGGTCCTATCCCACATACTGTCCATTTACTTAAGTTTGACACTAAAATGAACAAGACGGACATATTGACAGCATCTAAATCATACATTATTTACATGTAACTATACACATGTACAAATGTATACAAAACTTATTTAGGTTATAGAAATATTTAGTTTGTGCATTTATCAGTTATTTCTATTAAATTTATGATAACTGAGATTGTTTTCAGTGGCAATTATTTAACACTGTTGACTTTTTTTTTTATTATTTAAAATTGTAGCATCATTCCATTCTGTGTGACTTCTGGTGCCAGAACTTTATGATAACATGCTGTACTGTGAAGAAAGAGTTCAGAAGAGAATGGGAATAGACATGTCTGCAAAATCAACAGCAGCTACTGTTAATGCTGATTTTGAAATAGTAGTTTGAATTACATGCTTTCTTATTTTACACTAGTCAGTGAAGACTGAGACACTGCCTTCACCTAGTTTTTGTTATTTTCCATACCTCTGATGGTGTGAGCTTGTCTGCATATTTTATGCCATTAAAATATGATCAGCAACCACTGATTTGTAAATGTTTTACTTTTCTATAGCTGTAAATATGTAAACTGCTTTTGTTTTAGATGTGCATGTTTGTCTAGATTTGTATATTTCAACGTCTCCCCAAATATATAACATATGTTTTTGTACTTGTAAATGTTGCATACAATACCTACATAGGAACAGTTTCAGTACCAGTACCAGGCTGAGTAGTATGTCAAACATCTGGCCAGGATACAAACTGGATTAAGCTGACTCTGATGTACACCAAATGATCCTGGGAATGAGACGCTTAAATGGAGAGAGACTATTTAAGCGTAGACAACATTCACTTTGCAGTAGAAGAGTACATTGGGTGTTTTATAATGTATTTAATGAGTGTTTTGTTAAAAAAGATTTAGATGGTATTTACTTTTCCTCTTGCCTCTGTAAAATGCATGCTTAAAGGGTCATGAAACCCCGGACTACTTTGTCTGAGATTTTAGCAGAGGTGTCATAGAAGACAATGTTAGCATCTGATCATTTTAACTGTTGGAGAAAACTGGTTAATGTTAAGCATTTTTGTGCTATTTTCATCTTTCAGGATTTAAAATCTACATTGTTGACGTCACGATTTGTGATGTGGCAATGGACTATAGTACATCGAAGTCAGTGTCTATTAAATTATTCATGAGCCTTTTTTTTTTGTTCCTATGCTATGAGAAGATGCTTCGCTTAACTATTCACAACAGTGTGTGTTGATTTGCTATGACAGACCCCGAGCCGTTGAAAATCAGACTGTGAGATGACATCATGCACATTAACTGAGAGAAACGTTCATGGATCGAAGGAGAGTTTGTTTTTGCTTTGTAATAAGAATTTATATAGTTTATATAAACGCACCGTCAAAGGTACAAGACGTTAAGGAAATATGAGATATGGACTAAATGCTATTTGTGCTACATTAATTTTTATTGCCAAAATCATCCAGAATGTTTTAGAATATATCAAAATATCCCTAAAAAATAAAACTTGTTTAGTTCTCAGATAAATTGCCTATTTTAGAATATACTTGACCTCATTCTTTCCACTGAAATAGTATTTCAATTGTTTTAAACAACTCAAATCAAATTTATGTAGTTTTGCTGAAAAGGTGAACATCTTTTAGCTATGTTTAGTGGAAACAGGTAAGCCATTTATTGCAGTGTAAATACAATTGTCTGACTTGCACGTCACTGACAAAGTATTTTAAAAAGGAAACAGGCAAATCTTAACTTTTCCAAGCACATCTGGATTTATTAAAAATAAACTTGGCGTAAATATGTGTGCACCGTACGGATGCTTTTGATTGTGCGTACGCACTCTTTTTATATGTAATGAAGTAAACAATGATTTACTGTTTTCATTTCGATATACAGTTATACATGAGGCCCCAGAACACAGAGAAAGGAATGAAAGGGTTAAACCATAATTATACACACTAGGAATGCTTACACACATGCACACACATTTTGTTGTAAACAGACATTTGGAACAAATTATATATATATATGTATGTGTGTATGTGTGTATATATATATATATATATATATATATATATATATATAGTGATTTTAACCTTTATAACTATTATAGTGCCAGTTTTTGCCCGATCTCCATACAACTTCGCATGCTTGTTTAGAATCATATGATACCTGAGTTTTGAGTTAAATTTTGGGATTTATAGGCTGTTGGGTACACTAGATCAAGACTATTTTCAAATGACCCTGTTAAAGCTCTCTCTCTCGTCTCGTGCGCATGTGCGGAGTGAGTGTTGCGAGGAGCGTGTGAGTGAGAACGCTGAGGTGGTGAGAGTGAGCCTTTTTTTTTTCTTCTTTGTCCTGTTTTTCCCCACACTGTCTTTTATAAGCGTTTAGTGTTGATGGTTTTAAATATTGGTATAATTTCGTTGAAGGAATAGTTATTGTGTTAAGTATAAAGTAAGAGGACGCCGTTGGCCGGGTGGCTATGGCGGTGCCGGCGTGACCCGGTCAAAGTTTTAACCAAATTTCACGAAGGCTTGGCGTTAAAGTACTGCCTGTTTTTAATTGTTCGGTGGAAGATTGTGCTTTGGCTGTTGGGAAGGTTGTCGGCTATGACAGTATTGTCTCTGCATCCCAAATGAATAGCGCTGTGGTTATTTTTTTGGATGCCATAGAGAAAGTGAATAGTGTTGTTCAGAGTGGAGTTGTGATACAGGATACGCTAGTTTCTGTTGTACCGTTGATTCAACCCGCAAAAAGAATTATCCTCTCAAATGTTCCGCCTTTCGTTAAGGACGAGTTGTTAATAACAGAGTTGTCTAGGCATGGCAAAATAATGTTGCAAATGAAAAAAATTCCGCTTGGTTGCAAGTCTCCATTGCTCAAGCATGTTGTTTGCTTTAGACGGCAAGTGTACATGATTTTAAACAGCGGTGAAGATGAAATGAATGTGGCGTTCAAATTTCGGATTGATGGATTTGATTATGTAATTTTTGCATTCTGATACAATGAAGTGTTATGAATGTGGCAAAGAAGGTCACATAAAACGAGTGTGCCCTGGGAGGGCTGAAGGTGCGGGTGCTGGTTTGTTGACACATGAGAATGCCGGTAGCAGTAATGTGGAGCAGACTAGCGCTGACAATGTAACGATTAATGCGCGAAAAGAGGGGGGAGATGGTGATACCAGCAGGACTGTTGATGTTAGAGGGGTTGAGCGGGAGGAAAGTAGGGATGCTGTTTCAGGAGGTGTGGGAAGTACAGAAAATGAGAATGAAAGTGAAACTTCTGTGACAACTGATATTGTTATAGCTGCAGCTGAATGTATTTTAGCTGAAGAGAATAATAATGACTTTGAAAAGGAAGAGGCTTTGTTTAAAGCTCCTCCTAATAAGAGGAAACGGGCCAGGAAATCCCCAAGGAAAACAAGTGATAAAGTGGTGATGGATAAACAAGCTGATGAAACTGAACATAGTGCAATGGATGATTCTAATAGTGAGGCTGTAGATGGTTATAATGAGAAGGGTCAACAAAGCTATTCTTTTGTAAAATTTAGAAGATTTTACAAAAGACAAAGAATATGAAGAATGTCCAGGTTGTAGATTACTTTCCTGATCGGAAAGCATTCATTGAATCAGCCGTAATGTTGATGAGGGGAGAAGGTGAAGAACGATTCACAGTACAGGAGATATATAGACTGAAGAAATTTGTTTCTAAAGTGAAACTGGAATTAAAGATTGAAGATGGATTTGAAACTACATGGGTGTCTTTTTCTTAAGTTACTGTGTGTTTCTATATGTTGTTTAAACCTATGCAATCAAATGAGTGCAATAAAAGTGGGCACCCTTAACTTGAATGGTGCTAGAGATATTCAAAAAAGAGCACTACTATTTGAGTTAATTAGTCAGAAGGGTGTAGATGTAATGTTCATACAGGAGACACACAGTGATTGTTTGAATGAAATTGACTGGAGGAAAGAATGGCAAGGGCAAGTGTATCTCACGCATCTGAGCTCAGTTACAGGCGGAGTGGCCATTCTTCTTGCAAAAAGTTTTCTGCCAATTTCATGTGAAATAAAACAAATGATACCTGGTAGGCTTTTAATCCTACAAGCAAAATTTGAAAAGTTTAATTTTGTTTTTCTTCATCTATATGCTCCTACAAATGGTACGGAAATAATTGTGTTTTTTAATAATGTCAGTGTTTTTTTACAAAATTGTAATTCTGATGATTATCTCTTTTTGGGGGGGGGGATTTTAACTGTACGGAAAATCATGTTCTTGATAGGAACCATTTGGAACCTCACACTGCTTCAAGTCGTGTAATGCGTGAATTGATTGAAACACACAGTTTATGTGATGTGTGGAGAGAATTGAACAGTAATAATAGGCAGTACACATGGACACACTCCAGAGATAATGCTATTTCTATGGCCAGGCTTGATAGGTTTTATTGTTTTAGATATCACTTTAACATTGTCAAAAGGTGCTTTATTACTCCAGTTGGATTCTCAGATCACTGTTTGGTTTTATGTGAAGTGTTCATAGCAAATGTTAAAATAAAGAGTGCTTATTGGAATTTCAATGCATCTTTGTTGGATGATATGAGTTTTAGAGATGTGTTCTGTAATTTTTGGGAAATTTTTAGTAGGAAAAATTGTTTTAAGGATTTAAGACAGTGGTGGGATTGTGGGAAAGTTGAAATAAAGGTATTCTGTCAACAGTACGCTTTCAATGTCTCTCGAGATATTACACGCTCAATGAGAAAAATATAATATCAGATCATTGACTTGCAAAAGTTGTTTGAAGTTACTGGGGGAAAAAAATGTCTTGATGCTCTCAAGCGTAAAAAGTCTTTTCTTGCAGACCTGCTGGGTATAAAGACACAAGGGGCTCTGGTTAGATCACGCTATCAGATGCTCACACAAATGGATGCCCCATCAAGGTTTTTTTTTTGGCCTAGAACGGAAAAATGGGCAGTCCCGATATATTCACTCTATTCGAACAGAAAATGGGCAGGAATTGAAAGAGCCCGAAAGTATTAGAAAAAGGGCTGTACAATTTTATGCTGAGTTATATAGGAGTGAATATGAAGAGAATGAGGAGGTTTCTGCCAAATTTTATGATGGCTTGCCAAATATTGCACAGGACAATGTAGTAAAACTTGATGGGTCCCTTACGGAGCAGGAGCTTTCAAGTGCTTTTAAAAGATATGAAGACTGGTAAAGCACCAGGTATTGATGGCCTCTCCGTGGAGTTTTACAAGGCTTTTTGGGGAGTGATGAGAGGATCTTTTGGATGTCTTAAATGAAAGTTTGGCTGTGGGTTCCCTCCCTCTAAGTTGTAGGAGGGCAGTGGTCACTTTGTTGCCTAAGAAAGGTGATTTACAGGAAATAAAGAATTGGCGAGTGTAAGTTTATTATGTACAGATTTAAAGATTTTTTCTAAGGTTTTGGCCAATAGATTAAAAGATGTGATGGGGCAAGTGGTTCATTCTGACCAGACCTATTGTATACCCGGAAGGTCCATTATGGATAACATTACTCTCATCAGAGATATTTTGGATGTCTCTGGTTATTTTGATCTAGACATAGGCTTTATTTCAATTGATCAAGAAAAAGCCTTTGATCGAATAGAGCATCAATACCTCTGGAATACGCTTGATGCTTTTGGCTTTGGGTCCACCTTTAGGGGAATGATTCAAGTACTATATAGAGACATTGAGAGCGTGCTGAAGCTCATTGGTGGTTTGAGTGCCCCTTTTAAAATTGGGAGAGGTATAAGACAGGGATGTGCTCTCTCAGGAATGTTATATTAAAAGATCAGAGAATATAAACTCTCTGTTCTGGTTGTTGGAGGAGCCTCTAGTTAAGGGGGTCCGTTTGGACATAACAGATCAAGTGCCGAATCTTTCTCAGAGAATGTGTGACACCCAGACGGTAAAGATGAGTCACATAATTAAAGTGGCCGGATCTGAACTAAAAGACGTTACGGCTGTGGCATCGTTATTAGGACAAAAATCCATGTGACAAACCTCGACAATCATGGAGTTATGGAGAAAGAAACTGACAGCAGAGGAGTTGTTACTTCTTGAAAGATATAAGGAAGGATTTTTGCTTCCTGATATGAGAGACCCTTTTCCCAAGCACTGGATTACACCGGATTTAAAGGAGATGTCTGGTATTTTGTTAAATTTTAATGGGCTTCAGGACTTACTATTAGATGAATTAAATGGAAAAGTGATGTATAAATGTTTTGTTAAAATATTGTACAAGCCAACACTGTGTGGGTAAATGAATAATGTCTGGAGAGAAATGTGGGAAGTGAAATTAAACCACATTGGAGGGTCTTATATAAACCACCATTGATGAAAAAATCAGGAGATCTACAATGGAGAATCCTGAAGGGGGCTGTTGTTGTGAATGCTTTTGTCTCGATTATTAACCCAAATGTCAATGAAGGTTGTGTTTTTTGTGGGTTCAGAGAAACGATTTATCATTGTTTTCTGGAATGTAACAGGCTGAAACCACATTTTGTTTTACTAGGAAAATTATTTTTGGGTTTTAAGGAAAGTTTCACACCCAAGGTTTTGATCTATGGGGCAGGATACAACCGCAATCAAAGATTCAAATGGCAGTTGATAAACTTTATAGTTGGTCAAGCAAAAATGGCATATATATTTCAAGGAAAAACATGATTCAAAATATGCAGTGCCAGGATAGTGTACTGTTGTTTAAAGCATTTATTAGATCTAGGATCTCAGTTGAGTTTAAGTATTATAAGGAGATGCAAGATTTGAGAACTTTTATATTACAGTGGTGTTTCAATGAGGTTTGTTGTGCTGTGTTTGAGGGGGATTTAATTTTGAGTTTTGTGCTGTTGATTGTTTTTGTGATGATGCAATGATGGTGTTTTTGTCACTGACTTAATAAAAGTGTGGGCTAAAAATAAAAAAATCAATCTCTCTCTCTCTCTCTCTCACGTCCGGTGCGAATGCGAGTGCGAGTGCGAGTGCAGGTGCGTGGAGCGGCGTGAGCGTGGGGTAGAGCTGTGTGAGTGAAGCACTTTCTGTCTTTCTTTACTTTATTTATCTTTCGTTTTTTTGTGTGTGTTAATTGTTGTTTGCCCTTTGTTTGCTTAAGTTAAGGGCCGAGTGCTGTCCGTTTTTAGGAAGCATGTTGGCCCAGAGAGCGCAGGGGCTGAGTTCACTCACGAGGCGTCACGCAGTTAAAGTGGCGTCTGCGGTGAGTGTCGAGGCATGTTGTTTGGCAGTGGGAGAAGTAGTTGGACTTTCTAGTGTTTTATCCGCGTCTAGAATGAACAACGCAATTGTGGTCTTTCTAGATAGCGTAGATAAGGCTAATGAGTTAGTAGAAAGAGGAATTGTTGTCGATGGGGAATTTATTTCGGTTCTTCCACTTTCTCTGCCAGCTAAAAAAGTCACCCTTTCCAATGTACCACCATTTGTTAGTGATGAGATCCTAACACAAGCTTTGACACGTTATGGAAAACTAGTTTCCCCGATAAAGAAAATTCCAATCAGTAGTCAATCACCGTTACTGAAACACATTGTTTCTTTTAGGCGGTTCGTGTATATGATTATTCCAGATGACGTTGATCTAGATTTAACACTAAACTTTCGAATTGACGATTTTAGCTATACTATTTTCGTTTCTACAGGAAAAGTTAAGTGTTTTGGATGTGGACATACAGGGCATCTAGTTCGGATTTGCCCAAATAAAAATGAGGAAGGAGATAGAAGTAAGGGTGAAACAGGTGAAAACAGAAAAAAGTCTGAGGTGGAGATCAAGGCAGTAGTCTCAGCTGTGATGAAGAAGGTGGTGGACAGCACTGTAGAAGCTGAAACTCAGTTAGTTTTTTCTCAGACTGAGAATGCTGGGGTTAACTCTAATGTTCTACCTGGAAACATTGGTGCAAAAGTTGCTGACACTTTGGTCCCTCCTTTAGAAGGAGAAAGAATAAGAAGAGGGGAAGGGAGTCAAAATTGTGAGATGGATATGGAAGCACAGTTAGTGCTGGAACAAGAGCAGTTATGTTTCAAGACTCCTCAAAAGAGGAAAATGAAGAGTAAGTCTTTAGAAGCTAAAGTAAGTAAGCCAGGAGTTGACCAAAATGAGAACATGACAGACACAGAGAGTGATAGTGATTCTTCAGAGAATAGTGTGACTTTGTCACAAGGAGAATTCACCATTCGCAGTTATGGTCTTGAGGACATAAAGTTGTTCCTCAGGTCGACAAAAAATAAAAGAGGTGTAAACGTACACTAATATTTTCCTGATTTGAGGCAATTTGTCGAACAAGCAAAACTTCTGATGGCCAGAGATTCTTTCACTAACAAAGAAGTGTATAGGCTAAAGAAAAAAGTGAGAAATGTAAATAGCACCTTAATTAATGATGGTGTATAAGAGAAAAATAATTCCCTCTCTTTCAGTATGTATGGTGAATCATGCTTTTTTTCTTTTATTTTTTTCTTGTTGTTTTTATGAATAGAATACATATTGCATCTATGAATGTTAATGGTGCGAATAATTCTAAAAAAAGAGCACAGATTTTTGAAACAATGGAACAAAAGAATATAGACATTGCTTTTTTTTGCAAGAAACTCATAGTAGTATGGACAATATGATTGACTGGGTGAAAGAGTTTAAGGGTTTAGTGGTGCTAAGTCATTTCTCAAATGTGAGTGGTGGTGTTGCTCTTTTATTTAGCAACAATTTTAAGCCAGTAACATATGATGTAAATGAAATAGTGAAAGGTAAATTGTTAAAGGTCAGAGCTGTTTATGAAAATGTTGTTTATTTTTATTTGTGTTTATACTCCTACTGCACCATTAGATAGGCTTTTGTTTTTTGACATTTTGTGTTCAGCTTTAAGAGATTGCAGTACTGAGGAAGTTTTATTTGTGGGTGGTGATTTTAACTGTACTGAGCTGGATATAGATCGAAATCATGTTGAACCTCATATGGCTTCAAGTAAGGTTTTAATTCACTTAATGGAAAAATATGATTTTTGTGATGTTTGGAGAGCTATGAATGGAAATGTAAGACAATACACATGGGCTCACACACGAGATAATTATGTGTCGTTGGCAAGGTTAGATAGATTTTATGTGTTTAAACAACATTTGAATATGTTTGACAAGTGTTTTATCACACCTTTGTCTTTTTCTGATCACAGTATGGTAAGTTGCAAATTTATTTTAAAATCAGTTAAAATTAAGAGTGCTTATTGGCACTTCAATACAAGTCTTTTAGAAGACAAACTATTTATTGAATCATTTAAATCTTTTTGGATGGTTTTTAAGGAATGTAAATCTTCTTTTAGATCCATACAACAGTGGTGGGACTATGGCAAAGTGCAGATAAAACAATTTACGCAACAGTATACTCAGAATGTCACTAAAGAATTAAATCATTCTGTAGAAATGCTTGAAAAGCAATTAATAGAATTACAAAAATTGACTCAAACCTCAGGCGATAGTAAATTTTTAGAAACCTATTTAATGAAAAAGACTGAACTTAAGGAGCTTTTAGAACATAAAGTACAAGGAGCATTAATTCACTCTCGTTTTTTAAAATATTGATCAGATGGACGCACCTACCAAGTATTTCTTTGGTCATGAGAAAAAAAATGGTCAAAAACGTTTGATTCATGCCTTACGTGCTGAGGATGGCACATTACTTTTTAATCCCAGACAAATACGTGAAGTGGTGGTGCGGTTTTATCAGTTGCTGTTTGGAAGTGAACTTGAGCCGGAATATAGAGGAAAATCTTTTTTCCTAGACGATCTACCAAAAATCTCAGAAGAGTCTAATAAAGAGCTGGAATATAGCCTAACTCTGGGAGAGCTTTATAAGGCACTCCAAGATATGGAGTGTGGAAAAGCCCCGGGTGTAGATGGGCTTCCAGTGGACTTCCTGAAAGTCCTGTGGCCGGAGATAGGAGGTGACCTGCTAGAGGTGTTCAACGACAGCTTGCTAAAGGGTGGGCTGCCGCTGAGCTGCTGAAGGGCGGTCATCACTCTCCTTCCAAAAAAGGGAGACTTAACTGAGATTAAGAACTGGAGGCCGGTATCACTTCTGTGCAGTGACTACAAGTTACTTTCAAAGACTCTAGCTAACAGGTTGACCAAGGTAATGGGGCAGGTGATTTATCCAGATCAATCATGTTGTGTACCTGGTAGGTCCATTTTTGACAACATCTCTTTAATTAGAGATATTGTACAGGTTTCTAATTTATTTGGTATTGACTGTGGTTTGTTGTCATTAGACCAAGAAAAAGCTTTTGACCGAGTCGAACACGGTTATTTATGGAATGTTCTAGATGCTTTTGGCTTTAATTAAAAAAATTTAAATATGGTCAAAATTCTGTATAGTGACATTGAGAGCATACTTAAAATTAATGGTGGCTTATGTGCTCCATTCAAGGTCAGTAGAGGCATAAGACAAGGTTGTTCATTGTCAGGAATGTTGTATTCTCTAGCATTTGAACCACTTCTCCAAGCAATTCGGAAGAAGCTGGATGGTTTTAGATTACCACTACATAATGTTAATGTTTGTTTATCTGCTTATGCTGATGATCTTATAATAATGGTTAATAAGCAAAATGATATAAATGTTTTAACTAAATTAATAGAGGATTTTGGAAAGTGGTTTTCAGCGAAAGTGAATTGGAGAAAAAGTGAAGCCTTTTTATTAGGGGAGTGGAAAGAAGAGAGACCAATTCTTCCTGAGGGGTTGTGTTGGAACAGGTGGGGTTTGAAATAGCTTGGAGTTTTTTTAGGGGATGATAATGTCTTACAAAAAAATTGGGAGGAAGTTCTTCAAAAAGTTAAAGGGCGGTTAGACAAATGGAAGTGGCTTTTACCAAATTTGTCTTATAGGGGAAGAACACTCATTGTAAACAATTTAGTTGCCTCACTTCTATGGCATAAACTGGCTTGTGTTGATCCCCCTGTGAAATTGGTCGCTGAGATTCAGGCAATTTTTGTTGTTTTTTTTTGGGACAGACTTCATTGGGTTCCACAGAGTGTTCTATTTTTACCAAAAGAGGAAGGAGGACAAGGGTTGATACACCTACAGAGTAGGATTGCAGCGTTTCGGTTGCAGTTCTTACAAAGACTCTTGGATGGACCAATAAATGCAAGCTGGAGAAAAATCAGTTGCATGTTGTTAAGGACTGTTGGAAACCTCGGAATGGACAAAACTCTCTTTTTAATGGACCCAAAGTGCTTGGATTCTACTAAATTGTCCCCTTTCTATCAGCGTCTTTTTAAGATTTGGAGTTTGTTTTTTTTATTCAAAAGACTGAGAATTGTCATTCTATCTATTGGTTACTGCATGAACCTTTGATTTTGAAGGCAAGACTGGATATTTCTTCATCTACTTTTTTGCCAGGTCTCAGCAGGATACTACAAAATTCAGGGGTTTTGGTTTTAAGTCATTTATTGTCTTTAACTGAGCCCTATTTTGAGAATATAGAAGCTGTTACTGAGAAACTTGGTTTTAGATCTGTGCGTTTGATTTCCCAGTTTTTAACCAGGTTAAAACAAGCACTTTCAGATGATGAGAAAAGAATGTTAGAAGACTTTTTTTTAGGGGTCAGTGTCCCTGATAGTGAAGACCTTTGTCCTTGTTTGGTAATTCAACCAAATTTCGAAGAGTGTTCAGGGTTTTATTTTCAAAAAGAAAAGTTTTCATCTGTTGATTTTTTTTTTTTTTTTTTTTTTTTCTTGTACAGGGAAATATTTATACAAAATGTGTGTGATTGTTCTTAATAGGAAAGCACTTGATAAAAGAGTTGATACCCCTTGGCGTTCTGTGTTGAAACTGGGAGATAATGTAAGACCTGAATGGAGAGTTTTGTACAAGCCACCATTATCAAAAAGAACTGGAGATTTGCAGTGGAGAATCCTGCATGGGGCTATTGCAGTAAATTCATTTGTTTCAATTTTAGATTCTAAAAATGACTCAGGTTGTCCTTTTTGTTCTCAGAAAGAGACTGTATTTCATGCTTTTATGCAATGTGTCCGGCTTAAACCACTGTTTGCAATGATAGAAGGAATGTGCGATGGGTTTGAGTGTTTTTTCCCTGAAACTTTTATTTTTGGTTTTAAATATGCACAAAGGAAACGTGTTAAATTTCAGTTATTGAATTTTATACTTGGACAAGCAAAATTAGCAATCTACTTAAGCAGGAAATGCAAAATAGAGCAGAAAGACAATGACAATGTTGTTGTTGTCTTTAGGGCCTTACTTAAGGCAAGAATTTCAATCGACTTCAGGTTTTACAAAGTTATGAGTGACCTTTCTACTTTTGAATCGAAATGGTTTAGTAATGATGTTCTGTGTAAAATTGATGAAGAATTATTTTTTTGTTTCTAAAATGGCTGGTTAAAACAAATTGTGATGTGTTATTTGTAAAGTATTGTAAGATGGATATTTATATATATATATATATATATATATATATAATATTTTTTTTACCTATAAGATTGACCTTTAAATAAATAATTAAAAATAAAAACTAGGTCTAGCTTGCAAAGGTAGTTTTTTTTTTTTTAAATAATCTCAAATACTTAATGAACAATTTGACCGACAACAGTTGTCCTAGAGGCAAAGTTGTTCAGAATGATAGATTTTATATATGAAGATCTAGTGTATGTGTGAAAAGTTGCATACTACATGCACATTTTCTGCAAATTGAGGTCATTTACCGTAGAAATATAGTGTTTTATAGGGATGTAATGATTTGCTTAACTCACGATGCGATACGATTCACAATACTGATTTCAAGATATGATTTTCTCATTATTATTATTTATTTATTTTATTAAACAAAATGAGATTTAAGACAAATTAATACAAATCTCCTTTTATTACTGCTTGGACAAAATTCTGAAAATTTCTTTGTAAAAATGAAATGTCAAATAACAAATCTAAATTGAAATTTTAAAACAAATCCCAAATCAAAGAAACTAATGCTTTGTTTGTGCTCTTTCATTTTAAAATTAGAGGCAACCACAGTATTGTAATCATGATCCAAACAAAGATGCTGCATACATGCAGCATGAGCTTTTTAATCTAAATTAGATTGTATAATTCAGAAATTTGAAGCAAAAACAGAATGGTCCGGCTTTAGTGTTGTGAAATTATACTACATAAAACATATCTGAACAAAACAGCAGACGAGCTGAATGAGATGCAAATCCACTCTCTGCCAGCAAGTGTCCCTTATGGAACAGCAATAATAGTGTTTCCTTGGCTACCACTGTAAACAAAGCAGACCTGTGCTTATAAACACTACAAACACTTTATACAGAGGCAAAATGGAAAAAAAATGCCATCTAAACTTTTCTAAATACAGTAACTTCCCCTCAGAGATACATTCATATAAACTCCTACCCTCAACTGTATTGATTAATTTTAACATCTCAAACGATTTGAATAGTCACATAGTAATATCGATTTTCAACCAGCTAGTGGTGCATCATTACATCCCTAGTGTTTTAGAAAGCTTTTTGTTATATCGATTGCCATACAAGTTTGGATGCTTGTTTAGAATCATCTGTCGCATGTCTTAATTTAGTTTAATTAAGTTTTAGGTTAGGATTTATAGGCTATTTGTTGTATTTGGCCATGCCTATATTTTAAATGACCCTAGATTGCTGCATCATGTCACTTCATTTCTTTCAGATGCCAAAATTGCTTAGATTTTTCTGAAGGAACACCGGATGACCTATTTTATTGTTGGTGTTTTTTTTGTTTTATTTATTTATAGAGCACAATTAAACAACACTGGGTTGACCAATGTGCTGTACAATAGCAACTAAAATAAAAACCATCACAGGAAGAAAAAGTCTAACGATATAAAGGCAAGCTATTCCAACGCTTAGGTGCCAGCACTGAAAATGCCCGGTGACCACTCCGTTTTAATCTTGTCCTAGGGATGTCTAAAATCATCTGGTTTGATGACCTAAGATTCCTTTGAGGTTTGTGTACATGTAAAAGATCAGTTAAATAAGAGGGTGCCAGATTGCGTAAGACTTTATATACTAAGATAAGAAGTTTAAAATTGACCCAGTAGTGAACTGGAAGCCGATGTAAAGTAGCTAAAATAGGTGTTATAAGCTTTTGTTTACGAACACCCATCAATAATCTAGCAGCAGCATTCTGCACTAGTTGTAAGCGAGTTAACAGCGATTGACTCACACCTGCATATAAAGAATTAGAGTAGTCCAGTTTTACGAAAATAAAGGCATGAACAAGCTTTTCAAAATTGCTGGTTGACAGAAATGGTTTTACCTTAGCTAGTAATCTCAAATGAAAGAAACAAGACTTAACCACCGAATTGATCTGTTTATCAAATTTCAGAGAGACATCAAACTGAAGCCCAAGATTTTTAACTACCGATTTATGGAAGGGAGCCAAGTTCCCCAAATCAGAAAGGACTCGAGACTGAGTTTCCAAACCAAATTACCTCGGTCTTTCGTTTAAATTTTAAAAAAATTGCTGACATCCATAGTTTAACTTCATGCAAACACTTTAGAAGAGATGTAATTTTCCTCTTGTCCTGTTTTCGTAAAGGTAGATACCACCTGAGTATCGTCAGCAAAACAATGAAAAGAAACCCCATGCCTTTGAAAAATAGAACCCAAGGGCAGCATATACAGTAAGAACAAAATTGGACCAAGAATTGAACCTTGGGGAACACCACAATTAGGGATGGGTATCGTTAAGGTTTTAACGGTATTACTACTCTTACCGATACTGCTTATCGATCCGGTACTTTAACGGTATTCTTATCGGTACTTTGTGTTTTACTTTGTTTCTTTGTTCATATTCTTACAGTATCTTATCTTATGTATATAAAACACTAAAAATGCCTGCACTTCATCAATTTGTAAATGCACCAGTGTGCAGGTATTTTTAGTGTTTTATATACATAAGATAAGATACAGTAACAACATGAACAAAGAAACAAAGTAAAACAAACTGACAAATACAATAAAACAAACACACAAACGAAATGAAATAAACAGTGCTTTCATTTTTCCATGAAGGTCTACTAATATTAATGTTCAGGTAAGTAATAGTTACAAAAGTAATCAAATGTAAATGAGCACTGCATAGTTTTCACTGTATGTACTGATAGATTTATGTTTATTAAAGCTATAACGTTGTTCAGATTAAGAGCTGTGGGTGATTTTCTCTTTGCATTTTGTTCTTTGATTAACATTGATGGCTCAAGCTCCAGTCTGACACTTTAAGACAATATACTGACACGCATCGGATTTTCTCCCAACTGTTCTCGTCCACTTAAAACATAAAAGTGAAGACTCTCATAACCGGCCATTTTGACACATTGTGTGAGTATTTTTTTGGCATATTTTTGTGTGTTATTTTGACGCGCCCGAAGCTCAAAGTGTACTTTGCTTGTCCGTTTTGGAGCACACCGCCGCGCAGGCACACGCGCGCACACACATTTCAGCCTGGGGAACAGCATCACTTGTGCAGATTGTAGGCTACTTTCAACGTTTTACTATCAAATATGTCCTGCAATGTAGCAACAGTAAAGACGGCATTTTATAACAATCACTGATTGAGCTGATTCAGATGTTAAGTTTTGGTTTGGAGGAACGAATCCGCGCCGCTATGAAGGGAAGGGAGTTGTGCTAGAAGAAATGCGGCTATAATCCTTGGAAGCCAAAATCGAAAAAAAAATTAAAATAATACTTAGCTTAATATAACAGCCACAGGACTAAAGTGTGAGCAGATGTTTGAATAGTTGGTTCTCTCTTCTATCATAATTAAACAGGACGTCCATGTTGCGTGTGCTGAAGCTCCTCCGCGTGAGCGCGATCTGGCTTCTGAATTGCGCATAGCAAAAATGCATCATAGACAAATGTTTGAATATTATTGCAAATAAAAACAGCTGGCGACATTATATATTTATAGAGAGAGAGTGAGAGTAATGTTTTCTCTCTGGCCCATGCCGATATTTAGAAATCAGGGCAGCCTATGGCCGATATATGATGCTGATTTTTTTGGGCCGATTTTCTCTTTTTTTCCCTTTATATCAAAAGAGAGTTTGCGTAAATGGTTATTGCATGGCACAAGATAGTAAGAGTAGTAGTAGCCTAATTCATAGTAATAATACATGGCTCAAAACATAAGCACCTTCTCAAAACAGTTCTGAAGCATGCTTTTTTGTTTATGTTTGCTGACAGACACCAGTGTTTCCCGCAGACTAGCAAATGCAAGTTGATTCTCTGCCAGCAGGAGGCAATGTTGGAGCGTGATATATAGCTGTTTCCCCGTTAACGACTGTAATCAAATAAGCGCTACTTTATCAGCCATTACAGGAAAGACCAAATGAAAATTGACATCAAAGCTTTTCTGAAGAAAACGGACGGTTCTTTTAAAAGATACATTCATATAAAAACACCCGCGCAGCATTTTATTTTTGAAACGCGCAGTGCTCAGTTTATTCAACGAAGTATAAGCCTTTTGTAAAATCTATTTGTAGCGGTCAGTTTTGATATTGTGACAAGCCGCCACAAATAAATGTATACACTGGGCACTGTTATAAGACAAATTGCCATAATATAAGTGATAGCAAAACAAAACAAAAAAATAAAAATATTAGCGGTGAAATGTCGCCCGATTACGTCAAACGTCATACACTCACTGGATGTCATGATGACAACAAATGTCATGAAGGAAAAGTTTCAATATCTCGCCTGCAATTTCGGACCTTCTCCAAAAAGACATAAAAAAATAAGAATAAATAAACAAATGATTTACAAGTTTAACATGCGTTTATCAAAGTAGGAAATATAATTAGTGTTCTTGAAATATGAAATAGAAGCGGGTCCGGATTGAATTCCCTCCGGGTCCGGATCCGGACCGGAGTCCGGACTTTGAGAAGCACTGATTTAGAGCATGAATTGTATGACATTTCAAACTGCATGATCAGTTTGCATTGTTGATTAAAACTGGACAAGTTCTAATATTTTCTGACTTCTGTCTGATGGTTATTTCACTCGATGCTAGAACAGCAGACAGCATGCTGTAGTAGACAGTTGCTACCCCTC